>NC_068916.1:108489558-109114558 GCF_023091745.1 Budorcas taxicolor | reverse complement strand
AAACTTGAGATCATTTTGTCTTTTTTGAGATGGTCCCCAAGCACTGCACATTGGACTCTTGTTGATTGGGAGGGCTACTCCATTTCTTTGCCCTTTAACAAGATAATTCAAGATTATATTATTTAATAGCTTTTAAAATAAGAATAAAAATCGTATTTTAAAGACTACATAGATGCAGCAAACTACAGTAAAAGAAAAGCCAGTGGAGGGTAAACTGAGGAATCAGGAGAATGACACCTTGAAAAGAGCAAGGCAGGGAGATGGAGATGCAGAGACTGGATGCTTCCCTAAGGGACTTTTGTTTGGGATGATGCTTTCTTAGCAGCTTATTTCAGAGTTAAAAGTAAGAAATCAGCCATATGATCCATGCTCAGAGTGAAGGTCAGCAATCACCTTGCACCAAGAATTATGCGTAATTCAGTTTCATGCACTTGAAGTCAAATGAAGGCGAACGTCTTTCACCATAATGTGGAGAAGAAAACAGCAGGATAGTACATGGAGGGGGCAGGCTGGAGAAATTTTTATCTTTATTTTTTAAGAATTTCAAGACTTGAGGGTGATTCCATGCTGACGAAGAAGAGGCAGTATTAAGAACAGTCAGTCGCTCAGTCGTATCCGATTCTTTGCGACCCCAGGGAGTGCAGCACACCAGGCCTCCCTGTCCATCACCAACTCCCAGAGTTTACTCAAACGTCCATTGAGTTGGTGATGCCATCCAACCATCTCATCCTCTGTTGTCCCCTTCTCTTCCTGCCTTCAGTCTTTCCCAACATCAGGGTCTTTTCAAATATGTCAGCTCTTCGCATGAGGTGGCCAAAGTACTGGAGTTTCAGCTTTGACATCAGTCCTTCAAATGGACACCCAGGACTGATCTCCTTCAGAATGGACTGGTTGGATCTTCTTGCAGTCCAAGGAACTCTCAAGAGTCTTCTCCAACATCACAGTTCAAGAGCATCAATTCTTTGGCTCTCAGCTTTCTTCACAGTCCAACTCTCACATCCATACATGACCACAGGAAAAACCATAGCCTTGACTAGACGGACCTTTGTTGGCAAAGTAATGTCTCTGCTTTTGAATATGCTATCTAGATTGGTCATAACTTTTCTTCCAAGGAGTAAGCGTCTTTTAATTTCATGGCTGCAATCACCATCTGCAGTGATTCTGGAGCCCAAAACAATAAAGTCTGACACTGTTTCCCCTGTTTCCCCATCTATTTCCCATGAAGTGATGGGACCAGATGCCATGATCTTTGTCTTCTGAATGTTGAGCTTTAAGCCAACTGTTTCACTCTCCTCTTTCACTTTCATCAAGAGGCTTTTGAGTTCCTCTTCACTTTCTGCCATAAGGGTGTTGTCATCTGCATATCTGAGGTTACTGATATTTCTCCTGGCAATCTTGATTCCAGCTTGCATTTCATCCAGCCCAGCGTTTCTCATGATGTACTCTGCATAGAAGTTAAATAAGCAGGGTGACAATATGCAGCCTTGACGGACTCCTTTTCCTATTTGGAACCAGTCTGCTGTTCCATGTTCAGTTCTAACTGTTGCTTCCTGGCCTGCATACAGATTCCTAAGGCCCACTTGACTTCACATTCCAGGATGTCTGGCTCTAGGTGTGTGATTACACCGTTGTGATTACCTGGGTCAAGAAGATACTTTTTTTGCCTCGTTCTTTGTGTTCTTGCTACCTCTTCTTGGAGACTAGGCGGTGGAGCAGGCCATGCTGCCTGGGTGGGCTGGCACTAGCTGCGGGGAAAGGGAACCTTGGAGGGGCAGCATCTCACCCTATCAGGAGAGAGAGGAGCCTGAGTTGCTGTGGTTCAGCAGTAATTTCAGGCATTTCTCCTCTTATGACTTCTGTTTTCCTTTTGAAGTGAAAATCACGGTCATCCTCTGAATGAGAGATTTGGTGACTGGGCAGAAAGTGTGGGGTGAGCTATAAATGCCTGAAATGACAGCTTGATTGATGAGGTTAAAGAACACCAGCTCAACACAGACACAGCCAGTTTTCAGTGCCAACTCCCTGAGGCTACTATGGCTGTTTGTATGGTTCTCTTGAAGTTGCGGTTCCTCTTCCTCTTCCTTCTTCCCCTCTCCTTTTCCTTTTCTCGTGATCGTTTCTATTTTTATAATAATCACTGGTAATTGGTGAGTGGGAACTAGAACTGCTCAGACTTGACCAAGCCATGCACCCCCAGACCATTCACAAGGGACACTGCTGCGGGACATGTAAGAAGGTGCTGAGAGGGTAACAGGCAGGAAGGCCAGGGGCCTCCAGACAGAGGAAATAGGCTGCACGTGTCAGACATTCTGGAGAAGGCAATGGCACCCCACTCCAGTACTCTTGCTTGGAGAATCCCATGGATGGAGGAGCCTGGTGGGCTGCAGTCCATGGGGTTGAGAAGAGTCAGACACGACTGAGCGACTTCACTTTCACTTTTCACTTTCATGCATTGCAGAAGGAAATGGCAACCCACTCCAGTGTTCTTGCCTGGAGAATCCCAGGGACAGAGGAGCCTGATGGGCTGCCGTCTATGGGACTGCACAGAGTCAGACACGACTGAAGCAGCTTAGCAGTAGCAGTAGCTATATAACATCCAGCTAAAGACTAGCAGAGGGCACTCTTCCTGCCTCCTTCTGATGTCTATGTCAGAAGCTTTCTTTTTCTCTTTTATACTTTAATAGAACCTTATTACACAAAAGCTCTGAGCAATCAAGCCTCGTCACTGGCCCCAGATTGAGTTCTTCTCTGGAGGCCAAGAATCCCAGCATCTTTCCTGGTTCAGCAATAACCTTCAGTGCCACCCCACCCCCCCACCCCACCCCATTCAAAGACAAATTTCTCAGAAGGAAAGTGAAGTGAAGTTGCTCAGTCATGTCCAACTCTTTGCAACCCTCTGTAGCCTACCAGGTTCCTCAGTCCATGGAAATTTTCCAGGCAAGAGTACTGGAGTGGGTTGCCATTTCTTTCTCCAGGGGATCTTCCAGACCCAGGAATTGAACCCAGGTCTCCTGCATTGCAGGCAGATGCTTTACCGTCTGAGCCACCAGGTAAGACTCTCAGAAGGAGGGAAGATACTATCCAGCGAGGTAAAATAACAGAAACCTAGTACATTATTCAAATAATTGTTATTGCGGTGATTAGAAAGTAAATCTAAATAAGGAAATGGTTTCTCAACAGTGTAGAGGATCTGCTAGAAGTCAAAGAACATGAAACTCTAGTCACAACAATCTATAATTATATAATATATATACTTTTCAGCAGCAATGCTCAGCAACTCTACTACAGAGGACTTAGCAATGGTTTACATTTGTGGGTTTTTTTATTTGTTTGTTTATTTTTTCAGAGATGTAATAGAAAAGAAATAGGCCAATATAGTTGATAATGGCAACATAGAGGATGAAGAGATGGATGGATGATAGAATTAAAGGTACATATGATGCAAAGCAAGGAAAGGAGGGAGGACAGGCAGAAAACAGAAGATTAAAAAAAAAAAGGCTTATTGGGAAAATATATGCGTTGTGACTGAAATGGTCTGAAGTTGGGGTCTGAGACTTGAAGGACAATGTTTCAAGAGAGGGTAATTATGCAGGGAGATAAACTTGGTACCTAGCCATGGATCTAGTTTACTGGTGTGGAGTAAATACAATGGAAACGAGAAGTTGAAAAATAGACATTAAGCTTTGGGCGGATTGTTTATGTAGACGCTGCTGTCTGCCACATCACTGGCAAGTCTAGGGTCGGAAGAGGACACTGAAACAGATGCTAAAGACGTCAGTGGGTGAGAGGGTGCATACTTCTTTGCCTTTGCTGAACTTGTTACATGATGATTAGGAACTATTTGATCCCTAGAGTCTTCAGACTGGAATGTAGTTTCTTGCCACATATTTATCTTAAAACCATATGTTAACACTTTGGACATAGAATTTATTAAAAAAGGAATTTTACTGGAAGGAAAATGGCTTAATGAATCATGAATATATTTGATATAATGCTTATTATATAGTTAGTATTTGATACTATGAGAATTACCAGAGCTACACTTTCTGACCGTAAAAAGTTTATCATTTGTTTAGAAAGTCAAATGTACACATATAAAACAATGAGAGAATAGCAGACGAGTATAGGATACAAGTTGAGGAAAATAAATGTGTACAGCACATATTCAGAGAAAGAATAGGCCAAATTTATTAAGTCTCTTATGAACTTAATGAACTGTATGAACTTGGAAGAAAATGAATGATGAAGACTACTTTAGGAACTCCTCTGAAGAAAGTGAAAGTGAAATGCGCTCAGTCGTGTCTGACTCTTTGTGACCCTGTGGACTATACAGTCCATGGAATTCTCCAGGCAGGAACACTGGAGTGGGTTGCCTTTCCCTTCTCCAGGGGATCTCCCCAATCCAGGGATGGAACTCAGGTCTCCTGCATTGCAGGTGGATTCTTCACCAGCTGAGCCACAAGGGAAGCCCAGGAACTCTTCTGCTTGCCTTTTCTTTTCTTTTTTTTTCCATTTAAGGTGAAAATACGTTGTCCAAAAGCAAGATGTCCTTTCACTCTTTATTCTCTGCTCAGGTGCTCATCATTTGTCTATAATGTGCTAAGTTTTCTGACTCAGGAAAGATTCCCTAATTATTATCTTCATCCTTTCCTTTCTCCAAAGTATAAGCCCTCGGATTTGGGAATTTTAAAGAGATATTACTCATTTTTAAAATAACCCGTAGGAAAAAAAGTTGAACTTAATGGAAAGATTTTTCCTTTGGTTTCTCCCCAAAGTTTTCATAATTTCCATCGACACACATATAGTTGAAGGAATAGCTTTTTCCATGCTCTGAGTGGAAGCCTAGAGTCTCTCAGTTCAGTTCAGTTGCTCGGTTGTGTCCGACTCTTTGCGACCCCATGGACTGCAGCACACCAGACCTCCATGTCCATCACCAGCTCCTGGAGTTTGCTCAAACTCATGTCCATCAAGTCAATGATGCCATCCAACCATCTCATCCTCTGTCGTCCCCTTCTCCCACCTTCAATCTTTCCAGCATCAGGGTCTTTTCCAGTGAGTCAGTTCTTTCCATCAGGTGGCCAAAGTATCGGAGTTTCAGCTTCAGCATCAGTCCTTCCAATGAATATCCAGGACTGATCTCCCTTAGGATGGACTGGTTGGATCTCCTTGCAGTCCAAGGGACTCTCAAGAGTCTTCTCCAACATAAACCATAGCTTTGACTAGACGGACCTTTGTTGGCAAATTCTCTACTTAGCTTGAAAAAAAAAAAAAATCAAATGGTTTTTCACAGAGGTTAGCAAAATTTTAGCTGTGTCATTTTTCACAGTTATGCCCTTTGGCTACTTGGGTGTGTCCTCAGTGTGCCTCAGTCGGAAGGCCTTGCCGCCAGGTACTACGCCGTCACGCAGATTCCGTCGCTAGGAGACGTGGCCTGACTCCTGCTGTGGCATACTCAGCAGTGCCACAGCCAACAAGAAAATTCTCCTCAATTCAGAGAAAAGAAAGAGTTCTTTCTTATTGCAGAGAGGCCACAGAAGTAAAAAAGGATATTTGTCACCATAATTACCTTATACTCAGCAAGTCAGGTAGGAAGGAAAGTTAACAAAACTTGCTAATTAATAATTTCTTTAAATCTTTCAGCTGAGGAAGTCAAATTGAAAAACAACCTTTTTACTTTTCTTGTGGTAGTTGTGTCTCAGTAGTGTGGCCTAAAAACTTTGGCCTGAAATTGAGGTTAGATGAAAGGAAAGAGAAGAAAATGTTAAAAGTTACCATTGTAAGTAGAGTAATCATTTGAAAAATAAAATGACCTGAGAAGAGATAATAATGGCTCTGCCACCAGTTTGGTTTTTTGTTTTGTTTTTGATAGAAAGTTAAGTTGCTTTCATTAGCAAAGCAGGCAATCTAGGGAGAAGGCAGGTTCATGTCCCAAAGCTAACTCTGAAGATTCTGCTTGGCCATGAAAGCTTTTAAAGGGAAAAGAAGAAGTAATCTCAGTTAATCACTGAGATAGGGTATCAGACTCATAGTCATCACCCCCACTGAATGCAGGCTTGCTGACTCCTCATGAACTTTCTTTAGATTCAGCTGATAGTTTTACCTTTCAATATAAAAAAAGGTTTTTTTTAAGAATATTTTTCCCCAAGAGAAAAATGTCTATAATTTTGAACTGTGTTCCAGCTTCCTATTTTTACTTTATTATTGACTGGAAAACTCTAAAAAGCACGTTTGGTCTACATGATTTCTAGCACCTTCATAGAAAAGCAAACTTAGAAACTGCTTCCAAGTGAAATATGATCCTCAGGGGGATTTTGGGAGAGGAGAGGGCAACCTTCTGTCTCTCAGCCGCTGGGAGGAGCGGTGGGGTGACCAGCCTCGTGCCCCAAGATCCGCCCTGCTCCTTTCACAGAAGAGGGCAGAGCAGAGACTCCCTGCGACTGTAAGCCTCTGAAGATTGCTTCTGGGCTCCCCATGCCGACAGGCCCAACACCAGCCCCTGCTGGCCCGGCTGGGAGCACCTGGGTGGAGCTCCGGGTGGAGAACTGAGTGAGGGAGGGCGAGGCCTGCTGCCGGTAGCAGCTGTTTTCATCACTTTCTCAGAGAGCTGGAAAGAGTGGGCTAGGTGCTCCTTGCAGGAGGGAGGGGAGAGGTGAGTGGTGAGAAGGCTGATGCCCACAGCATCTTTCTTCTCCTGGGTCTCTGGCTCAGAGCCCTGGACTGAATCCACTCCAGGCAGATGGTGCCTGTCCCTTGGCCAGGAGCCTGGCTGCAGAGCTCTGATGCAGGGAGACATCTTGTGAGCACACTTTTAGTAAATCAGCCTGTCAACCGCGCACCCCGTTTCCATGCAGACCTAGTGCCCAGTGATGAACTGTGGTCCTTGAAGCCTATGTATGCTTCCCAGGATAGCTAATTATTTGATACCCCATCAAACTGAACTTCTATGCAGAGTGAGGTGAAAGTGAAAGGTGCTCAGTCGTGTCCAACTCTTTGTGATCCCATGGATTATATGATCCATGGGGTTCTCCAGGCCAGAATACTGGAGTGGGTAGCCTTTCCCTTCTTCAGGGGATCTTCCCAACCCAGGGATCGAACCCAAGTCTCCTGCATTGCAGGCGGATTCTTTACCAGCTGAGCCACATGGGAAGCCCTTGATATATATGCAGAGTGCATCATGAGAAACGCTGGTCAGGAAGAACCTCAAGCTGGAATCAAGATTGCCGGGAGAAATATCAGTAACCTCAGACACGCAGATGACACCACCCTTATGGCAGAAAGTGAAGAGGAGCTAAAAAGCCTCTTGATCAAAGTGAAAGAGGAGAGTGAAAAGGTGGCTTAAAGCTCAACATTCAGAAAACGAAGATCATGGCATCCAGTCCCATCACTTCATAGCAAATAGATGAGGATACAGTGGACACAGTGGCTGACTTTATTTTGGGGGAGCTCCAAAATCACTGCAGCTAGTGACTGCAGCAATGAAATTAAAAGGTGCTTACTCCTTGTTCAGTCCCATCTAGACTGAAGTACCTGGAAGTTCCTCCTTGAAACTGGAAATAACTTTTCTGGCTGCAGTTTTTGACGTAATGAGTTGTGAGGCAATGTGAGGGCCAAGCTCTCTAGGATGGAGCACTGGCTTGGCCACTCACCAGCTGTGTGAGCTTGGGCAAATTATTTAACCTCTCTGCTCATCAGTTTCCTGATTGGAATGTAAGAGTAGTAATAATAGTATTATAAGAATATTCTGAACCTTAAATGAGCATCTGTGTGTGTGTGTATCAGTTCAGTTCAGTTCAGTCGCTCAGTCGTGTCCGATTCTTTGTGACCCCATGAATCGCAGCATGCCAGGCCTCCCTGTCCATCACCAACTCCCGGAGTTCACTCAGACTCACGTCAGTGATGCCATTCAGCCATCTCATCCCCTGTCATCCCCTTCACCTTCTGCCCCAAATATCTCCCAGCATCAAAGTCTTTTCCAATGAGTCAACTCTTCGCATGAGGTGGCCAAAGCACTGGAGCTTCAGCTTTAGCATAATTCCTTCCAAAGAAATCCCAGGGTTGACCTCCTTCAGAATGGACTGGTTGGATCTCCTTGCAGTCCAAGGGACTCTCAAGAGTCTTCTCCAACACCACAGTTCAAACGCATCAATTCTTCGGTGCTCAGCCTTCTTCACAGTCCAACTCTCACATCCATACATGACCACAGGAAAAACCATAGCCTTGACTAGACGGACCTTAGTCGGCAAAGTAACGTCTCTGCTTTTGAATATGCTATCGAGGTTGGTCATAACTTTTCTTCCAAGGAGTAAGCATCTTTTAATTTCATGGCTGCAGTCGCCATCTGCAGTCATTTTGGAGCCCCAAAAAATAAAGTCTGACACTGTTTCCACTGTTTCCCCATCTATTTCCCATGAAGTGATGGGACCGGATGCCATGATTTTTGTTTTCTGAATGTTGAGCTTTAAGCCAACTTTTTCACTCTCCTCTTTTACTTTCATCAAGAGGCTTTTGAGTTCCTCTTCACTTTCTGCCATAAGGGTGGTGTCATCTGCATATCTGAGGTGATTGATATTTCTCCCAGCAATCTTGATTCCAGCTTGTGCTTCTTCCAGTCCAGCGTTTCTCATGATGTACTCTGCATAGACGTTAAATAAGCAGGGTGACAATATACAGCCTTGACGTACTCCTTTTCCTATTTGGAACCAGTCTGTTGTTCCACGTCCAGTTCTAACTGTTGCTTCCTGACCTGCATACAGATTTCTCAAGAGACAGGTCAGGTGGTCTGGTATTCCCATCTCTTTCAGAATTTTCCACAGTTTATTGTGCTCCACACAGTCAAAGGCTTTGGCATAGTCAGTAAAGCAGAAAGAAATGTTTTTCTGGAACTCTCTTGCTTTTTCCATGATCCAGCGGATGCTGGCAATTTGATCTCTGGTTCCTCTGCCTTTTCTAAAACCAGCTTGAACATCAGGGAGTTCACGGTTCATGTATTGCTGAAGCCTGGCTTGGAAAATTTTGAGCATTACTTTACTAGCATGTGAGATGAGTGCAATGGTGTGGTAGTTTGAGCATTTTTTGGCATTGCCTTTCTTTGGGATTGAAATGAAACTGACCTTTTCCAGTCCTGTGGCCACTGCTGAGTTTTCCCAATTTGCTGGCATATTGAGTGCAGCACTTTCACAGCATCATCTTTCTGGATTTGAAACAGCTCAACTGGAATGCCATCACCTCCACTAGCTTTGTTCATAGTGATCCTTCCTAAGGCCCACTTGAGTTCCCATTCCAGGATGTCTGGCTCTAGATGAGTGATCACACCATCGTGATTATCCGGGTCGTAAAGATCTTTTTCGTACAGTTCTTCTGTGTATTCTTGCCACCTCTTCTTAATATTTTCTGCTTCTATTAGGTCCAGATCATTTCTGTCCTTTATCAAGCCCATCTTTGCATGAAATGTTCCCTTGGTATCTCTAATTTTCTTGAAGAGATCTCTAGTCTTTCCCATTCTGTCCCTTTCCTCTATTTCTTTGCATTGATGGCTCAGGAAGGTTTTCTTATCTCTTCTTGCTATCCTATGGAATTCTGCATTCATATGCTTATATCTGTCCTTTTCTCCTTTGCTTTTCACTTCTCTTCTTTTCACAGCTACTTGTAAGGCCTCCCCAGACAGCCATTTTCCTTTTTGCATTTCTTTTCCATAGGGATGGTCCTGATCCCTGTCTCCTGTGCAGTGTCACGAACCTCCATCTGTAGTTCATCAGGCACTCTATCTATCAGACCTAGGCCCTAAATCTATTTCTCACTTCCACTGTAGAATCATAAGGGATTTGATTTAGGTCATACTTGAATGGTCTAGAGGTTTTCCCTATTTTCTTCAATTTAAGTCTGAATTTGGTAATAAGGAGTTCATGATCTGAGCCACAGTCAGCTCCTGGACTTGTTTTTCTTGACTGTATAGAGCTTCTCCATCTGTGGCTGCAGAGAATATAATGAATCTGATTTCGGTGTTGACCATCTGGTGATGTCCATGTGTAGAGTCTTCTTTTGTGTTTTTGGAAGAGGGTGTTTTCTATGACCCGTGCATTTTCTTGGCAAAACTCTATTAGTCTTTGCCCTGCTCCATTCCACATTCCAAGGCCAAATTTGCCTGTTACTCCAGGTGTTTCTTGACTTCCTACTTTTGCATTCCATCCCCTATAACGAAAAGGACATCGTTTTTGGGTGTTAGTTCTAATAGGTCTTGTAGGTCTTCATAGAACCATTCAACTTCAGCTTCTTCAGCGTTGCTGGTTGGGGCTTAGACTTGGATAACTGTGATATTCAATGGTTTGCCTTGGAAACAAACAGAGATCATTCTGTCATTTTTGAGATTGCATCCAAGTACTGCATTTTGGACTCTTTTGTTGACCATGATGGCTACTCCATTTCTTCTGAGGGATTCCTGCCCACAGTACTAGATGTAATGGTCATCTGAGTTAAATTCACCCATTCCAGTCCATTTTAGTTCGCCGATTCCTAGAATGTCGACGTTCACTCTTGCCATTTCTTGTTTGACCACTTCCAATCTGCCTTGATTCATGGACCTGACATTCCAGGTTCCTATGCAATATTGCTCTTTACAGCATGGGACCTTGCTTCTATCACCAGTCACATCCACAGCTGGGTATTGTGTTTGCTTTGGCTCCATCCCTTCATTCTTTCTGGTGTTATTTCTCCACTGATCTCCAGTAGCATATTGGGCACCTACTGACCTGGGGAGTCCCTCTTTCAGTATCCTATCATTTTGCCTTTTCCTACTGTTCATGGGATTCTCAAGGCAAGAATACTGAAGTGGTTGGCCATTCCCTTCTCCAGTGGACCACATTCTGTCAGACCTCTCCACCATGACCCGCCTCTCTTGGTTTGCCCCTTGGACATGGCTTAGTTTCATTGAGTTAGGCAATGCTGTGTTCCTAGTGTGATTAGATTGACTAGTTTTTTGTGAGTATGGTTTCAGTGTGTCTGCCGTCTGATGCCTTCTTACAACACCTACCATGTTACTTGGGTTTCTCTTACCTTGGGCATGGGGTATCTCTTCACGGCTGCTCCAGCAAAGCACAGCTGCTGTTCCTTACCTTGGATTAGGGGTATCTCCTCACCGCTGCCCTTCCTGACCTTCAACGTGGGATGGCTCCTCTATGCCTTCCTGCGCCCGCGCAGCCACCACTCCTTGGACATGGGGTTCCTCCTTCCGGCCGTGCCGCTGGCCTCGGCTGCTGTCCCTGGCCTCAGACACGGGGTAGCTCCTCCCGGCCACCATCCCTGCCCTCGGACATGGCGTAGCTCCTCTCGGCCGCTGCCCCTGACCTCAGACACGGGGTAGCTCCTCTCAGCCATTCCTGCGCTGTCGCAGCCTGGCACTCTAGGCCACTGCCCCTGACCTCGGACGTGGGGTAGCTGCTCTCAGCCATGGTTAGTGTGCCAGCCGAAGCCACCTGTGCTTCCTAAATACACATATATATCTGAATCTTGCCTGAAAGTGAAATGAAATGAAAGTGAAAGTCGCTCAGTCATGTGGACCATGACCCCATGGACTACACAGGCCATGGAATTCTCCAGGCCAGAGTACTGGAGTGGGTTGCCATTCCCTTCTTCAGGAGATCTTCCCCACCCAGGGGCGGAACCTGGGTCTCCCGTAGTGCAGGCGGATTACCATGTAGCAAGTGCTAACAGCGACCAACTGTCATTGTCTGCTGTCACACTTTGGTGAGATGTTGGCTGCACTGGGGTGGGTGATACAGTGGCTCTCTAAGCTAACCCTTTGTGGAACAATATCAAAGGTCCCAATTTCAAGTGATCCTCCAGACAGGCTGCTAGAAATCCCATCAAAAGGTTGGTTCCTTAGAGTCCTTGTGGAGACATAAACTTTACCTCACAAACTACTGTTCTGGTAATTTTTCATTTTGTCCCCACTGAACTACCTTCCTGCTCGTTCTTCACCAGATGAATAAGAACTCTCTACTTTGGTCCCCAGTTTTTGTCCAGAAATAGTTCCCTCTTGGCATTGAACTTTATGTTGACTTCTCCTGGACAGTAAATCTCTAGAGGGACCCTGTTCTTTCCCCAGTGTTCAGTACAGACCTTGGGATGTAGTAGGTGAATAGGAATTAGTTTTAAATGAAATTGATTGAACTCTTGAGTTCTTAGACTCTCCAGGACTCTCAATCAATTATTTATGACTTGACATCATTTTCTCCTTAGGCTAAACCCCTGTCGGCCATGATGAGTGTTTCAGTAAGACTTTTCAGCGCTCACAATTTCTTCCCTCTCCAGTGTTTGGCTGCACCCAGTGCTCTCTCCCATTAGCGATTTACATTTTTGTTATTGTTCCAAAGTTTTAGGATGCTTTTGAAGTGTGGCCCTGGAGAAGACTCTTGAGAGTCCCTTGGACTGCAAGGAGATCCAACCAGTCCATTCTGAAGGAGATCAACCCTGGGATTTCTTTGGAAGGAATGATGCTAAAGCTGAAGCTCCAGTGCTTTGGCCACCTCATGCGAAGAGTTGACTCATTGGAAAAGACTCTGATGCTGGGCGGGATTGGGGGCAGGAGGAGAAGGGGATGACCGAGGATGAGATGGCTGGATGGCATCACGGACTCGATGGATGTGAGTCTGAGTGAACTCCGGGAGTTGGTGATGGACAGGGAGGCCTGGCGTGCTGCGATTCATGGGGTCACAAAGAGTCGGACACGACAGAGCAACTGAACTGAACGGAACTGAACTGAAGGAAAAGAAAAACCCTACAAGCTGCACTGCAGATTGACATGGGTGACATGTCATGTTTATGAATTTCAACTTCACTGCTTGGGGGACATCCTGTACCTGCTCCTAGTTGCTTCCCTTTTTACTCCCCAAAGATGGAGAAGCTCTATACAGTCAACAAAAACAAGACCAGGAGCTGACTGTGGCTCAGATCATGAACTCCTTATTACCACATTCAGACTTCAATTGAAGAAAATAGGGAAAACTTCTAGACCATTCAGGTATGACCCTAAATCAAATCCCTTATGATTCTACAGTGGAAGTGAGAAATAGATTTAAGGGTCTAGATCTGATAGATAGAGTGCCTGATGAACTACGGAATGAGGTTCGTGACATTGTACAGGAGACAGGGATCAAGACCATCCCCATGGAAAAGAAATGCAAGAAAGCAAAATGGCTGTCTGGAGAGGCCTTACAAATAGCTGTGAAAAGAAGAGAAGTGAAAAGCAAAGGAGAAAAGGAAAGATATAAGTATCTGAATGCAGCGTTCCAAACAATAGCAATAATACATGGACATGGGTTGAATGCGAAGACCTAAGTTAGGAATTTAAAAGTTCCCTCCACCATCACAAATGTGAGCTCATTTTTACCTCTCCTCCGGACTTCACTGTGTAAAGAAAAAGACCAAGCAGAAGCTGACTCATATGCCAATTATCGTTTGTTGGAGGTGATGGGAAGGATGAACTGAGCTGGAAATATCCCACATCAGGAAATCTTCCTGGGAAGACAGATTAAGAAAACGTAGTGCTGAGGAAGATCCTGGTCTCTGAGTACATAGCATGTGGTCCCTGGGTTATGGGTCATAGAAGGAGGGATTGAAAGAGTGCAGTCAAAGAAGTTGGGTTGAGGGTAGGGAGCACCTGAAACAAACTTTCCCAATCACTCATTTCTGACTGGGATCGGCCTGAGGCTGGCATGCTGGTTCCAAATAGGGTCATCATCTGGAACACACTCTAAGGATCATACTTAGAAGTACACAGTGGCGTACTGCTTTGACACTGGGAAATTCACAATGTGTAATATTTGCTGGGAAGTTTGCCTGAGCATTTATATATTGATGCAATACTTCCTTTTTCTCTCCATCAGAAATGCTGATGATCTGAATTTAGGAAGAAATTAGAGCAGATAATTAGTTAATTATATAATTATATTAAAATGCCAGCTATGTCTCTTCTTTTTTATTTTTATATATTTTAAGCTCTTGTCTCTTTTATCTTTGTAATCTTTCTCTGTTACACTTGAAGTATATTAAGCACTTGTCACCATTTAAAGTTTTCTACTTTAAATCTTTAGGACAGTGTTCTATTTCCTGCAGGGGTTGAATAAATGTTTGTTGTCCAAGTCATTCAGTTCAGTTCAGTTCAGTTCAGTCGCTCAGTCGTGTCCAACTCTTTGTGACCCCATGAATTGCAGCACGCCAGGCCTCCCTGTCCATCACCAACTCCCAGAGTTCACTCAAATTCATTTCCATTGAGATGGTGATGCCATCCAGCCATCTCATCCTCTGTTGTCCCCTTCTCCTCCTGCCCCATCAGAGTCTTTTCCAATGAGTCACCTCTTCGCATGAGGTGGCCAAAGTACTGGAGTTTCAGCTTTAGCATCAGTCCTTCCAAAGAACACTCAGGACTGATCTCCTTTAGAATGGACTGATTGGATCTCCTTACAGTCCAAGGGACTCTCAAGAGTCTTCTCCAACACCACAGTTGGAAAATATCAATTCTTCGGTGCTCAGCTTTCTTCACAGTCCAACTCTCACATCCATACATGACTATTGGAAAAACCATAGCCTTGACTAGATGGACCTTTGTTGGCAAAGTAATGTCTCTGCTTTTGAATATGCTATCTAGGTCATAAGTTTCCTTCCAAGGAGTAAGCATCTTTTAATTTCACGGCTGCAATCACCATCTGCAGTGATTTTGGAGCCCCCCAAAATAAAGTCATTAATTGAGTACAAATCACTAATTGAATAAGAGCTGGCATGTCTTTAAGACATTAAAGGGTAAAGCAAGCTCTACAATAAGAATGAAGAACTCTGAATTCAACTCTTGGAAATCTGCTAAGTGAACCCAGGCCTCCTGCATTGTGGGCAGTTCCTTTACCATCTAAGGCACCAGGGAAGACAAGCCTTTAGTGACAACTTTTACTTCCTTTTTCAGATATAAAAAATCCTTTTCTGAGAAATAATATCTCCCCAATGGTTCACAAAAGAAGATTATTTGTGTGTTTCTTATAAGTTGTACAGTGGCATATATTTGTTGAATTATAGAAAAGCCACAGAACAACCAAAATAAATGGATTGGCCATTTGAGCCTTCTATCCCCATAAAAAGACTATAATGCTTTGATGCATGGCTGTGAGATTATATTTGATTTACTAGATATTCACACACTGAAATATAAAAGGCAGGCAACTAACATGAGTATATATCTTACAACATTTGTACTTTCATAAAGACTTTTAAAATGTCAGTAAGTACACATAGTGCAGATGTTGTAAATTTGTTGACATTGCCATCCCGTCCTAGCCACAGGTGGAGTAAGATTCATCTCCTTAGTGACTTGCTTATGAGGGGTATAAGGTGGCAGGGCACTGCTGGGATTGTCCTGAGGCTGGGCTGTAGAAGCAGCACAGCTTCTTCTTGGCTGTTTATCCTCAGGAGGACGTACCTCCCTTGGGAGTCCTGACATGTAGGAAGTCTGGCTAGCCAGAAGCAGCCATGCTGGAGGTACTATGTTGAGTAAGAGTGGAGGGGGGCAGAGAGGGAGAGAAGGGGTGGGGAGTTGCTCCAGCATGAGTCACCAGATATGTGATAATTTCAGTCCCCAGCTTCCAAGCAACTCCAGCTGACTCTGAGTAGACCAGATATAAGCAAGTCCCTCCTTGTCAAGCCCTACACAATCACAGATTGTGAGGAAAATAAATGCTATTATTGTCTTACACCAATTAAACTTTAGGGATTTTTTATTATGTATCAATAGGTATCTGGAACACTTCTACTTAATCACTCTTAATAAGTATATAGTGTTTTAACCTCATGGCTGTATCATATTTAACCAGTTTCCTGTTGTTGGAATTGGAAGATTTCTTTTTTGTTTTGTTTTAGATTTTAGTTATTACGTAGTTGAATAGCCCTGAATATACATCTCTGTGTACTCTCCCAATTATTATTTTAAACTGAATTCTTAAGAATTCTAGGAAGTACAAGAGTTGTGTCATGGTGGTTGTTAGAATTCCAAATTGTATGTGGTTGTCCTTATCAACCTTTGCTGATTGAAGGCAGAAAGTAGTAGCAATTCATATATAAAATTTCAATGAGCTGCTTATATATCTGGCAAAATATATATTGGGAATTTAAACTTGAAATGGTTATATTGTACTAAATTCCCTCATGATAGCTTGATGAGATTCTCTTTAAATTCTTATAGACTATCATCAACCAGAAACTTTATTCATATAGATAGATAATTAAATTCTAAAACACATTTTATATCCATTAAAATGTTTATATTTCAGCAATTGAAATTATATTTCAAGCTTAAGATTTATCTTTTATTTCACTGACAGGTAATATTGACATTCTGTGTGATAACTGTGAGTGGATTTTAAATCTATTTAAGCTTTTTAACAGTAAGTATATCAAAACAATGGTGAGGCTTTTATTTGAAGAACATACATGCATTCTAAGAACAGTCGCTTATCACTGGGTTGAAGCCCTCTGAAAGAAACTTGAGCCACAAATGTACTGGGTCCATAGCTGGGAGGTACGCCCAGGATACCTCTGTCCTGCCTTTGTAAACCTGTCGCCTGTTACTGAGCAGGCATCTGACTGCTGAGGTTGATACCCAGGGGCGGCATTTACTTGGCAGTGCTCCGCAGGTTGTAGCAGAACCATTTGTTGTTGTTGTTTAGTTGCTCAGCCGTGTCTGATTCTTTGTGACACCATGGACTGTAGCCTGCCAGGCTCCTCTGTCTCCCACTGTCTCCGGAGTTTGCTTGAATTCATATCTATCGAGTTCAGTTCAGTTCAGTCGTTCAGTCGTGTCCAACTAGTTGTGACTCCATGAACGGCAGCACACCAGTCTTCCCTGTCCATCACCAAACCCAGAGTTGCTGAAACCAATGTCCATCCAGTAGGTGATGCCATCCAACCATCTCATCCTCTGTTGTCCCCTTCTCCTGCCTTCAATCTTTCCCAGCATCAGGGTCTTTTCAAATGTGTCAGTTCTTCCCATCAGGTGGCCAAAGTACTGGAGTTTCAGCTTCAGCATTGGTTCTTCCAATGAATATTCAGGACTGATTTCCTTTAGGGTTGACTGGTTGGATCTCCTTGCTGTTCAAGGGACTCTCAAGAGTCTTCTCCAACACCACAGTTCAAAAGCATCAATTCTTCGGTGCTCAGCTTTCTTTATAGTCCAACTCTCACATCCGTACATGACCACAGTAAAAACCATAGCTTTGACTGAACGGAATTTGTCGGCAAAGTAATGTCTCTGCTTTTTAATATGCTGTCTAGGTTGCCCATAGCTTTTCTTCCAAGGAGCAAATGTCTTTTAATTTCATGGCTGCAGTCACCATCTGCAGTGATCTTGGAGCCCAAGAAAATAAAGTCTGTCATTGTTTCCATTGTTTCCTATCTGCCATGAAGTGATGGGACTGGATGCCATGATCTTTGTTTTTTGTTTGTTGAGTTTTAGGTCATCTTTTTCACTCTCTTCCTTCACTATCATCAAGAGGCTCTTTAGTTCTTCTCTGCTTTCTGCCGTAAGGGTGGTGTCATCTGCATATCTGAGGTTATTGATATTTCTCCCAGAAATTTTGATTCCAGCTCTTTCCAGTCCAGCGTTTCTCGTGATGTACTCTGTGTATAAGTTAAACAAACAGGGCGACAATATACTGCCTTGACATACTCTTTTCCCTTTTTGGAACCAGTCTGTTGTTCCATGTCTGGTTCTAATCATTGGTTCTTGACCTGCATACAGATTTCTCAGGAGGCAGGTAAGCTGATCTAGTATTCCCATCTCTTTAAGGATTTTCCACAGTTTGTTGTGGTCCACACAGTCAGAGGCTTTGAATCAGAAGTAGATGTTTTTCTGGAATTCTCTTGCTTATTTTTATGATCCAATGGATGTTGGCATTAAAGAATTTTCAGCATTACTTTGCTACCATGTGAGATGAGTGCAGCTGTGCCATAGTTTGAGCATTCTGTGGCATTGTCTTTCTTTGGGATTGGAATGAAAACTGACCTTTTCCAGTCCTGTGGCCACTGCTAAGTTTTCTGAATTTGATGACATATTGAGTGCAGCACTTTCACAGCTTCATCTTCTAGGATGTGAAATAACAGCTGGAATTCCATCACCTCCACTAGCTTCGTTGGTACTGATGCTTCCTGAGGCGCACTACCTCACACTCCAGGATGTCTGACTCTAGGTGAGTGATCACGCCATGGTGTTTATCCAGGTCATTAAGATCTTTTTCGTAAAATTCTTCGATTTAGTCTTCCCTCCTCTTCTTAAAATCTTCTGCTTCTGTTAGGTCCATACCATTTCTGTCTTTTATTGTTCCCCTCTTTGCAGGAAGTGTTCCCTTGGTGTCTCTGATTTTCTTGACGAGACCTCTAGTCTTTCCCACTCTACTGTTTCCCTCTATTTCTTTGCACTGACCACTGAGGAAGGCTTTCTCATCTCTCCTTACTATTCTTTGGAACTTTGCATTCTAATGGGTATATCTTTCCTTTTCACCTTTGCCTTTTGCTTCTCTTCTCTTCTCAGCTATTTGTAAGTCCTCCTCAGTTCAGTCGCTCAGTTGTGTCCGACTCTTTGTGACCCCATGAATCGCAGCACGCCAGGCCTCACTGTCCATCATCATCTCCCAGAGTTCACTCAGACTCACGTCCATCGAGTCTGTGATGCCATCCAGCCATCTCATCCTCGGTTGTCCCCTTCTCCTCCTGCCCCCAATCCCACCCAGCATCAGAGTCTTTTCCAATGAGTCAACTCTTTGCATGAGGTGGCCAAAGTACTGGAGTTTCAGCTTTAGCATCATTCCTTCCAAAGAAATCCCAGGGTTGATCTCCTTCAGAATGGACTGGTTGGATCTCCTTGCAGTCCATGGGACTCTCAAGAGTCTTCTCCAACACCACAGTTCAAAAGCATCAATTCTTTGGTGCTCTGCCTTCTTCACAGTCCAACTCTCACATCCATACATGACCACTGGAAAAACCATAGCCTTGACTAGACGGACCTTAGTCAGCAAAGTAATGTCTCTGCTTTTGAAACTATCTAAGTTGGTCATAACTTTTCTTCCAAGGAGTAAGGGTCTTTTAATTTCATGGCTGCAGTCACCATCTGCAGTGATTTTGGAGCCCCCCAAAATAAAGTCTGACACTGTTTCTACTGTTTCCCTGTCTATTTCCCATGAAGTGACGGGACCGGACGCCGTGACCTTCGTTTACTGAATGTTGAGCTTTAAGCCAACTTTTTCACTCTCCTCTTTCACTTTCATCAAGAGGCTTTTTAGCTCCTCTTCACTTTCTGCCATAAGGGTGGTGTCATCTGCATATCTGAGGTTATTGATATTTGTCCTGGCAATCTTGATTCCAGCTTGTGTTTCTTCCAGCCCAGCGTTTCTCATGATGTACTCTGCATATAAGTTAAATAAGCAGGGTGACAGTATACAGCCTTGACGTACTCCTTTTCCTATTTGAAAGCAGTCTATTTTTCCATGTCCAATTCTAACTGTTGCTTCCTGACCTGCATACAGATTTTTCAAGAGGCAGGTTAGGTGGTCTGGTATTCCCATCTCTTTCAGAATTTTCCACAGTTTATTGTGCTCCACACAGTCAAAGGCTTTGGCATAGTCAATAAAGCAGAAAGAGATGTTTCTGGAATTCTCTTGCTTTTTCAATGATCCAGCGGATGTTGGCAATTTGAGCTCTGGTTCCTCTGCCTTTTCTAAAACCAGCTTGAACATCAGGGAGTTCATGGTTCACATATTGCTGAAGCCTGGCTTGGAGAATTTTGAGCGTTACTTTACTAGCATGTGAGATGAATGCAATTGTGTGGTAGTTTGAGCATTCTTTGGCATTGTCTTTCTTTGGGATTGGAATGGAAAATGACCTTTTCCAGTCCTGTGGCCACTGCTGAGTTTTCCCAATTTGCTGGCATATTGAGTGTAGCACTTTCACAGCATCATCTTTCAGGATTTGAAATAGCTCAACTGGAATTCCATCACCACTAGCTTTGTTCATAACGATGCTTTCCAAGGCCCACTTGACTTCACATTGCAGAATGTCTGGCTGAGAAGGGAATGGCAAGCCACTTCAGTATTCTTGCCGTGAGAACCCCATGAACAGTACGAAAAGGCAATATGATAGGATACTGAAAGAGGAACTCCCCAGGTCTGTAGGTGCCCAATATGCTACTGGAGGTCAGTGGAGAAATAACACCAGAAAGAATGAAGGGATGAAGCCAAAGCAAAAACAATACCCAGCTCTGCATGTGACTGGTAGACCAGTCACCAGAATCACATAGAATCAAGGTCTTATGCTGTAAAAAGCAATATTGCATAGGAACCTGGAATGTCAGGTCCATGAATCAAGGCAAATTGGAAGTGGTCAAACAGGAGATGGCAAGAGTGAACGCCGACATTCTAGGAATCAGCGAACTAAAATGGACTGGAATGGGTGAATTTAACTCAGATGACCATTATATCTACTACTGTGGGCAGGAATCCCTCAGAAGAAATGGTGGTCATCATGGTCAACAAATAAATCTGAAATGCAGTACTTGGATGCAATTTCAAAAACGACAGAATGATCTCTGTTTGTCTCCAAGGCAAACCATTCAATATCACAGTTATCCAAGTCTATGCCCCAATCAGTAATGGTGAAGAAGCTGAAGTTGAACGGTTCTATGAAGACCTCCCTTTTAGAACTAACACCCAAGAAAGATGTCCTTTTCCTTATAGGGGACTGGAATGAAAAAGTTGGAAGTCAGGAAACACCTGGAGTAACAGGCTAATTTGGCCTTGGAATGTGGAATGAAGCAGGGCAAAACTAACAGAGTTTTGATAATAAAATGCACTGATCATAGCAAACACCCTCTTCCAACAACACAAGAGAAGACTCTTCACATGGACATCACCAGATGGTCAACAGTGAAATCAGATCGATTATATTCTCTTCAGCCAAAGATGGAGAAGCTCTATACAGTCAAGAAAAACAAGTCCAGGAGCTGACTGTGGCTCAGATCATGAACTCCTTATTACCACATTCAGACTTCAATTGAAGAAAGTATCAAACACCGCTAGACCATTCAGGTATGACCTCAATCAAATCCCTTATGATTCTACAGTGGAAGCGAGAAATAGATTTAAGGGCCTAGATCTGATAGATAGAGTGCCTGATGAACTATGGAATGAGGTTCGTGACATTGTACAGGAGACAGGGATCACGACCATTCTCATGAAAAAGAAAGGCGTAAAAGCAAACTGACTGTCTGGGAAAGACTTACAAATAGCTGTGAAAAGAAGAGAAGTGAAAAGCCAAGGAGTAAAGGAAAGATATAAGCATCTGAATGCAGAGTTCCAAAGAATAGCAAGAAGAGATAAGAAAGCCTTCTTCAGCGATCAATGCAAAGAAATAGAGGAAAAGAACAGAATGGGAATGACTAGAGATCTCTTCAAGAAAATTAGAGATACCAAGGGAACATTTCAAGCAAAGATGGGCTTGATAAAGGACAGAAGTGGTCTGGACCTAACAGAAGCAGAAGATATTAAGAAGAGGTGGCAAGAATACACAGAAGAACTGTACAAAGCGACTTAGCGTGCATGTATTATGAGAAACTTTTAATTGCAGCCCTCTTCATTGCTCTTCGCTGAATTATAGTTGGCAGAATATGTGCTCCTGTCTTTGCTACTTCATTTAAAAAATATGAACACTACCTCTGGTCACATTGTTCTTCCCTAGAAATTTCCAGTTGTTTGACATTGCCTACTCAATTAACTATAAAGTTCTGTAACATTCAAGACTTTGATAACACATTGCTTATCATCTTCTAGCCTTATTGCTCACTTCCTTTCTTATACATCCTGTGTTTTAGCAGTACTGGATTACTTACTGTTTCCCTACCATGTGTATACTTCGTTCATTTTTATCCTTTTTTTATGCAGTTTCCTTTCACTATAAACAATCCTTTCAATCCTGAAATCTTCCCACCTGAAATATCAGTCTCTACTCAGACAATACCTTCTCCACAAAGCCTTTTTGAATCCCCTCTACTGATTTTTCATTCTATGGAAACTTCATGAGACACTGTCTCCAGTTCTCTTGAGGAAAAAAAAGTCTTTTGTCTTTTATTGTATTCTCTTTTTCTGATCTCTCTTTGAAGGTAGACTCTAACTCTGTTTGGTACTTTTAGAAAATATTTCTTTATTTGACTGTGTCAGGTCTAAGTCGCAGCTCACGGTGAGGGCAGTGTCTAGAGTGTGCAGCTTCGTGGCTGGGGCTCATGGGCTAAGTTGCTCGGTGGCCTGTGGGACCTTAGACCCCCGACCAGGGGTCTTACTCAAGTCCCCTGCATTGGAAGGCGGGTTATTAACTGCTGGGGTCTGTTAATGGACTGGAGTCTGGTGGTCTGGAGTCGATGATAAGAAAGTGAAAGAGAGAAAGAGAGAGAGAGAGAGAAAGAAAGGAAGACATGGGGACCCAAGCTCTGATGGGGCAAGGGTGTTTTATTAGCAGAAATGTAGGCTTATATATCTTTAGTAAGATGATTACTCAGCTACTACACAGGGTGAAATTTTATCAATAGCCACAATATGGATAGCCTAATACATACAAGGTTGCTGACGCTGAAAAGAGTCACTGCATGTCTCCTCCCATGACCTCAGTCCGGAGGACCGCATGCAGCTCTACTCGTTCTCAGAATAGGAACTGAGAAGGAGCAGAGAATCCTTGAGAAACAGAAAGCAGCATGCAGGAGTCTTCCTGCTAAATGCCCCCTCACGCTTGGCAACCGGAGCACCTGAGAAGCCCCTTGGAATTGCTTTTTAATTCCTTATATGTATTGAATGCCAGCTGTGACTAGATCAGCATGAGATGAACCGAGAGAAAATGTTATTTGGAAGACCTGAATATGCCTGCTATGGGCTAAATATTTTTGTCCCCCCAAATTCATACTTTGAAACGCTAACTGCCAAAGTGGCTATACTTAAATGAGGCCTGAAGGGTGGGACTCGGATCTGTTGGGATTAGTGTTCTTGTAGGAAGAGTCACTGAAACTCCTTCAGTTGTGTCTGACTCTTTGTGACCCCATGGACTGTAGTCCATGGAATTCTCCAGGCCAGAATACTGGAGTGGGTAGCCTATCCCTTGGAACCAGCCCATATGATCTTCTTGAAAGCCCTCACTCTTAGCTTTAAGAGTCTCACCTTCAATATATGAAGGAGTTTCTGGCAAATTAGTCTGTGGAACTAAGGTGGCAACCCCTATTAGGTCCTTTCTCTGTAGGGAACATGGAAGATGAAGGCCTGAATATTGAGAGGGAGTGGATATTATACAGTATTTCCCTCCCAAGGACCAGCTATTTTCTGGTTGTCCCTCCAGAAGACTGTAGAGGCAACATTGTGGGCCTGGACAGGGCTCAGGAAAAGAGCAGGAAACAGGAGGGAAGGGGGCAGGGCACAACTTTTGAAAGAATGACATAGCTAACAGCATAACATAAACCGATTAAAATCAGTTGGGTGCAAGATGACAAGTCAAATTCAAGTAAACCTTAATCTGTGCTGAAGTTGTTTCAGCCAGGTTAAACCCAAGCAAGTCACAGCACCATAGATGTCAGGGGAGTGTAATCTCAGTTCTGTCTCTTCACAACAAAAAATTTAAGCAACAGACGTTAAAGCCCTCCACACATCATAGCTCTTGGACAGTGTTACAGCCCCGTGTTGCAGCTCAGTTTTATTTAGAAAATAAAGGAAAATACATCCTCGAGCCATGAGGGCATCCAACCAAAAAGATGCAAAGATGAGAGAGAGAGAGAGAGAGAGAGAGAGACCCCTGGCATTTTGGCTCCTCTTTTTATAGGTTTCTTCCCCCCCCTGGGCCCACCCTGTGTAAATGGGGCAAGCCAGGAGTGCTGTTTGTGCTACCTGAGGTCCTCGCTCTGGTCCTCGGACCTTCCTTTGTTCTATTTTCGAGGGCTTTTCCCTTCCTTGTCTTTTAGCCCCTGCCATTCTGGACTCCCTTTTCCTATTCTAACTACTTAACACTGGCATATTCAGTGCAGCACTTTCACAGCATCATCTTTTAAGATTTGAAATAGCTCAACTGGAATTCCATCACCACTACTAGCTTCATTTGTAGTGATGCTAATGCCCACTTGACTTCACATTCCAGGATGTCTGGCTCTAGACAAGTTTATCTGGGTCATGAAGATCTTTTTTGTGTAGGTCTTCTGTGTATTCTTGCCACCTGTTCTTAATATCTTCTTCTTCTGTTAGGTTCACACTGTTTCTGTCCTTTATTGAGCCCATCTTTGCATGAAATGTTCCCTTGGTAGCTCTAATTTTCTTGAAGAGATCTCTAGTCTTTCCCATTCTATTGTTTGCCTCTATTTCTTTGCATTGTTCACTTAGGAAGGCTTTCTTATCTCTCCTTGCTATTATTTGAAACCCGCATTCAGATACATATATCTTTCCTTTTCTCCTTTGCCTTTCACTGCTCTTCTTTTCTGACCTATTTGTAAGGCCTCCTCAAGCAACCATTTTGCCTTTTTGCATTTCCTTTTCTCGGTAGTGGTTTTGGTCACTGCCTCCTGTATAATGCTGTGAAATTCTGTCCATAGTTCTTCAGGCACTCTCTCTATCAGATCTAATACCTTGAATGTCTTCAGGAACTATGATTTGACTCTTCTTAGCCCTCCCATAAAATTGTAGGCAATTAATTGTACAGAGAAGCCTCTTGCCTTGTGACAGTCCATTGTATCTAGACCTCAGGCTGTTGGAAGTATTGTAGGGCAAAGAGAATAAGCCAGTACTTTAGTATATGCCAGAAATTGTCAAATGTCTTCAGGTGATGAGCTACCTAAAGTGAAAAGTGAAAGTGAAGTTGCTCAGTCGTGTCTGATTCTTTGCGACCCCATGGACTATATAGCCTACCAGGTTTCTCTGTCCATGGGATTTTCCAGGCAAGGATACTGGAGTGGGTTGCTATTTCCTTCTCCAGGAGATCTTCCCAACCCAGGGATCGAACCTGGGTCTTATGCATTGTAGGCAGATGCTTTACCATCTCAGCCCCCAGGGAACTCATAAATCATTACCTGCCTCCCTGATGACACAACACTGAATACCCAGACAACACATAAATCATTTGTATTTCTCAGGCTGCACTAGTCACAATGTAGGGCTGGTTTCAATTTCAGCTGGGTAATCTGCCCTTTTTATTTTCTACCATGGAAGTTGCTGGCATTCTAGCCTCTCTTTCAAAGATTCTTTCAAATAGTTCAGGAATTTCCCCCAAGGAGATCTCAAAGATCATCTGGAATGAGTCCCTCAACTGTCACGGCTATTTAGTGACTCTAAACTCCAGACCCAGATCCCTTTGATGATGTTGACTCCTACTCAGAGTCTGGATGCCAGCCATTGTGATGCAGATGTCAGAACTCAGGAAACTGTCTTCCACATCACCCCAAGTCAGTGTCCCTTAGAAATGTGATTTAGAAGGCCTGTCGCGTTCCTACACTTGTTGTTATTCAGTCGCTCAGTCCTGTCTGACGTTTTGCGACCCCATGGACTGCAGCACACCAGGCTTCCCATCCTTCACCATCTCCCGCGGTTTACTCAGACTCATGTTCAGAGTTGGTGGTGCCAACCAAACATCTCATCCTGTGATATTCCCATTCCACCTGCCCTCAGTCTTTCCCAGCATCAGGATCTTTTCCAATGACTCAGCTCTTTGCATCAGATGGTAAAAGTATTGGAGTTTCAGCTTCAGCATCCGTCCTTCCAATGAATATATTCTGCGTATAAGTTAAATAAGCAAGGTGATGATATACAGGCTTAACGTACTCCCTTCCCAATTTGGAGCCAGATCATTATTCCAGTCCAGTTCTAACTGTTGCTTCTCGACCTGCACACAGCTTTCTCAGGTGGCAGGTAAGGTGTTCTGATAGTCCCATCCTTTAAGAATTTTCCATTTTGGTGTTATCCACATAGTCAAAGGGTTTGGCATAGTCAATGAAGCAGAAGTAGATGTTTTACTGGAAATTTCTTGCTTTCTGTATGATTCAACAGATATTGGCAATTTGATCTCTATTCCTCTGCCTTTTCTAAATCCAGCTTGAACATCTAGAAGTTTTCAGTTCACATCTGTTGAAGCCTCAGTTCAGTTCAGTTCAGTTCAGTTGGTCAGTCTTGTCCAACTCTTTGTGACCTGATGGGCTACAGCACGCCAGGCTTCCCTGTCCATCACCAACTCCCAGAGTTTACCCAAACTTATGTCCATTGAGTTGGTGATGCCATCCAACCATCTCATCCTCTGCTGTCCCCTTCTCCTCCTGCCTTCAATCATCCTCAGCATCAGGGCCTTTTCAAATGAGTCAGCTCTTCCCATCAGGTGATCAAAGTACTGGAGTTTCAGCTTCAACATCAGTCTGTCCAATGAAAACTCAGGACTGATCTCCGTTAGGATAGACTGGTTGGATCTCTTTGCAGTCCAAGGGACTCTCAAGAGTCTTCTCCAGTACCACAGTTCAAAGACATCAATTCTTCGGTGCTCAACTTTCTTTATAGTTCAACTCTCACCTCCATACATGATTACTGGATAAACCATAGTCTTGACTAGATGGACCTTTGTTGGCAAAGTAATGTCTCTGCCTTTTAATGCACTGTATAGGTTGGTCATAACTTTCCAAGGAGTAAGTGTCTTTTAATTTCATGGCTACAGTCACCATCTGCAGTCATTTTGGAGCCAAAGAAAATAAAGTCTGACACTGTTTTCATTGTTACCCCATCTATTTGCCATGAAGTAATGGGACCAGATGCCATGATCTTCATTTTCTGAATGTTGAGCTTTAAGCCAACTTTTTCACTCTCCTCTTTCACTTTCATTAAGAGGCTCTTTAGTTCTTCATTTTCTGCCACAAGGATGGTGTCATCTGTATATCTGAGATTACTGATATTTCTCTGGCAATCTTGAGTCCAGCTTTCAATTCATCCAGCCCAGGATTTCTCCTGATGTACTCTGCTTATAAGTTAAATAAGCAGGGTGACAATATACAGCCTTGACATACTCCTTTCCCTATTTGGAGCTAGTCTGTTGTTCCATTGCCAGTTCTAACTGTTGCTTCCTGACCTGCATACAGATTTATCAAGAGGCAGGTCAGGTGGTCTGGTATTCCCATCTCTTTCAGAATTTTCCAGGTTGTGGTGATCCACACAGTCAAAGGGTTTGGCATAGTCAATAAAGCAGAAAGAGATGTTTCTCTGGAACTCTCTTGCTTTTTCCACGATCCAGCAGATGTTGGCAATTTGATCTCTGGTTCCTCTGCCTTTCTCAAACCAGCTTGAACATCAGGAAGTTCATGGTTCATGTATTGCTGAAGCCTGGCTTGGAGAATTTTGAGCATTACTTTACTAGCATGTGAGATGAGTGCAATTGTGCAGTAGTTTGAGCATTCTTTGGCATTGCCTTTCTTTGGGATTGGAACGAAAACTGACCTTTTCCAGTCCTGTGGCCATTGCTGAGTTTCCCCAATTTGCTGGCATATTGAGTGCAGCACTTTCACAGCATCATCTTTCAGGATTTGAAACAGCTCAACTGGAATGCCATCACCTCCACTAGCTTTGTCCATAGTGATGCTTCCTAAGGCCCACTTGACTTCATGTACCAGGATGTCTGGCTCTAGGTGAGTGATCACACCATAGTGGTTATCTGGGTCATGAATTTTTTTGTACAGTTTTTCTGCGTATTTTTGCCACCTCTTCCTAATATCTTCTGCTTCTCTTACATCTATACTGTTTCTGTCCTTTATTGTGTCCATCTTTGCATGAAATGTTCTCTAATTTTCTTGAAGAGACCTCTAGTCTTTCCCTTTCTGTTGTTTTCCTCTGTTTCTTTGCACTGATCTCTGAGGAAGGTTTTCTTATCTCTTCTTGCTCTTCTTTTTAATTCTGCATTCAGATACATACATCTTTCCTTTTCTTGTTTGCTTTTGTCTTCTCTTCTTTTCACAGCTATTTGTAAAGCCTCCTCAGACAGCCATTTTGCTTTTTTGCATTTCTTTTTCTTGGAGATGGTCTTGATCCCTGTCTCCTGCACAATGTCACGAACCTCTGGCTTTAGTTCATCAGGCGCTGTGTCTAACAGATCTAGTCCTTTAAATCTATTTCTCACTTCTGTATAATCGTAAGGGATTTGATTTAGGTTATTTCTGAATGGTCTAGTGGATTTCCCTACTTTGTTCAATTTAAGTATTAATTTTGCCTTAAGGGGTGCATGATCTGAGCGACAGTCAGATCCTGGTCTTGTTTTTGTTGACTGTATATAATCAATCTGATAATGATATTGACCATTTGGTGATGTCCATTTGTAGAGTCATCTCTTGTGTTGTTGGAAGAGGGTGTTTGCTATGACCAGTGTATTCTTTTGGCAAAACTCTATTAGCTTTTGCCCTGCTTCATTCTCTACTCCAAGGTCAAATTTACCTGTTACTCCAGGTGTTTCTTGACTTCCTACTTTTGCATTCCAGTCCCCTATAATGAAAGGGACCCTTTTTGGGGTGTTAGTTCTAAAAGGTCTTGTAGATCTTCATAGAACCATTCAACTTCAGCTTCTTGAGCATTACTGGTTGGGGCATAGGCTTGGATCACCATGATATTGAATGGTTTGCCTTGGAAACGAACAGAGATCATTCTGTCGTTTTGGAGATTGCATCCAAGCACTGCATTTCAGACTCTTTTGTTGACCATGATGGCTACTCCATTTCTTCTAAGCCATTCCTTCCCACAGTAGTAGATATAATGGTCATCTGAGTTAAATTCACCTATTCCAGTCCATTTGAGTTCACTGATTCTTAGAATGTCGGCGTTCACTCTTGCCATCTCCTGTTTGACCACTTCCAATTTGCCTTGAATTATGGACCTAACATTCCAGGTTCCTATGCAATATTGCTCTTTACAGCATCGGACCTTGCTTCCATCACCTGTTACACCCACAACTGGGTGTTGTTTTTTGCTTTGGCTCCGTCTCTTCATTTTTTCTGAAGTTATTTCTCCACTGATCTCCAGTAGAATATTGGGCACCCACTGATCTGGGAATTTCATCATTCATAGTCATATCTTTTTGCCTTTTCATACTGTTCAAAGGGTTCTCAAGGCAAGAATCCTGATGTGGTTTGCCATTTCCTTCTCCTTTGGACCACATTTTATTAGAACTCTCCACTATGACCTGTCTGCCTTGGGTGGCCCTACATGGCATGGCCCATAGTTTCATTGTGTTAGACAAGGCTGTGGTCCATGTGATTAGATTGGTTAGTTTTCTGTGATTGTGATTTTCAATCTGTCTGCCCTCTGATGGGGAAAGATAAGAGGCTTATGGAAGCTCCCTGATGGGAGAGACTGACTAACAGGGAAACTGCTTTTTTCCGATGAATATGGACCATGTTCAGTAAATCTTCAATCCAATTTTCTGTTGATGGGTGGAGCTGTGTTCCCTCCCTCTTATTTACCTTGGGCCAAACTGTTGCAGAGGTAATGAAGACAATGGTGACCTCCTTTGAAAGATCCCCTGCATGTACTGCTACATTCAATGCCCCCAACCCTGCAGCAGGCCATCACCAACCCATGCCTCTGCTGGAGACTCCTGGACACTCACAGGCAAGTCTGTGTCAGTCTCTTGTGGGGTCATTGCTCTTTTTTCCTGGGTCCTGGTGCACAAGGTTCTGTTTATGCCCTCCAAGGATCTATTTCCCAGTCTTGTGTAAGTTCTGGCAGCTCTATGCTGGGGTTAATGGCAATCTCCTCCAAAAGGGCTTATGCCATATCCAAGTCTGCTACACCCAGAGCCCCTGTCCCTGTAGCAGTCCACTGCCGACCTGTACCTCCACAGGAGACTACCTTGGAGAATTTAGAGCATGCTGAAGCCTAGCTTAGAGAATTTTGAGCATGACCTTGCTAGCATGTGAAATGAGTGCAATTGTTTGGTAGTTTGACCATTCTTGGGTATTGGCCTTCTTTGGGATTGGAATGAAAACTGACCTTTTCCAGTCCTGTGGTCACTGCTGCGTTTTCCAAATTTGCTAGCATATTGAGTGCAGCACTTTACAGCATCATCTTTAAGGATTTGAGATAGCTCAACTGGAATTCCATCATCTCCACTAGCTTTGTGTGTAGCGATATTTCCTAAGGCCAACTTGATTTTACACTCCAGGATGTCTGGCTCTAGCGAGTGATCCACCATCATTGTTATCTGGGTCATTAAGATTTTTTAAATAGAGTTCTTTTGTGTGTTCTTGCCATCATTTCTTAATATCTTCTGCTTCTGTTAGGTCCACTCCATTTCTCTCTTTTATTGTGCCCATCTTTGCATGAAATATTCTATTGGTATCTTTAATTTTCTTGAAGAGACCTCTAGTCTTTCCCATTCTATGGTTTTCCTCTATTTCTTTGCACTGTTCACTTAGGAAGGCTTTCTTATATAGCATGTGCATACAGAACTAGCTGTACTCAGCTGGAACTAATGGCAAAGGCAACAGATACAAGAAGGAGCTGTTGGAGAGGTGGCCCTAATTTATTCATTTTAGCAGCACCCCTTAACTGGTTTTGTAAGTAAGGATTGAACAAGACAAATAGATCTTTTTCTTCATAGACTGATAAGAGTCCCTGGACTGGGTTCTAATGCAGTCCAAAATTTAGGTGTCAAATGAGATGAATCAGTAATGGAGATTTCTCAGTGTTGCCAGAGATGGTGGGAAAATACCAATGAAATGTTGTCACAGGATCTGAAGAAGAGATTGGTTAACTAAATGAGTTGGTACTAAGAAGCTGAGTTAATAAACATAAAAGCTAAAATGCCATTCCTTGAATTTGGTAACTTGTATGTTGCTGATATGTTTGATGAGCAGTTTCAAAGAGCAGTGGTGATGGAAGCCCTCCAGCAATGGTTTATACAAGCAGACAGAGAGGACAGAAAACTGTATATTGGTTTTCCATCAAGAGGATTGATCAATAGATCAATAACTGGAAAGGCTGCAATGCCAAGTTACTGTGTGTGTGAATACATGTGTGTGTGTGTTATGACATAAGAGAGTGTTTCCATGCTGATGAGAATGGTCATGCAAAGAGGGTGAAATTAAAGATTCATTAAAGAGTGGAAAACTTCAAAGAAAAGGTAGGACGAGAGAGGGATCCAGAGGATAAATGGAAGCTTTGAGTTTTATAGTAGCCAGGATTCATCCTCCTTCAAATCTGGAGGCAGGTCAGAGAGGTTAGGTGCAGATTCAGATTGGTTTGTAGAGCCAGTGCTAGTGGTAACGGCGGAATTTTTGCCCAATGATTTCTTTTGTCTTTCATTGAATTATGAGGTTAGCCAATGTTTAGATCTCACTTTCCAAAATCAGAAACAGAGTTATCTCTGTGGAGGTATCTGTAAATTTAATGAGAATATATTATATTTTATTCATTCAAAAAATGATTTTTAAGGGCCTACTGTGTGACATGAACTGTGTTAAGCTCTTCAGATAGAAAATGAAGCTCAAGGGTGCAAACATGGTTTAGGAATATATAGTCACAATTTAGGAGATCTTACTTCTTTCTGGGTACTGGATCTGAAAAGAAAGTGCACTGTGAGCAGGAGGTCATAGGGATTTGACCTAAGTCAAATCCCTTATGAATATACAGTGGAAGTGAGAAATAGATTTAAGGGCCTAGATCTGATAGATAGAGTGCCTGATGAACTCTGGAATGAGGTTCATGACATTATACAGGAGACAGGGATCAAGACCATCCCCATGGAAAAGAAATGCAAAAAAGCAAAATGGCTGTCTGGGGAGGCCTTACAAATAGCTGTGAAAAGAAGAGTGGTGAAAAACAAAGGAGAAAAAGAAAGATATAAGCATCTGAATGCAGACTTCCAAAGAATAGCAAGAAGAGATAAGAAAGCCTTCTTCAGCGACCAGTGCAAAGAAATAGAGGAAAATAACAGAATAGGAAAGACTAGAGATCTCTTCAAGAAAATTAGAGATACGAAGGGGACATTTCATGCAAAGATGGGCTTGATAAAGGACAGAAATGGTCTGGACCTAACAGAAGCAGAAGATATTAAGAAGAGGTGGCAAGAATACACAGAAGAACTGTACAAAAAAGAATCTTCACGACCCAGATAATTATGATGGTGCAATCACTAATCTAGAGCCAGACATCCTGGAATGGGAACTCAAGTGGGCCTTAGAAATCATCACTACAAACAAAGCTAGTGGAGGTGATGGAATTCCAGTTGAGCTGTTTCAAATCCTGAAACATGATGCTGTGAAAGTGCTGCACTCAATATGCCCCAAATCTGGAAAACTCAGCAGTGGCCACAGGACTAGAAAAGGTCAGTTTTCATTCCAATCCCAAAGAAAGGCAACGCCAACGAATGCTCAAATTACCGCACAACAGTACTCATCTCACAGGCTAGTAAAGTAATGCTCAAAATTCTCCAAGCCAGGCTTCAGCAATAGGTGAACCATAAACTTCCTGATGTTCAAGCTGGTTTGAGAAAGGCAGAGGAACCAGAGATCAAATTGCCAACATCTGCTGGATCGTGGAAAAAGCAAGAGAGTTCTAGAAAAACATCTCTTTCTGCTTTATTGACTATGCCAAAGCCTTTGACTATGTGAATCAAAATAAACTATGGAAAATTCTGAAAGAGATGGGAATACCAGACCACCTGACCTGCCTCTTGATAAATCTGTATGCAGGTCAGGAAGCAACAGTTAGAACTGGACATGGAACAACAGACAGGTTCCAAATAGGAAAAGGAGTACGTCAAGGCTGTATACTGTCACCCTGCTTATTTAACTTCTATGCAGGGTACATCATGAGAAACGCTGGGCTGGAAGAAGCACAAGCTGGAATCAAGATTGCTGGGAGAAATATCAATCACCTCAGATATGCAGATGACACCACCCTTATGGCAGAAAGTGAAGAGGAACTTAAAAGCCTCTTGATGAAAGTGAATGAGGAGAGTGAAAAAGTTGGCGTAAAGCTCAACATTCATGAAACGAAGACCATGGCATCCAATCCCATCACTTCATGGGCAATGAACGGGGAAACAGTGGAAACAGTGTCAGACTTTATTTTTCTGGGCTCCAAAATCACTGCAGATGGTGATTGCAGCCATGAAATTATAAGATGCTTGCTCCTTGGAAGGAAAGTTATGATCAACCTAGACAGCATATTAAAAAGCAGAGACATTACTTTGTCAACAAAGGTGTGTCTAGTCAAGGCTATGGTTTTTTCCAGTAATCATGTATCGATGTGAGAGTTGAACTGTGAAGAAAGCTGATCACTAAAGAATTGATGCTTTTGAACTGTGGTATTGGAGAAGACTCTTGAGAGACCCTTGGACTGCAAGGAGATCCAACCAGTCCATCATAAAGAAGATCAGTCCTGGGTGTTCTTTGGTAGGACTGATGTTCAAGGTGAAACTCCAATACCTTGACCACCTGATGTGAAGAACTGACTCATTTTAAAAGACCCTGATGCTGGGAAAGATTGAGGGCTGGAGGAGAAGGGGATGCCAGAAGATGAGATGGTTAGATGGCATCACAGATACAATGGATGTGGATTTGGGTAAACTCCGGGAGTTAGTGATGATCAGGGAGGCCTGGCGTGCTGTGGTTCATGGGGTCACAATGAGTTGGACACAACTGAGTGACTGAACTGAAATGAAGCAATAAACAGCAAATTTGGAAAACTCAGCTGTGGCCACAGGACTGGGAAAGCTCAGTTTTGATTGCAATCCCAAAGAAAGGCAATGCCAAAGAATGTTCAAACTACTGCACAATTGAACTCATCCTACACACTTAGAAAGCAATGTTCAAAATTCTCCAAGCCAGGCTTCAGCAATATGTGAACTGTCAACTTCCAGATGTTCAAGTTGGTTTTAGAAAAGGCAGAGGAACCAGATATCAAATTGACAGCATCCACTAGATAATAGAAAAAGCAAGAGAGTTCCAGAAAAGCATCTACTTCTGCTTCATTAACTACACTAAAGCCTTTGTGTGGATCACAACAAACTGCAGAAAATTCTGAAAGAGATGGGAATAGCAGACCAACTGACCTGCCTCCTGTAAAGCTGTGTGCAGGTCAGGAAGCACCATTCAGCCAGGACCTGATGAAGCACTGGCTCTGGAGGGCAGCCCTGCCACAGAATTGGGCCTCGCAGTGAGACCCTCATCCAGCCACCAGTTCAGAGGGAGGCCTGGGCCCACACCCCCCGCTGTCCACCCTGCTGGGGACGTCTCTGTCCATGCGGTCTGGGCAGGTCTTCATGGACCAGCTCCGCCCGTGGGGGTGGGGGCGCACTCACCTCCGCAGCCCCTGCCCCCGCCCGCCTGGGGCTGGTGCAGGAAACCAGGGGCCCTCCTGGCTGCTGCCAACCTGATCACGTCCTGTCTGGACGCCTCTGCCAGGGGGCGGCCACTCCACCGGGTGGGGGTTTGCCTTGGGGAAGTTGTGCCATGGCTCCTGAGAGCCGAGCGCATCTTGGAGAGCATCTTTGACTGCTGTCAGGCCATTAAAAATTTTTTTTATTTATTTTAATTGGATGCTAATTACTTTACAATATTGTGGTGGTTTTTGCCATACATTGACATGAATCAGCCATGGGTGTACATGTGTTCCCCATCCTGAGCCCCCTCTCACCTCCCTCCCCATCCCATCCCTCAGGGTCATCCCAGTGCACCAGCCCTGAGCACCTGGTCTCATGCAGCAAACTTGGACTGGTCATCTATTTCGCATATGATAGCATACATGTTTCAATGCTGTTCTCTCAAATCATCCCATCCCTCCCCTTCTCACACAGAGTCCAAAAGTCTGTTCTTTTTTGCTGTGTCTCTTTTGTTGTCTCTCATGTAGGGTCATCGTTACCATCTTTCTAAATTCCATGTATATGCATTAATATACTGTATTGGTGTTTTTCTTTCTGACTTACCTCACTCTGTATAATAGGCTCCAGTTTCATCCACCTTATTAGAACTGATTCAAATGCATTCTTTTTAATAGCTGAGTAATATTCCATTGTATATATGTACCACAGCTTTCTTATCCATTCGTCTGCCAATGGGCATTTAGGTTGCTTCCATGTCCTGGCTATTGTAAACAGTGCTGTGATGAACATTGGGGTACACATGTCTCTTTCAATTCTGGTTTCCTCAGTGTGTATGCCCAGCAGTGGGATTGTTGGGTTGTATGGCACTTCTATTTACAGTTTTTTAAGGAATCTCCACACTGTTCTCCATAGTGGCTGTACTAGTTTGCATTCCCACCAATAGTGTAAGACGGTTCCCTTTTCTCTGCACCTTCTCCAACATTTATTCTTTGTAGACTTTTGGATAGCAGCCATTCTGACTAGTGTGAGATGGTACCTCACTGTGGTCTTGATTTGCATTTCTCTGACCTGCCTCTTGAGAAATCTGTATGCAGGCCAGGAAGTACCGGGGTCCAGCCCCGGTGGATCCAGGGAATTAGAAGCGAGGGCGGCATTGGCGAGGAAAACTTATTTATTTATTAATATAGAAATATAAGATTAGATTAGGAAGAAATACTGTAGTAGGAAAATTAAGTGGAGAAAGAGGGCTGAATAACTTGGATTACGTGGAAGACCAATAAAATTCCAGACAAGGCTCTTGCACCATCTACGTTGGGCCACCGGCGCTCGCTTGAATATCTAAGGGTGCCTCGCCTTAGGCTCCCTTTTGCGCGGGTCTTAACAGCCAGGGCAAGTAAGTATACTTGGCAAGCCTCCGTGTCCCAGATGGGAATTCAGCCTGAAATTAAAGTAAAGACGAAAAGGAGGGAAAAGAGAGAGAGAGACAGGGGAAACCAGTCCAGCGACTGGCTCTGGCCCCTATTGTTCAGCAGGCCTTTTATACTTTTGATAAAACATGGAGATCAATGGGTAACACAAAGTTATGCAGCGTTAGCAGTCCAGACTCTTATCAAAACCAGGCTTTTCTCTCTGCATACCTAATTGTATACACAAGTCTTAGGTAATTTACATCATCTTCTAGCCAAAAGGTCCAATTAACATTTTACAGCCTTTTTTCTGATAAGGGTTTTTCAACCAGAAGACTTATTTGTGTTGATCGTCCCAAGGTTTGGTGCCACTCTCAGAAAGCACTGAATAAAGTTACCTTCTTACACAGCAAGGACACAAGAGGAGTGCAGTGATATATAACAAAGAGAAGTAATTAACTCAAAAGTCTAGTGTGGCTAACATCAGAACTACTGTATATCTTTTTCCATATCCCGTTTACATCGATTAACATCCTCCCAGGTGCCTAAAAGATAAAGAATATGGAGGCCTGGCTGCAGTCATTGAGTCAACAGTGAAAACCCTCTACCAATATAATTTTTAACTCTTTAGAAAAGGCTCTGTATCTTTAAGATGCTTTTAAGCTTTGTGCCTCTCGTGGTTGGGGGGCTATAAGCAATTCACAAGCTGTAAGAGGTCCGGCGGAACCTGTTAGGCAAGCTAGAGAGTTATCAGAGGGGGTTTAACTGAAATATCCCTTTCAAATGCAGAAGGCTAAAGCCCTGATTTGACTTTTTCCAGAGAATATCAGAAGAGTGGAAAAGCAGGCAGATTCTTATTTTGGTGGGGTGGATGCTCAGGAAATTCCAGGGGGAAAACCTGAGGTCTGATTAGCCTTGCCATCAGAGCTCTGCCGCGTGACCTTGTCACGGGTGGAATTCCTCACGCTGGCTCCCGGCAAGGAAGCAACAGTTAGAACTAGACATGGAACAACAGACTGGTTCCAAATAGGAAAAGGAGTACGTCAAGGCTGTATATTGTCACCCTGCTTATTCAACTTCTATGCAGAGTACATCATGAGAAACGCTGGGCTGGAAGAAGCACAAGCTGGAATCAAGATTGCTGGGAGAAATATCAATCACCTCAGATATGCAGATGACACCACCCTTATGGCAGAAAGTGAAGAGGAACTAAAAAGCCTCTTGATGAAAGTGAAAGAGGAGAGTGAAAGAGTTGGCTTAAAGCTCAACATTCAGAAAAAGAAGATCATGGCATCCAATCCCATCACTTCATGGGAAATAGATGGGGAAACAGTGGAAACAGTGTCAGACTTTATTTTTGGGGGCTCCAAAATCACTGCAGATGGTGACTGCAGCCATGAAATTAAAAGACGCTTACTCCTTGGAAGAAAAGTTATAACCAACCTAGATAGTATCTTCAAAAGCAGAGACATTACTTTGCCAACAAAGGTCCGTCTAGTCAAGGCTATGGTTTTTCCAGTAGTCATGTATGGATGTGAGAGTTGGACTGTGAAGAAGGCTGAGCGGCAAAGAATTGATGCTTTTGAACTGTGATATTGGAGAAGACTCTTGAGAGTCCCTTGGACTGCAAGGAGATCCAACCAGTCCATTCTGAAGATCAGCCCTGGGATTTCCTTGGAAGGAATGATGCTAAAGCTGAAACTCCAGTACTTTGGCCACCTCATGCAAAGAGTTGACTCATTGGAAAAGACTCTGATGCTGGGAGGGATGGGGGGGCAGGAGGAGTAGGGGACGACAGAGGATGAGATGCTGGATGGCATCACGGACTCGATGGTCGCGAGTCTGAGTGAACTCCAGGAGTTTGTGATGGACAGGCGTGCTGAGATTCATGGGGTCGCAAAGAGTCAGACACGAATGAGCGACTGAACTGAACTGAACTGATAATGAGCGGTGTTGAGCATCTTTTCATGTGTTTGTTAGCCATCATCTGTATGTTTTCTTTGGAGAAATGTCTGTATAGTTCTTTGGCCCATATTTTGATTGGGTTGTTTATTTTTCTGGTATTGAGCGGCATGGGCTGCTTGTATATTTTTGAGATTAATTCTTTGAAAGTTGCTTCATTTGCTGTTATTTTCTCCCATTCTGAAGGCTGTCTTTTCACCTTGCTTATAGTTTCCTCTGTTGTGCAAACGTTTTTAAGTTTAACTAGGTCCCATTTGTTTAAATTGCTTTTATTTCCATTTCTCTAGGAGATGGGTCATAGAGGATCCTGCTGTGATTTATGTCAGCGAGTATTTGCCTGTTTTCCTCTAGGAGTTTTATAGTTTCTGGTCTTACATTTAGATCTATAATCCATTTTGAGTTTATTTTTGTGTATGGTGTTAGAAAGTGTTCTAGTTTCATTCTTTTACAAGTGGTTGACCAATTTGCCCAGCACCACTTGTTAAAGAGATCGTCTTTTATCCATTTTATATCTTGCCTCCTGTGTCAAAGATAATGTGTCCATAGGTGTGTGGATTTATGTCTGGGCTTTCTATTTTGTTCCGTTGATCCATATTTCTGTCTTTGTGTCAGTACCATACTGTCTTGATGACTGTGGCTTTGTAGTAGAGCCTGAAGTCAGACAGGTTGATTCCTCCAGTTCCATTCTTCTTTCTCAAGACTGCTTTGGCTATTTGAGGTGGGTTTTTTTTTTTTTTTTTTCATACAAATTGTGAAATTATTTGTTCTCGTTCTGTGAAAAATACCGTTGGTAGCTTGATAAGGATTGCATTGAATCTATAGATTGCTTTGGGTAGTACACTCATTTTCACTATATTGATTCTTCCAACCCATGAATATGGTATATTTCTCCATCTATTAGTGTCCTCTTTGATTTCTTTCATCAGTGTTTTATAGTTTTCTACATATAGGTCTTTTGCTTCTTTAGGTAGATTTATTCCTAAATATTTTATTCTTTTCATTGCAATGGTGAATGTAATTGTTTCCTTAATTTCTCTTTCTGTTTTCTCATTGTTAGTGTATAGGAATACAAGGGATTTCTGTGTGTTAATTTTATATTCTTCCACTTTACTATATTCGTTGATTAGCTCTAGTAGTTTTCTGGTGGTGTCTTTAGGGTTTTTTATGTAGAGAATTACGTTATTTGCAAACAGAGAGAGTTTTACTTCTTCCTTTCCAATCTGGATTGCTTTTATTTCTTTTTCTTCTCTGGTTTCTGTGGCTAAAATTTCCAAAACCATGTTGAATAGAAGTGGTGAGAGTGGGCACCCTGTCTTGTTCCTGACTTTAGGAGAAATGCTTTCAATTTCTCACCATTGAGGATAATGTTTGCTGTGGGTTTATCATATATGGCTTCTATTATGTTGAGATATCTTCCTTCTATGCATGCTTTCTGAAGGGTTTTTATCATAAATGAATGTTGAATTTTGTCAAAGGATTTCTCTGCATCTATTGAGATAATCATGTGGTTCTTTCAATTTGTTAATGTGGTTGGTGTATCACTTTTCCCTGGGCTCTCACTGCCTTTAGCCCCTCATAGTTTCAGTGAAGATAAACAGGCATTTACTCCATTGTCTCAGTTACTTTCTTGAGACTTGCCATAAAAGTTAATGAAGAAAGGAGTTGATTCCATGCATAAAAGACTGCATAAAGCACTATGGCTCTGCCAGTCCCTGAATGAGCTGCTCAGAATGGAGCTGGCTGTTTCGGACAAACTGCACAGGGACCTTCACATCAGGACACCGCTGGACTTTCTGTTCATATTGCATGCCCCGCTGGTCCTGCACTGGCCCAATGTGAAGGAGCTGAGGTCTCAGAGGGATCCTTCCCTCTACGTAGCATCCCTGAAGTGTGTGGCAGGCCACCAGCTGCTGTAGCTCAAGGGCTCCATGCTGGCCTTGGTCATCACCACCTTTGAGCTGGAGAGACTCATGCCAGACAGCTGTATTCCTATACCTGACCTGCTGAAGAAAGCACAAGTTGGTATTAGGCAGCGGAATGACTGCAAAGAACTTGTAAAGCAGCAACTGGCAAGACTTTCTCATCGTCCTGCAAGGACACTTTGCAGCTCACCTGCCAGCGTCTGTGCCCTACCCCAGGACCCTTTACATCTTAGTGACAAATCTGGATTTGGACTCCTCTATATTCTAGGCTTTATGGATCCTGTAACAAGAAAGCAAGAAGGACTTGAAAGAGCAACTGAGAAAACACTCCTGATTCTTAAGGAAAAAAAAAAAAAAAAACAAGGGGGCAAAAAGACAGGTCAGGGTCCCAAAAGGTAAAAGCTAGTCTGATAAATCAAACTCAGACTCCTGCCTCCCTTGCAACCCTGGGCCTGAGACCAGGGAGGGGGAATAAATGCTCACAGTGCAGCTTGCTTTTTCTTCCTTCCTCAGTGAGGGCTGTATCAGCCTGTGAGACAGCTGCACTGTGAGGTCAGGATGGAAGAGTCAGGCTGGTGCTGACAGACAAGTTTCTGCTGCCGCACCTGTCAGCTCTAGCCAGGTCCTTCCAGCTTCCCACACTTGCACCAAGAGCACGTGCAGGCTTCACATCTCAAGTACTCTGCCCACCTCTGCAGAAATGGGACAGTCTCTCCAGATAGGTTTACCCTGACTTGGCCAGGATCTAAGTCTTTCCTTTGTAAGGACTCGATTTATAAAGTGTGCTTCATTTCGTATACACTAACCAGATCAACCTTTAGGCATATTTCTCCTTGGTTACTCTTAGCTTATAGGCTTAACTAGAGAAATCTCTGTGTTTAGAAAATGACATTTCGAGGTGATGCTTGTGTTGGGAAGGCACAGCTCCCAGGGTTTTGGTTGAGATGTGCGGGTCCTGAGGCTGAGCTCTCCCTACTGCGGGGAGGAGCAACCATGGGCATGGCTGTGATAAAGAAGCCAGCTGCCCCTGGGAAGCGGTCACGCTGGAGCTGCTCTCTAGGCAGTGGAGTCCGGCTGACAGTGATGCCAGCTGGGACTATGGAAGTAGTGCTGGGGATGTGAATGACAGAGCCACACACACAGAGGTCATCTGTGAAGTCCTTCCATGGTGAAAACTTTTCTGAAAATGTGCTAAGCCATAGGGAGGGTGATCTGCTACTAGGTGCAAAGTAGCCAATACTAGCTATGCTGTATGAGTGTCTGTACCACAGTTAGCACAGACCTCTGCCTTCTGTTGAGACAAATTTGCTTGTTGGAGCTTTTGTTCAAATACACTCGACTTCCTTTCAGACACACACACACAAAAGCGACGGTTAAAACTGGACATGGAACAACAGACTGGTTCAAAATTGGGAAAGCAGTACAACAGGCTGTATATTGTCACCTTGCTTATTTAACTTATACACAGAGTACATCACGTGAAACGCCAGGCTGGGTGAGCACAAGCTGGAGTCAAGATTGCAGGGAGTGATACCAACAACCTCAGATGTGCAGGTGACACCACCCTTATGGCAGAAAGCAAAGAGGAACTAAAGAGTCTTTTGATGAAAGTGAAAAAAGAGAGTGAAAAAGCTGGCTTAAAGCAACATTCAAAAAACGAGCATCATGGCATCTGGTCTCATCACTTCATGGCAAATAGATGGGAAACATGGAAACAGTGATAATTGCTGCCGATGGTGACTGCAGCCATGAAATTAAAAGACGCTTGCTCCTTGGAAGAAAAGCTATGACTAACTTGAAAGTGAAAGTGAACTCACTCAGTCGTGTCCGACTCTTTGCAACCCCGTGGACTGCAGCCTACCAGGCTCCTCCCTCCATGGGATTCTCCAGGCTAGAGTACTGGAGTGGGCTGCCACTAACTTCGACAGCATATTAAAAAGAAAGAGACATTACTTTGCCAACAAAAGTCCATCTACTCAAGGCTATGGTTTTTCCAGTAGTCATGTATGGATGTGAGAGTGATAGCTTAGTGAAAAGTGATGAATTCATGATCTCCAAAGAAGAAGGTTTAACTTTGGGACCAGGGAACAGGCTTGATCACTCAAGAGCTTTTGTGTAGCAGAGTTTTATTAAAGTGAAAAGGGACAGAGGAATCTCCTGACATAGACATCAGAAGGGGGACAGAGAAAGCCCCCTTACTAGTGTTAGCAAAGGCGTTATATACTATTTAATTAATTATTACAATAAATCAAAAGAATGTCTCAAGTTTGTGAAAATGGTACCAGATCTACCCACACAATTTACATTTTAGGATAACAGGATTAGAACTTAACAGTAGAAACATCTTACTAGACCCACTCCCATCAGTTCAGTTCAGTTCAGTCACTCAGTCGTGTCCAACTCTTTGCAACCTCATGGACTGCAGCACGCCAGGCCTCCCTGTCCATCACCAACTCCCGGAGTTCACCCAAACTCATGTGCATCGAGTTGGTGATGCCATCCAGCCATCCAGCCTTCTCCTCCCGACCCCAATCCCTCCCAGCATCAGGGTCTTTTCCAATGAATCAACCCTTCACATGAGGTGGCCAAAGTACTGAAGTTTCAGCCTCAGCATCAGTCCTTCCAATGAACACCCAGGACTGATCTCCTTTATGATGGACTCTTTGAAGCTCCTTGCAGCCCAAGGGACTATCAAGAGTCTTCTCCAACACCACAGTTCAAAAGCATCAATTCTTTGGTGATCAGCTTTCTTCACAGTCCAACTCTCACATCTACACATGACTACTGGAAAAGTCATAGCTTTGACTAGACGGACTTTTGTTGGTAAAGTAATGTCTCTGCTTTTGAATATGCTATCTAGGTTGGTTATAACTTTTCTTCCAAGGAGCAAGCATCTTTTAATTTCATGGCTGCAATCACCATCTGCTTTGATTTTGGAGCCCAGAAAAATAGTCTGACACTGTTTCCACTGTTTCCCCCATCTATTTCCCATGAAGTGAGGGACCGGATGCCATGATCTTCGTTTTTTGAGCTTTAAGCCAACTTTTTCACTCTGCTCTTTCACTGTCATCAAGAGGCTTTTTTCTTCCTCTTCACTTTCTGCCATAAATGTGGTATCATCTGCATATCTGAGGTTATTGATATTTCTCCCGGCAATCTTGATTCCAGTTTGTGCTTCCTCCAGTGCAGCGTTTCTCATGATGTACTCTGCATATAAGTTAAATAAGCAGGGTGACGATATTCAGCCTTCACTTACTCCTTTTCCTATTTGAAACCAGTCTGTTTTTCCATGTCCAGTTCTAACTGTTGCTTCCTGGCTTGCATATAGGTTTCTCAAGAGGCAGGTCAGGTGGTCTGGTATTCCCATCTCTTTCAGAATTGTGATCCACACAGTCAAAGCTTTGGCATAATCAATAAAGCAGAAATAGATGTTTTTCTGGAAATCTCTTGCTTTTTCCATGAACCAGCGGATGCTGGCAATTTGATCTCTGGTTCCTCTGACTTTTCTAAAACCAGCTTGAACATTTGGAAGTTCACGGTTCACGTATTGCTGAAGCCTGACTTGGAGAACTTTGAGCATTACTTTACTAGCGTGTGAGATGAGTGCAATTGTGCGGGTAGTCTGAGCATTCTTTGGCATTGCCTTTCTTTGGGATTGGGATGAAAACTGAACTTTTCCAGTCCTGTGGCCACTGCTGAGCTTCCAAATTTGCTGGCATATTGAGTGCAGCACTTTCACAGCATCATCTTTCAGTATTTGAAATAGCTCAACTGGAATGCCATCACCTCCACTAGCTTTGTTCGTAGTGATCCTTCCTAAGGCCCACTTGAGTTCCCATTCCAGGATGTCTGGCTCTAGGTGAATGATCACACCATCATGATTATCTGGGGCATGAAGATCATTTTTGCACAGGTCTTCTGTGTATTCTTGCCACCTCTTCTTAATATCTTCTGCTTCTGTTAGGTCCATACCATTTCTGTCTTTTATTGAGCCGATCTTTGCATGAAATGTCCCCTTGGTATCTCTAATTTTCTTGAAGAGATCTCTAGTCTTTCCCATTCTGTTGTTTGCCTCTATTTCTTTGCATTGATCACTGAAGAAGGCTTTCTTATCTCTCCTTGCTGTTCTTTGGAACTCTGCATTCAGATTCTTATATCTTTCCTTTTCTCCTTGCTTTTTGCTTCTCTTCTTTTCACAGCTATTTGTAAGGCCTCCCCAGAGAGCCATTTTGCCTTTTTGCCTTTCTTTTCCATGGGGATGGTCTTGATCCCTGTCTCCTGTACAATGTCATGAACTTCCATCCATTGTTCATTAGGCACTCTGTCTATCAGATCTAGGCCCTTAAATCTATTTCTCACTTCCACTATATAATCATAAGGGATTTGATTTAGGTCATACCTGAATGGTCTAGTGGTTTCCCTACTTTCTTCAATTTAAGTCTGAATTTGGTAATAAGGAGTTCATGATCTGAGCCACAGTCAGCTTCTGGTCTTGTTTTTGCTGACTGTATAGAGCTTCTCCATCTTTGGCTGCAAAGAATATAATCAATCTAATTTTGGTGTTGACCATCTGGTGATGTCCATGTGTAGAGTCTTCTCTTGTGTTGTTAGAAGAGGGTGTTTGCTATGACCAGTGTGTTCCCTTGGCAAAACTCTATTAGCTTTTGCCCTGCTTCATTCTGTATTCCAAGGCCAAATTTGCCTGTTACTCCAGGTGTTTCTTGACTTCCTACTTTTGCATTCCAGTCTCCTATAAAGAAAAGGACATCTTTTTGGGTGTTAGTTCTAAAAGGTCTTGTAGGTCTTCATAGAACCATTCAACTTAGCTTCTTCAGCGTTACTGGTTGGGGCATAGGCTTGGATCACCATGATATTGAATGGTTTGCCTTGGAAATGAACAGAGATCATTCTGTCATTTTTGAGATTGCATCCAAGTACTGCATTTCAGACTCTTTTGTTGACCATGATGGCTACTCCATTTCTTCTAAGGAATTCCTTCCCACAGTAGTAGATATAATGGTCATCTGAGTTAAATTCACCCATTCAGTCCATTTGAGTTCGCTGATTCTTAGAATGTCAATGTTCACTCTTGCCATCTCCTGTTTGACCACTTCCAATTTGCCTTGGTTCATGGACCTGACATTCCAGGTTCCTATGTAATATTGCTCTTTACAGCATGGGACCTTGCTTCTATCACCAGTCACATCCAAAACTGGGTATTATTTTTGCTTTGGCTCCATCCCTTCATTCTTTCTGGAGTTATTTCTCCACTGATCTCCTGTAGCATATTGGGCACCTACCGGCCTGGGGAGTTTTCAAGGCAAGAATACTGAAGTGTTTTTCCATTTCCTTCTCCAGTGGACCACATTCTGTCAGATCTCTCCACCATGACCCTTCCGTCTTGGGTGGCCCCACATGGCATGGCTTAGTTTCATTGTGTTAGACAAGGCTGTGGTCCCTGTGATCAGATTGGCTAGTTTTTGTGATTCGGGTTTCAATGAGTCTGCCCTCTGATGCCCTCTCACAACACTTACCATCTTATTGGGTTTCTCTTACCTTGGACGTGGGGAATCTCCTCATGTCTGCTCCAGCAAAGCACAGCCACTGCTCCTTATCTTGGGCAAGGTCACCCCTTCTGACCTTGAACTTGGAATGGCTCCTCTCAGCCTTCCTGTGCCTGTGCAACCACTGCTCCTTGGACATGGGGTTGCTCCTCTTGGCTGCCACCCTTGACCTCGGAACACTCCCATAATATACCGTTTAATATATCTGGATTAGTCAGAAGATTTTCAGGAAGAAGAAACTGTCCTCAAGCAGGATACACTGTTGTTGTATAAGCCCTAGTACAGTTTAAACTGAGCAGTTTGTTGTGTAATCATCAGTTCTGGGCTTAAAGAAAGAAAACGTTTTATGTGACTAAGACTAAAGAATGCAGAGGGGGGATAAAAAGTTTATCCTTTCCTCTCCTTGAGAATCCCAGACCCCTCTCTCCGTGGAGACCCCAAACTTCTTATCAACCTGCCTAGGAATTGACTCTCTCATTCCCCCCTTTTCTTTTAGTAGAATTATGTTGCCAAGGGAAAGGGGTGTTTTTTTCATTGCATAACTACTTCTTGCTGTGATGGGGCACTGTCCCTAAACTGTTAAGGCAGCATATTCTCCTAACCATCATATTGAGGGTCTCTGATCCAGGGGCCCCAAATAATATTTGGAGGAGGCTGTGGCATTCGTAGGAGCCTGGACAACCATTTGTCACTTCAAAGCTTTAAAATGGTTAGAAACAAATCCAGTTACACAGTTACACATGTAAGACAAAATAGTCATTAAATAAAGACAATGTATAATCAAGATTAAAAGTCACATTTTGTCCATAGTTAAAGCACAAAGTGTTGCACCAGTCCATTTTAAGATTGCTAGATATCATCAGATTAAAACAGAGGCTTCAGACGTAATTGTTGTTGGTAAAAATATTTACAGAGTTGAGGAAAGTCTTTTCCTTGAAATGGAGAAACCCTCCCATGGGTTCAACTGATGAAGCCTTCAACTGATGAAGAGGGGAGCGCTGTGCAGACCCAGCAGTTAGACCGATTGTGGAATGCAGTGTAGGAATGAAGCCGGGACAGGAAAGCATTGTCTTGAGGGTCAAAAGGCAGACTCAGGACTTTTGGAGTCAACAGAAGCAGGCTCATGTAGATCAGGCCCATCTGAAAAGTAAAAGGTGAAAGCATAGAGGATAAAGAGAAAAAATGACATTGTTTAGTTTTGGTCAGGATGCCACTTTTTAACTCAACTGTGATGCACTCAGGAATCAATTCCTGGCACCTTGACAGCCGCGGGAGAAGAAAGAATAACCTGGCAAGGGCCTTCCCAGAGGGGCTCGAGAGATTGACCTCCAGATCCCAAAGTCTTTATCAGGACCTCGGTGCCTGGCTCAAATAGTGGTTTGCTTGACTCAGAGGCTGGGTCAGGAGTCATGTCCCAGAGTTTCTGTAATGTCTCTTGAAAGGCTGAAAGCTGAGTCACAAAGTTAGTTAATTCTAAGGCTTCAGGATCTATAACAATGTCTGTGCATAAAAAGGGTCTTCCACAGACAAATTCAAAGGTGGACAGTCCTTGCTTTTTAGGGGCAGTCTGAACCCTCATTAAAGCTATGGGTAGAACTTTAAGCCAATTGTCCCGCATCTCTTAATTTATGCAGATGTCTCTTAATAATGTCATTAGCCTTTTCTACTTTTCCTGAAGATTGGGGTTTCCAGGAACAGGGTAAGCGATATTGAGAGGGTAACAGGCAGGAAGGCCAGGAGTCTCCAAATGGAGGAAATAGGCTGCAAGCGTCAGACATTTTCATCTCTCTTAAGCGGCAAGAGGAGACAAACTAGCGATATTTTTTTCTTCTCTATACAAATTTAAAAGGAGGTTTTTCTTAAAATACTGTGTTGCCATAATGACACCTGGTTTCACCTGAAGTTAACTATTCTCAAATCTTGAGTTAACCAATGCATTTTTCTTATGGAAATGTTTGTCTTAAGCTATGTTAATATACTATGCATTTACCCCAGACTCTGTCTTCAAGTTGGTTCCACCTAATGGCTCAGAACTGACTTGACAAACCATTATGTTATACTCAGACATTGTTCCCTTAATCTATGTAAATGAAACTATTTGTATGGTAATCTACCCTTCTACAAGATTCAAGTCGATCATTTTATGGTCCAGGATAAATTGTCTGGTGCCAAGATTATACCAAAATACATTTTATGGATGAGGGGCCTGGTGCCATTCTCTGAGTCTTAAGACATTCGTTTCTTTCATTAACAGACTGCTAGTAACTATATATCTTTCAGCTGAAGACTAGCATGGGGGCACTCTTTCTGCCCCCTTATGATGCCTATGTCAGTAGCTTTCTCTATCTCCTTTATACTTTAATAAAACTTTATTACACAAAAGCTCTGAGCGATCAAGCCTCGTCCCTGGCCCCAGATTGAATTCTTCTCCTCCAGAGGCCAAGAATTCCTGCGTCTTTTCGTGGTTCAGCAACAACTTTTCAATATTCTATTCCTAGAGCTTTTGACACCCCTTGTGTTACAGCAGCTTTAAAGGTGGAGCCATTGTCACTCCGGAGACTCCATGGCAACTTAAACCTGGGAATAAGGTCATGGATTAAAATTTTTATAACTTCCTTCGCCTGCTCACTTATTAATACCCGGGGTTCCTCAGGTGTAATTAGGTCGGGAGCTTGTGTGGGGACCCCCAGGCAGGGAAAGACCTCAATCCATCCAGTAAGTGTTTACCCAGACCTGTAAGCAAGAAAATCCATTTGTTTTTGGCATGTGAATAAAAGGAACCACAGCCTCATTTATTATTTGTAAACCTTTAACTAGTCTCTATTTATCATTTGACTTTTTCACACCCAAAATAGGAGTGTTGCATGGACTATTACAGGGAATTAATAGCCCCTGCTCCTTTAAATTGTCAGTGATGGGTTTTAACCCTTCCTTAACCCAGCACTTTAGTGGGTACTGCTTTGATGTGGAAATAGGTGAGGGTCTTTGGGCTTGATAGTGACAAGAGCAGCATTTTGTGCTTGGCCCACTGTTTTTTCATCAGCCCACACTCTAGAATTTACATTTTGTTCAATTAATGGGAGAGAAAGAGCGGGCTCCATATTCATGAAAACAGAGGCCTGGACCTTGCTGAGTATATTCCTCCCCAGAAAGGGTGAGGGAGACCCCGGCACCGTCAGAAACTCGTGGGAAAACAGCACAGAGTCCCAGATGCAGCTTAAGGATGACTGAAATAATAGTGTCTGGCTCGTCCTTCCAGTACAGTAGTGCTTCAGGGAGAAAGTGGGCCTGGGGCTTCAGTGAGCACAGGGAAAGTCGCCCTGGTGTCCAAAAGGAAATCTATGGATTGGCCCCCACAGTTATTAATACCCGGGGTTCCTCAGGTGTAATTAGGTCGGGAGCTTGTGTGGGGACCCCCAGGCACCTTCAGTCCCGATTGTTCTGAGAGTCTGACCCCTGGGGCCTGTGCCTCTGAGGGCGGTGTCTCCTCCAGTGTGGTCCCTTGCAGATCTGATGGGGAGCCGGGCACGGCTTAGACTCCTGAGGGCAACTCTGCTTGAGATGCTGCTCTTTCCACAGTGATAGCAAGCCCATCCCTTTTCACTGGCGTTCCTCTGGGCATTTTTCTCTTCAGGCTGATTCGTAGCAGTTTTCACAGCCGTCACTAGAGCCTGGGCCTTTTCTTTGGTTCTTTTCTGTCACTGATTTTCCTCCTCATATACTCTACTGTAATATACCATCTGAGCCAGCTGTAGCAGTTTTTCAAAGACTGACTTGGTCCAAACGCCTTCTTTCATAACTTACGGCAAATATCTGGAGCTGACTGAGTGATACATCTATTTTTTAAGATGATTCCTCCTCTGCATTTTCAGGATCAACATCAGTAAACTTGTGGAGAGCCTTCTGTAGTCTACCTAGGAATTTACCAGGAATTTCCTTCTCTCACTGTTCTATGTTAGCCAACTTGGCATCATTTAAAGTCTCAGTGTGCGCTTGCTTAAGCTTGCTTCCTTCAAGAATACATCTGGCAGAGTGGTTCTGTTATTGGAACCACTTGGCTCCCAGTAGGAAGCAGGATTATTTCATGTTCCCTCAAGCCAGTCGTCTCCAAAAGCAGTAGCTTCCCCCAAAAGTTGAATTCTCAAGTCAGAAGTCAGTGTCTGTCCCAAGACATACATTACATCTCTCCAAGTAAGCTCATAAAGTACAGTTAGTCCCATAAAGTCTTCTATGTACTTTTTGGATCCTCTCAATAGTCTCAACCACAATTGGGACTGTTGAAATTCTACTGAGACTGAGGCAACCCCTCCTGGAAGAGTGCCCTGACTCTCAGCCTGCTCAGTTGGGAGGGAGCCCCGGATACAGGGGCAAAGCAAGAGAACAGGAGGCAGCTGAAGGTTTCACACCCAAATCTGCACCCCTAGGGCATACGCTCGTCGTGTCTCACAGAGGGATACAGAGCAGCACATACGGCGCTTCTACCCGTTTTCCCTGTTTTCTACAGAGCCGGTCTAGCGGCAAAACAGTATCATAATTGAGAGACCCTTTAACGGGCCAGCGTTCCCCATCTTCCAGAGGATACCGTGGCCACTGAGGATCACAGAAGATCAGGCATATCTTTTTTAAATTCTGGGGGTCAGATGTATCCCAGCTTTTCAGGACAAAATCCAAGGGTGTGAGTCTGGAACTTTGAGTGGCTCCCATCTGTTAAAGAGAAAAAAGCAGCGATTAGCACGTTTGCTTCCTTCCGCCAGAGGCACCCTTCCCTGCTCTGGATGGAACTTAGTCTGCCCCTTACTGATGCAGGCACCGTACTGGTCCCTCCCGGTTCTACCACCGAGGCAGGGTGCAGATGTACCAGGGGTAGACCTAAAGGCATCTGGATTGATCTCCAGTTCCATACCACCATGACGTGTGTTTGGTTTGCCCGAGTAGTTTCCCAGAATGTTTCCCAAGCTAGTCCCACTAGGGGAAGTGTGCCCGTCCGTTCACATTTCTGAGTACAGTCCTGACCGCAGTAGAAGCAATGAATCATTGCCCCATCAGTAAGCCATTGGAGAGCTTATCTAGTCCGCTAAGAGCTACTGCTACCAAAGGAAGAAGCCCACTGTACTCCCAAACTGGGCTTCCTGACCTGTGCTCTTAGAAGCCTCGTGCTCGCTAACAGCACTTCCGTCCGTATAGTCCGGAGGCGCAGCTATGGCAGGACTCACTAGTTCCACTCAGTTCCTAAACACGCTCCTGGCAAGTCTGGATTCCCATCGTCAGGTGACTTTATGGTGCTCAGTTCTTTTCTCGTCACAACAATGATTTGGAGCGACGGACATTAAAGCCCTCAGCGCGTCACAGCTTTCAGGTCTTGAACAAACCATGTCATAGCTCTTAGACAAATCAGTGTTACAGCTCTGTTTTATTTAGAAGAGAGCGGGAGAATCCATCCTCAAAGAAGAGAGTGGAGGAGTGCGCCAGCGTGTGCGCACGGTGGGGCTTGGTGCGGGGGGAGAGCGCGAAAGAGCCCACACACGTGGGAGAGAGAGCTAGGCAGCATGCGGCTCCCCCTTTGATATGCCCCCGGCCCCCCGGGCCTGCCCTATGCAAACTGGGCTCAGCCAGGAGTGCTGTTCTGCCTGAAGTCCTCACTCTGGTCCTCGGACCCCCCTTTGATCTTCTTCTGTCCTATTTTTGTGGGCTTTTCCCTTCCTTGTCTTTTAGCCACCGCCATTTTGGACTCCTTTTCCCTATTCTAACTACCTAACACCATGACCACCAAGCCTGGAGTCCACGTAAAAGTGCATAGTAATGGCATGAATTGTAAGTCCATTGAAAGTCTATGATCCGACAGATTAGGTTAGTAGTTCTAATTTCCCGTGCAATTATGGAATGGTCAAGAGACCAGGAAAAGCTGACCGAGAAAGGAAAGTTCAGTCCACACGCTTCACCCATTTCTGGTCGCTCCCCTCACAGGGACCTTGGGTGTCTCTTGGCCTTGGCAGGTCAGTATATAAACCCCGACAAGGTTCCCCTTTTGGGGACTGCCGTTAGTCATTATGAGGCACCATGAAACCGCAGAGCAGGGCTCATCACTTGCTTCATGCGGGGCGTGTCATTCATGCACACAAGCACACCCAAGAGTCAGGAAAGCAGAAAACGTGTATACCGAGAAAGCAGACAGGCTGGAGCTCTGAGTCTTCTTACTTTGTCCTGAGGATCCCAGACGAGCCCCCAAGATGATAGCTTACCGTGAAGGGTGTCGGATTCGTGATCTCCAAAGAAGACAGTTTAACTTTAGGACCAGGGACCAGGCTTGATCACTCAGGAGCTTTTCTGTAGCAGAGTTTTATTAAAGTGAAAAGGGACAGAGGAATCTCCTGACATAGACATCAGAAGGTGGATGGAGAAATAGCCCCCTCACAAGTGTTAGCAAGGGAGTTATATACTTTTAAATTAATTATTACAATGAATCAAAAGAATGTCTCAAGTTTGTGAAAATTTTACCAGACCCACTCACACAGTTTACATTTCAGGATAACAGGATTAGAACTTAACAATAGAAAGATCCTACCGGACCCACTCCGATAATATACCTTCTAAGATATCAGGATTAGTCAGAAAGTTTTCAGGAAGGAGAAAGTGTCCTCAAGCAGGATACGCTGTTGTTATATAATCCCTGGTACAGAGTTTAAACTGAGCTGTTTGTTGTGTAATCATCAGTTCTGGGTTTAAAGAAAAAAACGTTTCTAAGAAGTAGGGGGGAAAAAAAAGTTTGTCCTTTGCTCCTCCTTGAGATTTCCACTCCCCTGTCTCCCCCTTGAGAACCCCAGACCCCTCTCTCCTCAGGGATCCCCCGACTTCTTATCAACCTGCCTAGGAATTGACTCTCTCAAGAGCTGGACCATAAAGAAAGCTGAGAATCGAAGAGTTGATGCTTTTGAACTGTGGTGTTGGAGAAGACTCTTGAGAGTCCCTTGGACTGCAAGGAGATCCAACCAGTCCACCCAGATCAGTCCTGGGTGTTCATTGGAAGAACTGATGCTGAAGCTGAAACTCCACCTGAGTTTCAAACTCCATCACTTTGGTCACCTGATGTGAAGAACCGACTCATTGGAAAAAAAACCTGATGCTGGGAAAGATTGAAGATGGGGGGAGAAGGGGATGACAGAGAATGAGATGGTTGGATGGCATCACCGACTCAATGGAGATGAATTTGAGTAAACTCTGGGAGCTGGTGATGGACAGGGAGGCCTGGCGTGCTGCAGCTCATGGGGTCACAAAGAGTCAGATATGACTGAACTGAACTGAAAAAAATAATAACTCAAGTTAGTTTAAGCCAGAGGAATGGAAATTATGACGTGTATATCCAGGGCAGTAGATCAAGATGTCTACTTCCCTCGATAGAGCAAGAAATCCTGGGATAGGAAATGTTCCATTACAGATAAGAAGTGAAAAAAGTCAGATATTCAAGCTGTTTTCCTCTATCTCTTTTTCCTTATTCTATCTGCTTTTCTTCTTTCACCCTGATTTTTGGAGTTTTTCCACAGAAATGTCCACCTTACAGCTTGCAGGTTTACGTTTCCTCTGTTCAAGAGTTAAATGCAAAGTGATCAGCTTTTTCTAAAACACAAATTTTAAATTTCTAGGAGAGAGATTATGAGTGACCCAGCTTTGGATAGGTGTCCATGCCTGGTTCAATCAGTGGCAACTAGGGAGTTTGGGTTATATGATACAGGCCCTATACAGCAGAAAGAAGCAGTTATTAAAGAAAGGTTATCACTGTCAACTGTACATTCTCCCCCAAAAGTGTCTACTCCTGGTGGTCTTTGGTTATGTACTTGTGATTGAAAAATGGACTTCTTGGGAGGTTCAAGAGGAAGGGAACATATGTATACCTATGGTTGATTCATGTTGATATTTGGCAGAAACCAACAAAATTCAGTAAAGCAATTATTCTTCAATTAAAAAATAAATTAAAATGGACTTCTTATTGGCATGGTTCATCTCATATTTGCATTATATTTTGCTTTTTCATAGCAATTTATCACAATAACTTTGTAACTCATTATGTCTTGGTTCTCGGAGTTAAAGTCCTACATGGTAGCAGTTTTTTCCTACTCTGTGAATTCTTTCTGTAGAATTTTAGCTTGCTTTGCATAAGCTTCTAATGTTTCCTTCCAGGGACTTTATAGTAATCTTGAAAATAAGTGATTACAACCAGTTTATATCAGTTTAGATCTGTAATTGACTGATTTATTTTCCCCTAACAGAAGGGGAAAACCTTTTCTATCTTGTGTCACGTAAGGTATGATGTCCCCTCTCTGTGAATATAACATTCTGAAAATGTAAAAAATGATAGAAGGTACTCTCTACCTGAATTATTCCTGGTGTTTGGATTGTCCTAAAATGGAAGACGTAATCTCTTATCAAAGCAAAATATAAATTGAGTCTTTGTAGTCATTAACAGATACAGTGTCAGTAAACACTAGATCCAGGTGTAAAACTTGAGGGAAAAGTTCATAAAAGGAATGTTCCTCTAGCTCAACAGTCAACACTATGATTAGCATCCTTCCCATATAGTTGTTCAGGGGGATGTACACGTACTTAATTCTTCCCTCACCCTTCTTGACTCCCGTCTCTCCTGCTGCACTCAAGGTAGTATCGTTTGTACCCATGTTACCCTGTCTTCTCGAAAATTTTGCCAGGAGAAAGCAGTATTAGGATTAATGTAATAAGGAACCCAAGCTGAAGTAAATATGTCAATACCTTTGAGCAAAGAATTGAATGAAAAAATGAAATCCAGAAATGTATAAAACTGTATATGTTTTCTTAACTCTAAAATAATTTTAAACATTTTCTTGCTAAAATGAAGGAATGGGTTTGTGTGTAGATAGAAAGAGAGGTAAAAATATTATTAAATGTTATTACCTTCACAGATTGGAATAGAATGCCTTTAGGTGAATGGAATGCCTTTATTTTTTAAGTGCTTTGATAAGTTCCTGGGATGAAGATAGGGTCTGTCAAGGAACCCCAAATGTCACCAGATATTAAAGGTAGGGGAAAAGTGTTTTGCACCAGGAGGAATAATCTAGAGCTCCCTGGAAATACTAGGAGACTGAGGATCTGAAGCAGACAGATGAGAGGAGGAGGATTGTCAAAGCACGATGGTGGAAGGTAACAGATTGGGATGAAGTCTGCGTACAAGATGTTACATGGCAGAACTGCAGAATCAGGAACAGAGTTTTAGAAAAGGGATATGGAGAAGAGAAGGCTGTATGTGGATTTTAAACTTGCTTACCTTTTGCATGGGATATGACCCCATCCTGCTATCCTCATCTCTTCAGTGAAATCTACTCACCAAAAAATGAATAAAATGTGTGTGTGTGTGTAAGCTTAAAAAAGGGAGTTATTTTCATATTGGGGTCAATATACGTATATTAACCATGTATATACATGGAAATCAAGGGATCTCTAAGAAGATAAGTGCCCTAGGAAATAAAAAAAAGAGGAAAAAGTCCATAATGCAGTGCTTCTCAAGCTTACTTGACCCAGATTTTTAGTGTAGGGGCACTCCCAGCCTTAGAGTCCTATTAAGGAATTCAAAGATCAGAACAGGCATTCTGTTCCATCTTTTCAGTTCTATTTGAACTAGAATTGTAGACTTGCTAAAAGTGTCATGGTAAAACAAAACTAGAATATTTCACTAAATTTTAGAAAGATGCTAGATTATCTATATTTGCCTTCACTAAAAGAAAAGAAGTTTTCTCAAACTGGCAGAAATGGAGACCAGAATGGTAGTTACCAGAAATGTGTGGTGAGGAGTGGATGAAGGTGGTTAAAAGGTGTAGATTTCCAGTTACAGTCATAAAACAAATAAGTTCTGGGGAATGTAAGGTACAGTATGATGAATATAAAGTGAAAGTGAAGTCGCTCAGTCGTGTCTGACTCTTCACGACCCCATGGACTGCAGCCCACCAGGCTTCTCCATCCATGGGATTTTCCAGGTAAGAATACTGGATTGGGTTGCCATTTCCTTCTCCAGGGAATCTTCCCAACCCCGAGATCAAACCCATGTCTCCTGCATTGTAGGCAGATGCTTTACCATCTGACCATCAGGGAGTGAGCAATAAATATTTGTATGTTTGAAAATTGCCAAGAGAATAGATTTTAGATGTTCTCATCATAAAGGAAAAAAATTAATTATGTGAGATTCTGGATGTTAAATAAACTTATTATGGTTATCATTTTATAAAATATATATATATCAAATCATTGTGTTGTATACCTTAAACTAATATGATATTTAATGCCAATTATATCTCAGTAAAATTGGGGGTGGTGGGAAAAAGTAGTTTCTGAGAATACAGTCAAATGAAAAGCTGCTCAGGTTCTTGAAAAACTCCACCTACTTGGCATTCCTCAACCTTGAGACATGTTCCTTGCCAAAGGCTTACTTTCTTTTCTATTATAAAAACATAAAGGCATGACTGACAAATTTCCTGCCTCCAAGAAGTTATTCCATTCTTTCTTCTGAACATGTTATTCAGGATGTTTTGAAATACCTAACTTTCTGTATTCTGAGCTGAAAGCATGAGTGATGCAATTTATTTTGCCTGAAACGAATTTATGTATTAATAGATCTTTATATTAGGCAAGAAAGCATGGAAATTTATCATAAGCAAATTAACATGATCTTACTCATAAACTGTTTTGTGTGTGTTGTGTACGTGAGATTTTCCTTGGCAAACTTACTGAGAACTGGGGTGGGGAGAAATGACTCCTTGGAGGGAAAATTAAAAGTGTTATGTTTCAGCATCATCTGCTTTAAAATATTTCAAGTAAATTTTGAAATAAAAATTTTGGAGTCTAATGGGTTCTTTTCATTTTAAATTGGAGTATAGCTGTTTTTGCCAACAAAGGTTCATCTAGTCAAAGCTATGGTTTTCCCAGTAGTCATATATGGATGTGAATATTGGACTATAAAGAAAGCTGAGCACCGAAGAATTGATGCTTTTGAACTGTGGTGTTGGAGAAGACTCTTGAGAGTCCCTTGGACTGCAAGGAGATCCAACCAGTCCATCCTAAAGGAAATCAGTCCTGACTATTCATTGGAAGGACTGATGTTGAAGCTGAAACTCCAGTACTTTGGCCACCTGATGCAAAGAACTGGCTCATTTGAAAAGACCCTGATGCTGGGAAAGATTGAAGGAAGGAGGAGAAGGGGATGACAGAGGATGAGATAGTTGGATGGCATCACCGACTCAATGGACATGAGTTTGGGTAAACTCTGGGAGTTGCTGATGGACAGGGAGGCCTGACGTGCTGCAGTCCATGGGGTCACAAAGAGTCAGACACGACTGAGTGACTGAACTGAACCGATAACTGTTTTACAATATTGTACAACAAAGTGAATTAGCTATGTGTACACTTGTACTGGGGAAAGAGAGACTTTTGGCTGGCACAAGCAAAACCGTGTGTGTACCAGGTCATGGGGAAAGCAGCAGTGACCTCACAGGGGACTGAGCCAGCCTTGCCTGGGTGTCTGGGAGTCTCAGGTGGAGGTGTGGGTTGACACTGGCCTGCTGTGGGGTCAGGGGCTCTGGTTACAGCAGTCAGGAGGGTGGCGTGTTGGCATAGGTCCTCTCAGAGGAGGTCGCCATTAGCCTTACCACAGAGCCTGAGGACTCCAGGACAGGCTGCCTCAGGGCAACCAGCAGGGAGGGGGTGCAGCGCCCGCAGCAGCAGAGAATCAGATTCAAGGTCTGCTGAGCTTGGCCCCATCCACCAAGAAAGACCTAGTTCTCCTCACAGCCAGCCCCTCCCAGCAGGAAGCTTGCCCAAGCCTCTTATCCTCATCCATCAGAGGGCAGACAGAAGAAACAAGAACTTCAATCCCATGGCCTCCAGAATGAAAACTACAATCACAGAAAACTAACTAATCTGATCACATGGGCCACAGCCTTGTCTAACTCAATGAAACTAAGCCATACTGTGCAGGGCCATGCAAGATGGATGGGTCATGGTGGAGAGTTCTGACAAAATGTGGTCTACTGGAGAAGGGAATGGCAAACCACTTCAGTATTCTTGTCTTTAGAACCCTGTGAACAGTATGAAAGGGCAAGAAGATAGGGCAAGGAAAGGTGAACTCCCCAGGTCAGCAGGTCCAATATGCCACTGGAGAAGAGTTGAGAAATAGCTCCAGAAAGAATGAAGAGGCTGAACCAAGCAGGAAATGATGCCTAGTTGTGGATATGTCTGGTGGTGAAAGTAAAGTCTGATGCTATGAAGAACAACATTGCATAGGAACCTCGAATGTATGGTACATGAATCAAGGTAAATTGGAAGTGGTCAAACAGGAGATGGCAAAAGTGAACGTTGACATTTTAGAAATCAGTGAATTAAAATTGATGGGATAGGGCAAATATAATTCAGATGACCGTTATATCTACTACTGTGAGCAAGAGTTCTTTAAAAAGAAATGGAGTAGCCCTCATAGTCAACAAAAGATTCCAAAATGCAGTAATTGGGTACAATCTCAAAAATGACAGAATGATCTCAGTTCAAATCCAAGGCAAACCATTCAACATCACAGTAATCCAAGTCTATGCCCCAACACTAATGCTGAGGAAGCTGAAGTCAAAAGGATTTATGAAGATTTACAAGATCTTTAACAACTAACAACAAAAAATGATGTCCTTTTTATAATACGGGATTGGAATGTAAAAAGTGAAAATCAAGAGATAACTGGAGTAACAGGCAAGTTTGGCCTTGGAGTACAAATGAAGTAGGACAAAGCCTAAAGTTTCGCCAAGAGAACCAACTGGCCACAGCAAACACCCTGTACCAACAACGCAGGAGATGAATCTACACATGGATGGCACCAGATGGTAAATACCAAATTCAGATTGATTAGATGTGAAAGGCAAAGGAGAAGAGGCAAGATATACCCACCTGAATGCAGAGTTCCAAAGAATAGCAAGGAGAGATAAGCAAGCCTTCCTCAGTGATCAATGAAAAGAAATAGAGGAAAACAATAGAATGGGAGAGACTAGAGATGATGTGCACCCGTGGTGGATTCATGTCAACGTATGGCAAAACCAATACAGTATTGTAAACTAAAATAAAGTAAAATAAATAAATAAATAAATAAAAATAAAAATAATAAGTTTTTTAAAAAAGAAAATTAGAGATACCAAGAGAATATTTCATGTAAACATGGGCTCAATAAAGGACAGAAATGATATGGACCTAACAGAAGCAGAAGATATTAAGAAGAAGTGGCAAGAATACACAGAAGAACTGTACAAAAAAGATCTTCACGACCCAGATAATCATGATGGCATGAACACTCACCTAGAGCTAGACATCCTGGAATGGGAACTCGAGTGCGCCTTAGGAAGCATCACTATGAACAAAGCTAGTGGAGGTGATGGAATTCCAGTTGACCTATTTCAAATCCTGAAACATGATGCTGTGAAAGTGCTGCACTCAATATGCCAGCAAATTTGGAAAACTCAGCAGTGGTCACAGGACTAGAAAAGGTCAGTTTTCGTTCCAGTCCCAAAGAAAGGCAATGCCAAAGAACGCTCAAACTACTGTATAATTGTACTCATATCACACACTAGCAAAGTAATGCTCAAAATTCTCCAATCTAGACTTCAGCAATACGTGAACCATGAACTTCCAGATGTTCAAGCTGGTTTTAGAAAAAGCAGGGGAACCAGAGATCAAATTGCCAACATCTGCTGGATCATCGAAAAAGCAAGAGAGTTCCAGAGAAACATCTATTTCTGCTTTATTGACTATGCCAAAGCCTTTGACTGTGTGGATCACAACAAAGTGAGGAAAATTCTTAAACACGTATGAATTCCAGACCACCTGACCTGCCTCCTGAGAAATCTGTATACAGATCAGGAAGCAACAGTTAGAACTGGACATGGAACAACAAACTGGTTCCAAATAGGAAAAAGAGTACATCAAGGCTGTATATTGTCACCCTGCTTATTTAACTTATATGCAGAGCACATCATGAGAAATGCGGGGCTTGATGAAGCAAAAGCTGGAATCAAAATTGCTGGGAGAAATATCAATAACCTCAGATATGCAGATGAAACCACCCTTATGGCAGAAAGTGAAGAAGAACTAAAGAGTCTCTGGATGAAAGTGAAAGAGGAGAGTGAAAATGTTGGCTTGAAGCTCAACATTCAGAAAACTAAGATCATGGCATCTGGTCCCATCACTTCATGGGAAATAGATGGGGAAACAATGGAAACAGTGACAGACTATTTTCTCGTGCTCCAAAATGACTGCAGATGGTGACTGCAGCTATGAAATGAAAAGACGGTTGCTCCTTGGAAGAAAAGCTATGACCAACCTAGACAGCATATTAAAAGGCAGAGACATTACTTTGCCAACAAAGGTCCATCTAGTCATAGCTATGGTTTTTCCAATAGTCATGTATGGATGTGAGAGTTGGACTATAAAGAAAGCTGAATGCTGAAGAATTCATGGCTTTGAACTGTGGTGTTGGAGAAGACTCTTGAGAGTCCCTTGGACTGCAAGGAGATCCAACCAGTCCATCCTAAAGGAAATCAATCCTGAATATTCATTGGAAGGACTGATGCCGTTGCTGAAACTTCAATACTTTGGCCACCTGATGCGAAGAACTGACTCATTTGAAAAGACCCTGATGCTGGGAAAGACTGAAGGTGGGAGGAGAAGGGGACTACAGAGGATTATATGGTTGGATGGCATCACCAACTCAATGGACATAAGTTTGAGTAAACTCTGAGACTTGGTGATAGACAGGGAGGCCTGGCGTGCTGTGGTCTATGAGGTCTCAAAGAGTCAGACACGACTGAGCAACTGAACTGAACTGAACTGAATACTGTATTCCATCATCACTGTGCCAATTTACATTCCCAGCAACAGTGCAAGAGGGTTCCCTTTTCTCCACACCCCCTCCTGCGTTTATTATATGCAGATTCTTCTGATGATGGCCATTTTGAGCAGTGTAAGGTGATATCTCATGGTAGATTCAGAAAGACAAAGGCACCCAAATATTCCCTTCAGTTAAGTTCAGTTCCGTCCAGTAGCTCAGTTGTGTCTGACTATTTGTGACCCCATGGACTGCAGTACATCAGGCCTCCCTGTCCATCACCAAATCCTGGAGTTTACCCAAACTCACATCCATTGAGTCGGTGATGCCATCCAACCATCTCATCCTCTGTCATCCCCTTCTCCTCCTGTCTTTAATATTTTCTAGCATCAGGGTCTTTTCAAATGTGTCAGTTCTTTGCATCAGGTGGCCAAAGTATCAGGTGGAGAACAGTATGGAGGTTCCTTAAAAACCTGAAAGTAGAATTATCATATGATTCAGCAATCCCACTTGTGGGCATATACCCTGAGAAAACCATAATTCTAATAGGTTCTTGAATCTGGGTCTTGTGTATCAATTATTGAATAATATGTTATTATTAGAGATACCCAGCTAATTGACACCTAGCAGTATATTTGCATAAAATACTTACATATATGCAAGTTCTCAGCTTAAGCATAAATGAACATACACAAGAGGCACATCAGTTCAGTTCAGTCGCTCAGTCGTGTCCGACTCTTTGCGACCCCATGAATCATAGCACACCAGGCCTCCCTGTCCATCACCAACTCCCAGAGTTTACTCAAACTCATTTCCATCGAGTCAGTGATGCCATCCAGCCATTTTATCCTCTGTTGTCCCCTTCTCCTCCTGCCCCCAATCCCTCCCAGCATCAGAGTCTTTTCCAATGAGTCAAAGGATTGGAGTTTCAGCTTCAGCATCAGTCCTTCCAATGAACACCCAGGACTGATCTCCTTTAGGATGGACTGGTTGGATCTCCTTGCAGTCCAAGGGACTCTCAAGAGTCTTCTCCAACACCACAGCTCAAAAGCATCAATTCTTTGGTGCTCAGCTTTCTTCACAGTCCAACTCTCACATCCATACATGACCACTGGAAAAACTATAGCCTTGACTAGACGGACCTTAGTCGGCAAAGTAATGTCTCTGCTTTTGAATATGCTATCTACGTTGGTCATAAGTTTTCTTCCAAGGAGTAAGCGTCTTTTAATTTCATGGCTGCAATCACCATCTGCAGGGATTTTGGAGCCCATCCAAAAAAAGTCTGACACTGTTTCCACTGTTTCCCCATCTACTTCCCGTGAAATGATGGAACCAGATGCCATGATCTTCGTTTTCTGAATGTTGAGCCTTAAGCCAACTTTTTCGCTCTCCTCTTTCACTTTCATTAAGAGGCTTTTTAGTTCCTCTTCACTTTCTGCCATAAGGGTGGTGTCGTCTGCAGACAAATTTCAGAGGACTTTCACTGAGAACCCTCTCCTGTTTTCATCTCAGCCATATTTACACGGGACAGATATGTAGACCCTTGACTAAATGAACCAAAAAAAAGCTCCTTGCTTTTTTGAAGCAATATGGCTTTGGAATTTGGAAGCAAGAGTCTCTGATAGAGCTTGACCTGAAACAGAACATGCATTGGAAAGCAGACAAAAAAGTCAGTTTGTTAAGAAGGATAAGGATCAACCAAGGGAACAGAGAGAGATAAAAACTAAGAAGAGATATAGGGTAAGTCAATGTTTGTGTTTTGGGGGGAATCCATCCAAAACTTAAGCATTTTAATAATCCATGCACTCTGTTTTTTATTGAGATATAACTGATATGTAAGTTACATTAGTTTCAGATATACAAAATAAAATTTAATATTTATATTGTGAAGTGATCAACACAGTAAGTCTAGCTAACATCCATCACTGCAAATAGTTACATTTTTTTCCCTTTGTGATGACAACTTTTAAGATCTGTTCTCTTAACAACTTTCAACTACAAAATACAATACATTATTTACATCATTCAACTAGTTTTTGTGCGGAATTTTGTACTTGAGCTTCATGGCTAAGACATCTCTTTCTCCTGGCTATCTTCACTCTGGCCCTTGAAGTTTTGCCATGTGAGTTTTACAAATAACTGCTCTCCTAATATCTTTTTAAAGACACTTTTCATGTCCTACTTCAGAGGCATCTTTTAAAAAGTGTTATTTCATTCTTTTCATTACTGGTAAGAGAGAAAACTATAAAAGTGGATAGGTATGATGCCTGGAATAATTGTGGTTTTGGTATTTTACCATGAATCATTTTCACTTATTATTTTGCGTATCAGTATAGGATGAACACTTTCATTTTAGGTTTAGGTTGATGCTGGTAAATGCCTGCAGTTAAAAGAAGGAAATCTGTTAAAATTCTATACTGATGTCATTGACTACAGTGCCCCAAACAACGAGCATACATTAAATGTTTGTCAAAAGAAGAATGTGACTGTTACATCCTGTGTGAGTAATGGCATTTCATGGTAAAGGAAGGTAATGTTTGAGTCCCAACAATTAACTTTTCTTTTGTAGTAACAAGGGAAAAAATGATAGTAATTCCTTATAATTTAAGAGCAATATTTCATAGCATTGAAAATGGGCAGTAAGGTACTGACATTTTTCCCAGGAACGCATATACACCCGTGCTGGATTCATGTCAATGTATGGCAAAACCTATACAGTATTGTAAAGTAAAATAAAGTAAAAAAAAAAAAAAAAAAAAAAGACATCCCTTAAGTGAAATCAATAGGCATCTGCCAAATAAAATGGAACCACACACTGAGTTATGATTGATTCTTGAAGAACACTAAGATAGAATAGAGCACAGAGAGTAATAGGAGTCTTCAGTCAGTAAGTGACCTCTTCCTTAAATAAGGAAAACAAAACTTTATTACATGAATGGGTGAAAGTTTTTCTAATAGCAGAATACCTTATTAAAGGCAAAGGGTCACCAGCTCAAATGCATAGAGAAAATAAAATATATTTTTTTTTTGGCCAAGAGCATGTGGGATCTTAGTTCCTCAGCCAGGGGTCAAACCCACACCTGCTGCATTGGAACTGCAGAGTCTAACCCACTGGTCTGCCAGGAAAGCTCCTAGAAATTTGACAAGCACGTATACTGGTGGATCAGGCCTGGTCTAGATAACGGGAAATGATGGTGACTGAGAACATGGAGAAACATGTCGTTCTTAAAGCTGTTCAAACAACAAGATAGACCAATACTGTGCCTGCGGGAAAAAAGTCCCACAAAAGCACTGACAGGACTTCTTTTGCTCAGACTTGGCCATGGTCATCTGTTGTATAACCTTTCTTTGAAGCCAGTAGGCGTGCTTCCAACCAGCGCACAGCAGAGCTGGCGTCCGGCGCCCTCGCATCCCTCAGAGGCTGGATCTCAAGCAACTTGCAAGCTGTGCTCCCTCAGCTTCGCGGCGGATGGCACCCTGCCGCGTCCTCCTTTCATTGCAGAAGATGGTTAGAGCCGTGGGGCTCGCGTTTCCGGACGGGAGAGAGCGCCCGACCTGCTGCCCAGAGGGATCAGTGCTGGAGGAGATGATTCTGGTCCACGTCCCCACTCTCTTCATCTCTCCGTCGAGAGGAGCACACAGTCTGGAAAAGAGCCTGTTTCTTGGTGGGTGGAGTTGGCTTGTTGAAAATTGTGGTCCGGCCTGGTAGAGTTCTTTCCTTGTTATGAGCTGAGACAAAATAAAATTTGTCTCCTTTAAGTCTTGATGCCTGAATGTACCCAAATGCTCTGTAGTCTCACTTCTACCCATATGTGGGTCCCAGATCTAGACTGGAAAGCAGCAGGAAGCCGCCATGTTGACTATGGGTCCAAGCTACACCCACCAGTTCAACTTTGTGAGCCACGAAGGAGGTAATGAATTTAAACTCAGACTTGGCTCTTACTCTGTTTATTACCTGGTTCACGTATTATTGTGAAAAGTGAAAGTGTCAGTCGTTTAGCCATGTCCGACTCTTTGCCACCCCATGGCTGTAGCCCACCAGGCTCCACTGTCCATGGAATTCTCCAGGCAAGAATGATGGAGTGGGTAGCCATTCCCTTCTCCAGGGGATCTTCCCGACCCAGAGATTGAACCCCAATCTCCTGGTTGACAGGAGAATTCTTTACTGAATGAGTCACCAAGAAAGCTGAGAAATTATCAACCTAGGGGGCCTTACAACCCTGCCTTAGCAAACCAAGGGGATTTTCTTGACCATCTGTCATGTTACATTTCTTTCTTCAACTCTGAGCACATGGACTAAGAGAAGTTTCAAAAAATAGTTAAGAAAGCATGGACTAGGTCTTTCTGTTTCTGCAAGATAAGGGTGATTTAGGTAAGCTGTAACCAAGATACGGGACAAAAATACCTGTGGTGTTCTTTTGTCTTAACATTCTAGGCTTTATCATGATAATTTTTACCTCCTTGTTGTCTTAGTATATCTCAGATAGAGAATAGGGCTTCCCAAGTGGCTCAGGAGTAAGGAATCCGCCTGCCAGTGCAGGAGCTGCAGGAGCTGCAGGTTCAGTCCCTGCGTCAGGAAGCTCTCCTGGAGGAGGAAATGGCAACCCACTCCAGTACTCTTCCCTGGGGAATCCCATGGACAGAGAAACCTGGTGGGCTACAGTCCATGGGGTTGCAAAGAGTCGGACGACTAAGCCTGCACAAGCAAGACAGAGAATAATGGAAGTCTATTTCTTTATGCCTTAATGATTAAAGAAAAGTCATCAGACAAAATTACTCTAAATTGTTTATAAGTGAGTAAGCAAGTCTCCTTAAGGGGGAGAAGCAGCATGCAGGTCATATCCATAGAAGTTTGTTTAACTCACTTAAACCAGAGACTCTGAATCATGACTGTCAAGAACTAGTTTTAATGGACAGCCAGACCTCTGCAAAGCCTGTTATTAGGGTGCTAGCGAATACTGGTAAGGACACTTCCCTAAATATGGTTCTGTAAGAATTGGGAGCTCTGGAGGAAATTCGTATGTTATATACTTACTCATCCTATGGAGAATAGGTATTAATAATTGGAGATTATGATGACACAAACTTAGAAAACTATAAAAGAAGGAGTCAGGGAAGTCAGTCAATAGGATCCCAGTACTGCCAGCAGAGCAGCAAAACAGGTTTCTTCAATCACTCATATAGTTAGATTCCCACTGAAATGTATCAGCTCCACCTCAGATCATCAGGTGTTAGATCCTGGGGCCTGGGGACTCCTTGCTTTAGATGTGTTAAAAGGTCACAACTTTGGGCAATCATGATTGTCTATCTGAGTGTAAGTACTTAAGAACAACAGTATGTTCAAATGTTTCAGGAACTGCAGGACTTTATAATTCTAGGAAACTTGGAGTTGAAGAGGACTAATTTGACCATTGAAGGATATGGAGAAAAATACTTGAATTATAGAGCTGTGTTAACGTTACAAGCTGGATACAGAGGACCAAATGTATTTCTTAAGATGGATTCACCTTCTTTTGAGTGTGGTGGTTGAGTCTCTAAGTCATGTCTGACTCTTGCGAGCCCATGGGCTCTATAGCCTGCTAGGCTCCTCTGTCCTTGGGATTCTCCAGGCAAAAATACCGGAGTGGGTTGTCATTCCCTTCTCCAGGGGATCTTCCTGATCCAAGAATCAGACCCGGGTCTCCTGCATTGCGGGCGGATTCTCACCGACTGAGCTATGAGGGAAGCCCCCTGAGGGAAGCCCCCTCTCTGATTGTAGTTACTTGTCATCTTTTTGGTGAAGAAGAAAGTCCCCTTGATTGAATAGAGCTAACAAAGTATAAGCAAGTAGTTCTGCCAAATGAGGAGGTCTGGAGCAACACAGACCCATCAAGATAAAATTCTGGAGCAGTTCTGAATTCCACAGGAAGTGGAGGCTCTGGTAGGGAAACTGGACCAACAGAGATGGGTCTGGGGGTGAGTGGGTCCTGATCCCCCCAAAGCCCTCTCTTCATTTTCCAGTTTGACCCTCAGCGCTCCCTCTGTGGGACATTGACTTGGTGTCCTACAGCGAGGTAAGGGAAATGGGCAAGTGCTGTGCTTCGTGTGGTTTCTATGCAGAAAGACTGCTAAAGTGCTCTTAAGCATGAAGACGTTCTTTCCAAGAACAACACATTTTAATTTCCAGCAGGAGTTTGCCTTTACTTGGCAGTATAATTTTGTTTTCTGCTGTGCTGTCACAGGGACCTTTAAATTCCCCTACACCAAGTCATAATCTGATAAATAGGATTTAAACAGTGTCTTAGTCTAACTCAAATATTGAGTTAACAACCCCACCAATGACATTTGGGTCAGGAGTGATTCAGAAGGAATGGTGTAGACTCTCTGACTTCCCTTATTTATTTTATGACTACAAGAAATAGATCATTAAATAGAAAACAAATTCAGGTGTTCACCCAGATGTACCATTTCTGGGAAAACTAGAATTGGGGAGCCACCAGTATGCTGCAGATCTTGGTTTATGTTTCCATTTCCAGCCTGGTTCTCCTCATCCTATTTCTCCTAGTGATACCTTCCACTTCTCTCAGCTGCTGCTACAATTGCAAGGCTTCTAATTTTCTCAGGCTTCTGCATGAATGGGTTTGGATATTATGAAAACTAGTTACTCTGTTGAGAAGCAACACAATTTACAGCAAGTCTGATAACCTTGTTCTTGGTATTTACTACTCATCATGACGTAAGAACTTGATAAAATTAGCCATGGACACCAACTATTGTGCATACCCAGCCACACCTTTGCAAATATTTTCTAGCGGATATTATATTTTTCCAAGGAAGAAATTTAAGATATTCTACTTTAGAAATTGGAAAAAAAATATTGGAATATATGATGATGACGATCGATATGAACGGACTGCAAAGCAGACTCCAGTGGATTGGTCGACCCCAAAGCAGATTTGGGCAAATGCCCTGCGTGGTATGACCTAGCTCTTTCTGCAGAATCTTGTCACATTCCCTGAAGGGGATTCCCTCAGGTAGGACCAGGCACGCTGAATGAGTAACAACCCTGTGACTGTGAAAAATAATAGTGTCCCATATTTAGTGAGTGCCGAAGAACTGATGCTTTTGAACTGTGGTGTTGGAGAAGACTCTTGAGAGTCCCTTGGACTGCAAGGAGATCCAACCAGTCCATTCTGAAGGAGATCAGCCCTGGGATTTCTTTGGAAGGAATGATGCGAAAGCTGAAGCTCCAGTACTTTGGCCACCTCATGCGAAGCATTGACTCATTGGAAAAGACTCTGATGCTGGAAAGGATTTGGGGCAAAAGGAAAAGGGGTCAGCAGAGGATGAGATGGCTGGATGGCATCACCAACTCTATGAACCTGGGTTTGAGTGAACTCCGGGAGTTGGTGATGGACAGGGAGGCCTGGAGTGCTGTGATTCATGGGGTCGCAAAGAGTCGGACACGACTGAGCGACTGAACTGATATTTAGTGATAGTGAAGAATTCTGTACTACTTAGGGTGAGATTTAGTTGCATGTAACAAAAAATCCTGAATAATCAGTAGTTTACTTCTCTGAAAGTCTGGATGTAGGAAGCACAGGATTGTAGAGTCCATGGACAGCAAGAGCTTCCCAATAGCTCAGTTGGTAAAGAATCCGCCTGTAAATGCAGAAGACCCTAGTTCTATCCCTGGGTTAGGAAGATCCACTGGAGAAGGGATACGCTACCCACTCCAGTCTTCTTGGGCTTCCCTATGGCTCAGCTGGTAAAGAATCTGCCCGCAATGTGGGAGACCAGGGTTTGATCCTTGAGTTAGGAAGATCCCCTGGAAAAGGGAAAGGCTACCCACTCCAGCAACCTGGCCTGGAGAATTCCTTGGGATCACAAAGAGTCAGACATGACTGAGTGATTTTCACTTCCACTTGGGACATGAAGAACTCTGGCTCCTTCATTCTTGCTACTCAGGTCTTCGCTTCCATCTTGCATTATGGCCCAAGACAGAAGCTGGACCACAGGCCATCACATTCATGTTTTTTAAGGAGACTTTCTAGAAGTCTCACACTGTGCTTCCACTTTTATTTTGTTAGACAAATGCAAGTTTCATGGCTAAATCTAGCCACAAGGGATGGTAGGAAATATATTTTTCTATTAAGTGTTCAGCTGAGAACCACACTTCAGTTACTAAGAAATAAAGGGAGAACGTTCAGGGACTTCCCTGGTGGTCCAGTGGCTAAGATTCTGAGCTCCCAACGCATGAGGCCCAGGTTTGATCCCTGGTCAGGGAACTAGATCCTGCATGCTGCGAGGAAGACCCAGCACAGCCAAACACCAATAAATAGATAAATAAGTAAATGGAGAACTCTCAGAGCAATTAGAAACACCTCTCTCAGATGATATAAAGAAATATGTATCTGTCACGTCCAAGAGTCTGACTACTTTATTATAATACACACTAAATTCCTCCAGACTCATTTCTGGAGATTAAAAAAAAAAAAGAGCCACATTAAAAGTAATAACTTATGTTTTATAGGTCCTTGCTCTTACTTGCTTTCCTATGTTCCCAGAATCTTCCACAGCACTCTCTGTATTTTTAGGGAAAAAAAAAAATATGTTTTGTGCTTTCAAATAAATCTAATCAGCTTCCATGAGGCAAGCAGAAGGATTGGAAATACGTTATGAAGTGTTCAACTGAAATCTACACTTCAGTTATTAAGAAATAAAGGGAGAATTAGGACTCAGAGTCAGTTAGACATATTTTGCTTAGATGACAGGAAAAAAGGCTTTCTGCATGGCCCTCTACTCACCGGACGTAATGCATGTGTTAAGCCATCATGCTCATTGTTCTGATTCCTACTTCAATTTGTGGGCATCATCCCTGTCTGATTCTATGCCTACTTTAAGGGGCTGTAGCCATAATATTGCACACACATGCAAGAAGTGTTCACATCCACAATATCTGAGAGCAAGTTGCAAATATCACAGTTATTTATCCCTAAATATCTCAGTATTTCCTCTGATCAGAAATATTAGTCTACATAATCACAATACAGTTGTCAATTTCAGGGCTTCCCTGGGGACTCAATGGTAAAGAATCCCCCTGCCAATGTAGGAGACTTGGGTTCGATCCCTGGGTTTCAAAGATCCCCTGGAGAAGACAGTGGCAACCCACTCCAGTATTCTTGCCTGGGAAATCCCATAGACAGAGGAGCCTGGTGGGCTACAGTCCCTGGGGTCACGAAAGAGCTGAACACGACTTAGTGACTAAACAGCAAAGTCGATGATAGCTTATTTTACCTCCCACACTCCAGCACTGTCAGCTCTCTATTATGACTGCCCTCTATTATAGCCACGTTATACCTTGGGATTCCCCTTTCCTTAGGACTTCAAAGTTTTCAGGTCTTTCCTCAGTCCCTTGGGTCTTAAATTTCTAAATGCATATATATTTTTTCTTGATGTTTAAGAAACGTTTTTAAAGAGAAAAGGCATTTTTTAAATTGTATTACTTTATAAGAAAACAATAGCAAGAAGTAAAACCAGAGAATATGTCTGAAAGAAGACCTGATAAGAATTATATTCTGTACATTTCTGTACAGTTCAGTTCATTTCAGTCTCTCAGTCATGTCCGACTCTTTGTGACCCCGTGGACTGCAGCATGCCAGGCCTCCCTGTCCATCACCAACCCCTGGAGCTTGCTCAAACTCATGTCCATTGAGTTGGTGATGCCATCCAACCATCTTATCCTCTGTTGCCTCCTTCTCTTCCTACCTTCAATCTCTCCCAGCATCAGGGTCTTTTCCAGTGAGTCAGTTCTTCGCATCAGGTGGCCAAAGTATTGGAGCTTCAGCATCAGCATCAGTCCTTCCAATGAATATTCAGGATTGATTTCCTTTAGGATGGACTGGTTGGATCTCCTTGCAGTCCAAGGGACTCTCAAGAGTCTTCTCCAACACCACAGTTCAAAAGCATCAATTCTTCAGCGCTCAGCTTTCTTTATAGTCCAACTCTCACATCCATACATGACCACTGGAAAAACTGTAGCCTTGACTAGATGGACCTTTGTAGGCAGAGTAATGTCTCTGCTTTTTAATATGCTGTTGAGGTTGGCCATAGCTTTTCTTCCAAGGAGCAACTATCTTTTAATTTCATGGTTGCAGTCACCATCTGCAGTGATTTTGGAGCCCAAGAAAATAAAGTCTGTCACTGTTTCCATTGTTTCCTTGTCTATTTGTCATGAAGTGATGGGACCAGATGCCATGATCTTAGTTTTCTGAATGTTCAGTTTTAAGCCAAACTTTTCACTCTCCTCTTTCAATTTCATCAAGAATCTCTTTAGTTCCTCTTCATTTTCTGCCATAAGGGTGGTGTCATCTGCACATCTGAGGTTATTGATATTTCTCTCAGCAATCTTAATCCAGCTTGTGCTTCCTCCAGCCCAGCGTTTCTCGTGGTATACTCTGCATATGAGTTAAATTTGCAGGGTGACAATATACAGCCATGACGTACTTGTTTCCCTGTTTGGAAGCAGTCTGTTGTTCCCTGTCCATTTCTAACTGGTGATTCCTGATCTGCATACCTTAAACTCATTAATAGAGTACACAGTCTGTCTAACCCCAAACTTCTTTACACCAAACAACACTTTCTTTTCCCAGGTCAGTGGTTCTTAAGTTTCTGTTATAGAACCTTCTGGAGAGACTCTGAATGGATATAATCAAGACATTTTTGAGTGCCCAAATGTGTGCTGACACTGTTGTGTGGAAAAGAACATCATGGAATAGTTTGGAGCTGAGAGGTGACACAGTAATTATTCTGACTGATTGCTCTAGCTTCAGCGCTGAGAATATGCAATAGGGGGATTATGGGAAGCAAGAAGCAGTTGCGCAGTTATTGCACACCAGCCAAGTAAGACACGGTGCTGACCTGGATGAAAGTATAAATAACTGACAGAGTGAGACGTGGACAGACTCTGGATGTACTTTGATTATCCGGTCTATAAGATTTGATGTTTGATTGGTTGCAGGTTTTGAAGTTAAAAAATGCAGACTCCAAGATTTTGGCCCGAGTAAATTTTCTCCATTTTTTAGCAATTAGAGTGGACAAATACCAAGTAAATATAATGACCTGTCTGATAGCCAAATTTATCATGATGTAGTTAGATGCATAAAAATATTTTCTAGTAAAATATACTTTCAATAAAAACAGACAAAAAACCCCAAACAACTTGATTTAAAAAATAAGCCGAAGATTTTAACACACACATGTGGAAGAAGATGTACAGATAACAAATAAATATACAAAAAGATGCTCCATGTCATAAAGGAGATGCAGATTAAGACAGTGAGATGCTACTATACACTTACCCAAATGGCAAAAATCTGGAACACTCAACACCAAATGCTGAGACAGATGTGGTATAATAGTAATTCTCTCTCATTACTGATAGAAATACAAAATGGTACAACCACTTTGGAAGACAATTTGGCAGTTTCTTATAAGGTGAAACATTCTATATGATCCAAGAGTTGTATTGTCTGGTATTTACCCCCCAAAATGGAAAGCTTACATCCACATGAAAACCTGCACATGGATGCTTGCAGAAGATTTATTTACAAAGACTTAGAAGCAACTTAGATGTCCATCTGTAGATGAATGGAAAATTAACTGCGGCACATCCAGGCAGTGCTATCTTACTCAGTGCTCAAAGGAAGAGTTTTCAAGCCACAAAAAGATGTGGAAAAACTTTAAATCTATAGTCCTAGGTGAACGAAAGGACTTTCCAGGGGTGAAGAATCTGCCTGCCAATGCAGACTCGCAAGCGATGTGAGTTTGATCCCTGGGTCGGGAAGATCCCCTGGAGAAGGAAATGGCAACCTACTCCAGTATTCTTGCCTGGAAAATTCCATGGACAGAGGAGCCTTGTGGGCTACAGTTCATGGGGTCGCAAAGAGTCGGGCACGGCTGAGCAGCTGAGAGTGCGCACACGCATGCACACGTAGGTGAACGGAAAGACGCTATGACGTTCCGGAAAAGGCAAACTTATGGAGACAGCAAAGTGATCAGTGGTTGCCAGGGGTGGGTGTGTGAGGCGAGGGACGAATGGAGTACAGGAGATTTGGGGGACAGTGAAAACACTCTGTGATACCATAGTGATGGGACCGTGTCACTATGTTGGTCCAAATCCGTATAATTAGTAATATAGACTACACACTTCAGGTGGTTATAGTACAGGTACGTCAACTGTAACGAGCACCCACTCTGGTGAAGGATGTTAATAACAGGGAAGGCTTTGGGCGTCTGCAGGTAGGGTACCTTGCTCATAGTTCTGTTATGTACCTATAGTGTTACACACACACACACACACACACACACACACACACACACCCCTCCTTAAGACTGCGAATCTGAGCAGATAAATCCTGAGACTCTCGGCTACGGCAGGAGGGAGACAGGCTTGAGTCTAGTTTTTCATGACCTTCTACACGGGCAGGAATCTCTGTTACCTGATCCTTCATAGCAAGGCTCTGTTTCGTACTTCCAGTGGTGGAGAGCTCAGTCACCAGCTACATTTTGAATAGTTTGAAATGTAAAGAAATTTTCCTTGTTTCAGCAGAATTTACTTGTTTATAATTCTGCCTCTGAGCCTGCATAGAATGGGTTTATATATTTTCTACCTCATGACAGCATTTGAATATTTGAAGAGAATTATACTTCCTCTGAAGTTTCTGTTCTCCGATGCCTCCAGGTGAATTGTTCCTTTATATATATGGTAAGCCAGGAAATTATGTCTAAATTTTATTGAACAGATACATGTTTTGATTTTCTAGTTTTCAAACAGTCTTCAGGATATATTTTCAGGTTGTTATGTTGGCTGGTTGGGTAATAGTGAAAGCAGATGGTGGCTTATGGAAGTGCATCTAATAACGTCTTACTCATTTCCTCTGTAAAGCTGTTTATGAGTCAAGGTGAATAAAGCTTTGTGTTGAGCCTGTATAGAAAGGAAGTTGGTAATTTTGCTCTTGGGTTGCTCTTTCCCCTTCTCCTCTTGTATATTTCTCTTCCTTTTTTTCTTTTCTAAAATGTAACAGAATTATGTAAATCCTTGATGTCATCATGAAGAACTGTTTTGAAAACAGTGGTTCTGGTTGAACTATGGGAATCTGACTGGGTGGAAGGAAAGTCAATGTGAATTTACAGACTGTCAGATCGGTAGTGAAATCTTCAGTTGTGTGAACAGAGGCAGAACGGCTTGAAATATAGACGTAACTGTGCATTCCTACCTTCCGGTCAGACACGTCTGAGGCATGTCCGTTTGGACACGGAGACCCTTGTGCTGGGCGGACAGCGTGGGAGACGGCGTGTCTCAGCCCCTCATCATCATCACTGTAGCTGTTTCAGCCCCTCATCACTGGCACTGGGTCAATTCCAGAGTGACTAGGAGGGGGTCAAGCAACTGCCCACCTTTTCCAGGCCTGCCTCTCGGGAAAAGCGCCCGGACAGTGTGGAGAACCAGGACCTGCTGAGCTCCCGTCCCAGGCTGGGTCCCTGCTTGCTGCCGGAGTCTTGACGCTGTCTTATTCTAGCCACTGAAGCCTTTTGTCAGCTCATCATCTTTGTGGAGGGCAGAGTGTATGTGCTTTCCAAACACAAATTTTTTCAGATTTGTTAGGCAAGAATTTGTCGCTGTCACGAACAGGAACTATCTAGAAGCCGTGCCGCTGCCTCGATAGGGATTCTGAAGGGGGCGGGCAGGACTGGGTGCGCTGCCTTGGCCGGCCCCTGGGGAGAGAGCAGACGGCCCTGTGCCCTGGGGTTCAGGCAGCTGTCCTGACGAGACGTGATTCGGACTTAGCACTGGAGCAGGAACCTTCAACTCTGCGCCTGGTGTAAGACCATGATTTCAGGTTTTTCCCTGGGACCCTGAAACCCAGTTCTGTCTCCATGGATAAAATACTATTGTTGGCAGTGCTATAGGCACGCGGACTGAAGATAATGACTGATCTAGCCTCTAAAAAAAAGCCTTACGGTCAGAAGAATAGATTTTTATGTGCCATTACAGGTCAGAAAACTCTGACTCGATTTGGGGAAAATCATCTGAGAAAAATAGGCTGAGGAAGATTTTCAGAGAATTGAAAAATTAACCTTGCTTTCCAGTTTACTACATGATATTTACGTCAGTTATAGCCTCTTGCGACGACTCACCTGAACCTCCTATATGATTAAAATAGACCTGTCAGAGTCCAACTCTGGTCAACTCTGCCGTCTCGCAGGGCTGGGTTCCTCGCATATCAGTGACTTCATTGATCATGTCTTCATATTTGTCATTTGATGCCTTGTTCTCAATACTATTGAGTTGTAGTTAAAAGGATCTTAAAGACAGAAGAAAGGAGATCAAACCAGCCCATCCCAAAGGAAATCAGTCCTGAATATTCTTCAGAAGGACTGATGCTGAAGCTGAAGCTTCACCTGATGCGAAGAGCTGACTCATTTGAAAAGACCCTGATGCTGGGAAAGATTGAGGGCAGGAGGAGAAGGGGACGCCAGAGGATGAGATGGTTGGACGGCATCACCGACTCAATGGACATGAGTTTGAGCAAGTCCCCAGGAGTTGGTGATGGACAGGGAGGCCTGGTGTGCTGCCGTCCATGGGGTCACAAGGGTTGGGCATGACTGAGCGACTGAACTGACAGACTAGGTGGGGGTAGCAGATGCAACTAAATATATAGAATGGGCAGCACAGGGGACTACGCTTGACAACCTGTGACAAACCATAACAGAAAAGAATGTGGAAAAGAATGTGCATGACTGAATCATTCTGTTGTATAACAGAAAGTAGTACGACACTGTTAATCAACTATGCTTCAATAACATAAAAAAAGACGGAGTAGGTGGGACAAATATCAGCTATCTAGCAGGCTGGTGCGGGAGAATTTCAGTGCCATTTGATTCGTATCATCTTGTCAACTGCTTACACATCCTGAAACTCTCTCTCTGACTTGAGACCTCTTTCTCTTTGCACACCCCTTTCCACACTGCTCGCTGCCTTCCCTTAGAAGGGCAGCTGTCTTCTACAGAGGGGACAGTGAGGAGACTGAGCAAGCGTGGTGACCTATACCAGCCGCCCTAGGCTCTCTCTGGACTCTGTTTGAAAGTGAATGTGTTAATCACTCGGTCGTGTCCAACTCTTTTGTGACCCCACAGACTGTAGCCCACCATGTTCCATGTCCATGCTACTCAATGGCAAATACTGGAGTAGGTTGCCATTTCCTTCTCCAGAGGATCTTCCCAACCCAGGAACTGAACCTCGGTCTCTTGCACTACAGGCTGCATTTCAGGCAGATTTTTTAGCATGTAAGGCATCAGGGAAGCCCCCTAGCCTATATTTACTATCTCTAAATACAATGTCATAGAGAATAACAGAAAAAGTTAGGAGTCCCATCTTGTGAAGATAGTCTGAAATTTTATTATTTTGTGAAAATATCTTTTGTCTTAGATAATGAAATAAGGGCCTCCTCTCCTGAACACATCACTGGGTACGTGGGCATTCTATACTCACCGCCCCCGCCCCTCCAGGCTCCCAGCGCATTTCCATAGATCCTGTCTGTCTCCTTCTCTACTCTTTGTCCTGAAAGCCTGACTACTATGGATGGCGTCACTTGGACACCCTTTCTCTCTGGCTTCTGCTTCTTGAATGATGGGAGGTGTAAGTAAGATACGTCTCATGCTGTGAAGGGACCCCTCTCCTGGCTTCACCTCTCCCTGGACTCTGGGAAGATCATTTCTTCCCTCGCCTTCAGCCTATGAGTGGTAGCAGCTCCCCACATAGGTACTTGGGTACCTATGTGCCTGGTACTCTGAGTTAAACCTAAGAGTTTAAACGCTTGGAATAGTCCATGTGTTTCCTGTTGACACTCTGAAGCATGGGTTCAAGGAAAGTTTAGATCACTCTTGATTTCTTTCATCCATTCCCCACCTATATATTAGGCACCTTCTATTTGTACTGTCTTAAGCACCAAGGATGACAGTCAGCGTTCCAGGGATGCCCCACTCACTGGCATGAAACAGCATGGCTTTCTTCTCAACAGCTTCACTACCCCACTTTGGCACAGCTGCCAAGAACCACGTGATGGTAAGAATCACCCACCAAATGCTGCCAGCCACAGTGAAAAAAATAGAGGATCATAAAAAGCATGATACAGGCTTTGTTCTGAGATCCTCGGGTCACCGTGGAAGCCTTATACTGTGCAGGGCTGGATGCATTGCAGGTGACTCGGTCCTCAAGCGAAAACCCAATAAAGAAAATTAATACCATCATGGAGCAGACGGCATAAATTATCTTTCACGATAAAATATCTTTCAGGATAACGGAATCTTATCACATCAATCAAAAAAATTTAAAAAGTAAACAATGTGGCAGAGAGGCAAATGCCTGAAATCAGTCCTGTGAAACACCGAGCAAATGAAAGCTTTTCTCTCCTAAAGCACATCTTTAGACAAGCTGGTGAACAATCACGCACGTGCAAAAAGGCACAGCCAAGATCAGGATCGATTTTCAACTCTCGGGGACACCAAAAGCCATAGTCCCTCTGCATGCCACTGAGGCTCCTTCAGTAGGATCGCCAGCTAAATTCAGGTCCACCAGCCGAGGACACGGCTCACCACAATCTGGGAACCTCCACTGTTAAAACTGCCATCTGTCGGTCATAATGATCCAGAAGATTGGGCGTGAAGGCAGTGTTATAAGGCAAATCCTGGCACACCCTCAAGGTGATAGGCTCAAAGAAAACAAACTGCCCACCTATACGGCCCACAAACATAGTCAAGGGCCACAGATAGAAGACAATCCAACTCATAGCCGTGCTTTCTTGATTGAATGGGATTCAGATGATCAGGCCTCCTCAATATGTATTTTAGATCTTTGTACACCTGCAGGTCTCAGCTTGAAAGGACTTCTTCTATCTTACTGTTAAGTTCTTCAAACAGAATTACTCTTTGCACCGTCAGAGGTTTGTTAGCTTGCTCTCACAAAAGGCATTTGTTTTCGGTTTCACAATATGGGAAAATGACATCATCTTGCCTCTTCTTTTCATTTTATTATATCGGGTACCATGTGGCCAACGTGTCAAGTTGATCAACCACATTTCCAAACAACAGATTCCAGCTCTGTGTGTGAAACTAGATTAAAAGCCCGGTGCCCCAGGGCCCCAGGGAAGACGTGGGCTGCCTCACTCTTCTGAGTCTAAAACAGGGATGACGACCTAGGGCTTCTGGGGACAGAGTGTGCGGCTCTAAAGCACGTTCCAGCTTTCTTGCGTGTTTAGCTTAGGTTTTGTGAGTGCATTGCTATTTACCCCATGAAATCATGTGTACAACACTTTGCTTTGTAACTGGACTTGTATTATCTCTTTTTTCTGTTATCACCCATTTCATGTTAGCTGCATTGTTAGCGTATAACTAAATTAACCGTGAATCATTTTAGCGGCCTGTGAAGTAACTAGTCCATTTTGTGGTCTTTTGACACATTGTTTTTATAATTTGCATCATTGGCTAATAAGTTGATATTTAAAATTCTTCGAGGATTACTCTGTGGTTTCATGCTTGATTTCTTCCCGAATTTTGTTAAGGAACAGTTCTGTGTGTTCTCCTTGCTGTTGGAGTTCTCTGACGGTGTGTCTGCTTTCACCATTCGTTTAGATTTCTTGTCTCACCCTGCTGTCTGCTTAGTCGTCATCAATCCAGACCACCACCCCGCCCCCCGCCCCTGACCCCGAGGCTGTAGTCTCCCATCCATCTCCCCTCCCCGTCCGCCCACTTGCTCTGGTCATGGCCGTGCTGTGGTCCACAGCGTGTGTGCCCTTAGTCGGGTCTCTGCTTTGTCTTCATGTCTCATTAAATGGTGTGTTTTTCCCCCATAGCAGTAAGTTGAATTGGTGTATCACTATGCAGTTACAGGAGAAGGCAATGGCAACCCACTCCAGTACTCTTGCCTGGAAAATCCCGTGGATGGAGGAGCCTGGTAGGCTGCAGTCCATGGGGTCACACAGAGTCAGACATGACTGAAGCGACTTAGCAGTAGCAATAGCAAGCACCAAGGTGATGGACAGTTAGGAGGGTCATTGGTCAAGGAGGGCAACAATTAGTTTAACTACACTTTAATCCATCTCCTTGTTCTATTGGAGCCAGGCTTCTGACTTTGAAGGATGACTGGTCTGAGGTCCCAGATCACTGTACTTTGACAGATGGAGCTGTAACGGCCACTGAATGAGCTATTCTAGCTGTGTCTCCTTAAGCTAAAAGTTGTCCTACCATTTGAGGTAATGGATGTGACCCTGCATTTGTATATGTTTGTGAATGTATATGGCGGAATGAAAGGGTGAAGACTAAAGAATAATGTAAAACTTCAAATTATCTTCCTTTAATCCATTCCCTTCTATTTTGATGAGATATCACCGAAGCAGAGTAGAAGGGACCTATGCTCAATTAGAAAACATTTGGGATTCCAGAGGAGTGTGATGAGTAGGAAGTAGCCAGCCTTTAAAATTATATATTAGAAGATCTGAGGAGGAACACTGAAACCACGGGGTCAAGAGAAGGAATCACAGCCGTCTGTTCCAAGGGCAGGGAATAGAGAGATTAAAAACGGACTGAAAGTTGGGCTGTCTCTGGTTTGAATCCCAGCCCTGCCGCTTACTGCCAGGGTCCAGCCCCGGTGGATCCAGGGTAATTCGAAGGGGAGACAGAGTAGGCTGCCTAGGAAAAAACTTATTTAATTACAGATATAAAGAAAGATTAGAAAGGAATAGTGTAGTAGGAAAATTAGTGGAGAAAAAGAGGCTGGATAACTTGGTTTATATGGAATACCAATCACCACCTACGTAGGCCACAGGCGTCTTTCCGTTCTGCTGAAGGAGAGGAGGCACTGAGGCCTCCCCGGTCTGATCTTAGAAGCCCAGGCAAAGTTAGCAGGCTGGGTGAGTACGCACACTCCAGATGGGAGTTCAGCCAGAAGGGGAAAGCAAGAACGACACGGGGGAATCAGTCACTGACTAATTACAGGGCCTGTGGTCCATCACTTAAACGTAGCAACACTCAGCTTTTTCTTCGGTTCCGTGAGGGCAATTCCACATATTTTGCACAGTTGTTGAAATAGATAGCACCAGCCATTCAGCGGTTGCTCAGAAAATGATGGTTGCTGTACAGCATACCCTCACGCCTGTCCACTCGACCCCCAGCCCACCTTGCCCGTCAGCTCGGTTTGTGCTCTCATTTTCTGGTAGACAAGAAGTAGACGTATTCTTGTCTAATCTTCTCTGTTTGTCCGTAAGTGTTATGAGGCTGGGGTTATGTCTTTCAAAGTAGTTCTGGAAACTCTTAGCAAATTTATAAATTGAAATGTCTAACTCTTAGCCTTTTGCATTCTGCAAAGCATATGTGTTTGCTTGGCTAATGTTTATCTTCTGGAAAATCATCATGCCTTTGGTGATGAGCCAAGAAGCCAAGTACTGGATATAGGCTTTTGAAATGAGGAAAGAATAAAGGTCAGATGCTGAGGATGTTGATCTGGAGCTAAATCCTGCCCATAAATGGCTTCTGTAAACACGTTTTAGCCAGTGGTCATTGACCTCTTCTAGTTTTGATCTAGTGAGACTGTTTTCTGGTCATTAGTTCATCAGACTGTGTATTCCTAGTTAGAGAAATCATACAAAAACCATATTTATTTACTGTTTAGAACAAGTCCTTAATTAATGCCTAAATATGTATACTCAAATTAGTAAAGACATTGTGACCTTAGCCAGTTGCAGTTAAAAAGAAAAAGTTTATACCCATTTAATAATCCTTAAGCTTTTTATTTATAGGATTATGATTTTTGAGTGTAAGTTGTATTTGGTGAGGTCTGGCATTTTCCAATGAGGTCCAGGACTACTGTGCCTAAAAACTTGTTTATGCAGAATGAGTTGAGGGACACACCATCTTCCTCCTGATCAAAAATACCCTCTGTTCTTCTAAGTCTGCACCAGTCTGCCTCGAAGCCTCAAATGATTAACCTTAAAAAAAAAACTGAAAACCAACAGTCACTCTTAAAAAAGCAATTACTTTACTCAGCCATTAAAAAAAAAATGAAATAATGCCATGTACAGCAACATGGATGGCCCTAGGGACCGCCATCCGGAGTGAAGTAAGGCAGGCAGAGGAGAGCTACTGCATGGCGTTCTTTACACGGGGGATCTAAAAAGAAATGATACAAATGAGCTCATAAAACAGAAACAGACACACAGACTTAGAAAAGGAACTTACGGTCGCTGGGGGGAAGGATGGGAGGAGGGATAGTTGGGGAGTTTGGGATGGACATGGACAGACTGCTGTATTTAGAATGGATAACCAGCAAGGGCCTACTGTGTGGTGCATGGAACTCTGCTCAGTAGTACACGGCAGCCTGGATGGGGGTGAAGTGTCAGGGAGAATGGATACTTGTTTATGTATGGCAGAGTCCCTTTGTCACGTGAACCATCATGACAGGCTGTACCCCAATACAGAATAATGAAAATATACAGAAGATTCAGCTCAAGTCTTCACGGATATTGTAATTATGATTTAAGGCATTGTTTAGTAAAAAGTTTCCATTCTTTTATTTGCAAGGGTTTCCCAGAGGGCTCAGTGGTGAAGAATCCACCTGCAAATGTAGAAGGTGCAGGAAACACAGGCTCGATCTTCCTGGGTCGGGAAGATCCTCTGGAGTAGGAAATGACAACCCATTCCAGGATTCTTCCTCGGAAAACCCCATGGACGGAGGAGCCTGGTGGGCTACAGCGCATGGGGTCTCAAAGAGTCTGACATGGCTTAGCACACACTCAGCTCAACAATACACAACTGAAACTACCTTAGAGCAAAAAAACGGCGATTTGCTGGCTGATTTACATGAACAATGGGAAGGACAGTCATTGTCTTGGAGCCCAAAAGCTGCCCTCATCTGTTCCTGTTTCTCAGAGTTGTCTGGGACAGCTTCTACCCTGTGGTCTGAAACTGGGGCCAATAGTCATGGGACTCTGATGAAAGCAGCTTATCTCACACAATTGGTAGGGCTGGGGGATAAAAGCTTCTTACTGGAATAACTGAACTAAGAGAAGTTTCCCCAAATAAGGAGAGTGATGCTATCATCTGAGGACTAATAACACAATATACTCACCAGCCTCTTGTAAATCCCATGAATGATTGGTCTTTGTTAGCCTTTTGGAGAATGCTTAAGACAGACAATGAGGCTAGCAGAGAAAAAGTATAGAGTAATACAAATTAGCTACCAGCTAATTTACTAACTTGAAAACCATCAAAGGCCAAGGTGCCTGAAAAGAAAGTTGTCTTCTCTCCTAATTTTCTTTAATAACTGAATTCTATATATTGATTAGCTAGAGATTTGAAGGTCTGTATTAATTTAAGGAAATTAATAAAATCATTGGAAATTATTCTTATTATAAACAACAAGTTTCTGCGATTTCAGGTAGTGGAATGCGCCTCATTTTAGCAAAATGCGCTTTTTGAATCCGCCTGGTGTGTTGTTCGTGTGTGGTCTTTCCATCTGACCCCGGACACTGAGGAAGCGCAGGAGAAACGCTGAGCAGGGGCCCGCGGTGGCCATCTGCCTGCAGCCTCCTCGCAGGATGCTCTTGACAAGCTTCCTTAAAGAAACTCAGAATCCATTGCTTTTGGCCGTGCTGGGTCTTCGCAGTTGCTCGGGCTTTTCTCTAGTTGCAAGGAGCGTGGGCCCCTCTCTCATCTCGGAGATGAGTAGTTGTGACTCTAGGGTCCTAGAGCACAGGCTCCATTGTCGCGGGCACAGGCTTAGTGGCTCCACGGCATGTGAGATCTTCCCGAACCGGAATCAAACCTGTGTCTCCTGCATTGGCAGGCGGGTTCCTGAGGCACCAGGGAAGCCCCACTGACGAGCTTCTCACTTCTCTCTGCCTTAGTTTTCTCTACTATAGAAACAACCGTCTCTATAGTATGTTTTTAGCAAGATTGTGCTAAGGGTCTGAGATAAAGAAATTCTCCTTCTTGGTTCATTGGGAAGCTGGATATTTGTTTGTTCTTGTTGTTTTGAAAAATCTTGGCACTTGCTTGCCCCACCTTCCAAAAGATCTACAGAAATGAGGAATTGTTCTTCTTTCCATTAGCTAGCTTAAGGCAGGACAAGACTGTGCTTCAAGAAAAGGTCATGAACCTGCCCGTTCTTGCAGAGACCTGCCTGGCAGGAAGCCAGCTTTGGCTTAAGTAGAAGGACTGACATCACCAGGTGATCAGAGCACTGAAGCCAAGTCCGTGCCTAAATTTTACCAGGCTTTAGAGTACACTGAAATGGCTACTGCTTAACAGAGAAGTTTGTGTGTGAGAAACAGGAAAATACATGGAGAAAGAGCATCTTCCTTCTTGATCCACCTTTTCTGCAATATTTGTGGTGTGAAGTGGTGACCTGGGTGCAAGAATGCAGGAGACACAGGATTTTGCCTTAAGATTGCTGTTTGGTTGAGAAGACGAGAGATAAATTTATAAAAACAAAATAGGGTGAATTACAAATGGAGGAGATGTACCAAGACTGCGCATGATCGAGAGAAGCTTAAATGGCTCAGACACACAGGGAGTAGGAGAAGGTGATCACCACGAGTTGGTCAATAATCACTCACGTTTAGTAGAGCCTTTTGATGATGAAATAATTGGCCTCCTTCACTTGCCAATTAGATGCAACATTGATGGGTATAATTAATTTTAGGATATGAATAACAAAATGTGCTCTTTATTGAGTATCTTTTAGATGTTAGATGCTTTGCATATATTAACTCTAATTGTATGGATAGCTTCTTCTTTCATTGGTGGGGCAGAGAAACAGAAAACATTATTGTCAATCAAATCTGTAAGTAGAGTCATGATCATCATTTTGAATTAACATAATTATTGTCATCATCCTCAAGATAAGATATTATCACAAAGACATTGAAAAGTTAGGGAGACAGTAAAAAGACAAATATGTCCAGCATCGATGGCATGATGAAATGTGAAAAGTCACTGCAGGCTGCCAGAGTTCTGGAAGGTGTTATAAAGGGAGGCAGAGATAATCTGGGCCTGGTAGGCTTTGGATAAGCAGGGAAATCCTCCTAGGCAAGAGAGACAAACCTGTGGCAATAAGAATGGTTATGTACATGTAGGAAATGTAAGTGGCGGCCAGTTTGATTGGAGTTGAGGGCTCTTTATAATGGCCTGGAAGACCCTATCGTCTGCCTTCCATTCTCTCTCTGACCTCATTTCCTCTCATCCCCAACTCATTCGTTCCCATGGCAGCCACATTTATCTTTTCCTCATCCTAAAGACCTTTGTAGTTGCTGTTCCTGATGTTACAAATCCTTTTCTCATGGTTATTCACTCTGTGGATTCTCCTAGACCGTACTCCAACATCCTTGCCATGTCTTTCCTCAGATGTTGTATGCTTGATGAGACCTGCCCTGATCACTCATTTGTAATTAGAGACTTCTTTGACACGCCCCATCCTTTTTTCCCTAACCCTCCCGTGCACTGAATACTTTCTAATATGCTGTATAATTTACTTACTTTTGTGTGTTTGGTTACTGTCTTTCTCTTCCTACTTGACAAAAGTTCCATGGAAGTAGGATGCTTTGCATTCCAGTACCAAGAACAGTGTTTGGGACATTGTGATTAATTAGTATATGTTGTTGTTCATTTAGATTCTTAGTTGCTCAGCCGTGTCTGACTCTTTGTGACCCCATGGGCTGTAGCCCACCAGACTCCTCTGTCCATGGGATTCTCCAGGCAAGAATACTGGAGCGGGTTTCCATTTCCTTCTTCAGGGGATCTTCCTCCCCAGGGATCAAACCCACATCTCCTGAATTGGCAGGCAGATTCTTTACCACTGAGCCACTTGGGAAGCCCTCATGTAGATTACTAGTGGGACTTAAGGCTAGAAAAAGACACTAACGTGAGATGGCAAGTTACAGGAAGACAGGGCAGAGGAGACCAGTAAAAGTGTTTGAGAGAGGGAATGACAGGCGTAAAGAGAAGTTTTAAGGAGATTAATCTGATAATGGTAAAGATTTTTTCAGGGAAAGAATAGAGGCGATAGTTTAGAAGTTTATTAATCTGGGCTTATACAAGAGTATTGGCGGTAGAATTGCAAAGAAAGGACTGGATTTATTTTTAAAGAGGGTATTTAAAAAGGAAGATCAGTTACATGTATCAACTGATGAGACTGTAATGTTGAGGACACAGAGGTGAGGCAGGGCCATGAAAGGTTCTGATTCCTCCCTCCATTGTCTTCCCTTTTCTGCCTGTCCTGTGCCATGGAATACTGACCTCTGTACAGTCTTAGTTATTATTGCTGGTTAGTTCCTAGGTCGTGTCCAAATCTTTGTGACCCCATGGACTGTTGCCCACCAGGCTGCTCTGTCCATGGGATTTCCCAGGCAAAAATTCTGGAATGGGTTGCCATTTCCTTCTCCAGGGGATCTTCCTGACCCAGGGATCAAACCCATGTCTCCTGTATTAACAAGTGGATTCTTTACCACTGAGCCACCTGGGAAGCCCCATGAACTGTCTTACCAAGAGCAATAAAGAGACAATTCTAAAGACCTTTAGAATATGCAGGTTTAGGCAGTTCAGGCCTGCTGAGTTAACCTTTTACTGTTAACTTGGGGGAAGGGAGAAGACTAAAGTTCTGATTTGGCAACCTGACGTTTGAGATGCTTCTTTGATGTTCAAAAGGAAATGTCAGAGGTTAGAGGTATGGCTGTAGGAGTTTTTAGTAATCATGAGGCTGGAAGAGATTATCCAATGAGAGACTACAGGTTAAAAGGAGAAGAGAGCCAAGGACAGACATAGGGCTCTCCAGTATTTAAAACACCTAGAGTAGGAGGATGTGCCAGCAAAGAGGATAGAAAAGAAATTAGATTACACTGGGCTTCCCTGGGTAGTCCAGATGGTAAAGAATCTGCCTGCAATGCAGGAGGCCAAGCTTCAATCCCTTGGTCTGGAAGATCCCCTGGAGAAAGGAATGATTACCCACTCCAGGGTTCTTGCCTGGGAAATCCCATGAACAGAAGGACCTGGTAAGCTACAGTCAATGGGATCATTAAAAGTCAGACATGACTGAACACCTAACACAGTCACATAAGCCTTGAGCAGAAACTGTCTGAAGATAAAGGAAGTCAGCTGCATTACATGTTAATGAAAGTTTTGAAGGTGAACAACTGAACATCATGGGTGTTGTAGCGGGGGCTGATCTAGTGAAGAGGCAGACACTGATGATGCAAAAGTGAGGAAAGGTAATTACAGGCACTGAGCCCTCGGACGGTCAGAAGGGACGGAGCTGTGCAGCACTTTCACGGTGCAGGAGAGAGCAGCTCACAGAGCTCAAGGCTCACGGCTTTAAGCATTTGGTGAGATAAACGAAAGGGCTTGCTGCCAAATTACTTGTAATCGCCCAGTGAAACAAATTCATTTTGAATTTACATATTCTTTCCTTTCTTTTGGTCAGCATAACTCTCTCAATCTAAGGAGAATGGTGAGGGAAGAGAAGAATGGTTGATAAACAATTACAGGAATTCATCAAGTCAAGATCTTGATGATGGGCAAGCTCTACTGGGTTGAATGTAATAGACAAAGCAAACTGGAAAAGCAAGAAGGCGTAGTTTTAAAGAAGTTGCATTTATCATTTCAGGCAGGAAGTAACTGCATTTGAAAACAAGGCCCCAGGACACGTCCAAGGCCATGGACATGAGTGCATGACCTAAAAGTTGAGGAGAGGTCTGTAGGGAAAAGGAGGTGATGAAATCTAATGGGCAAAAATTTGAGATAAATTAGCTTTGTTTCACTCAGGGTGATGACAGGAATTAGGGATTAGATACAAGCTAGAAGTTTTGAGTTAAAGGAAGTGAGAATGGCTTTTGGACGTGACAGTGAAGAGAAGGGTAGGCGGCAGGGTTTAACATGAGAGCAAGAAGCGTAATTGTCCAGAAGTGACGGTGGAAATCATCGTCATCCTGGCATCTTGATGTAATTGAAACATAGAAAAACGATTGAGTAAGTTCAGAAAATCCATTTCCCCTGGGGAGAGTGCAATTTCAGTAAATGAAAAGTATTTTAAAAACTCTGAGTGCAGCATATGAAGATACAATCTTGGAATGGGAGATCCCAAAGGAGGATCTGAGGGGTGAGTTTAGCAGTGGGAGTTTTTACAGTAGAAAGCTATCAGATAAAGAGGGAAGGAATGACAGAGGATGAGAGGGCTGCATGGCATCGCTGACTCGTGAGCATGAGTTTGAGCAAGCTCCGGGAGCTGGTGACGGACAGGGAGGCTTGGCAGAGAACACAGGTGACAGAGGACCCGATTGGCAGTGACGGACGCAGACAAAAGCAAAGACCAGACTGGAGGTCTGTGGACATTTCTGACTCTCCCGTGGGCAGGAATTACCCCAGTGAACACAGAGCTCAGTCATTCTGGGAGGGGCACATTCAGGACGAGCCCAGGGAGAAATGCCTCTTTATAGTTCTCTTTATGGGTCTTTCTAAAATGTCAGCTTGATTAGAGCATCTCCTTCACTTAAATCCTTTCTGTCCCTCTCCACTCAGGATGAGGCCCTGGCTACTGACCCTTGAATGTACAGAAGGAGAGAGAAGGAACAGTTTGCAGAGGAAGATGTTGAGAAATCAGAAGGAAAGCTGAGGATGTGCAGGTGAGTTCTCGGGAGATGGAGAACAGATGAGGAAAAGAAGCAAGCTTGTATAAATATAGAAACATATTTTGGGGGAAAAAATGAGCTGTATGACATTTCTGTTCTCAGGATATCAGCAGGAAATACGAAGAACTAAATCAGCATTTTGTTGCTCCCAGGCCTGCTCCTTCTGGCTTTGTGCCTTTATTTTATTATTCATTTCCTGGTTTGCAGCTGTGCCGGTCCTCGGAGCTGCGCCTGGGCTTTCTCTAGTTGCAGCGTGAGGGGCTGCTCTCCGCTGGGGGCGCGCCGGAGTCTCCCTGCAGCGGCGCCTCCTGCCGCGGAGCGCGGGCTGCAGGAGGGGCTTCAGTGGCCCTGCGGGGGCTCGGGAGCCTGGGCTCAGTAGCTGTGGCGCCGGGCTTGGTTCCCCCGCGGCACGTGGCACCTTCGTGGAGCAGGGAGCAGACCCATGTCTCCTGCAGTGGCAGGCAGGTCCTCAACGCTAGCCCACCAGGGAAGTCTTTCTGTCTCTAAACCATGTCACAGCTAAGTGGAAGGGGAGAGAGAGTTAAGGAAACTCCTCCCGTTTTTTTTGGATCAACTGGATTAATCTGAATTGGAGCAAGCTCTACTGATTGGAAATAGCCCTGATGGTAGACAGCTCATTTAACCTCTCTGAACTATAGATTTCTCCTTTGTAAAATGAGAAGAACAATACGTACTTCTAGGCTGCTCTGAAAATTAAATGAGGAAAGATGGCAAAATGCAGAGCATAGCGCTAGACAGCTCGGCAAACGGCGACCCCGCCTCTCTCTCCAGATCTGTGAGCTTCCAGTTATGGCCTTTCTGTTACTTCCGTGATCACTGCTTCTAGTTTTCCTGACAGCTTCTGTTTCTACCTCTCAAAGTTCAGTATAACCTTGGACTTGTTCACCTCTTTTTTTTTAAAGGTTCAGTTTGCTATTTTATTCTAATTATTAAACCTGGGATATTTACATTGGCGTTTGAGTTTTCTCATGAGCACTTAGAACCTAGGGTTACTCACTGCCTTCAGATTTTACCTGAATCTCAATCTTCTACCTGAAATTAAGTGTCTCAGGGAATTAGGCTCCTCGTTTCTGTCACCGCGTGCAGGAACTCAGTCATCCCCATTTTGATACACAGGAGGATTGACTTTCATATCCCGTCTACCTTCAGGTGGCGGACTGTTTCCCAAAGGATTTCAATTTTGTTTTTCAGATGAGTTACACTCTTTTTTCCCTCTAAGCCCTTCAGTGTTTCTGCATGACTTCACCCTCCCTTCGTCTAGTGCTGGTAAGTCACTTCAGACTTCTGAGTCTCTTATGAAATGAGAGCTTGGCTGTTACTCTAGCTCAAACTGTATATGATTCTGTGAGTAATGAGGGATAGTGCATCCTTTCCTGGAGGCCACACAGCTGGCAGTAGCAGACTCAGGAAGAGAACCCACACCTCCTAGCTCAGAGAGGAGGATGCTTTCCCACAGGCCCCACTTCACAACAGGGGAATGACGCCATTTGTTGCCACCTCTTCTCATATTTTCTCATACAAAAATCAAGTCAGCTGGCTCATTCTTTTCAGTTGTCTTGCCAACACCCCAAAAATCTGGGGAAAGAAATGAAACACGGTCTGCACGTTGCTGATATGGAATGATGGGTTCCAGGAAACTAAGAGGAGAGGTGGTCAAGAAAAATACACGGCAAGAAAAGAGAGGTAAACAAAGGTTAGACGTCTTCTTTGGAAAACAGGAGGGGGTGTCCAGCATGAAACCTGGAGCTCCGAGGAACTTGCCACTGATGAATGAGGATGTTGAAACAGGAGCCTCTCAGTAACGCTGGCAAGGTTGGCCTCTGCTGTCACAGGTCCTGTTTACTGTACATACGTATTACACAGATCATGGATAAGTGCAAGTTTGTATTTTTAAATGGGGAGAGTCCATGTGGTTTTGCTGCTCTTGGGGTGTGAACCTGAGGACAGCATTGGAATGTTCTCACAAAACCTTGTGTTTGTGTTCATGATCCTTGATAGGACAAACGGAGAAAGAAATTGCCCTTGGGAAATCCCAGAAAAGGCAGCACGGGGGAAGGAAATAGCACTTGACTTGGGACTGGCAAACTGAGATCAGAGCTAATTCTCACAGAATGGTGGCTGGTGAAGACAGCTGGGAAAGCAGAGAAATGCAAAGCAGAAACCAGCTTTTCCTTACAGCTTTCTATTTTGAAACCAACTCCTGTTTGGGTCTTTATCTCCTCCTTCTGGGATGAGTTATAACCTTTTGAAAGGTTATTGCTGAATGAAAAGACACCTGGATTCTTGGCCTCTGGAGGAGAAGAATTCAATCCAGGGCCAGAGACGAGGCTTGATCGCTCAGAGCTTTTGTGTAATAAAGTTTTATTACGGTATAAAGGATAGAGAGAAAGCTTCTGACACAGGCATCAGAAGGGGGCAGAAAGAGTGCCCCCCTGCTAGTCTTCAGCTGGATGTCATATAGTCACGAGCAGTCTGTTAATGAAAGAAAGGAATGTCTTAAAACTCAGAAAGGCACCAGGGCTCTCACCCATAAGATGCATTTTGGGATAATCTTGACACCAAATGGTTCATCCAGGGCCATAAAATGATTAACTTGAATCTTGTAGAAGGACAGATTACCACACAAATAGTTTCGTTTACATAGATTAGGGGAACAATATCTGAGTATATTGTTTGTCAAGTAGGTTCTGAGCCATGAGGCGGAACCAACTTGAAGACAGAGTTTGGGGTAAATGCATAGTACGTTAGCATAGCTTAAGACAAACATTTCCATAAGAAAAAGGCATTGGTTAACTCAAGGTTTGAGAATAGTTAACTTCAGGTGAAACCTGGTGTCGTCATGGCAACACACTATTTTAAGAGAAACCTCCTTTTAAAACTGTATAGAGAAGGAAAAAATATCGCTAGTCTGTTTCCTCCTGCCGCTTAAGAGAGATGAAAATGTCTGACACTTGCAGCCTGTTTCCTCTGTTTGGAGATCCCTGGCCTTCCTGCCTGTTACCCTCTCACTTTCATGGGTAAGCCCAGGCATCTCACGTGGAGGAGGTTTTAGTTTTGCAGAGCTGTGGTTGAACAAACGTCTCACTTGGAGGTGGTTTTAGTCTCGCAGAGATGTGGTTGGACGTTTGGGTCCTTCCTTCGCCCGGAGCACTGCCTTTCCCCGGTACCAGGGTCTTCGTGCTCACCGTGTGCCACACAGAGACATCTCCGGTTAGTTCTGCTCTTTCGCCGCTCGTCAGCGGCAAGGTGCGCCCTTCACTCCTCCATTCCCACCCAAGATGTCCAGACAGCGCTCCTCACGTCGAGGGGCTAGGAGATTTCCAGGTTTTGAATTGCAGCTTGTCCTTAGGTGATGACAAGGAGTGATGCTAACTCTTGAGTCCATTTGGTCACTGTCATCCCTTCTATTCTACTTTCTGGCATTTAAGACAAAAGGTGTTTCTATTTTTTGTGTGTGTGTGGATTAAAAAAAAAATTTTTTTTTTCAGAGTTTATTTGAACAAAAATCAGTGTGAATCAGGCAACACCAAACAAGGGGTAGCTGGAATCCCTTCACCCACAGGGACCAGGGGAAAAGCCAACGAAAGGTGCTCTTCTTCCCTTTGTGAGGCTACTTTTTCTCCTTTCCCTACTGTCCTCGCTGTGTCTCGGGCCTGCTCTGGGCTGGCTGGCCTGCCTCTCCCCGGCGTCTGTCTTCTGTGCAAGGAAGCTGGAGCCGCAAGTTCAGATCTCAGAAGCCTCCTCTGAGGTTTGTCTGCTTCTGTTCTGCTATCCTGGAGGAGGAACAAGAGTGAGCATAAAGGGAGAGGGGCATGCGTAGAAAGCAACCAAATGAATGTTTTGAGTTAACATTCTGTAACACTTCTGTGGATGATAAAGATGGAGTTAATGTCTGTTTTTTTCTTAAACAGGACCCAGTGATCTGGAACAATATTTTTCTCTGTTTTCGTTAGTTTGGTCTACTAGTGAGATTTCCTTTGCTTTTAAGTGATATAAAGAAAATTTGAATTAAGTCTTGTTTAGCAAGAAATTGGGGCTTCCAGGTGGCTCAGTGGTAAAGAATGGGCCAGTTAATGCAGGAGGCACAGGAAACACAGATTCGATCCCTGGGTAGGAAGATTCCCTGGAGAAGGAAATGGCAACCCAGTCCAGTGTTCTTGCCTGGAGAATCCCAGGAATGGAGGAAACTGGCAGACTGCAGTCCATGGGGTCGCAAAGAATTGGACACGACTGAGGGACTGAGAACAAGAAAGAGAGATAAGATGCTATCTGGTGAGATAAAAAGAGAACAGCTGGGTTATGTTTAAGAAGGGCAGAAGCTCAGCTGGACCTTGGGAGCAGCAAGCCCCAGGCTTAGCAACGCCCACAAGACTCTTTCTCTTTGTCCTCTAATTTCCTCTGTCTACAGACTTGCTTTCTCCATGAGGTAGAGAACATGACCACTTACTGAAACTTAAACATGCTTTTATAATTGGAAGAAAGAAACTGTGTACCGCCCTCCCCCGTCCCCCACCCCACCAAGAAAGTGAAGGGAAAAAGACAATGTGAGCAGACTATCTCTTGACCAAATATTAACTTGAGACCTTACAGAAACAAGTTTCACAGTTTCTATTGGGGCTTTTTACAGAAATGCAAGCAGCTACTAATAAGCACCTACTAATTTTGACAAGGAGTTTATTTTTCAGTCCCAGCAGGTTGGTTGGGTAAAACTGAGAGTTGGAGATGAAAGAAAGGAATTAGAACTGATTTGCAAAATAAAGATGTTAAATATTTTATTATGATATTGCTATGTCTGTGGCTGGTAAGAAATATATTTATCTTCTACCCTGTAGGTTTGTTAGGACCAAACTGAAGCCAGGACAGGCTCTAAGGGGCAGGCTAGGCCTGAGAAAAGCCGAGGCTCTGGGAATTCCCGCAGGCAGTGTAGCTCGACCAATCAGAAAAAATCCCCGTAGCCCCCCGCCCGCGCCAGACCTGAGCCAATCCGGATAGGGATGCGAGGTTTAAAAGTCCCGTGCGTGCCTACGGTTTAACCAATCAGCTATGCTGTTACAGAAACAAAGAACCGTCTGTATAAAAGTAGATGTGATTCAGAGCTCGGGGCCTTTGTCTGATTCCCCTGTGCTGGATGAAGCATGGGTCCTGGCTCGAGCTGGTAATAACCCCCTTTATGCTTTTGCATTGCTGTGGACGTCTTATTCTCTCGGTTTTGGGGACTCGGACTCTGGGCACAACATTTGGGGGCTCGTCCGGGATCCCTTTAACTGGCAAGAAGAACACTCTCCCGGTAGAAGGGGTTTCCTCACTTGGAGGAAAGCTATCTGAACGCCGGTGTTAAGTTTGGTTAGCCGGCGTAAGACCGAGGCCCAGCTTACGCGCTGGAAGGCAGCTGGCTCTGGTGAGAAGAGAGCTCTTGTCAGGCTTAATCAGGGGTGAACTAGTCGTCTTAGCCGGCGTAAGGCCGAGGCCCGGCATCGTGCTGGGAAGGCGGCTGGCTCTGTGAACGCCTTGCTGGTAAGATAACCTAGAGGGATGGGAGGGTTCAGGGGGCCCAGGAAGACCTGGTACTGTGTTCTCGGCCGAGGTCTGTCTCCTCGGTTGGTCGCATCTTTGTGTGTGCCGGCATTGTCGCTGCTCTCTGTGCGTTCGTCTTGTCTCCTGTGTTCTCTCCTGTAATCATGGGGCAAGAGACTTCCGCTCCGTTGTCCCTTAGGACTGACCATTTTTCTGATTTTAAGTCTAGAGCACAGAATCTATCGGTGCTGGTGAAGAAGAACAAATTAATAACTTTCTGCAGCGCAGAATGGCCGACCTTCCATGTAGGCTGGCCCTCAGAAGGCACCTTTGACTTGGGAACTGTACACCAAGTCCGAGATATCGTCTTCCGACCGCGGATCGGACACCCTGACCAAGCCCCCCCACCCCTTGGGTAAAACCTTTTCTGCCTCAACGGGGATTTTCTACCCCTCAGGTGTTGGTGACACATGTAAGAAAGAACCCAAAGAATCTCAAGGAGCCTGAACCAACGGCGCCGCTATATACCCCATCTTGCAGGGGGAATTGTTAGGGGAAGCACGCTGATTGAAACCGCCCCACCCTGGCCAGGCACCATAGTAACCATTTGCATGAGTTGTTTTAAGACAGGAGATCCTGATTAGGAATACAGAACTAATAAGCCTCCACCAACCGGAAGAGTTCGGGAAAGCTTTAAAGGAGACACCGCCTGTACATTGTGAGCCACGCGGCAGAGCAGTTCTCCTGGGCTCCCTCACCCTGCTGCTCTCCACCCGGGTGCCCTTTCCCAATAAAGTCTCTTGCTTTGTCAGCACATGTCTCCTCGGACAATTCATTTCCGAGTGTTAGGCAAGAGCCCAGTTTCGGGCCCTGGAAGGGGTCCCTCTTCCTGCAACAAATGGTGACTCTGGTGGGACTCTTCTTTGCCGAGACTGACATCCTGACCACTCGGGGTATTCAGGGGCCAGCTTGCCTGCCAATGGACCAGACCCAGCGGCCGCAACTGGGACCCGTTTGTCCCTGGTCTCCTCCTGACGCGGACAACTGGCCAGAGTGCCCCGACCGGTAAGGAACAAGAGACTTTATTGATCTCTCTCCCCTTCCCTCTCTGTCTCCTCTCCTTAACGCTTCCTATCCTTCCCTGTTTTTCTAGTCCCCTGGTCCTAGATGCAGAAATCTGGTCGAACGGCCCTCAGCCTGCGCTGAGGATTGGAGACTGATCACCTCCTCTTGCAGAAAACTCAAATTCTGGTTCTGATTTCTGGTAGGGCCGAGTTCCAGTCCTCCTTTCTCTGGAAGCCCAGGGAAAAGTCCCGTAAGGCCTGGGTATCTGTAGGTGGCAGGAGACGTCTGTAAGGCCACCCCTTTGGCCCCCTCTCCCGCCTCCTCCCCCTTCTTCTTTCAACCTGGCTCCCTTTCCTCCCTTAAAATCTTTGATGTTACGGAAAGGCTTGGTGGGCTACAGTCCACAGGTCACAAACAGTCTGATAGGACTGAGCGACTTCACCTTCACTTTGATGAGGACTCCCGGGTTTATATGTGTGTGTTTTAACTCTGTGACCTGAAGATTTTTGATGGCCATTTTGCTTTGTCTGGCCACCATGTGGTTTAGACCTGCCGCCATTTGTTAGAACTTGATTTTCTTTCCCTGTGCCTTGAGACCAGGGCTCTTAAGAACACTTATCTAGACTATCTCTAACTCCTGACACTGAGAAGAAAAAAAAGGACTTAAAGCTAAATCTTGCACTGTGTCTGTCTAAATATGTCTTGGTATGTCTCTGTCTCTGGATAATATTTTTGAGGTTAATTTGTATATGAGATCTATTTATTTGGCTTAAAAAAGGTAAGCGCTTACAAATCAAGTAATTCTAAATTAAACAATAAATTCCAGGTTCATGTGAACTTGGAAATATTCAATGTTAAATACCTGATATTAATGTTTGTTTGTTGCCCTATTTAATATAGACATGTCTTAGAGTACTTAACAATGAAAATATATTTTCATTGTACTTACGTTTAATATGTTAAATATTATATCTGTTACAAGTTTGTCAACAAAAAAATTACCTCAAGTAAAAAAAACTTCAAAAAAATGTAAATGAGATATGAGCTTTTAGATAGATTTTATTAAGAATAATTATGCTTTAGGAATGTCTGGCTGAAATAGTCTGTCCAAATTGGGGTAACTTGAATTGGGATTGTGCTAAACTAAGTGATGGAAGTTCACTGACTAGCTAGCTCATTTCCAAATAGAGTAAAATTCTGAAGCATTTATTACTGAACATTAGTTTCCTCTTACAAAGAAGCTAAAGAAATTTGGGACTGTCAATGACTAAAAATAAGCTGGCGCGAAAACTTGAATTTGGCTTTTCTCTCTGTTAAAAGGACACACTTTCTTCAGATGTCGAACTGCATTTGACAATAGATTTAAGTTCATTTGCTTCTTAAATGGTCTGTTCTGTATTCACCTCTGAAATCCCATATTGTTACTTTGGCTGAGTGAATAGCTATCGTTTCACAGTGACCTATAGTCCCATCTGACTGAGTGCTGAAAACCTTTCTGATGTTTGTTGACAAAACTTCCTAAATTATTCTATGAAGCACTTTTGGCTTCTAGCTAACTTTGGGGTGCTTCGGAGGGCCCCTGAAGCATCCCAAAGAGAGATATTAAACTGTGTTTATTCAGTTGGTTAAATTACATTAAAAAGAGTGAGTAATACATCTGCTCATATTATAATGTAGGGTAAAATTACTAATACAGATATCCTAAAAATTATATGGAGTTTTTAACATTCTGATATGTCCTGGTATTTTAATGAAAAACCTGATGACTTCACAAAAGTTAGCAAAAGGACTGAATGAACCAGTGAATATGCTTATAACTTTTATGGTTTCTATCTGAAAAATTATGGGGTTAAATCTTATGTTTTCAGGGAGTAGGGAAAATCTTCCTCTCAAACTAATTACGACAATACTTTGGTAAAAATTAAACGTTATAAACAAAACAAGTATATTTTCTATCTGACTCCTCCAAAAATTGGAAGTTCTTAGGTTCCCAGTAAGTTTATCAAATGAGTTAGGAAGTTTATCTCACGGATAAAAAAATCTCAAAAAATTTTTGAGACCTTAAAAAGGAAAAAATTCACCTAGATTTGTTAGGCAAAATCTGTGATAAGCCTTTGGTGTGAGTTTCTCAGCCCTGTTTTATTTTAAAAGTGCAGTCTGAGACTCTATAAATGTTTCAGCAAAATAAAAAGCCTATAATCAATTATGGTTATAAAAATCATCAGACCAAAATCAGTGAGAACAGACCTATTTTGCAAACAAACTAGCCTTAACTTGGTTATATTTAATAAAAATAAGGGCAACTTTAAGGGGAAAAAAAAGATATTTCAAAATGTTAAATACCAGTTTGTTAATGGAGGTCTGCATCTAGTAAGACTCATCTCTTAGATAGTTCTTTGCTGTTATGTGATATTAATGTAAAATTTAATTGAATTCTTGAAAAACACCCTAAGTTTGTTTCTGAAGCTTATCTCAGTAATCTGTCTTTGGATGAAGATCAGATGCCTCATGACCTGCAACCAAGACTGGAAAAAGACATAATTTAAGGGACTGTCTCCAACGTGGATGGAAGGACTTTTTTATCAGGAGAAACTACACTACACCAGGATGAGAAGACGACGACATCGGGGGTAGACAGCTTCCCCAAGATGCTGGACCTGATTCGTATGATCATTTATGTTTCCTTGACTTCTTAGACCATTGCATATAAGTCAAATGCTTTTCTATCATAGGCCTGATCCTATGCTAGTTTTAAAAAATCAGTCCAGTTGTTGGGTTTGTGGCCAATAACCTGTGTCTAGTTCTGGGTTATCTTGGTAAATTTCTCTATTACCAGACTTTAACTGGTTGGCCCTGAGAAAATTTACTTAAAAAATTAAATCATACTAAAGATAATCAGTCTAGTGACACTAAAAAAAACTGGGCTATGTTCCTTGTAGATGGTGCCAATATATAATTTCCCTGGAAGATAAAGATTCTACAGGGCAGACTAAGTCAGATGACCTGAAGATATACTGGGCTACATCTCATGGAAGTTCTTAACAGAAGTCTTACTTGTGACTTTACTAATACTGCTGGCTGTTATTTGTATTTCACCTGTTTTACAAAATTGCTGTTTCTTACACTGTATGTGTGTGAGGCCTCTAATAGAATAATATATAGTCCCATATGAGATCGATGATGGTAACAGTGTAACTCTAGATATGGCAAGAAGCAACAAGAGGGAATATTTTCCTGGACCAAGAAGCTAGTAAGACAGGTGGTCCAGAGAATTTTGGACACTGTTTCATGGCCTAGTCCAGTGACAGCACATTGAGTGGCCTGTTTACCTGAGAATGGACACTCTCAGCACCACGAGATAAAATGGTCATGAAGTGCCCCCCTCATAATCATGGTCAAGTTTATGAGCAAAAAGGGGCTCTGCCAACTGAAGACTGACACTCGCTATCTGCATCCACAAAGATTAAATCACGGCCGCTGCAACTGCTGACTTTCAACGCCCCTGGAAGGAGTTCAGGGTAAAAATCAGAAATGAGGCACTCTGTGCTCTGGAAAAAAACTGGCAAAACAGGCCATCAGATAGTTAGATCTTTTCAGGAAAAGATTTTACGAGTCCCAATTCTTGCATCTTCTCATATCTAGAAAAACACTGTCATTAACGGTAAAATCTGCTTTGGCTATTAAAAAATAGTTTACAATTAAAAGTCAAAATAGAGTAGCTACCATTCAGATATCCTGGAAAATAACTAGGTGATGCTATGGGTGTACTTTCAGATTAGAGCTTGTAGTGTTCCAAGCTGGGACAGTCCTGTGCCCCATTTTGACAGGAAGTTATCATAGTCATTGTTGCCTAGTTCCCTAAAATTAAAACTGAGCAAGACTCTGGGGCTCTGGAGTACAGATCTGCTCTGTGTTCTCCATTTCTTATCCATAAGATATAGACTTTGTTCAGCCTCCCTGGCCTTCCCTGAATTTCAAAGCATAGATTCAAATAATTGTTAATCAGGGAAGGGAGGGGATACAAAAACAAAAACTATCAAAGGTTGGTACAGCCTCCAGACAGAGTCCTGGTTCCTACTCAAAGAAATATGCATAGCAATGTCTTTGAGCCCCCACCCAGGTGGAAGATGGTAACGTCAGACTGAACACAAGATTCTTGGAGCACAGCCCTGTTGCCTCACCACCAACCAATCAGAAGGGGTCACAAACCCTGTAACCCTCACCCCAAATGCTGCCTTCTGTTTCCAGGGACCAGAGATGACCATCCTGTTAGGTCTCCTGTTTGGCCCTTGTCTATTTCATCTCTGAGAGGGGCCAACTAAATCGCTGCAACTACAAGGGTAGGAGCTGGTTTCAGATGTGGAAAACCCCAACTTAGATCAGGTAGAGAGACTTCTGCTCGGCTAGGCAGGCCTACACCCATGCACAGCAGGAAGAAATTACAGAAGAAGGAGACCTCCGCCCCAATTCCCAAAAAATATCTTGAGTATGAAGTCTCTCAGGGGGCCTATGTGCTGTGTTAGGAGAAAAACGTTGATTTTATATAAATCACTCAGGAGTAATCAGGGAGTCCCTGGCCAAGATAAAAAAGGGGGCTAAATCAAAAAAAAAAAAAAAGAGAGAGAGAGGAAAAAAAAGTCTCAAAATTAATTTGAGTCCTGGTTCCAACAGTCCCTGTGGTTAACAACACTAATTTCTACCCTACTCGGACCGCTCATTATACTCCTACTCATTCTAACTTTTGGTCCATGTATTTTAAATAAATTGATACCCTTTGTAAAAAAAAAAACAAATCAGTACCATTCAGGTAATGGTACTGAGGCAACAATATTAGGCAGTGTCTCAGAATGGAGAGGAAAATTCCTCTCAAGGATAAAAAGACGTGGGGGGGGGGGGGTGGGGGGGATGTTAGGACCAAACTGAAGCCAGGACAGGCTCTAAGGGGCAGGCTAGGCCTGAGAAAAGCTGAGGCTCTGGGAATTCCCGCAGGCAGTGTAGCTCGACCAATCAGAAAAAAATCCCTGTAGCCCCCCGCCCGCGCCAGACCTGAGCCAATCCGGATAGGGATGTGAGGTTTAAAAGTCCTGCGTGTGTGTACGGTTTAACCAATAAGCCATGCTGTTACAGAAACAAAGAACCATCTGTATAAAAGTATATGTGATTCAGAGCTCAGGGCCCTTGTTGGATTCCACTGTGCTGGATGAAACCTGGGCCCTGGATCGAGCTGGTAATAAACCCCTTTATGCTTCTGCATTGCTGTGGACGTCTTATTCTCTCAGTTTTGGGGACTCAGACTCTGGGCATAACAGGTTGAGATTATGCTGTTTTCTAAGAATTGCTATTTTTATTTTGGAGGGGTATGTGTGTGTGTTTCTACCTCTTCCTGTTAGAAATTGGAAGAATAATGAGACAAGTTCTGCGATGGCTACTGTTTCAGAGAAGGCTAGACCCCTTGGGTTGTTATTTCAGACTGAATAACTCAAACCTGCAGGAATATATTGCAGGGGAAAATCAGATGCATCTTAAAGAAAAATAGTTGACTGTTGTACTTTCCCAAAAGGCCCCAGGGCATTAGAGAGAGGGACCCCCCTGAGGAGAAGGGCAGGATATTGCAGACGGAGCAGGCCCACCTGCGAGAGGCTGCTCTGCCCACGTTTACCTCTCCGTCGCGTCTCCATTAGACGTTTGTACACAACAGACGACACTCAGCGAATGTGCCAGCCTTCGAGAGCACTGTGGAAGAGCTAAGACAATGTGGCAGCACCATGGGTACAGGGTACCAGGTACACGGAAGACTTCCATGTACTCCTTGCCCCACAGAGACTCACAAGCCAGCAGACCCATATTTCACCCCCCATAGGAAGTGACTTGCCCAGAGTAGATTTTTGTTAATTTGAGGAATTTCTTATCACCCTCCTTTAACATTATGTATATTCCTCCCATCTACTTCTGCTTTATTGACTACACCAGAGCCTTTGACTGTGTGGATCAACACAAACTGTGGAAAATTCTTAAAGAGATGGGAACACCAGACCACCTTTCCTGCCTCCTGAGAAATCTGTGCAGGTCAAGAACTCTCCAGGCTAGAATACTAGAGTGGATAGCCTTTCCCTTCTCCAGGGGATCTTCACAACCCAGGGACTGAACCCAGGTCTCCTTCATTGCAGGTGGATTTTTTACCAGCTGAGCCACAAGGGAAACCCAGACTGGAACAACAGAATGGTTCCAAATTGGGAAAGGAGTATGTCAAGGTTGTATATCGTCACCTTGCTTATTTAACTTATACACAGAGTACATCATGTGAAATGTGGGGCTGGATGAAGCACAAGCTGGAATCAAGATTGCTGGAAGAAATATCAATCACCTCATATATGCAGATGACACCACCCTTATGATAAAAAGTGAAGAAGTAAAGCGCCTCTTGATGAAAGTGAAAAAAGAAAGTGAAAAAATTGGCTTAAAACTCGACATTCAGAAAACTAAGATCATGGCATCTGGCCCCATCACCTCATGGCAAATAGATGGAGAAACAATGGAAATAGTGACAGACTTTATTATTTGGGGCTCAAAAATCACTGCAGATGGTGACTGCAGCCATGGAATTAAAAGACACTTACTCCTTGGAAGAAAAGCTACAACCAACCTAGACAGCATATTAAAAAGCAGAGACATTACTTTGCCAACAAAGGTCTATCTAGTCAACGCTATGGTTTTTCCAGTAATCATGTATGGATGTAAGAGTTGGACTATAAAGAAAGCTGAGCACTGAAGAATTGATGCTTTTGAACTGTGGTGTTGGAGAAAACTGTTGAGAGTCCCTTGGACTGGGAGGAGATCCATCCTAAAGGAGATCAGTCCTGGGTGTTCATTGGAAGGACTGATGCTGAAGCTGAAACTCCAATACTTTGGCCACCTGATGAGAACAACTGACTCATTGGAAAAGACCCTGATGCTGGGGAAGATTGAAGGTGGGAGGAGAAGGGGATGCCAGAGGATGAGTTGGTTGGATGGAATCACCAATTCAATGAACATGAGTTTAGATAAACTCCTGGAGTTGGTGATGGACAGGGAGGCCTGGCGTGCTGCAGCCCCTGGGGTCGCAAAGAGTCAGACACGACTGAGCGACTTAACTGATTATCTGATATGCAGATTCATCTGAAGATCCAGGATTAAATGGGCAAAAGATACAGTCAAATCTTGATGTCCATTCAGAGCTTCCTAAGGATCAGTCTACTCATCCTGAACACTGTGACCCCATAGAAATCTGTGTTGTCAGGAAGGGATTAGTGAAGAAGAGAGGGCACTCCCAGTGTGAAGATGATAAATACGACAGGCTTTTTCCTGTATCCTCTTATTTGTCCCAAAGTGAATGCACAAGGCATGAGAGACTGGAAACAATTCCAGACAAAGCCGGATCATATTAATTACCTACCTGGTTCATCCCTCCAAAAATCCTTGTCAAATTGCTATATTTTATTGCTCTGCTAGACGCCGTTTTGATTGTTGTGGCTACAAAATGAGTATAATACTATATTGCGTTTTATTCAAATAACTTGCAACCCAATTTTGTCTAGAGGGAAAGTTAATATACATTTATGTTTAAATTTTACCCAACAATAATGTAAGAGGTATTATAAACCAATGATATTGGTGATTCTAACATGAACTGGTGGAAAATGGTTTGGGCATATTGTTTGTTGTAACAGTTTAAGAAACCCTGCTTAACAACTGACAGCAATTTTGAACATAGCAGTGTTCTTAAGTAACTACAGATGAGAAAGAATGGAGACAAGGTAGAAAGCACCAGGGTGAGTTGCTTGCCTTGAAACTGTCTTCAAAACCTGAAAAAGAGGGTCTATGACATAAGTGGTACTGTCTGTGCTGTGCTTAGTCACTCAGCCGTGTCCCGCTCTTTGTGACCCCATGGACTGCACCAGAGTCCTCTGTCCATGCAATTCAGGAAAGAATGCTGGAGGGGACAGCCTTTCCTTTCTCCAGGAGATCTTCCCGACTCAGGGATCGAACCCAGGTCTCCCGCACAGCAGGGGGATTCTTTACCGTCTGAGCCACCAAGGAAGCATGTATCATAAAGTTTGTGTTTTAACTCAGGTCTCAGAGAGTGCCACACCCTCGCTTAAAGCACTGTTGGTGTATAGCCGTCTTCAGCAGAGGCCCTGGTGATTTTGCAGTAACCCCAACCGCTGTAGAAGCCTCTGAAGTCACGCACACCATTTCTCAGTGTAGCAGTCTCTGGCTGCATCACGGCATTCATTTTCCTCCTGCGCTAGCGGTCTGTTCTCTTTGCAGTCTGCGGTCCGACAAGCCTCTCCTTTAGAACTTAACTTCTCATTCTCTTATATTAGGAGCTCTGAGAGCTGAAACCATCGAGTCTCCTGGTTCGCAGGCCTTTAGACTCAGACTGGAAATTATCCCACTGGTCTGATTCTCCGTTCTTCAGAGTATATATCTTGGTGTTTTTCAGTCTCCATAATTACATAAGCCAATTCTTTATGGTAAATCTATTTCCCTCTCTCTCTAGGTATATGTGTATAGTTAGATATTGATCCTATTGATTCCACTTCTCTGGGAAACCCTAATACAGTTGTATTCATATAACTGAGAGATAAGATTGGAAAATACAATTTTCTGTTTAAACAAGCATGGATCAATATGAAACATGCAAAATGAGTCATTGCTGAAACTTTCCTGAAAATAGCCTGTTCTAAGAGATGGTTTTAGTATGTGGCCGATGCTGCTAAGGTGTGTCTTACATCTAATCAGAAAGAAAAAGTAAATATTGCCAAAAAGGCCTTTAAAATAATGATCACAGCTAGCTGAGCGGTAGATCTGCCAGAAGACAGCTCCACGACCGCACATGGGAGAGCACTCTGAGTGAGGGGCGTGCATGCTTCCGGCTTCCGGTCGGACTGGTTGCGCAGACAGTGAGGGAGTGTGCCTTGGGAGTGGAGCCCAGTGCGCCCGGATGCCTTGCTGTTCTATCCCCAGTCATCCGGTTCTCACGTCCGTGAGTCAGCAAGCAATCTGAGGGGAGAGGGGACTGACAGGTAAGGAGAGCCTTCCAGAGAGTTCTGCCATTTTATTTTTGGTGTGATTGTCTAAATTCACATTCACATTATCTGAATTCATACAAGCGTGGCGTTTTAAGTCTTAGGGATGTTATCAGAGGTGAAAGGCTGTATCCTTTCTTTAAGGAGCTCAGACTTTACAAAAAAGAGAAATATTAATAAGTACCACGCAGCACAATATTCTGGAAAAGGCAATGGCAACCCACTGCAGTACTCTTGCCTGGAAAATCCCATGGATGGAGGAGCCTGGTGGGCTGCAGTCCATGGGATCGCTAAAAGTCAGACATGACTGAGCGACTTCACTTTCACTTTTCCCTTTCATGCATTGGAGAAGGAAATGGAAGCCCACTCCAGTGTTCTTGCCTGGAGAATCCCAGGGACGGGGGAGCCTGGTGGGCTGCCGTCTATGGGGTCGCACAGAGTTGGACACAACTGAAGCGACTTAACAGCAGCAGCAGCACAATATTCTATGAAAGGGCCATGGGAACACAAAAAGCAGGAAAAAAAAAAGAAAGAAAAGTTAATTCACTTTGAGAAACGGTGCAAGATTCCAGAGGAGGTAAAATCTAATTGGGTTTTGAAGGATGGGTTCGCGTTCGCAAGGAGAGAGCAGTGTGGACAGGCGGAGGGGAAGCTGGGGAGTCTGTGCAGGAAACTTGGGGCGCTTCCCGTAGTCAGAGAGGTGTGTGTGAGAGGCCGTGGTTTGGCTGAAAGACCAGTGAGTCACACAGCTGTCACGTTAAGGAGCTGGGGATCTTCCTGTTGGCAACTGGAATGAGTTGTTTTTTTTTTTTTTTAAACAGCTTAAAAAAGACACTTGAAGTGTCACTGATTTACAGTGCTGTGCTAGCCTCTCCTGTCCTGCAAAGTGACACGGTTATATGCACACATACATTCTTTTTGTATACTCTTTTCCATTATTATCCCAGGAGACTGAATACGGTTCCCTTCGCTATACAGTAGGACCGTGTTTCTTCTCTCTAAATGCGATAGTTTGCGTGTGCTAACCCCGACCCCAGACCATCCCTCTCCCTGCACCTCCTCCCCACCCTCTGCAACCGCAAGTCTATTTTCTCCCTCTGCGAGTCCCAATCTGTTTTGCAGATGGGCCCATTTGTGCCGCGTTTTAGAGCCCACATATAAGTGAGAGTGTGCGGCATTTGTCCTTCAGCTTCCGACTTACCTCACTCGGTATGATAAGCTTCTGCAAATGGCACCATTTCATTCTTTTTACGGCTAAGCAATATTCCACTGTATGTACGCATCACATCTTCTTTATCCGTTCCTCTGTTGATGGACATTGGGTTGTCTCCGTGTCTTGGCTATTGTGAATAGTGCTGCTATAAACATAGGGGTGAATGTATCTTTTTGAATTAGTTTTGTCCAGGTATATTGGCATGGGTTTTTAATTGAGGGAAAAACGTAATCAGATTTGGATTTAAAGAGGATATGTTCAGAGAGTTTGTGGGCAGGGGTTTTTCAGTTAGGAGACACTTGCCTGAGGGAAACCAGGTAGGAAAATTTTTTTTAATAATTTAGATGAGAGATGATACGGAGTTGAATCAAACCAATAAAAATGGGAAAATAGGAAAATCAAAGAGTTTGATTTTGTAAGTCACTTCCCTAGAACTCAGACAGATACTAATAGATAAAGCTGATAGTGATCTAAATATTATTGAAGGGAAGCAGAACAGCCATCCCAGAGTATGCCAGTTTGGCATGTTGATTATTTTGAATTAAGTTACTTAAGGAACAGCTGGTGTAAGAAGTACACAGCTGTCTTCCTTTGTTCCTCTAGAAACAAGAGCTAAATCTCCCTTGTTAAAGGTCCTTTTCTGTACCAGGAAGTAGACAGAGATGCTTATCGCTGGAGACAGAATTTAGGGCTGACAGGGTGTGAAAACAAACCATGTTTTGGTTTGTAAGCAAACCATTCATTTGCTACCCCAAGCCCAAACCCCTTTTGCTTGTCAGTTTTTCACAAATGTATTGTTTCCTTGTTTAAATGGTATAAAATTTGCCTGTTTTGGTCACTTCTTTGAGTCTCCTATTTTTAGGAGATCCCGTACATAGAAAATTAAATTTGCTTTTCTGCTGTTAATCTGTCTTTGTCAATTTAACTGTTAGACCAGTCAAAGGACCTAGAAGGAAGGAACAGAAAATTTTCCTTCCTGACATTATTTCTGGTGGCACATAGCAAACAAAGTTCCGTTAAGCAGTTTGCATTCTCTGCTCTGCAAATAAATATGAACAATACTAATATGATATTCTAAAGTTCATTTTTGAGCAAATGTGGCCCATTATTCCTATAAAATATTTTTGTGTTTTTTTTTATTTTTTATTTATTTTTTACTTTATCCTTGGGATGTTTGCTTGCTACTCTAGAACTCTGTGAGGTATGTCCAAGTAAAAGACTGAAGCTATTAGAGGGATTTTTAAATTGGTTGGCTCTGACAAAGGGTGATTTTTAAGATGATGAATTTGATCTGTATGTACTGTGGTGTTAGGTAGATTACTTTATACATTTGTCAAGACCCATTGAACTGTACACTGTAAAGAGTGAAGTTTACCCTATGTAAATTAAAAAAAAAAAACAACTAGAATTTTGTGTTAGGAGAACCCAAGATATTGGGAGAACCCAAAACTGACAAATTAATTTAACTGTATAACAAGTGTGTGGCTTAACTACACTGAAGGGGCTATGGATAATAGGCGCTGACCCTAAGAATGTTGGAAAGTAGTGTTTTGGTTGGATAATCTAACTCTAAAGACAAAAGAAAAGAACTATTTACAGGCAGCACTCTGGCAGACTTGTTTCTTGCAGCAGTATTGCAGCAGTTCTGACACTACACTATTTATATACTGGGGATGAGCTATGCAGATAATGACAGCCAGATTTCTCACTGCCAGAGAAGGAAGTCACAAAGGCATTAGAGAGGCCACGGAAAAGCCTCTGGTGCTAGATTAGAGTTGGTAACATCGTGATGAGCTCACTTGTTTACTGCTGTGTAGTATAGACAATGAAATAAATACAGGTATGTGTGTATGTGGGCTGGTATACAGACATAGATTTCTTAGACCTGTCTGCTAAGAGAGCCTAGAAAGAGTGACCCTCCAATTGCAACAGATATATCTAATCCCCAGATCCTCACTTCTATATACTATTCTTCAGTAAAAGGGATCAAGTCTCCTTAGAGAAATGGCTGACTCTCAGTCTGGGGGCAATGAAGTGTAAGATTCTGGAGCATCTTATATAGTTCCAGAAAGTAAGGTCAAAAAAAGAGAAAAAGTAAAAAAATGAAGGTAGGGGTAAGTCAAAAGCACACAGGAACCAGTATAAAATAGATGGAATGGCTAAAGCAGAATAATTTGAGCAGCATAATAAATAAAAATAGTATGGCATTATAACCTAGAGAAATAAACATGCCTAAGTTCATATTTAAATAAATGAGTAACTGAATGATTAATGAACAAATAGATGGGGAGGAAGGGATATTCCTTACAGATTTTGTTTTTGTTCAGTCACTAAGTTATGTTTGATGCTTTGCAACACCACAGACTGTAGCATGTCAGGCTCCCCTGTCCTTCACTGTCTCCTGGAGTTGACCCAGATTCATGTTCATTGAGTGGTGATGCCATCCAATTGTCTCATCCTCTGCCACCTCCTTCTCCTTTTGCCCTCAATCTTTCCCAGCATCAGGGTCTTTTCCAGAGTCAGCTCTTTGCATCAGGTGACCAAAATATTGGACCCTTAGAGATGAATTCCAATTAATAAATGCAGAAGACATGGAGGAAATAGAAAATCACCATCAGACACCATAGTAATATCTGCTGCAGGCAAGACCCACTGATAAATGCTAACATTAGTAGATGCAACTTTAAGAAGAAAGAGAATATTTGCATAGCCTCAAGATATTTCCTCTAAATATTTATTAGTTTATCATTTTATTAATGCCCACGAATTGTTTGATATTGTTCACTCTGGGAAATGGAGTTGGTTCCCTTCCTCTTGAGGGTGGTTTGGAAGAGAATATGGGAAAAGAAAGATAACTGTAGAATGGAGAGCCCTGGGCACTTATGTTAATCAAGTGGTCAAAGTTAACATCACCTGAAATAAGTCATATTGATAGCATACACCCCCTGAAATGGTACAGTGGGAAAAGCACTTCACTCCTATGGTGTTCTTCCCCCAAATCCATTACCTGAGTTTAGTCATTGGAAAGCATCAGACGAACACAACCTGAAGGACGGTCTACAAGCTCCGGGATGAGAACCACTCAGAACTATCAGGGCATGAAAGACAAAGAAAGGTCGAGAATCTGCCTCAGAGGAGGAGATGGAGGAGACGTGGCAACTAAATCAATGGGCAGTCCTGGATCAGATCTTGGGACAGAAAAAGAACATTAATGGGAAAAAATACCAAAATTAGAATAAAGCCTGCAGTTTAGTAAATCAGTTCAGTTCAGTCACTCAGTCGTGTCCAACTCTTTGCGACCCCATGAATCACAGCACGCCAGGCCTCCCTGTTCATCACCAACTCCCGGAGTTCACTCAGACTCACGTCCATCGAGTCCATGATGCCATCCAGCATCTCATCCTCGGTCGTCCCCTTCTCCTCCTGCCCCCAATCCCTCCCAGCATCAGAATCTTTTCCAATGAGTCAACTCTTCACATGAGGTGGCCAAAGTACTGGAGTTTCAGCTTTAGCATCATTCCTTCCAAAGAAATCCCAGGGCTGATCTCCTTTAGAATGGACTGGTTGGATCTCCTTGCAGTCCAAGGGACTCTCAAGAGTCTTCTCCAACACCACAGTTCAAAAGCATCAATTCTTCGGCGCTCAGCCTTCTTCACAGTCCAACTCTCACATCCATACATGACCACAGGAAAAACCATAGCCTTGACTAGACGGACCTTAGTCGGCAAAGTAACGTCTCTGCTTTTGAATATACTGTCTAGGTTGGTCATGAGTTTTCTTCCAAGGAGTAAGTGTCTTTTAATTTCATGGCTGCAGTCACCATCTGCAGTGATTTTGGAACCCAAAAAAATAAAGTCAGCCACTGTTTCCCCATCTATTTCCCAGGAAGTGATGGGACCGGATGCCATGATCTTCGTTTTCTGAATGTTGAGCTTTAAGCCAACTTTTTCGCTCTCCTCTTTCACTTTCATCAAGAGGCTTTTTAGCTCCTCTTCACTTTCTGCCATAAGGGTGGTGTCATCTGCATATCTGAGGTTATTGATATTTCTCCCCACAATCTTGATTCCAGCTTGTGCTTCTTCCAGCCCAGCGTTTCTCATGATGTACTCTGCATATAAGTTAAATAAGCAGGGTGACAATATACAGCCTTGATGTACTCCTTTTCCTATTTGGAAGCAGTCTGTTGTTCCATGTCCAGTTCTAACTGTTGCTTCCTGACTTGTATAAAGTTAATTTCTTAGTTTTGATGAATGTGTCATGGTTGTTTAACTTAGGAGAAACTGGGTGAAGGGTATATGGGAGCTGTCCTTGTGATTCTTCTGCAAATATAAATTATTTCAGAATAAAGTTTGTTAAAGATGACTGGTCCCAAACCACTTTCTCTTTCACTGTAAAATAATGTCTATTTCCGAGTGCTGAAGGACAAGGAAAGATAACATTGATTTCTAAAATAAATCAAGAGGCTTTTATCAAGAAATTCTTCAGAAATCATTTAAACATTACCTGAGGCTTTGACATAAAAACCTCAAGGAAAATGTTTTTAAACCTAAAGTATCTAGAAGAAAAGTTAATTACTACTCATTGATTTAGTAAGACACATAAATACTTCTAATTCTCCTACTTATGAACTCTGTCTATAAGTTTTATAAGATTTGTACATTTGTAAGTTTTGCTTGCAAGGCCATGGAGACCCTCCTGAAAAAATTAGAGGTGTTATTGTTGGATGTTTTGGATGGAACTATATCACCTGATGAATGCTTCACAGTGAACAAAGGGTTTCCAAAAATTTCTAACTAAATGGATGGGTAGAACCAATAGTGTGATAATTGGCATTAAAATAAAGCCCCAAACTTGTTTATAATTAAATCCTTAAATGTGAACTACTAACACTTCCTTATTAATTTTGCATGTTATTTTAACAAAAAATCTCCAGAAACATACTGGATTTACCTCTACGATGCTTTTCTTAATGTGCAACAAATACGCTGAGCAAGTCAGATCCTGTGCTGCTTCCAAACACTGCTAAGGCCCTTAGAACAAGAAATTTGTATTGCGACTTTTGCTGGGTTTTGATCACTTTGTATGGGACTTCTCAACCATATGGTGCATATAGAATCTTTCTGATTAAAAGAGCCAAGGAGGGTCCCCTGAAGCAGAAGGAGGTATTCCCTTGTATTACCCTGGTTGTCTTTCATACCTGCTTCATCTCTTACATCAAAGTGAAAAACCCCTACGCTTCCTAGAAATGTGTCAAAAAATTTCCCAAGAGGTCACAATAATGCATTCTCTAAGAAGGGCAGCCTGCCATGGAGGAGAATTCCTGCATGTGATGTACCTCAGTCTGTAATTGACAGAAGTTACTGATTTATACACCATTTCCATTATTAAACTGGCAACTATGCTGTAATACACTAGAAGGTAATAAGAGAGAAGTGCTTGGCCCAGTAACTGCAACTGAGGAGGTTACAGCTGAAGACTGATGAAATCGACCTGTATTACGCAGATCAGCTTTGTTGTATCGGTCGCAAACCTGATCCGTTGCCAGAATGGGCAATGAGGAGTTTGGCTTCGACACAAGCATTTATGAGCATGTTCTCAGTGCGTCGGTGACCGGTTTTTCAGTCACCTACACGCTAGATCCAGTGCTAAGCTCTGGAGTTGGAGATGATCATATGCAAATTCACCTTCCTTACCACGAAGGGGTGAGAAAGGCGGGACCACCACTGCTGTGCTTGAGGATGATGACTTGGTTTTGAGCAACACAGCATTGACTTTGTTCAGCCACCAAATCAAGCAAGTGAATGATACTTGCTCAGTCATGCCTGACTCTTTGCAACCTCATGAAGCCCGCCAGGCTCCTCTGTCCATGGAATTCTCCAGACAAGAATACTGGAGTGGGTTGCCATTTCCTTCTCCAGGGAATCAAGCGAAGAACCAATGCAAATAAGACAACCAGACCTAGCGTACATGATGGATTGCACGGGTTCAGCTCCCCAGTTCTTTATTGCTTACGGAAGCACATTTGAAAGTTCAGTAGGCTTTTCTGTCTTCTTAGAGTGAGAGATCCACTTAGAGGCACCTAAGACTTTGGGGTCACTGACCTTTGCACTTTTATTGCAGTTTGTAAGATGGGAATAGTGAGGCAGCTATGTGGTCCTCAAGGATTGATACCAATACCATAGAAAGTGTGACTTTATTCAACTTAAGCCATGTACCCCAACATCTGGAATCTGGGTTCATAGTCTTTTGGGGGGCAAAACTGCATAGCTATGTAACTCTCACAGAGTAGTGATTGTTAACTAAATTCGTTTGTGTTTTATTTCTTATTGAGCCGTTCGATCTACTGATTCCAGTACAGTAGGCCTGGCCAGAGTCTGGCGAAGTCCATTGGTTGAGGATGCAGCTGCCGGTCCTTGTTGCTAACTGCCTTCTCACAGCTCTCCATGGTGTACACGGACGCAGTTGCCTCTGCAAACTGGCGGCGGTACATACATTGGCGCGTGTATGTAGAATCTAGAAAAAGCTGCTGATGAACTTATTTTCAGGGCAGGAATAGAGATGCAGAATGGAGAAGGAACTCTGGGCACAGCAGAGGTGGAGGAGAGGACGGGATGACCCGACCGTGCAGCACTGAAACACACGTTACCTTAAGGGGCACGGTCAGGGCTGGGCTGCTGGGTAACCCAGGGAGCCCGACACTGTGTTCAGGGACCGGGGAGCAGGGCGGGACGGGGTCGGGGAGGTGTGGGGCAGAGGGTATATATGCGCTTATGGCTGATTCGCGTTGCTGTGAGGCAGAGACCAACACAGCATCGTAAAGCAACTATCCTCCATTAAAAAGTAAGTAAATGAAAGGGGTAAAGAAGAGAGGACAGCAGTTTTCATTCCTTATCCAACAGATCTGACTAGAGTGGAGTCATTATGCCTATCAAAGTAAAAGCTACAAGTTTATGAACAAACCAGCATAAGTTCTAGTGCTACTTTAAAATCTCTGAAGTCTCTTTATTTCAAACTTTGAAATAAATTATAATGTAGATCACTGCAACCAGATAATATTATCTCTGAGCAAGGTTGAGACAGTATTATTTTGTTGTTGTTAAAAAAAAAAAAACAACAAAAAAACCTGTCATTAGTTTTCAGACAAGTTAGCAAATTGCACCTACTTTTTGATTTTGCATTTGTAATTTCTTTTTAATAAAAATTCTATAAGCATCAGATGTCATGACACTTAAAACCCATCCATAAACAGTTAACAACATTCTATTGTTTTGCTTATTTCCAAATATCTCAGTATATTTGTTATTTTAGTCTTTACTATTTTTCATTTAATTGTTGATATTCCACAAGGATAAAATTGTCATTATTATTTTCAGTCAGTCAGTCAGTTCAGTCACTCAGTCATGTTCGACTCTTTGTGACCCCATGAATTGCAGCATGCCAGGCCTCGCTGTCTATCACCAACTCCCAGAGTTCACTCAGACTCACGTCCATCAAGTCAGTGATGCCATCCAGCCATCTCATCCTCTGTCTTCCCCTTCTCCTCCTGCCCCCAATCCCTCCCAGCATCAGAGTCTTTTCCAATGAGTCAACTCTTCGTGTGAGGTGGCCAAAGTAGTGGAGTTTCAGCTTTAGCATCATTCCTTCCAAAGAAATCTCAGGGCTGTTCTCCTTCAGAATGGACTGGTTGGACCTCCTTGCAGTCCAAGGGACTCTCAAGAGTCTTTTCCAAAACCACAGTTCAAAAGCATCACTTCTTCAGAGCTCAGCTTTCTTCACAGTCCAACTCTTACATCCATACATGACTACTGGAAAAACCATAGCCTTGACTAGATGGACCTTAGTCGTCAAAGTAATGTCTCTGCTTTTGAATATGCTATCTAGGTTGGTCATAACTTTTCTTCCAAGGAGTAAGCGTCTTTTAATTTCATGGCTGCAGTCACCATCTGCAGTGATTTTGGAACCCCCAAAAATAAAGTCAGCCACTGTTTCCACTGTTTCCCCATCTATTTCCCATGAAGTGATGGGACCAGATGCCATGATCTTCGTTTTCTGAATGTTGAGCTTCAAGCCAGCCAGCCTACAACATTACGACCCTACGTGATAGATGCACCTCTTAATTTAATAAAACGAGATTTACTTATGCAATGACAAACTCAAATATGCATTCCACATTTTTCCTAGGGGCCACTGCTCACTTAACAAACAATACAATTATTAAAATAACTTGAAAAGGTGACAAGCCTATTTAGACAAAACAATGGCCCCTTACAAAAGAGAAACTAAAAGCTACTAAGAAACTTATTGATACACATTTAAAGTCAAAACATATTAAAAAATTTTGTTCTCCTGGAAATTCTCCCATTTTTGTAATTAAAAAAAAAAACTGACAAATTACATTTTTAAGAGACCTTCAAAAAGTTAATGTATCTATAAAACCTATGGGTACATTGCAACCAAAAATTCCATCACCTACCATTATTCCTCAAAGCTGACATATTATTATTATAAATGGACAAGATTGCTTTTTTACTATGCCTTTACACCCTCTAGACCGAGAAAGGTTTGCCTTCCCTCTTCCTTTTCCTAATCATATTGCGCCCATAAATTATATCAATAGACTGTATTGCCTCAAAAAATGATGAATTCTTCCACCATATGTCAATATTATGTAGTCAAAGCCTCTGAACCTGTGAAAAAACAATTTCATGACTTTCTCGTTATTCTTTATATAGATGATATATTGTTTTTGGCTCCATCTGTTTTAAAAAGTCAACAAATGTTTGACATAGCTCAACAATGCTTAAAAGATTCTAAATTAATCATTGCCCCTAAAAAGATTCAAAGCTCTAGGCCAAACCTTACTTAAGATCTATTGTTAATAGACAACATATTACTCCCCAACTAACACAGATTCATGTTGATAAATTATCAACCTTGAATGACTTTCGAAAGCTTTTAGGCGATATAAACTGGATTAGATCCTCTTTAAAAGTGCAGTCGCCCAGTCATGACCGACTCTTCGCGACCCCATGGACTGTAGCCTGTCAGCCTCCTCCATCCATGTGATTTTCCAGGAAAGAGTACTGGAGTGGGTTGCCATTTCCTTCTCCATGGGATCTTCCCGACCCAGGGATTGAACTTGAGTTTCCCGCATTTCAAGCAGATGCTTTACCGTCTGAGCCACCAAATACTTTAAAAGGAGATCCAGATTTAAATAGCCCTCGTTCACTTTCACAAGACACACACACACACACAAAAAAAAACTCTGTTTAATACAAAATAAATTATACAAAAACATTATCTTACTCATATTAGACTTGAATTACCTTTAGAGTTGTTTATACTCCTCTCTCTCCATCCTCCCACAAGACTTCTTGCCCAACAAGAACACCCAATAAAATGGATATGTACCTATTTTGAAGAGACAATGGATATATAACCATTTTGTCTGTCTTGATTTGATCACTCTAATAATCAACAACAAAAAAATATAACTAAGACTTTAACTGGCTCCTATCCTCACCAAATTATATTGGCTATTAATAAAGCTCAATTTAAAAATACATTACAAACTTCTACCAATTTCCAAATAGCTTTCTCAGACTACTTTTAAAAAATTTCATTTCATTATCCCTCTAATAAACTTTGAAATTTCTTCAAAAATATTACATTTATTATCTCTCACATTGTTGCATCACAACCTATACCTCAAGCTGATGTTTTCTATATAGATGAGACTAAAAACACCAAAGCCCCATTTTGGTCTCTCAAAAAATATAAAGTCTTTTATACTAAATTTCATTCTGCTCAACAAAATAAATTATATGCTCTTATTCAGGTTATTCACCTACATCCTTACCTTATCAATATAATTTCTGACTTCTCATATTCAGTTTTTATATTAAAAAATATAAAAACTTCTACCATAAGTTCTAATCAATCTATTATTCAACAACTTTTTCTTGAATTACAATCTATTTTTAGGGACCACACTTCCCCCATTTCACACACTGAAACTACAAATAGAAAAATTTTTAAAGGAGGAATATACAGGAACAATTCTGTCTTCTCTATCCAGAGCAGACTTCACTAGATTCCAAACGCAAGATATTCTTTAATCCTATAACTATTGTTAATACAGCTTTATTTGTTTTAAAATTTTAAAAACTTACCACAAGTTGGTATCTTGACATAAGCAGAAAAACATTTCTTAGAATTAAAAGACACTTCTCTTCCTCTGCCTGGTTGGTATCAAGACAGGCTAACTAAACAATGGGAATCTAGGAAATTAATCTTACAGGGAAAGGGGTATGCTTGTATTTCTCCAGATAGATCCAACAAAATCAACTGGCTTCCTCTTTGAAAGATCTGCCCCAGGAGAGCATCCGGTGTTCAAAACAGAGGAAAAAAAAAAAAACGGCTAAATTCCTGGGAAGAAAAAAATTCCAGTACAAGCCATGGTGACTCTAAAAAATCTGCAAGAAACACCACCCTCAACATCACCAACCTTATGATCTCCTTACCTAGGGATAAACAAAAACCCTTACCAACCAAGCTAAAAATCTGGCTTCTCAACAGGGAATGCCTCAGAATCCAGAAAATATTTTTGTTGCTATACTTGCTTTGCTTGCTTTTGCTTCCCCCACTCAAGCTGAATTAATTAATCATACTTATTGGACCTATATACATAACCCCCTTTTTTACTACAGGTATTTTAGACAATAGACTGGTGAAACCCATCCTTATTATAAAAATGTCTCAGAGCAACCGAGAGCTGGTGGTTGACTTTCTCTCTTACAAGCTTTCCCCAGAAAGGATACAGCTGGAGTCAATTTAATGATGTGGAGGAGAACTGAGGCCTCAGAAGGGACAAAATCAGATATGGAAACCCCAATGCCATCAATGCCAACCCATCTTGGCACCTGGTGTATAGCCCTGCGGTGAATGGAGCCGCTGGCCACACCAGAAGCCTGGACGCCCGGAAAGTGGTCCCATGACAACAGCACAGCAAGCCCCGAGGGAGACAGGCAGCGAGTTTGAACTGAGGCACCAACAGACGGTCAGCGACCTGACGTCCCAGCTCCACACCACCCCAGGGACAGCATATCAGAGCTTTGAACAGGTAATGTATGAGCTCTTCTGGGACGGGGTGAACTGGGGTCACACTGTGGCCTTTTTCTCCTTCAGGGGGGCACTATGCATGGAAAGCATAGACAAGGAGATGCAGGTATTGGTGAGTCAGGTCATGACTTGGATGGCCAGCCAGCTAAATGACCACCTAGAGCCTTGGATCCAGGAGAATGGCAGCTGGGACACTTCTGTGGAATTCTATGAAAACAATACAGCAACCAAGAGCCACAAGGGCCAGGAGCGCTTCAACTGCTGGTCCCTGACAGCCATGACTTTGGCTGGTATAGCTTTGCTGGGCTCGCTTTTCAACTCATAGTGACTGTTCCTTTCATTACAATCATTCATATTTTGCACAAGCTTGTGTTCCCTTTCCTTTTGTTACAGCTATAGAGACCTTACAATTTAACAAGACTCTACACTTTGTGACTTGTATAGATTACAAAATGTATACTTGTCTTAATTCCTCTGTTTCTTTGAAAAATGAATCCCTGGAAAGAGGGCTACATGGCAGGACTTGCCTCCCATCTACTCACTAAATTCGTCTGGTGATCTAAACAATTCATTGGATGGATAATTTTTGGCATTTTGGAATTAATAGCTATTTGCATTACTGCCGCTATTGCAGACAATGCTTTACAAACCTAAATTCAAACACAAAACTTTATTCAAAATTGGACCAAAGATGCTCATATTATGTGGGCTGCTCAGGCTCAGATGACGAAATTCAAGAAGAAATACAGGAACTAAAAACGTCCAATGAGTCAGAGATCAATTAATAGATTTACAAAAACAAGTAATACTAAAATGTGATTGGAATTCTACACAATTTTGTGTCACTTTTGTTTGGTTCAACTATAGTGCTTACAACTGGGAACAAATTAAATTTCACTTGAAAGACGTACATGATGATGCTTCCCTAAATGTGCAATTATTGCAAAAGAAAATCTTTGAAACCTTCCCTAAAAGTCTGCCCTCTTGCAATAATTTGGAAACTTTAGCTGAATAGCTAGCTGATCAGTTATCTGGGCTAGATCCGTGAAGACGGTTCCAAAGCATTACTCATAGTATTGGGTTTGATGCTGTAACAGTGGTGATTGTCCTAGTAATTGCCGGGGTCCAGCCCATGTGGGTCCAGGGTAATTCAAAGTGGGGATGGCGTGGCGAGGAAAAACTTATTTATTTAGAAATATAAAGAGAGATTGGGAAGAAACAGTGTAGTAGGAAAATTTAGTGGAGAAAAGATGCTGAATAACTTGGTTTATGTGGAGAACTAATAAAACCTCAGGACAAGAGATTTGCACCATCTACGTTAGGCCACCGGCGCCCGTTTGAATAGCGGAGGGTGCCCCTCCTTGGGCTCCCTCTCTCGTGGGTCTTAGAGTCAGGGCAAGTAAGTAGACATGGCGAGCCTCCACGCCCCGGATGGGAATTCAGCCTGAAAATAGAGTAAGAAAAGACACGGGGGAACCAGTCTTTCCAGTGACTGGCCCATCCTCCATTGTCCAGAAAGGCCTTTTATACTTTTGATTGTACACAGAAATCAATGGATAATACAAAATTATGCAGCGTCAGCAGTCCTGACTCTTATCGAGACCAGGCTTTCTCTCTGCATACCTAGTTGTATACACAAGTCTTAGGTGATTTACATCATCTTCTGGCCAGAAGGCCAATTAACATTTTACAGCCCTTTTCTGATAAGGGTCTGTCAACCAGAGAACTTATTTGTGTTGTTCTTCCCAAAGTCTGGTGCCACTCTCAGAAAGCACTAAATAAAGTTACATTCTTACGTAGCAAGGACACAATTTATAACAAGCAAAGAAAGAGGAGTACAGTGATTTATAACGGAGAGAAAATTCATTAACTCAAAAGTCTAGTGTTGCTAACATCAAAACTACTATATTCCTATTTCTGCATCCCAATTACATTGATTAATATCCTCCCAGGTGCCTAAAAGATAAAGGATATGGAGGCCTGGTGGCAAACATTAACTCAACCAAGGAATCCCTTCACCAAACTAATTCTTAGCTCTAAAAAGGCTCTATATCTTTAAGATGCTTTAAGCTTCGTGTCTCTTGTGGTTGGGGGGCTGTAAACAATTACAAGTTGTAAAAGTCTCCAACTGTCAGGCAAGTTAGAGAGCCATCAGAGGGGTTTAAGCCGAGACATTTCTTTCATATGCAGGAGATCAGTTGGAGCTCTGAGTTAACTTTTTCCAGAGAAAGGTGGTGGTGTGTGGAAAGCACAGTGCAATAAGGCAGGCAGACTCTGGTTTTGGGGGGTAGATGCTCAGCCAGAGGACCCCTTGAGACCTGACTCGCCTTGCCTGTCAGGTCTCTCCGCATGACCTTGTCATGGGTGGGATCTCCCGTGCTGGCTCCCGGCAGGTAACTGTATTTGTTGTATAAGGATGCCTTTCAACATAAATTGTTTCCACTAAACAAATTCAAAATAATAGAAAAAGGGGGAATTGTCAGGGAACGTTTAATTTTAAGGAAGCCTATATGTTGTTTTCTGTTTCTCGAGGGTCCTCTGTTCCTTATCAGTTCCTGGAAAATAGAAATGAGCAGAGCTGCATGCAGTTCTCAGGACTGAGGTCATGCGGCAGAACACACACCTGGATTCCTTTCAGTAACCTTTTACTTTTCTGTAAAACTACTTAGTCTTGTTCCTATTTCCAATACCTGGATTGTCTTCTGGCCCCGTGAGGAATGGTATTCCCCTAGAAACTGTTGTTATGGCCCCATGACTATTGTTATTCCCTTAGTTACTGTTGTTATGTGTCTGGTTACAGTGTTTTTTATTCAACTTTATTTTCTGCCTACAGCTTCCTTGTCTAACAATATGTAAGCACGCACCTCCATGAATAAAGCACCCTTGTCCACTAGAGACTTGGACCCCCCGCGCCCTTCTTTTCTTTGCCTTCTTTTCGTCAACTCCTGTTCCCAGGCTCTGGTCTGTCATGAAGACCACACAGACGTATTAGCAAATCAGCTCACTTGGCACGCTTCAGGCCATTGAGCCTTCCTGTCTTGTCTCTGCCACGTTCTCCTGTCTAGAAGCCAGAGCTTCCTCCGTGGAATGCTCGCATGGGCGTTTCATAATCCACTGCTAAACTCATCCCCGTGTCCTTGACTGAGACAGACAAATCTCTGCTCTGGGCGGGCATTTCCAACCTCTTTCATAGCCCTGAGTTGTCTGGTGTCACCTCTGGCTTCCTGATGGTCCACCAGCATCTCTAGAAAGGCCCCCGGGCAGGGCTCAGCTCTGGGCATAACTCAAACCCTTATCTTTGTCCTGTGCTGCAGCTCTCTTCCGGGAGCCCCCCAGATTACCCACCGGAGACAGTCCGTTGCCACCGCTCTGGTTACCTACTGCTGCATAACTATTTACCCCAGATCTAATGGCTTAAAGCAGCAACTTTTTGATTGTAATTTACTTTTTCTTCTCTTGCAGGAGGGCTTTAGGAGTGGCTCATCGGGTGCTTCTTCTGTTCTATGTGGCATTGTTAGGAGTCACTCATTGCAACTGGAGGATGGGCAGGTCTTGTGTCTAAGGCTTAAATGTTGGGTGCTTTGACTGGGAAGTTGCTGTCATCCAGAGTGTTTGCCCAGGGCTTCTCTAGGCTGGTGGTCTCAGGGTGGACAATTTATTACAGGCAGAGTTTCCAAGGAATGTTCTAAAAGAGAGAAAATGGACCAGAAATTGGCACTGAGTCATTCCTGCTGTATCCCAGAATGGTCACAGAGCTTACCTGAATTCAAAGGGAAGGCATATACCTATCTCTATCTCTCCATGGGAGGACTGTTAAAAAAACCAAAAACTGTATTCATCTTTGGCCACCATAGCCATTTGCAAGCTCTGTGAGTACAGGCCAAACTCCTGCACTATTCTCGTTTTGTTGCTGAAGCACTTTTTAGTTTTCTCTTCCGAGACTTAAGCTCGTGTGTGCTGCATTGCTCCACTACATAGAACATATTTCAAAACTCTCCATGTGACCCCATGAAAGTCTGCATCACAAGGCTCCAGGTGGGAGTGGGGTAGGGGGTCAGGACTCAGCAGGAAGGCAGCTGTCTCTAAAGATACCCCTTGGCTCACCTTCCCCTCTCCCCATGCTCAAGCCTACTGATGCCCTCAGTCTGGCCCTGGGCTCCTGGAGTTATGCAATGGTTCTGACACATTACCTTTGTAAACTTTGCATGTGGGAATTCGTCTCACCCTGCATTTGATCCATGACATACACTTACATGAATTGGCATCTTGAAACCAAGATAGAAAGAGTTTCTGTTTTGAGTGTAACTTGAGTGGAGTTTGTATTTTGGCTGATCGTTAAGGCAAAAATGGACATGGGCCCAATTTGCTTCAAGTGTGCCAAGGAAAAAGAAATCCTGCCATCCCCAGGATATGGGGGAGAGGAATTTGAATCTCTCCTCTCTTGATTCAGCAGTGGCCTAGAAGTAGGGTTGTCACAGGGCAGGGCGGCAGTGGGGGCTTGATCACACCCTCCAGCTGTGATGTGGACCTGAGGCTGGAAGGTGGCGATTTTCTGGGATGTAACAGCAGAGGTGGTGTGTCCAGGGGGTGGGGCGGGCTGCTGGGAAGGATTCAGGCTTCACTTGGGTCCCATGGCCAGGTGATTTGAGCAGTCCATCTCCAAGGGTCCTCCATCGCTACTGGGACTGAAGGATGACTGGAAAGGTGGGCAGCTCTAGAGGGAAGGTGTCTGTGTCTGCTGACCTTGGGGAGAACACGGCATGTGGCTGAAACTGATCATAGCTTGGTTAGGAGTGAGACCCCCCAAGAGCCAGCTCATGTCACAGCAGATGCTTGCTAAAGTGACTTCTGAGTTGTGTAGACTTAAATGACTTCTGGACTTGTGTGGCTGAAGGAGGTATCTAAGTGGCCATTAGAGCTGAACTGGAGAAAGTGTTTCTTTTCTTGCCAATGTTTGTGTTTACATAGCGACTTCCTTTTAAAGAGAAGATCACAAAAAGGGTGAGAACAAGTTAAATGTGCAGTGGAGAAATCTGACAAATAGCTTCCTCAGCCAGGAGGTCAAAATTAACAGCATCGGCAACAAGTCAGGTTGACAGCAGGTGCCCTTGATGTGATGAGAAACGGGATTTTATCCCTATGACCTTCCTTCTAAGGACCCAAACCCAGCCTAATCATGAGAAAAACGTCAGCCAAACTCTAATTGAGGGACATTCTGCAAAATATGAGACCATTACTCCTCACATTTGTCAAGGTCTTTAAAAATAAGTCTGAGAAATGTCACAGCTTAAGAAGATATGGTGACTAAATGTAATGTGGTATCCTGGACCCTAGAACAAAAAAGGACCTTAGATGAAAACTAAGAGACTATGGAGTGTACATGGACTTCTATTAATAGTTATATGTAGACATTGGTTTACTAATTGTAACAAATGTGCCATACTAACATTAGATGTTAGCAAGGGAAACTGAGGCGAACTATATGCAATCTATCTGTATCTATTCAAAAGAGTAATTTTTCTGTAATTCTAAGTGTTCTAAAAAATAGTGTATTAAAAATATGATGTCTGTGTGTACCACTTGTAAATAGAAATACTAAACAGTTAATTCAGTTCAGTTCAATTCAGTCACTCAGTCGTGTCCAACTCTCTGCAACCCCATGAACCAGAGCACGCAAGGCCTCCCTGTCCATCACCAACTCTTGGAGTTTGCTCAAACTCATGTCCATTGAGTTGGTGATGCCATCCAACCATCTCAACCTCTGTAGTCCCCTTCTCCTCCTGCCTTCAATCTTTCCCAGCATCAGAGTCTTTTCCAAAGATGTCAGCTCTTTGCATCCGGTGGCCAAAGTATAGGACTTTCAGCTTCAACATCAGTCCTTCCAATGAACACCCAGGCCTGGTCTCCTTTAGGATGGGTGGGTTGGATCTCCTTGCAGGCCAAGGGACTCTCAAGAGTCTGCTCCAACACCACAGTTCCAAAGCATCAATTCTTTGGTGCTCAGCTTTCTTTATTGTCCAACTCTCACATCTATACATGACTCCTGGAAAAACCGTAGTCTTGACTAGATGGACATTTGTTGGCAAATAATGCCTCTGCTTTTTTATATGCTAGGTTGGCCATAGCTTTTCTTCCAAGGAGCAAGCGAAAGACATCCAAATCATTGGCCTGCCTGTACTTACTTACGCCAGTGTCCCATGACAGCCCTTTCCCCTGTCCCTCCAGTTTCTACCTTCACACAGGCCCTGAGTATTTTCCCTGAACTGCTGCCACCTCCTGATTTGTCCCTGTGCCTCAGCTTCTTCTTCCTGACCCTGCACCCAACAGTCGCTTCATGGTCCAGTTTCTTTCTGGTAGTTTGTTTTCTGGTTTAAAAATCTCCTGGAGGCCTCACCATTGCTCTCTGTGTAAAAGGCATCCTTAAGGGCATTTAATACCTTCCAGGATCTGGTCCCAAAGTTCTGAGTGCTTTTCTATTATTCCTTATATGGCATCACTAACTCGATGGACATGAGTTTGAGTAAACTCCGGGAGTTGATGATGGACAGAGAAGCCTGGTGGGCTGCAGTCCATGGGGTTGCAGAGAGTCAGACACGACTGAACGACCAACACTTTCACTCTTCACTTTCATGGCTTAGCGAGACCTATGGAGAAATGTGTCTTGAGGGTTACTACACTGGTTTCCCCACCTCCTCACTCCGTGCTCTTAACACAAAGTCAAAGTCTAGTCCAGTGCTTGGGCCATCATAGGTATTCAGCTTGTGTCTGTTGGTTTATTGAAGGCTTGAGATTGATTCGGGAAGAGAGCGTTTTCTTTTAAAGCCAGAGCTGACTGTGCTGTTAGCCTGTAGAGTCAGCGGCTTCACCCAGAGCTGCAGCAGCCTGTCCGTGGATTGCGAGGGTGCCAAGCACCCTCTGACTTTCCAAGTCAGCTCCCAGGCTGCCGGCTTGGCTCTGTAACTCAGTGCTCTTATCTGTGAAGAATTCTTCACACCATGTGATTTAGCCTGGCTTTCCCCTTGAACGCTGTTCCTGATAATGACTTACACCTATTTATTCCCAATAGAAGCGTTGGAGAGGAGACCAGCGTGTGACTGATCCCAGACGCTGCAGTCATTTCTGGGTGCAGCCGCAGAGACCGGGGTGGCTGGGTCTCATCAGGCGGCTCAGTGGGAGAGCGTGCTTGCTCAGTGGAGTTTCCAGCAGTGATGGCTTGAGGGTAAGGAAAAGTAAGATATTGTTTTTGGCTTGAGTGCTCACCTTTAAAATCATATGAAGGTCACAGCCTGAATTTTCAAAGTCATTCACCTGCTTTTCCTGTGACAACTTGAAAAGCAGATTGCAGGGTCACACACACACACATGGAAATAAAGGAACTGAAAATGTTCATTTCTTGATTTAAAATTATAAATACATTCACGGTAGAAGATTCAAATAAAGATTAGAATAGTGTCCAAAACATACTGAACACAGTGGGGACTTTCCCTCTCATTTCCGGCTTCTTCCCTAAGTGGCAACTACGCGTCTGAGTTTGCTGATCACCCCTCCAGTCTATTCTACACACATCTACACCTTCCTTTGAGATTTTATTCTAATATATACTACACATTATATCTATATATTTAAAATCAGGATTTAATTAGAGCTGAAAGTTCAAAAATAAATCAATCACTGAAGCATTTGCTTTCAACAGATAGTAGAAAGTCCAAGACTGCCAGGAAATCTGTAGTGCCGTGAGGGACCCAGGCTTTTCCTGTCTTTCTAGTTCTATCCTTATTTGTCGCTTTTGCCCACATGCTTTTTACCTCAAGACTTCAGAATAGCTGCTACATAGCATTTTCCCACATTCCATATGGAAGGAGGGAAAAGGGCAAAGAGCAATGACTTTTCTTTGGGAGTGTCCCCTCAGAAACCACCGCGTGAGTGGAGCTCGCAAACCACAGCTGGCATCATCTCTTAGCACCTGAGAGGTGGCCCCGTTTTACCCCACTGGAAGCCACGTCCCATCAGGAGGTAACAGCCAGAGTGGAAGTCAACCCCTTGTCTCTACTTTTACATTAGTTGATATCAGTTGTTTGTTTCCCATTTCTTGCTCCTTCTGATCCAGCTTCTTTCCTTTTGAGGTAGCAAATAACTGACTATTACTTTACTCTTTTATTCTGAAATAATTATAGGTTCGAAGGCATCTCTAATATGCCCTTGACCCAGCCCTCCCCAGTGGTCCCATCTTTCACAGTAACCGTGGCAAATCCAGCGACTTGGCATTGGCACAGTGTATGTGTACAAAGGCTGCAGAGTTTGCTTTCCTTACTGTCTTCTTCTTAAATGTTTCTTGTAAGAGTCACAGTTTCTTGCTGTGATTAATCCCCAGATTTGGCTGACATTGTGTGGAAGCCACAGTAGTTCCACATGTGTTCCATGCCAATCTTTCTTGGCACAAACTTTCCAAGATAAACATGCCTGCAACATCAGGAATCCTTTCTATGTAAATATTGGTGAGACAGCTACACATGTATAGTGCATATAGAAAATGTGGTTTGCTTAGGAAAATCTCAAAATATTTCATAACCTTGAATGCATTTTTGCCTTTTTAAATTTTTATTTTATATTGGTGTGTAGTTAATTAACAATGCTGTATTAGTTTTGGATGTACAGCAAACTAATTCAGTTATACGTGTATGTTATACACCGAGCCCGTATCTCCGGACCGACCGAGAGAGCAAGTCCACCACAGTAATGCAAAGGCAAGAAGGGAGTTTATCTCTAGCACGCTAGGGCCCAAGTCTCATGCAGCACAGTGGAATCCGACAAGAGCCCCGAACACAGGATTATGGCGGCTTATATACAGGCAGCTCTTTGTCTCAGCTACAGGGGTAGCTGGCGTTACATGATTGGCTAGGCAGGATGAGTTCACGTCCTGTCTCCCCTTGGTTGGTGTGTGCAGGAAGTCTTCCTAATTTGGTCAAGGAATGTTCTGGTAAAGAAACATAACTCAGGTCCTGGGCTTAGTATACCTCGCTGAGCTTGTCGTAGCCGGGGTTTGGCCCCTAAGAGTATACATCTATCTATTCTTTTCAGATTATTTTCCCATTTAGGTTATTATAGAATATTGAGCAGAATTCCCTGTGCTACATGGTAGATCATCGTTGGCTATCTATTTTAAATATAGCAACATGTACATCGATTCCAAACTCCCAATCTGTCTCTTCCCCTACTTCCCCTCTGGTCATCATTAGTTCTTTCTCTAGGTCTGTGAGTCTGTTTCAAATAAGTTCATTTGTACCGTTTTTTAAGATTCCAGATATAAGCAATATCATATGATACTGGCCTTTCTCTGTCTGACTTACTTCACTTAGTATGATAATCTCCATATAGAATATAGGTCCCATCACTTCATGGGAAATAGATGGGGAAACAGTGGAAACAGTGTCAGACTTTATTTTTGGGGGCTCCAAAATCACTGCAGATGGTGACTGCAGCCATGAAATGAAAAGACGCTTACTCCTTGGAAGAAAAGTGATGACCAACCTAGATAGCATATTCAAAAGCAAAGACATTACTTTGCCGACAAACATCCATCTAGTCAAGGCTATGGTTTTTCCAGTAGTCATGTATGGATGCGAGAGTTGGACTGTGAAGAAAGCTGCTGCTGCTACTGCTAAGTCGCTTCAGTCGTATCCAACTCTGTGCGACCCCATGGACTGCAGCCTACCAGGCTCCTCCATCCATGGGATTTTCCAGGCAAGAGTACTGGAGTGGGTTGAAAGCTGAACACTGAAGAATTGATGCTTTTGAGCTGTGGTGTTGGAGAAGACTCTTGAGAGTCCCTTGGGCTGCAAGGAGATCCAACTAGCCCATTCTAAAGGAGATCAGCCCTGGGTGTTCTTTGGAAGGAATGATGCTAAAGCTGAAACTCCAGTACTTTGGCCACCTCATGCGAAGAGTTGACTCATTGGAAAAGACCCTGATGCTGGGAGGGATTGAGGGCAGGAGGAGAAGCAACAACAGAGGATGAGATGGCTGGATGGCATCACCGACTCAATGGAGTGAGTCTGAGTGAACTCTGGGAGATGGTGATGGATAGGGAGGCCTGGTGAGCTGTGATTCATGGGTTCACAAGGAGTCGGACATGACTGAGCAACTGAACTGAACTGAACTGAACGTTACTTTATTTACTGTGTTTACAAAGCATTGTGGAATGCTTTGCAGTTAGCAAGGTACCTTTATATCCATTTTCTCATTTTATTTTCATAATTATGTTGAAAAGGAAATATTGTTTTTCCTCCTCAACAAATGTAAAACCATGGTGGCTTCAGTTCAGTTGCTCAGCCATGTCCGACTCTCGGCGACCCCATGGACCGCAGCACAACAGGCCTCCCTGTCCATCACCAAATCCTGGAGTTCACTCATGGTGGCTTAGAGGCAGTAAAGAAAATGAGTGGAATGAGGGAGGAGACGTTTAATTCTATGATGATTTTGCCCAATCCCCAAATTCACTAATTTACCAATTCTACTTTTATCTGAATATAAGCAATCTGGTTAAGAACTGGGATGTGGTTTAAGTGTGAGTCACGAGGCAAAGCTGGACACAAAGGTGCCTGTCTAAACACCAAGAAGGGGGCCCTGGCCAGAGAGCTCTGACTACAGCCCAGCCATGTGGACAGCCTGCTCATAGACCTCCAGCCTCCTGAACCGTGTCCTTGTTTACACTACCCATTCTATGATACTTTGTTATTGCAGTCCAACCTAACTAAAACAACCTCTGAGGTTTGGGGATTGTTGCCTCCAAATGATCATAAAGCCCAATGAAAAGGTCATGGACTCGCCTACTTTCTGATGTCTATGATAGTCACAGTTCTAAATACTCTTGTTTCTTGGTTCAGGGGCTGCAGAAGAGAAGAGAGACAGGCATCATGAGGCCGCAGCCCCTGACTGATGCTGCGACACTGCTTGGAAAGACCCTAACCCTAGTGTTCCCAGGCATAGTGATCTACAATATTGCATCAATTCCTTTTACATGTGACGCATATGCTCTTTTAATGCTGTGTTTTAGGGAGGTAGGTAGTGATAGCATGCTGTGTAGCCCAGGGAGCTCTGCTCAGCTCCCTGTGGTGCCCTGATGGGAAGGAAGTCTGAAAGGGTGGAGATATATGTGTGCGAATGGCTGATCCATTCTGCTGTACTGTAGAAACTAACAACATTGTGAAGCAAATATACTACAATAAAAATTAATTTTTTTAAATTTCTGCTGATTCAGCTCTATGTTTATATATTCTACTTCATGTTTTCTATTGTGGTTTATTACAGGATATTGAACAGAGTTCCCTGTGCTATACAGCAGGCCCTTGTTGTGTATCTGTTCTGTATATAATAGCTTGCATCTGCTAATTCCAAACTCCCAACCCATCCCCTGCCCCCTTGGAAACCACAAATCTGTTCTATATATCTGTCAACACATTTTTAATATTCCATTGCATTGGACAAAGAGATATACTTAGGATTTTAGGGAAACAAAAGCTGAAGAAAATGACTATGCCACTAAATTGTTGGCCTTATGCCTTGGTCCTTTTTTTTAAATGCCTTAATCATTTCACATTTAAGTTCCTTCATTTGTAAAATATAGATAATAACAGTATCTATCTCATGGAATCTTCATAAGGACCAAGTTATTTATACACTAAGGCATGTAGAACAATACCTAGTACTTAATTACATGTGTTAACTGATATTAATAATGATCATTATATCCTCTTTGGATAATGTGATGTATCCACAATTAAAATATCAAATAAATTAACTCAGAAATTTAGAAAGCAGTAGAAACAGGGATATTGTCAAATATTTAAGAATAAATTCTGGGTGTTGTGAGGCTTGAAAATTACACAAGCCTCAGAAAGAGGCACTCTACATAAGAAAATAAATACAAACTTACAAATATAAAATTAGGAATGAAGGATGCCTACATCAGCAGTGCTCAGAAAGTTAAAACATAGATATGTGCCTCAGCAGGTGAGTTGTTAAAAAAAAGTACTGGGACATTCATACAATAGAATACCAAAAAGTCATTTATAATAATGAGGTTTGCACTAACATGGGAAGGGCTGCATATTAAGTGAGAAAAGCAAGGTGCATTTTGGCAGATAGGCTAAGTGGTCTAGCCAACATTCATTGCTTCAATTTTGCTTACTAATAGATCTTAGTATTCCTTAGTTGGGAGGCAATGTGCAATTTTTCTTTAAGGAAAGTTAGACAAATACCACAGATAGGCCAAGCAAAATCACAGGTATATGTTTGGGTAGAAAACTGATATAAATACCTTTCTTTCTAGAAAGGGCAAAGAAAGCTGATTCTCTTGAGTTGTGCTTGTTTCCACGTTTCATCTTTCTGCGATGGTGCTGAGGTCAGTGAACAGGACAAGAGGGGTCAAGTAAACTAGACGGAGGGGAGGACACCTCACAGCTCGTTCCTAAGGATTCAGAAAGGGTGAATTCATACTAAGGGAAGGACACCTCACAGCTCGTTATCATGGATTCAGGAGGGGCAAGTTCATATTAACAGAGTTCTGTGTCACAGACTGGAATTAAGACCTTTATACTCCTATTGCATGAAAATTTTTTTCCATCTGTGACCTAAAGAATATTTTGTCATCTTTTCTTGTTACTCTCTATTCTCTCCCCATGGAGACTGTAGAAAGAAAGAAAGTGAAGTTGCTCAGTAGTGTCTGAATCTGCGACCCCATGGACTGTGGCCTACCAGGTTCCTCCATCCAAGGGATTTTCCAGGCAAGAGTACTGGAGTGGGTTGCCATTTCCTTCTCCAGGGGATCTTCTCAACCCAGGGATTAAACCTGGATCTCCCGCATTGTAGGCAGACGCTTAACCATCTGAGCCACCAGGGAAGTCTATGGAAATTGTAAGCTGTTTTCAAAAAAATTTTTTTCAAGATGAGTGCTTTAATCTTTCCAGTTAACATCATTTGTATCAGTAACTACAATATTTTTAGATCTCACATTAGTCAGTAAAGATTTATTTTTCTGAGGGTCTGACTAAGAACAGGAAGACAGGAAATCTAGCATGTCAGACTTCACACTTGGATCAAAACTTAAGACTGTTTCCTTCTTTGCAGCAAAACTATACTACAGACTTGTATGTTTTAGCTTTAATCCCATGATTCATCATGGATTGGATTGGGACTTTGTGAAAAAGAAAATCTTGCTACATTCAGGGTGCTTATGGCCTGATAATTCTTTTCCATATCATCGGATGCAAACACATTTCCTCTTGTAATGTCACTGAAGCCAGGAAGACATGTGCTCAAGGCATGTTCTTCCAGCCATTCAGAGCACCCTGATGAGCTTCTGGAAGTACTTTCTTTGGAGGCTGTGCCACGTGGTTATCTGAGCATCAAAAAAGGAAATAGCTCTGCCAGGGTTCCCACGCTGCCCAGTATACCAGATTCAATGCACACATTCACCAATAGTGACAGACCATCACAATGGATAACAAATCAGACGCTTTCAATATCCAGCCCTTTGGCAGCTGCTGTAGTAGCTGCAAGAACTGGGCACTTTCCACAATGAAAATGCCCAAGTTTGCTCTCTCTCTGTTTCAGATCACCATGAATATGTATGGTTGCTGCTTTTTCCTGGCAAAGAAAAGTTATAGTAAAATCTTCCTTCTTCTCAATCTCAACAAAAGCCATAGTTTGTTGTGTTGTTGTTTTTTTTTTTTAATCACCTATGCTTTACAGGATTCCAGCAGGCTTTCCTTATTTTGAGTTCTAGCCAGCTGGGAGAATGGCCTCCTGCTCCACTTGCTTATCCAACAGCCACGAACAGATAGTTTAACTTCTAAGACCCCTCAGCTAAGCTTTGAATTTCCTCTGGGGAAACTGCACTGAACATAAGGGTTTGATGTTCATTCAATTGCTGGGCAGGAAATTAGATTTTTATTTCTGGTCCAGAATCCATATCCAGCATGCAGACAGCTTCATGTAAGAGTAAACATTTAAGTTCTCTGAGGCCAGTGTTTTCTTTCTATCTGTTAGTCTTCTAGAAGTAGCACATAATCATCTTAGCCTTGTCATGTCTGAGAGAGACAGGAGCCACCATTCACGATTCAGGCACTCTGTTAGGCAACTGAGAGACTTCTTTGCTCTTATCCTTGCACATAAATGGAGATGGGGACTACTTTTTCACTTTACATACAACGAAACAGAGGCCTGGAGAGGTTAGATAGTTTATCTTCTAAGCAGCAGAAGCAGGAAGCACCCGAGACTTCATGGACAACGCTGACCTGAGAGCTAGAAGTGCTAACAGGGAGCTTTATAGAATTGGTCGGCATCGTGAAGCACTCCCGCCTCTTGTGCCAAAGAGAGGCTGCCCCAACCTCCCTATGACGTGAAAAGAGAAAGACTGCGCGTCCCTGTTTCTGTAGTTAGGATGGGCTTTAGTTAAACCGAAAGGCAGGCAAAGTGAGACTCAGGGCCTTCTCCATCTCTGCACTTGGCAGCCCCTGCTTAGCACCATCCATGTGGTCACCCGGGACCTGAGTCTGGGCCCACTTCCAGATTTAACTCCACTTCCCTTAGTCTTAGCTGTTGGTCATGGAGGGAAGGTAATCGCAGAAGAGCATTGTCTTGAGGAAGTTTAGTTCATAGAATTTGGAAAGAAACAGACTGGGTTCGAAAAACAAGTTTTCCCCTTATTAGTTCTGTCACTTTGGATGATACAAGAGCTCATTCCAAAAATCTGGAACATGGAAAGTTCCTCACGCGGTTGTATAAGCATTAGAGATGATGCAGATGTATGATGAGTTTCACAGTAGGTACCACTAAGATATAGCTGCTACTCACAGTTGATAGCAGGATTTTGGGTAGATATGAAACCAAGGAAAGAAGAGAAGGGAGAAGCAAGGGAGAAAGGCAGAGGTGCACCAAACGGAATGCAGAGTTCCAGAGAACAGCGAGGAGAGGCAGGAAGGCCTTCTTCTATGAACAGTGAAAAGAAATACAGGAAAACAACAGAGACCTCTTCAAGAAAAATGGAAATATCAAGGAACATTTCATCCAAAGATGCACACAATAAAGGGCAGAAATGGTAAAGACCTAATAGAAGCAAAAGAGATTAAGAAGACATGAAAAGAATGCACAGAATAACTGGACAAAAAAGGTCTTAATGACCTGGATGCTAGGATGGTGTAGTCTCTCACTCAGAGACAGACATCCTGGAGTGTGAAGTCAGGTGGGACTTAGGAAGCATTGCTGCCAATAAGCTAGTGGAGGTGATGGAATTCCAGCAGAGCTATTTAAAATCCCAAGAGATGATGCTATCGAAGTGCTGCACTCAATTTGTCAGCAAATTTGGAAAACTCAGCAGTGGCCACAGGACTGCAAAAGGTCAATCCTCAACCCAGTTCCCAAGCAAGGTGATACTAAGGAATGTTCAAACCACCGGACAATTGCACTCATCTCCCCTGCTAGTAAGGTTATGCTCAAAATTCTCCAAGCTAGGTTTCAGCATTATGTGAACGAAGAACTTCCAGATGTTCAAGCTGGGTTTATAAAAGGCAGAGGAACCAGAGATCAAATTGCCAACATTTGCTGGATCATAAAGAAAGCAAGGGAATTCCAGAAAAACATCTACCTCTGTTTAATTGACTACACTAAAGCCTTTGACTGTGTGGATCGCAACAAACTGTGGAAAACTCTTAAAGAGATGGGAATACAAGACCACCTTACCTGTCTCCTGAGAGAGCTGAATACAGGTCTGGAATCAACAGTTAGAACTCTGTATGGAACAACTGACTGGTTCAGGATTGAAAAAGGAGTATGACAAGGCTGTTTATTATCATACTGTTTATTTAATTTATAGGCAGACCACATCATGCAAAATGCTGGGCTGGATGAGTTACAAGCTGGAATCAAGATTGCTGGGAGAAATATTAACAATCTCAGATACGTGGATGATACCACTCTAATGGCAGAAAGCAAAGAGGAACTAAAAAACCTCTTGATAAGGGTGAAGGAGAAGAGTGAAAAAGTAGGCTTAAAACTCAATATTTAAAAAACTATGATCGTGGCATCCAATCCCATGCGTTCATGGCAAATAGCAGGGGAAAACGTGGAAGCAGTGACAGACGTCCTCTTCTTGGGCTCTAAGATCAGTGCGGATGGTGACTGCAGCCATGGGATTAGATGACTGCTTCTTGGCAGGAAAGCGATGACAAACCTAGACAGTGTGTTAAAAGTCCAAGAAATCACTTTGCAGACAAAGGTCCATATAGTCAAAGCTACGGTCTTTCCAGTAGCCATGTACAAATATGAGAGCTGGGCCATAAAGAAGGGAGAGTGCTGAAGAACTGATGCTTTCAAACTGTGGTGCTGGAGAAGGCTTGAGAGCTCCTTGAAAAGCAAGGAGATCAAACCAGTCCATCTTAAAGGGCATCAACCCTAACTCTTTGGAAGGACTGATGCTGAAGCTGAAGCTCCGATTCTTTGGCCACCTGACTTGGAAAGCTGACTCATTGGAAAAGACCCTGATGCTGGGGAAGGCTAAAGGCAGAAGGAGAAGGGGACGACAGAGGATGAGATGGTTGGATGACATCACTGATGCTATGGCCATGAACTTGGGCAAACTCCAGGAGATGGTGAGGGACAAGGAAGCCTGGTGTGCTTGGGGTTTCAAAGAGTTGGACATGACTTGGTGACTGAACAACAACCACAAAATGAAACCAATACTTTTCCAACAAAAAAATAAAAGAAAGAAATTTAGGGATTTATGATGTTTCTAGAGTCAAAAGCATATCCTTAGATAATTTATAGCCACCCCAGTTTAAAATGAAAAATATGTACATTTGGAACGCTCTCTTAACTTGGGCTTCCCTTGCCTACTTTGTATTGTCACCTTCATTTCCTCTTCTTTGGAGATTTTCTATCTTGAAAATGAGATTGGATCAGCCTCTCTTCAACAGATGTCCCTTTTATTGGCACTAAGGTCCTACTGAGAATGGGACACTGGCCAATGTCTGTCCTTCTCCCTCAACTTGGAAACAGAGGGAAAACTCCCATGCAAGTGTCGGGAGACAGTTCCCCATGGAGCTCTTGGGTTTCTGCAAAATTCACAGGCAGAGCTAACTGCCCTTTCATTCTCATTTGTCTTCTCCCAGACTGTGTAGAGGGAAAGCCTTAAGATAGTGCTGGCGTCTCCACGTGGAGCGAAGCACGGGCTTGCTTACTGTCCAGTGTAATAAAGACAGTGCTTCCCCTGGGGACTAAGGTTGATGGGTTTGCTCTGAGGCCATCAGGAGACTGAGACTCTCTGTACTCAGGATTCCACTGCCTGCTCTGTGTCCGCCTGGGCTCTCTGCCTCCGCAGCAGGGGACTGAGGAGCAGGGAGAGCGAAGCTGAATGTGAATCTTGCGTTGCTTGCCGTGCTGTGATTAATGAAGCCATTGTCCCGAACCCAGGATTCTCTTGTCTTCTGCCAGCATGAAATGGACAGGCCAGCTGATGAGCTTGAGCGGAGATAAAAATTCACAGTTCTTGACACAGCGCGGGTGAGAACTCTGAACTGCGCTGCTGTCAGCTCAGAGGACTCAGGGCTCTCTTCTGCTGACGGAGCACGGGGGTCTTCGGGCAACTGTCGCGGGAGAGGTGACACTGAACTGCATCTCGGAAGACGAGAAGCTGGCCGAGTGGGATGAGCACCAAGAAGAAGAAACGAGACATAGGTGTGCACATGTTTGTGAGAAACTGGAACGTTCGAGTTCAGATTGCTAGGGAGTGGGCGTGGCAGGAAGTAACCTAAAAAGCAGTCTGGGACTCCTCTGAGTAAAGAAAGGAGAAAGCCTGCTCTCTGGATTTTCTGCTCTACTGAACAGTCTCACTTTACCAGCACAGCAGCTTTTTTAGGTGTTACTAGCCTTTTTGAAGAAATTGAGTCTCAGAAAGCTTAACTTCTCTAAGAAAAATCAGTTAAGGATAAATACGAGAACGATGATATAAAACCAGTGTTCTTTCTTTCAGCCACTCAGTGAGGAGCTTTCGGTTCTTACTCTGTAGGGAACATCAGGAACCAGCTGTTTTCTGTTGCTGCTGTTTGTTCATTTTCCTTTTTTTTCCCGTCAGAGTGTCCTAATCAGGAACATCAGTCCGACAATTTAGAAGCAGCATGAGGTTTTTGAATAGGGGTAATCTGGCAAGAGTGAGTAGTTATAAGATAATTTTAATGATGCCCTTGAGCATTTTTAAGGGGCCTGGAACTGGGTATATGGATAAGAGAATGACTAATGGACTTTGGAAGTGTAGTATATAATAAAGATGAAATGATTTTAAAAAGGCACGGAGTTTATAGCTGGAATGACTATGTAATTTCAATTAACTGATATAGGTGATTCTATTTAAGGAATTTTGAGGGACAACATTATTAAGTTCATAAAACAAGATGACAAGCAGTACATTTCTTTTTAATTTTTTAATTAATTCATTTTAATTGGAGGCTAATAGCTTTACAATATTGTGGTGGTTCTTGCCATACATTGACATGAATCAGCCACGGGTGTACACGTGTCCCCCAGTCTGAACCCCCTCCCATCTCCCTCCCCATCTCATCCGTCAGGTTGTCCCAGTGCACCGGCTTTGAGTGTCCTGCTTCATGCATCAGGCTTGGGCTGGTGGTCTATTTCACATATGGTAATAAACATGTTTCAATGCTATTCTCTCAAATCACCCCACCTCGCCTTGGACACCCTACAGAGTACAAAAGTCTGTTCTTTATATCTGTGTCTCTTTTGCTGTCTCGCATACAGGGTCATCGTTACCATCTTTCTAAATTCCATATGTATGTGTTAAGATATTGTATTGGTGTTTTTCTTACTGACTTACTTCACTTTGTATAGTAGGCTCCAGTTTCATCTACCTCAATAGAACTGACTCAAATATGTTCTTTTTAATGGCTGAGTAATACTCCATTGTGTATATGTACCACAGCTTTCTTATCCATTCATCTGCTGATGGACATCTAGGTTGCTTCCATGTCCTGGCTATCATAAACGGTGCTGTGATGAACACTGGGGTACATGTGTCTCTTTCAATTCTGGTTTCTTCAGTGTGCATGCCCAGCAGAGGGATTGCTGGGTCGTATGGCAGTTCTATTTCCAGTTTCTTAAGGAATCTCCACACTGTTCTCCATAGTGGCTGTGCTAGTTTGCATTCCCACCAACAATGTAAGAGGGTTCCCTTTTCTCCACACTCTCTCCAGCATTTATTGTTTGTAGACTTTTGGATAGCAGCCATTCTGACTGGCGTGAGATGGTGCCTCATTTTGGCTTTGATTTGCATTTCTCTGATAATGAGGGATGTTGAGCATCTTTTCATGTGTTTGTTAGGCATCTGTATGTCTTCCTGGGAGAAATGTCAAACAGTGTAAGTTTTGGAATAAGAGATGTTCAGTTTTTCATTGAGTAGACAAGTTATTGTTTCCATTGGTAATTACAGTCTAATAATTAAAATTATAAAATCTTGCAGAGACAGCATTTAACAAACGTGTTTACCTCCCAGTGAGAAACAAAAACACACGAGAAATGTTGCTGAGTTGGTTGCCTGGACCCATGCTGGGGGTCTAACCAGGGCTGAGACCCCTTGTTTCAGCCATGGAGGTTCTTTTTCTGCTCAGATTCACACAGCCAGTAACGAAATGAATGCTGAGACTGAAACAGCACAAGTGTTATTCAATGCTGAAAGAATGCTGAAGCAGAAACTTAGTTTGCAAATTAACTTCTCAGTTCAGTTGGGATAGAGGTGCTGCAGGAATGTGAGGGTCAAGGTAACACAGAGGGCACTGGGAAGAGTGGGGGGCATTCACGGCCTGTCTGAGGACAGAAGTGCAGTTTGGCCCTGGAGCTGCTGCGGCGCGGCTCTTCAGTCTCCGGTTGCCAAGCGCCCCGGTGCTGGTGGTGCCTCACTCAGCATGCTCACATCATCACGACGAGTGTGTAATGAGGACGCAATCTAACGGAAGGCAGATCTTCTGCCACCTTGGGCCTAGTTGGTTCTAACTTCTTGTTGTTCAGTCGCTCATTCATGTCTGACTCTTTGTGACCCCATGGATTACAGCATTCCAGGCTTTCCTGTCCTTCACTATCTCCCAGAGCTTTTCCAAATTCATCTCCAGTGAGTCGATGATGCCATCCAAACATCTCATCCTCTGTCTCCCCCTTCTTCTGCCCTCAATCTTTCTCAGCATCAGGGTCTTTTCAAATGAGTAGGTTCTTTGCACCAGGTGGCCAAAGTATTGGAGTTTCACCTCGAGCATCAGTCCTTCCAATGAATATTCAGGACCGATTCCCTTTAGGATGGACTGGTTAGATCTCCTTGCAGTTCAAGGGACTCTCAAGAGTCTTCTCCAGCACCACAGTTCAAAAGCATCAATTCTTTCACACTCAATCTTGTTTATTGGTCCAACTCTCACATCTGTACATGTCTACTAGAGAAACCATAGCTTTAACCATATGGACCTTTGTCAGCAAAATGATGTCTCTGCTTTTTAATATACTGTCTAGGTTTGTCATAGCTTTTCTTCCAAGGAACAAGTGTCTTTTAATTTCATGATTCTAACTAATTCTTGTTTTGCTCTTTGCAGCTTCCTCCTGAAACTTAGATAAAAGCAATTGGTCTCCATCTGAGGGAAGCGCATGATTGCAAAGCAACAGAGTTGGTAACAAATAGATTTTGTAAGAAGGATTAGAATGCTAATTTACCCACTCCACCTTTTACTGTATTTCATTAAATATAACTAGGAATATTATTACATGGCTTGTGGCTCAGGCAGTAAAGAATCTACCTGTAATGCAGAGACAGTTTGATTCCTGGGTCGGGAAGATCCCCTGGAGGAGGAAATGGCAACCCACTCCAGTATTCTTGCCTGGAGAATCCCATATTATTTCAGTTTTTCACTGAAATAATGGTTTCTCTCCCCAACTAAAGAATTTTGACTCAAAACAATGGAAGGATTTTCTTCTTTTTAATACCCTCTCATGACTTATCTCTGAAACTCCCTCCAAGAGTTGAGTTCTGGAAAATATCTGAAGCAAGGATTTCTTGTGAGGAGGAAAAAGACCAACATTTCTGTAACTTTGGTGATTGACTTTACTTATCTTTTAAATAAAGCCTGAATGATTCATACTACCTGTGGATTTAAATGTATTTCTCTTATAATTTTAAAAAATGTAGCTTTTCTTTGAAAATGAAAATGGAAAGTTTTTCTTAACAAAGCTTGTTCTCAAGTCTAAAGAGTTTGTTTATGCACACAGTAAGTTTTAGATCACTGTTTAATCAGTGCTCCGGTTAACTGGCTGATTCACCATCTCCACTAATGCCAGGATAAAATTTCTCACTTTTTGATAGGGACAACTGGCTGAATATAAACCGAAGTTCATTCATTCTGATACATTGTTAACAGCTGACTCATTCTCAAGTATTTTCCCCTCTGTGTGTGTAAACCACAGACAAGTTCAAGGAAGAGAGAGGAAGAATAGCGCGGTGGGAGCTATTACATGGCGTGTGTGCCAGTCACTCAGTCATGTCCAGCTCTTTGTGAGGCTCCTCTGTCCAGGGAATTCTCCAAGCAAGAATACTGGAGTGGGTTTCTATTTCCTTCTCCAGGGGATCTTCCTGAACCAGGGATTGAACCCAGGTCTCCTGCATTGCAGGCAGATTCGTTCCTGTCTGGGCCACCAGTGAAACCCTGGGGGGTAGAACTAAGCCCTTGAAGGGGTGATTTCTTTATCACCCTGCAATGCAATTTACTCCTCAAATTACTGGATACAAATATTCTTGATGATGGTTTGAATATTTACATTTGAAAGTAAGAGTATTTCTTTTTTACATTATAAGCTTAAATTTAGCAGTGCTAATGTCATCAGTTCAGTTCAGTTCAGTTCAGTCACTCAGTCGTGTCCGACTCTTTGCGACCCCATGAATCGCAGCACGCCAGGCCTCCCTGTCCATCACCAACTCCCAGAGTTCACTCAATGTCATCAGTAGAATGGTGATTTCCTCAGTTCTTTTCCTCTTGAGGGAAAGAATTCAGATGAGAGACATAGAAGAATTTAGATAGCAAGAGTTTTAAGCAAAGCAAAGGTATGCTCCTGAGAAAGGATGGGAGCGGGCTGTATGGAAATGAGAAGCAGCCTTGCAATGGGGCAGGACTGGGATTTTAGAGTGGTAGTCCCTTCCTGTGTCCTGTTTCATTTGACTGACAACTTGATTGATGACTTTAGGTTATATTGTATAACTTTTCTCCTAGTACACACGTGGTTACCCATAAGCACCCAAGTGAAACCAATGGTTGGATGGGGGGCAAAAACCATTACAAACTTATTACAAATATGGTAAGTGAACCCCAGGTTTGAGTCACCTTTTAGGTCTTGATGCACCTGAACCAACCTGTCCTGGTGAATTTATCTTGCTTGGTCCTGTTATGGCTGCAGACTTAGTCATGGTCCTCAGCCACAAGAAGGAGGTCTCTGGGTGTGTTCTGATCACCAGTGTCCATGTGGGGAGGGAAAGATGACCCCATCCAAGAAAGGGCAGGACCGCTTATGTCTGACTAACTACTTAGTCATCTCCCCTCGGGAGCTGGGATCCTAATATCTTTGGGAAGGTGAATGTTGTCTCTATCTGGCTACTTCCTGCTGAACAGGATTGTAGAGGGATTTAGGGTTGCTCCTCCTGTTGGCTGTTGGGTCCCTGTCCACTTGTTCTAGGGGCTGATCCAAGGTCGCACATAGAATGATGTTGTCTCTTGGGGGCCAGTACCCTCGACTGAGGACCATCTGAAGTCTTACTGCCTAACACATCCAAAGTTGCTCCGGGCTCTGTCCTCATGATGATGGTCCTTGATTAGGAAGCTGGCCGGGACACTTCAGCTCAAGGCCAGGGTTCAGTCAGTGGCTGACCCAAGGTCCCTTCAGACTAAGGGGCAGTCTCTCTTCCAAGGGCTGAACTTGTTGTTTGGGGCCATGGCTTATGGGGCTTCTGTGTCTCCAGCCGGTCTGTCTTCCAGCGTCCTGGCTTCCCACGGTGATGGCTCTTGCTGACAGAGCCTTCTGGGGGCCCCCAGGAGTCAATGACAGGCTTACAATGTTGCCAACCGCTGGGCCTGCCTTTTACCCTTCTGTTTCTCCTTCTCCTTCTCCTGTCTCCATTGTAGAATACAGAGACTGGCGCCCTAAGGAGCTCTGGGGAGGGACTGTTTGGTCCCAAGGTCACCTTTGTATTTTCCTCCCATGTCTTGGGCAGCACACGTGATGAAGCAGTCAATAATCCAAATTAATATACTCTGAGAGTGTTTCTCTCACTCAGTCATAGCAGGTGGTGGTCCTTGGTCCATAGTGGCCAGTTCAGTTCAGTTCAGTCACTCAGTCCTGTCTGACCCTTTGTGGCCCATGAACCGCAGCACGCCAGGCCTCCCTGTCCATCACCAACTCCCAGTTGCCTACAATTAATAGGTTTAGTTTGCATTTACATTGTTTATATTTAGTTTACATTGTTTTAGTCCCTCAACCAGGCAGAAGAGAAAGCGGTCCATCCAGGTTAACTTGAAGCAGGAGATAGATGCAAGGCTAGGCATTTACAACTAGCCTCCTGTTTTCATTTCTTGGGGCAAGAAAAAGATGGAGTTTATCCTGGACACTTACAGCTAGACTCCTGTTTGCATTTCCTAAAACAGGAGATAGGTGGGCCCCAGGTTAGATATTTACAACCAGCCTCCTGTTTGCTCTCCAAAATGGAAGTAACAACTAAAGGAGGGTAAATAGCCAGGTTTTGTCTCCTATAGAAACCTTAAGATAACAGTTATGCCAGCTGTGAAGAGGGGCTAACCCTTGTTTTAGTAAAGGATCAAGAGGTCATATGTTTCCCATGCTTGGGGCAAGTGAGGCACCGTGGAGTCCCAGGGAGTCCAACACAACTTAGTGTCTGAACAACAAGAAAGACTCCTTGAGGGTGGAGAAGGTGGGGCTGCTGCTCCGTCCCTAAGTCATGTCCGACTCCTTGTGACCCTGTGGACACACACCAGGTCTCCCTGTCCTTCTCTATTTCTCGGACTTTGCTCAAGCTTATGTCTATTGAGTCGGTGATGTCATCCAACCATCTCATCCTCTGTCGTCCCCTTCTCCTCCTGCATTCAAACTTTCCCAGCATCAGGGTCTTTTTCAATGAGTCAACTCTTCACATCAGGTGGCCAAAGTACTGGAGCTTCAGCATCAGTCCTTCCAATGAATATTCAGAGTTGATTTCGTTTAGGATGGACTGGTTGGATCTCCTTGCAGTCCAAGGAATTCTCAAGAGTCTTCTCCAGCACCATAGTTTGAAAGCAACAATTCTTTGGCTCTCAGCCTTCTTCCTGGTCCAACTCTCACATCTGTACATAATGACTGGAAAAACCATGGCTTTGAGTATATGGACCTGTGTTAGTAAAGTGATGTCTCTGCTTTTTAACATGCTGTCTAGGTGTGTCACAGTTTTTCTTCCAAGGAGCAGGCATCTTTTAATTTTGTGGCTGCAGTCACCATCCAAGGTGATGTTGGAGCCAAAGAAAATAAAATCTGTCACTGTTTCTATTTTTCATGAAGTGATGGGACCAGATGCCATGATCTTAGTTTTGTTTTTTTTTTAATATTGTGTTTTAAGCCAGCTTTTCCACTCTCCTCCTTCACTCTCCTTAAGAGGCTCTTTAGTTCTTCACTTCCTGCCATAAGGGTGGTGTCAGCCTCATATCTGAGGCTACTGACATTTCTTTTCTCCTGAGATACTGATTCCAGCCTGTAAGCCATCTAGCCCACAGTGTTGTATGATGTGCTCTGCATAGACGTTAAATAAGCAGCGTGACAATATACAGCCTTGACGGACTCGTTTCCCGATTTTGAACCAGTCCATTGTTGCCTGTCTGCTTCTAACTGATGCTTCTTGTCTTGCATGCAGGCTTCTCAGGAAATAGGAGGGGGCACACAGCATAATCTGTGATGCTAATTTGTGATCCCATAGCCTTTGGGCTGGAATCCATCTTGGAAAAAAAGTTGAGCTCAAATGTTGTGAAGTGTCCTAAACTCAAAGCTCGTGGTTAGATGCCCAAATTTGTCTAGCTATGTAAGAAAAAAGTCATAAGAATTATAATCATATTTAGCAATTCATTTAATCCCGTGTAGTTAATTTTTGTTCTCTTTGAGTACAGTTTTTCCCTTAGTTTTGTTGACCTTGTCTGATGATTGAGGATGATAGAGACAGTGATGATTTCAAGAACTTTGTGAGGTTTTTGTTAAGGCTTATGTAATTGGCCCAGTGAAGTGGTTACCTTGATCACTGGAGACTGTAGAAAGTACACCCCAAGTGGAAAACATATTTTCTAGCTATTTCTTTTTCTTTGTGAGGGCATTGAGAGTTTCCAGTGAATGGTGCTGGATTCGTGATCTCCGAAGGAGAAGATGTACCTTCGGGACGAGGGGCCAGGCTTGATCACTCAAGAGCTTTTGTGTAGCAGAGTTTTCTTACAGGAAGAAAAGGGACAGAGGAAGCTTCTGACACAGACAGCAGAAGGGGCATGGAGGGTGCCCCCCTCACTAGTCTTATCAAGGTCTTACATACTTATACCAGACCCACTCCCACAACATACGTCTGAAATTAACAAGATTGAAACTAACAATAGAAAGACCTCCCCAGATCTACTCTGGTCAGAAGGTTGTTGTTAGGGAGAAACCTGTGCTGAACAAGATACATTGTTGGGAGTTCCCTGGTGGTCCAGTGGCTAAGACCCCGTGCTCCCAATGCAGGGAGCTTCAGTTTGATCCCTGGTCAGGAAATTAGATCCCACATGCTGCAACTAAGACAGAAATAAATAAGTAAATAATTTTTAAAAAATACATTGTTATATTGACTAAGACAAAGCGATGTAGAAAAAAAAGCTTGTCCTTTTCTCCACCTTGAGAACCCCAGATAACAATCTCCTCCTTGAGAGCTCAGGACCCCATTCTTCTCCTCAGGGACCCTAGACTTCTTATCAACTTGCCTAGGGATTGACTCTCTCATTATTAGCCCTACAGCCAAGGAAGGCTTTAACTCATCAAATAAATAAATGAGGTTTGCCAGGGAGCCTGGACAAGCCAAGTGGCTATCTTGGATTTCCAATGTTCAATTCAGTCGCTCAGTCAGGTCCGACTCTTTGCCACCCCATGAATCGCAGCATGCTGGCCTCCCTGTCCATCAACAAGTCCCAGAGTTCACCCAGATTCATATCCATCGAGTCCGTGATGCCATTCAGCCATCTCATCCTCAGTTGTCCCCTTCTCCTCCTGCCCCCAATCCCTCCCAGCATCAGAGTCTTTTCCAATGAGACAACTCTTCCCATGAGGTGGCCAAAGTACTGGAGTTTCAGCTTTAGCATCATTCCTTCCAAAGAAATCCCAGGGCTGATTTCCTTCAGAATAGACTGGTTGGATCTCCTTGCAGTCCAAGGGACTCTCAAGAGTCTTTCCCAACACCACAGTTCAAAAGCATCAATTCTTCGGCACTCAGCCTTCTTCACAGTCCAACTCTCACATCCATACATGACCACTGGAAAAACCATAGCCTTGACTAGACAGACCTTAATCGCCAAAGAAATGTCTGTTTTTGAATATGCTATCTAGGTTGGTCATAACTTTTCTTCCAAGGAGTAAATGTCTTTTAATTTCATGGCTGCAATCACCATCTGCAGTGATTTTGGAGCCCCAAAAATAAAGTCTGACACTGTTTCCACTGTTTCCCCATCTATATTGCATGAAGTGATGGGACCAGATGCCCTCATTTTCTGAATGTTGAGCTTTAAGCCAACTTTTCACTCTCCTCTTTCACTTTCATTAAGAGACCTTTTAGTTCCTCTTCACTTTCTGCCATAAGGGTGGTGTCATCTGCATATCTGAGGTTATTGATATTTCTCCTGGCAATCTTGATTCCAGCTTGTGTTTCTTCCAGTCCACTGTTTCTCATGATGTACTCTGCATAGACGTTAAATAAGCAGGGTGACAATATATAGCCTTGATGTACTCCTTTTCCTATTTGGAAGCAGTCTGTTGTTCCATGTCCAGTTCTAACTGTTGTTTCCTGACCTGCATACAGATTTCTCAAGAGACAGGTCAGGTGGTCTGGTATTCCCATCTCTTTCAGAATTTTCCACAGTTTATTGTGATCCACACAGTCAAAGGCTTTGGCATAGTCAATAAAGCAGAAATAGATGTTTTTCTGGAACTCTCTTGCTTTTTCCATGATCCAGTGGATGTTGGCAATTTGATCTCTGGTTCCTCTGCCTTTTCTAAAACCAGCTTGAACATCACGAAGTTCACAGTTCATGTATTGCTGAAGCCTGGCCTGGAGAATTTTGAGCATTACTTTACTAGCATGTGAGATGAGTGCAATTGTGCGGTAATTTGAGCATTGTTTGACATTGCCTTTCTTTGGGACTGGAATGAAAACTGACCTTTTCCAGTCCTGTGGCCACTGCTGAGTTTTCCCAATTTGCTGGCATATTGAGTGCAGCACTTTCACAGCATCATCTTTCAGGATTTGAAATAGCTCAACTGGAATTCCATCACCTCTGCTAGCTTTGTTCATAGTGATGCTTTCTAAGATGACTGGCTTCACATTCCAAGATGTCTGGCTCTAGCTGAGTGATCACACCATCATGATTATCCAGGTCGTTAAGATCTTTTTTGTACAGTTTTTCTGTGTATTCTTGCCACCTCTTCTTAATATCTTCTGCTTCTGTTAGGTCCAGACCATTTTGAGCCCATCTTTGCATGAAATGTTCCCTTGGTATCTCTAATTTTCTTGAAGAGATCTCTAGTCTTTCCCATTCTGTTCTTTTCCTCTATTTCTTTGCACTGATTGCTGAAGAAGGCTTTCTTATCTCTTCTTGCTATTCTTTGGAACCCTGCATTCAGATGCTTATATCTTTCCTTTTCTCCTTTGCTTTTCTCTTCTCTACTTTTCACAGCTATTTGTAAGGCCCCCCCAGACAGCCATTTTGCTTTTTTGCCTTTCTTTTTCATGAGAATGGTCGTGATCCCTGTCTCCTGTACAATGTCATGAACCTCATTCCATAGTTCATCAGGCACTCTATCTATCAGATCTAGGCCCTTAAATCTATTTCTCACTTCCACTGTAGAATCATAAGGGATTCGATTTAGGTCATACCTGAATGGTCTAGCGGTTTTTGATACTTTCTTCAATTTGAGTCTGAATTTGATAATAAGGAGTTCATGATCTGAGCCACAGTCAGCTCCTGGTCTTGTTTTTGTTGACTGTATAGAGCTTCTCCACCTTTGGCTGCAAAGAATATAATCAATCTGATTTCGGTGTTGACCATCTGGTGATGTCCATGTGAAGAGTCTTCTCTTGTGTTGTTGGAAGAGGGTGTTTTCTATGACCAGTGCATTTTCTTGGCAAAACTCTATTAGTCTTTGCCCTGCTTCATTTTGCATTCCAAGGCCAAATTAGCCTGTTACTCCAGGTGTTTCTTGACTTCCTACTTTTGCATTCCAGTCCCCTATAATGAAAAAGACATCTTTTTTGGGTGTTAGTTCTAAAAGGTTTTGTAGGTCTTCATAGAACCATTCAACTTCAGCTTCTTCAGCATTCCTGGTTGGGGCACAGACTTGAATTACCATGATATTGAATTGTTTGCCTTGGAAACGAACAGAGATCCTTCTGTCATTTTTGAGATTGCATCCAAGTACTGCATTTCAGACTCTTTGGTTGACCATGATGGCTACTCCATTTCTTCTGAGGGATTCGTGCCCACAGTAGTAGATATAATGGTCATCTGAGTTAAATTCACCCATTCCAGTCCATTTTAGTTTGCTGATTCCTAGAATGTCGATGTTCACTCTTGCCATCTCTTGTTTGACCATTTCCAATTTGCCTTGATTCATGGACTTGACACTCCAGGTTCCTATGCAATATTGCTCTTACAGCATCGGATCTTGCTTCTTTCATCAGTCACATCCACAGCTGGGTACTGTTTTTGCTTTGGCTCCATCCCTTCATTCTTTCTGGAATTATTTCTCCACTGAGCTCCAGTAGCATATTGGACACCTACTGACCTGGGGACTTCCTCTTTCAGTATCCTATCATTTTGCTTTTCATACTGTTCATGGGGTTCTCAAGGCAAGAATACTGAAGTGGCTTGCCATTCCTTTCTCCAGTTCACCACATTCTGTCAGACCTCCACCATGACCCGCCCATCTTGGGTTGCCCCATGGGCATGGTTTAGTTTCATTGAGTTAGACAAGGCTGTGGTCCATGTGATTAAATTGACTAGTTTTCTGTGAGTATGGTTTCAGTGTGTCTGCCCTCTGATGTCCTCTTGCAATACCTACCATCTTACTTGGGTTTCTCTTACCTTGGGCATGGGGTATCTCTTCATGGCTGCTCCAGCGAAGCACAGCTGCTGCTCCTTACCTTGGATGAGGGGTGTCTCCTCACCACTGCCCTTCCTGACCTTCAACGTGGGATGGCCTCTCTAGGCCTTCCTGTCCCCAGGCAGCCACCGCTCCTTGGACATGGGGTTGCTTCTCCCGGCCACCGCCCCTGGCCTCGGAGGCAGGGTAGCTCCTCTCGGGCGCCGCCTCTGACCTCGGATGCGTGGTAGCTCCTCTTGGCCGTTCCTGCACCGTTGCAGCCTGGCGCTCTCGGCTTCTGCCCCTGACCTCGGACATGGGGTAGCTCCTCTCGGCCGTGCTTAGTGTGCCGGCCGGTCGCAGCTGCCTGCCCCTGGCTATTTGATTTGCAGTTTTTGTTTACATGTTTGAATTCTGTGATTTAGGAGTAGACTGTTGCCATGCTGCAAGGACATCGGGATGGCAAAAGTCTAGCAATGAGGGGTTAATCTTTTCATAGAAATGTCAAGAAAAACTTCCTTCTCTTAACATAGAGAGAAAAAAGTCAAATTCCAGCATTGTATTAGCTCATTATTAATAACAAAATTCAATTACCTAATTAAATTCAATCTAGTCTTAATCCTGAAAATGTACAGATTTTTTTTCTCAGAGTTCCTCTTTCACAAATCATATTTACTTTCTGGACCCTTGTTAATTTGTCCTATCTTTTCCCCATGCATGGGGTTCCCAGTAGCTGATAGTTCAATGGGTAAAGAATCCTCCAGAAATGCAGGAGACTCAGCAGATGCAGGTTGGACCCCTGGGTCAGGAAGATCCCCTGGAGGAGAGAATGGCAACCCACTGCCATATTCTTGCCTGTAAAATTTCATGGACAGAGGAGCCTGGTGGCCTACAGTCCATGGGGTCACAAAGAATCCGACATGACTGAATGACTGAGGACATGCACACACACGTACAAGCACACACGCACACAGGCAACCAGCTACAGGACAAACTCCTCTTTTCTTCCTCAACAAAAGTATCTCTAGTCTACATACCTTCTCTCAAGGACAACATATCCCACTAGTTTGAAATACTGAAATGCTTCCCTTATCATTTAGCAGCTTTATGTATTACAATTTTTTAAACTTTAAAAGACCTTAAAAAGACTGAGAAACAAGTAACTGAACTATTATATTAGCCTTTTCTGATTAGCAAACTTAAGAAAAGAGACTTAAAATTTGTATTTGCCTTTGACAACTCAAGTGTTAAATTACCTATCCCCTTTTTTCTGAAGAATTGATGTTTTTGAACCATGGTGTTGGAGAAGATTCTTGAGGGTCCCTTGGACTGCAAGGAGATCCAGCTAGTCCATCCTAAAGGAGATCAGTCCTGGGTGTGCATTGGAAAGACTGATGTTGAAGCTGAAACTCCAATACTTTGGCCACCTCATGCGAAGAGCCAACTCATTGGAAAAGACTCTGATGCTGGGAAACAGTGAAGGCAGGAGGAGAAGGGGATGACAGAGGATGAGATGGTTGGATGGCATCACCGACTCAATGAACATGGGTTTGGGTGGACTTTGGGAGTTGGTGACGGACAGGGAGGCCTGACATGCTGCAGTCCTTGGGGTTGCAAAGAGTCCGACACGACTGAGCAACTGAACTGAACTGAACCCCTTTTTCATAATTTCCATTTTAAAAAGATGGGAAGGTAAGGTTTCTGGAAGACTAGGTAGAACATTTGCATTTCAAAAGCATAGGAGGAGAAAGGCAACTTCCTTGTATGAAGGTGTCTTTGTTTCCTTAAAGACAGAAAAATTGTTTGTTTATTTTTTTTTTCTTAATACTTACAAGCCTCTTTGATAAGTAGGAGAGGTTTTAGGAGTAGTAAAAATGTTGGTGAGCTTTGATTAGTCAAGGAAAGAAACGGGAGACAGTGGAGAAAAGCTTCCTGAGTTCCAGGCCCTAAATTCTTCAGAGAGGGAGGGAGGGGACCTAGGCACTAAGCCAAGTGAAAGTGAAAGTGAAGTCGCTCAGTCCTGTCCGATTCTTTGCGACCCCATGGACTATAGCCCACCAGGCTTCTCCGTCCTTGGAATTCTCCAGGCATGAATACTGGAGTGGGTTGCCATTTCCTTCTCCAGAGGAACTAAGCCAACAGAACAGATTTTTATCTTGGAAACAAAAGGAAGAAAAACAGAGCTGAAGGGTAGGGCTGGAGTGCCACAAGGTGGTGGTAACAAGGGAAAAGCTTCCCTCAGGCATGGTTTTTGTGACATTGAGAAGGGCTGCCTCTTTGAAGAAGTCAAAGAAGCAACACCTGACCTGCTGGCAGAGTTGTCAAGGAGGCTCATGATCTGTCTACAATCTAAGGGGTTAGAAGAGCAGGAAGACATGGGGGAAATCCAGGACAGGAGGGAGGTGTGCCGTGCCAGGACGCTGCCTGGGCCAGAGCCTTGTAAGCCTGCTGAGCCTGACCACTGAGGACTGGGGGTTAAATCTGGAGGAGGGTGCACTGGGCTCCCCAGTTTGGGCCCTCAGTGCAGTTCCAGCATCCTGGAATGAGACTGGGAGTAAGAGTGAGTAGTGATGCTGAAAATTTGAGCAAATCTAGGAGAAAAAGTTTTGGGTGCAGCGGAAATGAATAGGTTTAATTGCTTTCAAAGGGGAGACTCAGTGCCCCTCATGACCCTCAAAACTGTTTTGCTCCCTTCTGAGAGAACTTGGTGGGAGCTTTACAGCAATGAAAAGACCCTGATGCTGGTGAAGATTGAAGGTGGAAGGAGAGGGGGACGACAGAGGGTGAGATGGCTGGGTGGCATCACTGACTCGATGGACATGAGTTTGAGTAAACTCCGGGAGTTGGTGATGGACAGGGAGGCCTGGAGTGCTGCGGTCCCTGGGGTCGCAAAGAGTCAGACAGGACTGAGCAACTGAACTATACAGCAGTGATTCAAGGGTAGGGTTGCTGATAAGGATCAGGGGACTCCACTGCTTTAATCCGGTCTTAGGTAGTCTCCTAATAAAAAGGCTTCCCAGGTAGCTCAGTAGTAAAGAATACACCTGCTAATGCAGAAGATGTGGGCTCAATCCCTGGGTCAGGAAGATCCCCTAGAGAAGGAAATGGCTACCCAACTCCAGTGTTCTTGACTGGGAAATCGCATGGACAGAGAATCCTGGCCGGCTACAGCCCATGGGGTCGCAGAAGATTGAAATGGGACTTAGGGACTAAAAAACAGTCTCCTATTGAGCTTTTCTGTTCCTTTAATCTGGCCTCAGGTGGACTTCTCTGGAATGAAAAGTACATCTTCCACCTGTTGGGTGTTTCAGTTCTGTAAAGAGCTCAAGATGCTGTTCCGTGTGCCCCTTGAAGCGGAACTAGGGCCTTGCCCCGAAGCTGCACTGTTGTTTCTTGCTGATCCTCCCTTGTCTCTGCAGCCCCTCCCTTTTCTGATTAGCAAACTGTTTGAAAAGCTTCTGCACCCAGGAGCCCCACAGGGTCCTGCTCAGTTTCAGTGGGAAGAGGGGGCTGGGCTTTGGGAGCCACGGAGTGGAAAGGCACTTTACTGAGTTCCAGTTACTTGCGGTGTGGCCCTAATTTGGACGTCAGGGGTTGTCTCTGTGGATTGTCTCAAGTCCAGAGAAAGTGAAGTCTCTCAGTCATGTCCAACTCTCTGCTACCCCATGGACTGTAGCCCGTCCATGGGATTTTCCAGGCAAGGATACTGGAGTGAGTTGCCATTTCCTTCTCCAGGGGATCTTCCTGACCCAGGGATTGAACCTGGTCTCCCACACTGTAGGCAGACTCTTTACTGTCTGAGCCACCAGGGGAGCCCAAGTCCAAAGAGAGAGGAATAAAGGAAACGAGAAAGATCAAGAGGAGAAAAGTCTTGGCCTCAGTGGGCTCCTTCATGGTTGGAAATCGTATTTCCACCAAGTCCCAAGGGCAGAGTCATGGGGTATGCACATCCAACTTTAATACATATAACCTATCAGTTCTCCAAAGGACTGAAACCAATTTACTTTTCCATCATCAGGATATGAGATTGTTTTTCTGTACATTCTTACTGATACTTGTTATTCGGAGTATTAATTTTTTTAAAAATTCTGATTAATGCTTTTGAACTGTGGTGTTGGAGAACACTCTTGAGAGTCCCTTGGACTCCAAGGAGATCCAACCAGTCCATTCTAAAGGAGATCAGTCCTGGGTGTTCTATTTTTTTTTTTAATAATTTATTTTAATTGGAGGTTAATTACTTTACAATATTGTATTGGTTTTGCCATACGTCAACGTGTATTCACCACAGGCATACACGTGTTCCCCATCCTGAACCCCCCTCCCTTCTCCCTCCCCGTACCATCCCTCTGGGTCATCCCAGTGCACCAGCCCCAAGCATCCAGTATCATGCATTGAACCTGGGCTGGCGACTCATTTCATATATGATATTATACATGTTTCAATGCCATTCTCCCAAATCATCCCACCCTCTCCCTCTCCCACAGAGTCCAAAAGACTCTTCTATACATCTGTGTCTCTTTTGCTGTCTCGCATACAGGGTTATCGTTACCATCTTTCTATATTCCATATATACACGTTAGTATACTGTATTGATGTTTTTCTTTCTGGCTTACTTCACTCTGTATAATAGGTTCCAGTTTCATCCACCTCATTAGAACTGATTTAAATGTATTCTTTTTAATGGCTGAGTAATACTCCATTGTGTATATGTACCACAGCTTTCTTATCCATTCATCTGCTGATGGACATCTAGGTTGCTTCCATATCCTGGCTTTATCCCTCGGTGTTCTTTGGAAGGAATGATGCTGAAGCTGAAACTCCAGTACTTTGGCCACCTCATGCAAAGAGTTGAGTCATTGGAAAAGACTCTGATGCTGGGAGGGATTGGGGGCAGGAGGAGAAGGGGATGACAGAAGATGAGATGGCTGGATGGCATCACCGACTCAATGGAGTGAGTTTGAGTGAACTCCGGGAGATGGTGATGGGCAGGGAGGCCTGGTGTGCTGCGATTCATGGGGTCGCAAGGAGTCAGACACGACTGAATGACTGAACTGAACTGAATGTGGATAGAATTTCAATGTGGTTGCTATTTTTCTCACTGAGTTTGAACACCAAAAGTAAAACTTCATTAGCCATTTGGCTTTTTATTATGAGCTATATTTTTATATACTTAGATTATTTGCTTTAGATTGCTTGCTTTTCATTATTTTGTTTTTTCAAAAATATACTTTGATACTAATTCTTTGAAAGTTACACATTTCAAAATCTTATTCTAGACAATGGCATGATTTTTCATTTTGTTCTTGGTATTGTTTGCCATAGAGAAACTTTAAATTTTATTGTAGACAAATTTATTGATCTTTTCATAATTTGGAATATTTGAGTCTTATTTTTTTAATTGAGATATGCTTGACATACAACATTCTGTAAATTTAAGGCACATAACGTGTTGATTTGATACATTTTTATATTTCAATATGATTACCACTGTAGTGTTAGTTAATACCTCCACTATCTCACACAGTATTATGTGTGTGTGTGTGTGTGTGTGTGTGTGTGTGTGTGTGTGTGTGTGTGTGGTGAGAGCATTTAAGATCTAGTCTCTTAGCAACTTTGAAGTATACAATACAGTATTGATAACTATAATAGCACAGTTGTGTATTAGATCTTCAGAGCTTATCATCTTCTAACTGCAAGTTTGGCCAACATCTCACTGTTTGGCCTGTTTCCCAGCCTCTGGTAACCATCATGCAAGTCTGTGTTTCTATGAGTTCAGAGTTTTTAGGTTCCACGTGTGAGATTATACAGTATTTGTCTTTCTCTGTCTGACTTACGCCACTTAGCATAATACCCTAAAGGCCTATTCATGTTGCAAATGGGAGGGTTACTTTCTTTCTCGTGGCAGTATAATATTGCGTGATATACACACACATATGCATAGACACTTTGTGTTTTTATTTTCTTTTCACCCATTGGTGGTCAGCTGTTTCAATAGCTTCGCTATTGTGAATAACACTGGTATAAACATGGGGCTGTGTGTATCTTTTTGATTTCCTGTCCTCATTTCCTTTGGGTTTATTCCTAGAAGTGGAACTACTGAATCACATGGTCATTTTATTCTTCATTTTTTGAGTAACCTCCATATTGATTTCCATAGTGGCTGGACCAATTTACAGTCCCCAAATTCAACAGCACATTAAAAGGATCATATACCGTGATCAAGTGGGGTTTATCTCTAGGGTTCAAGAATGGTTCAACATACGCACATCAGTAAATGCAATACTCCATGTTAACAGAAAGAAAAATGAAAATTGTGTAATCATCTCAATAGATGCAGAAACAGCATTAGACAATATATGACCCTCTTTCATGATGAATCATGAACAAATTGAGTATAAAAGGAGACTTCCCTGGCAGTGCGGCGGTGAAGACTTTGTACTTCCTCTGTAGAGGACAAGGGCTCGATTCCTGGTCAGGGAACTAAGACCCCTCACACCACAGGCAGCATGGCAGACAGATGGATGGAAAGCCAAAGGTATAAAATGAAGGTAGCTCAATGTAAGAAAAGCCTTGCATGGCAAACCCATGCTGCTGCTGCTCCAGCCCACCAGGCTCCCCCGTCCCTGGGATTCTCCAGGCAAGAACACTGGAGTGGGTTGCCATTTCCTTCTCCAATGTATGAAAGTGAAAAGTGAAAGTGAAATCACTCAGTTGCGTCTGACTCTTAGCGACCCCATGGACTGCAGCCTACCAGGCTCCTCCATCCATGGGATTTTCCAGGCAAGAGTACTGGAGTGGGATGCCATTGCCTTCTCCGATGACAAACCCATAGGTAGCCTCTACTCAGTGGTGAGAAGTTGAAAGCTTTTCCTCTAAGATGCTATCAGCAAGTTTATTCAGCGGTACTCCTAAGTCCTCACCGGAGCAATCAGGGGAGATAAGGGGAAGGAAAGCTCATCCAGGTAGGAAAGAAAGAAGTGAAGTTGTCTTTGTTTGCAGATGGTGTGATCTATATGAATTTCCTGTGTTTCTACAGGCAATCCTAAAGACTCAACCAAAAAACTGTTGAAACTAGTCAACAAATTCAGTAAATTTAAAATCTTATTTTTAAAATTCCTACTTTTAATTCCTAAAAATATCACCTTTTATTTTCTTTTGTTACTTTTTAATATTCTACTTTTTCAAACTAAATGAATCCGTTTCTGTGAATCAAGTGGGAATCTGAAACTTTTCCATAAAAATATTTTCGTATTGTATCTCATTGAATTGCAATGCTATTTCACTTAGCAAGTTCTTATATAGAGAGGGAGATCTTCCTTTCAGCTGTTTATTTTCATCTTATTTGTCTACTGTGCATTGATACTCACTGTTTAAATTAATATGTTTATAATGTATCTTGGTATTCAATTGGACAGATTATTTTCTTATACTCTTCTTCCTCAGAATTATCTTAACTATTCACGATGCTTGCTGTTCAGTCGCTTGTAGTTTCAGAGGAAACCCTTGAAACACACACATTCATTATCTAAAACTCTTTGAAATGAGGATTTAATCTGATAAATATATAGTTCAAAGCAAAAGAACTATTGTTGCTGTCCCGTCGCTCAGTCCCGTCCGACTCTTTGTGACCCCATGGACTGCAGCATGCCAGGCTTCCCTGTCCTTTGCCATCTCCCAGAGTTTACTCAATTTCATGTCCATTGAGTAGGTGATGCCATCCAACCATCTCATCCTCTGTTGTCCCCTTCTCCTCCTGCCTTCAATCTCTCCCAGCATCAGAGTCTTTTCTAATGAGTTGGCTCTTCTCATAAGGTGGCCAAAGTACTGGAGCTTCAGCTTCAGCATCAGTCCTTCCAATGAATAGTCAGGACTGATTTCCTTTCGGATTAACTGGTTTGATCTCCTTGCAGTCCAAGGAACTCTCAAGAGTCTTCTCCAACACCACAGTTCAAAGGCATCAATTCTTCGGCACCCAGTCTTATCTCGGGTCCAACTCTCACATCCACTGGAAAAAGCATAGCTTTGACTATAAGGACCTTTGTCGGCAAAGTAATGTCTCTGCTTTTGAATATGCTGTCTAGGTTGGTCATAACATTCCTTCCAAGGAGCAAGCGTTTTTCAATTTCATGGCTGCGGTCACCATCTGCAGTGATTTAGGAGCCCAAGAAAATAAAGTCTGTCACTGTTTCCACTGTTTCCCCATCTATTTCCCATGAAGTGATGGGACCAGATGCCATGATCTTAGTTTTCTGAATGTTGAGCTTTAAGCCAACTTTTTCACTCTCCTCTTTCCCTTTCAGCAAGAGGCTTTTTCGTTCTTCACTTTCTGCCATAAGGGTGGTGTAGCTTTACGGAAACACATCATAATTTCTGTCCGACTTTACTGCTTTTTCATTTCTTTAAAAATGTTTCACCGTTTGCTTTAGTAGCGCTGCCCATGTCAGAAAAGGGTCCATGTGGTAGAAGAAGCCAAAAGCAGTCTTGAACCCTCTACCAGATGGTCTAGTGTCAGTTTGTTTGATCAGCCTGTTACTTCTCTGCCTTCTCCCTCCTTGTCTGACACTGGTTTGGAAGCCCCACACCGTCAAGTCGCCTTTGGTGAAGTCCTCTGGTGTGGCCTCTTAGCTTTGGACTTTCTGCATGATTCATGTCCTGAACCCTTCCCCTCCCCCACTTTCTTCCCCCTGCTTATCTATAATCTCTTTCATAATTCCCTTGACAGCTCTGTTGTAAATTGTGTGAAATTATGCACAACATCTGGACACAGTTTTCTCCAGTATAATTTTATTGTTGGGAGTTTGCTGGCTTTCACAGCTTTTTTTGGTAACAAATATGACGTGTTCAGTGGTATAATCCTTCCGGACTTTCACAGTGTTCTGTCAGAGCTCTCTTCCATACATTAACAGTCTTTCCATAGAGGACCATGCGTGCCAAGCCTTAAAGCTCTTTATGACCCCTCGGTCTAGAGGCCGGAATTAGAAATATTGTGTTTGGGGGCAAGAAGACCACTTCAGGGCCTTCAGTGTAGAACTCATAGAGTTCTGGATGACCAGTGGCATGGTCCAACAACAACAACAACAAACTTCAAAAACGCAGCCCCCTGACTGGCAAAGTACTTCCTGACTTCAGGGACAAAGCACTGATGGGACCAGTTCAGAAAATGTGTTCCCATTGTCCAGGCCTCCTCATTGTACAACCAAAAAGAGGCAGCTAGTGCTTTTCTTTTCCCTTCGAGGCTTGGGGATTAGCAGCTATATAGATCAGAGAATTCCTGATCAGACAGCCCACCGCGACTGCACAAAACACAGACTATCTGTCTGCCCTAAATCTTGGTGCTCACTTCTTCTTATTGGTGAATGGCTTCTGTGACCTTCCTCCCCACTCTCTCCCCCAGGTAGGACATATTCGTCTTCCTTAAAAACCTATTCAGGCAGGTATCCTTTCTCCTCAATGACTTTTTTAATGACATCTGGGAACTGTTCTCCTGTTACCTTGACATTTGTTAGGCCAAACTTCTTTCTAAAACTATAAAACCGTCCTTTGCTGGTATTAAATTCTCTAGCTTTAGATCCTTCACCTTCCTTTTGCTTTAAGTTGTTATATGACGTCACCTTTCCTTGAATCATATTTTAGTCTATAGGTATGCCGTTCTTTTAGTAATTCTGCACTCACATAAAAACTACATTTCCAACATAGATAAAAAAGGTATTTCACAGCTGCAGACCTCGATCTACTGTACGCATCAAGCAGCTCAACCTTCTCTTGTAACGTCACGACTTTCCTGCCCCTTAGGAGCACTCCCAGCGCCACTAGTGTCCTTTCATGTGGATCCCATGCTGTTATTTAAGGGTTAGGGTGTTGCACTAGATACTATGAAAAATCTGTGTAAACTGAGGGACCACTTTTTAATGCCACACGTAATTTACTGGAGATGAGCTTCTCACTTGGTTGATTAGCATTGCATGGTGCTTTAAGCACATACTTACAACACGAGCTCATAGCAATAGCAACAGGAGGTGGCTATGAAATTATTACAGTGGTACAGTATATACTACGGTTAATTTTATGAAGTAATCATTCAACATTGCACCTTTATATTCACTTACATGTCTCTATTGCAAAACACTTCTCAGTGTGTAAATGTTTGTGTGCCTAAGTTTGGTAAATTTTAAGCTTTGTAATAGACTTGTGCATATTTTCTGGTAATAAATGATAGACTAGTGTTGACATATGGTCTATGTTTTCATGGCATACATACCTTTTTATTAATTGTTTTATGTTTCTTGCCTATGTGGTTTGTGAGTTTTTTCGAATTATTGGAAATGTCAAAAATTTTACCAATATACGTATTATTGATAAAAATTCATTTATAAGTGGACCCATTCAGCTCAAACCCATGTTGTTCAAGATGGGTTTCTCTCTCTGCGTCAGACACACACACCTGTACATATACAGTTGTATACACATGTACACTGTATATACATGTACAGTTGTGTATGTCTGCGTGTGCACGTGTGTGATGTAGAGAGAGAAACAACCACAAACTTTACAGAAGAGAAAATAGAAAAAAAATTGTTTTCCTGAATTCTTTCAAAGTAAGTTGTAGATCTCATGGGTCTTGGTACGTCATGATGCTGACCAAGAATGTTGGTCGTTACAGGAGACTCCAGGCTGGCAGAGTAACTGACATTGAAATAGTGACCTTAAAGTAGGGCTGCTTTTACGCAACGGGAGCAGGGACGAATATGTATTGTGGCTGCATAATCCACAAAATTATCAGCAGAATTATTCTTCATACCGCCGTGTCCAGTTACGACGGTAAATGGACAAGTACAATAGCCACAACCTGAGAGGGGCGTCACAACGGGAAGCTTAGACATCTCAAATGACAAGGTAGATAAAGTGAACAGAAGCTTCCAGACTCAAAGGAACATCATCTGAAACTGAAGTGAGATATATCTAACTAATGAAAGTAAGGGCTATTTTTCTCAAATAATAAGCGAATGAAAATAGTTGATCCAAGAATGAGTATAAACTAAACTGTTTGCATCAACTAAAATGTTCTGCTAAATTTACAAACGGAAGGGCCAGCCTTTTAAAAGAATCACAGTTACACCCCATTAAAAGCTGTCATCCGGAAGAACATCCACGCACCGGAGCTTAGTATTGGCTGGATATTGTTTAGTCCGAATGTACTTGGGTGTAAATCACATTCTAATTTGTATATTCTTAAGCACTTACAAAAGGTCAGATTACACTGTTCTAATTAGACAGTTTTAAAGCAGTGGCTTAATGGCTTTGTGCTTAAAACTTTGGTTCCAAATATATTAGGATAAGTTATCCATTCCTCCCTGGAGAAGGAATTCCTTGCCTGGGAAATACCTTGGGCAGAGGAGCCTGGTGGGCTTCAGTCTGTGGGGTTGCAAAGAGTCGGGCACAACTGAGCATGCACACACGTCTATTCCTTAATGTTAATAATGGAAAAGATTTGTCAAAATTTCTTTTTTTCATATGGCATTTTACTCTGCGTCACTGTGAGATTTATGCCTACTTAACCAAACAATTTATGGTATGTGTTGTCTAGACATAAAATCATTGGAAAGTTTTCCTAACAAACAGTGACAAGTTGTAGATTCTCATTTACATTTTCTGTGTGACAATAATTTATATTCTTTAGCATTATTAAGCTAATTGCAGTGCAGCCAAAAGCAATAAATCAAAGGACTGTGTACTACAAATTTAGACGACTAGTAATATATAACATCAGCATGCTGGCAAGAGGACAGGCTGCTCCTTGAGAGAATTTTACGTAGGGCTCTACCACTGTGTCAAGTCTGACAGTCTGTTATCACCGAAACCTCTTCACAGTTCAGTTTCTATCTTATCTGATTTTTGTTGAGACATAATTATTAAAAGCCATGTCCTAAGAAGTAGTACAAGAAAACAATCTAGAATAAAAGACTGGCATTGCAATAGTTCTTTGTCTGGACAGATAGGACATGTCATAAATTATGTGGGCTTCCCTGGTGGCTCAGATGGTTCCAGCAATGTGGGAGACCTGGGTTTGATCCCTGGGTTGGGAAAATCCCCTGGAGAAAGGAAAAGCTACCCACTCCGGTATTCTTGCCAGGAGAATTTCATGGACTGAGGAACTTGGCAGGTCGCAAAGAGTCAGACACGACGGAGAGACTTTCACATAAATTATTTAGTGAATTGTTTATTTGAGACAGTTAAATCCAGCACTTAACTGGTTACTCTCTCATGGTCAAAACTGAAATAGTTAGAATGAAACTTTAGAATCTTGAATGTAGGTGTAAATTGTGATATCTCTGGAAATTATCTCATATGAAGTGTATGGAAGACGCTCAATCTGATAAGATATGGAAGTAAATGCCTGATTCGTTAGTGGCATACTCGTTTACAAGCTACTCAGTTTTCATGCAAAATGAAATTCATTTAAATGATGCAAATTATGTTATACATACAATGACAGAATGTCACAATTCAAACAAAAATCTTCAAATCAGTTTTTAAAAATAAATATTATCTAAGTAATTCTTATACTTGTAGCTTTAAACTGTTAATATGTGCTGAGCAGGATAAGAAAAAAAATCTTTTGTCTTCGGCACATCCATATTTCAGCAAGTATATGTCACCTAAAATTTATTTAATTTAAAAAGGAGCTCACTGTCTATCTTACAATCTTCCTAAATGGTACCACGTCCACCAGTAACAACTCTGCTCAAATCTCAGCAGTTCCTTTAATAGTCAGTCAACTAACACATTTCTCTATTTCCTCCTGCAGCCTCTCTATCCTTCCCTTCCTAGCCCAGCCAAAGACTTCAAGGTTTTCATACTTTTGATAGGATTCTCATTCTTGGACTTATTGTACTTGGTTGCTTGCTTACTCAGTTAACCAAAAGAAATATCTTAAATGCTCTATTTCATCTTTCTAACCCCTTGAGTGGCTCTGACTTGCCTGTAGCATCAGATCCAGAATTTCAGTCTCTACTCATCACCTCACTTACCATCCCAAACTCTCCCTAGGTGTCTCACTGTTCCTTGCAGTCAGTTACTCAGATCTTTTACTTATTCTGGTCCCAAGACCTCACATTTCATCCCTGGGTCTCTACAATTGTGTAAACTATCTCTACAACTACCTACGCATCCTCTGAGCATAGCTCAAGCTTCATTCCTCGTGTCCCTGGACTTGGCAATCCTCGGTTTCACTCTTCTCTGACTCTGTCACTTAGATTATCTCTCTGTGCCTGAAAAACCATGTAAACAAAGTTCAGTTCACTTCCGTTCCGTTTAGTCACTCAATCGTGTCTAACACTTTGTGACCCTTGGACTGCAGTATGTCAGGCGGCCTTGTCCATCACTCATGTTCATTGAGTCAGTGATGCCATCCAACCATCTCATCCTCTGTCACCCCCTTCTCCTCCTGCCCTCAATCTTTCCCAGCATCAGGGTCTTTTCAAATGAGTCAGCTCTTCACATCAAGTGGCCAAAGTATTGGAGTTTCAGCTTCAACATCAGTCCTTCCAATGAACACCCAGGACGGATCTCCTTTAGGATGGACTGGCTCCAACACCACAGTTCAAAAGCATCAATACCTTGGCACTCAGCTTTCTTTATGGTCCAACTCTCACATCCATACATGACCACTGGAAAAACCATAGGCCTGACTGGACGGGCCTTTGTTGGCAAAGTAATGTCTCTGCTCTTCAACATGCTATCTAGCTCGGTCATAAATTTCCTTCCAAGGAGCAATTATCCTTTAATTTCATGGCTGCAATCACCATCTGCACTCATTCTGAGCCCCAAAAAGTAAAGTCAGCCACTGTTTCCCATCTATTTTCCATGAAGTGATGGGACCAGAGGCATGATGTTCATTTTCTGAATGTTGAGCTTTAAGCCAACATTTTCACACTCCTCTTTCACTTTCATCAAGAGGCTTTTTAGTTCCTCTTCACTTTCTTCCATAAGGGTGGTGTTATCTGCATATCTGAGGTTATTGATATTTCTCCCGGCAATCTTGATTCCAGCTTGTGCTTCATCCAGTCCAGCGTTTCTCATGATATACTCTGCATAGAAGTTAAATAAGCAGGGTGACAATATACAGCCTTGACGCACTCCTTTTCCTCTTTGGAACCAGTCTGTTGTTCCATGTCCAGTTCTAACTGTTGCTTCCTGGTCTGTATACGGATTTCTCAAGAGGCAGGTCAGGTGGTCTGGTATTCCCATCTCTTTCAGAATTTTCCACAGTTTATTGTGATCCACAGAGTCAAAGGCTTTGGCATAGTCAATAAAGGAGAAATAGATGTTTTTCTGGAACTCTTTTGCTTTATCAATGATCCAGCGGATGTTGGCAATTTGATCTCTGGTTCCTCTGCCTTTTCTAAATCCAGCTTGAACATCTGAAATTTCACAGTTCATGTATTGCTGAAGCCTGGCTTGGAGAATTTTGAGCATTACTTTACTAGCATGTGAGATGAGTGCAATTGTGCAGTAGTTTGAGCATTCTTTGGCATTGCCTTTCTTAGGGATTGGAATGAAAACTGACCTTTTCCAGTCCTGTGGCCACTGCTGAGTTTTCCCAATTTGCTGGCATATTGAGTGCAGCACTTTCACAACATCATCTTTCAGGATTTGAAATAGCTCAACTGGAATTCCATCACCTCCACTAGCTTTGTTCGTAGTGATGCTTCTGAAGGCCCACTTGACTTCACATTCCAGGATGTCTGGCTCTAGATGAGTGATCACACCATTGTGATTATCTGGGTTGTGAAGATCTTTTTCTGTATAGTTCTTCTGTGTATTCTTGCCACCTCTTCTTAATATCTTCTGCTTCTGTTAGGTACATACCATTTCTGTCCTTTATCGAGCCCATCTTTGCATGAAATGTTCCCTTGGTATCTCAGATTTTCTTGAAGGGATCTCTAGCCTTTCCCATTCTATTGTTTTCCTCTATTTCTTTGCATTGATCACTGATGAGGGCTTTCTTATCTCTCCTGGCTATTCTTTGGAACTCTGCATTCAAATGGCTATATCTCTTCTTTCTCCTTTGCTTTTCTCCTCTCTTCTTTTCACAGCTATTTGTAAGGCCTCCTCAACAGCCATTTTGCTTTTTTGCATTTCTTTTGGGGGATGGTCTTGATCCCTGTCTCCTGTACAATGTCACGAACCTCCGTCCATAGTTCATCAGGCACTCTATCTATCAGATCTAGGCCCTTAAATCTATTTCTCACTTCCACTGTCTAATCATAAAGGATTTCATTTAGGTCACACCTGAAGGGTCTAGTGGTTTTCCCCAGTTTCTTCAATTTCAGTCTGAATTTGGCAAGAAGGGGTTCATGATCTGAGCCACAGTCAGCTCCTGGTCTTATTTTTGCTGACTGTATAGAGCTTCTCCATCTTGGGCTGCAAAGAATATAATCAGTCTGATTTCGGTGTTGACCATCTGGTGATGTCCACGTGTAGAGTCTTCTCTTGTGTCGTTGGAAGAGGGTGTTTGCTATGACCAGTGCATTTTCCTGGGAAAACTCTGTTAGCCTTTGCCCTGCTTAATTCTGCATTCCAAGGCCAAATTTGCCTGTTACTCCAGATGTTTCCTGATTTCCTACTTTTGCATTCCAGTCACCTATAATGAAAAGGACATCTTTTGAGGGTGTTAGTTCTAGAAGGTCTTGTAGGTCTTCATAGAACCATTCAACTTCAGCTTCTTTAGCGTTACTGGTCGGGGGATTGAATTGTTTGCCTTGGAAATGAACAGAGTTCATTCTGTCTTTTTGAGATTGCATCCAAATACTGCATTTTGGACTCCTGTTGACTATGATGGCTACTCCATTTCTTAAGGGATTCCTGCCCACAGTAGTAGATGTAATGATCATCTGAGTTAAATTCACCCATTCCAGTCCATTTTAGTTCGCTGAGTCCTAGAATGTCGACGTTCACTCTTGCCATCTCTTGTTTGACCACTTCCAATTTGCCTTGATTCATGGACCTGACATTCCAGGTTCCTATGCAATATTGCTCTTTACAGCATCGGATCTTGCTTCTATCACCAGTCACATCCACAGCTGGGTATTGGTTTTGCTTTGGCTCCATCCATTCTTTCTGGAGTTATTTCTGCACTCATCCCCAGTAGCATATTGGGCAGCTACTTACCTCGGAAGTTCATCTTTCATTGTCCTATCTTTTTGCCTTTTCATCCTGTTCATGGGGTTCTCAAGGCAAGAATCCTGTAGTGTTTTGCCATTCCCTTCTCCAGTGGACCACATTTTCTCAGAACTCTCCACCATGACCCATCTGTCTTGGTTGGCCCTACATGGCATGGCTTAGTTTCATTGAGTTAGAGAAGGCTGTGGTGCATGCAATCAGATTGGCTAGCCTTCTGTGATTGTGGTTTCAGTCTGTCTGCCCTTTGATGCTGTCTCTCAGCCTCTACTGTCTTACTGGGGTTTCTCTTACCTTGGACACAGGATATCTCTTCACGGCTGTTCCAGCAAAGTGCAGCTGCTGCTCCTTCCCTTGGGCGTGGGGTAGTTCCTCTCCCTGCTTCTCACTCTAGTGCTCAGCAGCCACTGTTCGCCGCTCCAGCACTTCAAACAAAGTGTTTAATACTTAGTAAATGAGTAATACCCAGTACCTAAACACAAGTATTTTATAATCTGTAAGTTTTATAGCATCAATTTTTCATCATTCCCAGAAAAAAATTGGATTTAAATTTATGGCCACTTCTAGAAAGATAACTTCCTAAGTAATCACTACTATTTCTAAGACTACTAATACCCAGAGTGGGATCAGTATAATTCACAGCCTCAACTTATTTATATGAAATAGGGATATTGAGGTTTGAACTTAAATAGTCCAGAAAACCCACCTTATCGTCAAGTTTGCTTTTACACAGTATATTCTTTGCAGGAGTTTTTCCTCATTGTCCCCAAATTAAAATGGCAGCCAAATGGCCAAAGAAGATGAAGTATTTTGAAACAAAAAAAACTAGCATTTCCCAGCTTGGGATATGATCAGTGTAACGAAAGATCAGTGGTTGCCTGCATAATACCCATCGTCCACATCTGAATTCATAGGTACCTGTGACATGGTCATCAACTTTATTTTCTACTCTTCAGTATCAGGCCCCCAAAACATATCTAAATCTTTAAGATTCTATTAATATACTTAACATTTAAAACTAAAATTTCATAACATTTAAATTTTAAAATTTAATAAGGTCTTCATCACGACAGCATCATGATAATCCGCTACATTTACTGTGGACTCCTCACCATTCCAGGCCTTATTTTAAGTGCTTCCTTTATTAGCTCATGCAATCACCACAACAGCCCTAGGACTTGGGTATTATTATTATATTATCCACTTTTAAAAGATGAGGATAATGAGGGAAGGAAATGTTAAGGACTTTGCCTAATTACACACAACTAGTAATGGCAAAGTTGAGGTTCGGAACCAGGCAGTTTAGTCTATGGATTCAGGCAGAACTCACAACAAATATGCTTATTTCTTTCGTAAAAATTATCATTGGTTTTTAATTCTATTATATTAATTATTACTTATCATAGTCTTTGTCTTTTAACAGTAGTTTTGATCTTTGTCTTACTTGAGAAAAGTTGGAGCCAGACACTTTTCTTATATGGTAAATTGGGTTGCTCAAGTTGCTTAAAGATATCATATTTTTGTTGGAGGATAAAGCTGTATTTAATGTCTAAAATTAACTTGATTAAAGCAGAAGGAAAGTAATAATCATTTTTAGAACTTTTAAGTTATAATGGACAAATAAGTGTTAAAACTTCTAAGACTAAGGTAATATGGGAAAAGAAAAAAAGAGTGGCAAATAAAAGGTGGAAACAATGACAGATTTTATTTTCTTGGGCTCCAAAATCACTGTGGATGAAGAGTGCAGTCATGAAATTAAGACACTTACTCCTTGAAAGGAAAGCTATGATGAACCGAGACAGTGTATTAAAAAGCAAAGATATCACTTTGCCAACAGAGGTCTGTATAGTCAAAACTATGGTTTTTCCAGTGGTCATGTATGGATGTGAGAGTTGGGCCATAAAAAAGATGGGGCACCAAAGGGTTGAGCACCAAAGAACTGATGCTTTCGAATTGTGGATGTTGGAGAAGGTGCTTGAGAGTCCCTTGGACTGAAGGAAGATCAATCCAGTTAATCTGAAAGGAAATCAACCCTGATTTTCATTGGAAGGACTGATGTTGAAGGTTTGGCCACTTGATGTGAAGAGCTGACTCATTGGAAAAAACCTTCATGCTGGGAAAGATTGAAGGCAAAAGGAGAAGGGGGCGACAGAGGATGAGATAGGTGAATAGCACCACTGACTCAATGCACATGAGTTTGAGGAAGTTTTAGGAGATAGTGGAGGGCAGAGGAGCCTGGCATGCTGCAACCCATGGAGTTGCAGAGAGTCAGACATGACTCAGCACCTGAGCAGCAGCAACAGTGATGTGGGCTGAATTTCCTAACCTACCTCAAAGTTTATCTACTTAAATTACTTCATTCCTGTATTATTCTTGTAGATCAATTATAAGTCTCTGATAGCACTTTGAAAGGGTTCAAATAACTGGAAGATTAACTGATAGTTTCAGTAAGCTCAAATAAATCTGACTGATATTCAGTAAAAAAAAAAATTCCAAATGACTTCTCTACCATAATCAGGTAAAGGGATGCATTTTATACTGCTTCCTGTTAATCATTCGTACATTCAAATTTGGCTCCATTCTACATTCCTGTAAGGAACTGAATGGAATGTGACCTATTTAGTGTGAGCCATTTGGTAGTTTCATTTTCTGATTTGGACTCCTTTGCCCAAATTGCACTGGAATCTAGTAAAAAATTAGAATGTCATAACATTTTGATGTGACCTTCAACTAAAAATACAAAAATCAAGAGCATAGAGTTACTCATGCTATGTTTTATTTGTAAAGAAGAGTAAAACCTAAAAATGATGAACCAGGTTAGATGTCTTTTGTGATCCTACTTGCCTCCCTATCACAATACAGTATCATATGATACTGATTTTTAGAATTTAAGTGGCACTTGAAAGTTTTCCCAATAGACCACTTTAAACAACAAATGATAAAATAAGGAACGCTAAGCAAATGCTTTCCTGAAACAGTTAAGTGTCTATGTCCTTGAAAAGACATTGATTTCGATTCTAGTTCTTCACAACACATGGAGCACACACATTTATTGATCCTCCCCACCAGATCTCACTGCAAGAGGCATGACAATGCACGAAGGAAACAAAACCCTAAGAGAATTAGCAGGAAGTGTAGACATCAGTAGACCACAGAGTTTGGAGGCATAAAGCAAATGAAGTAGCCATTCCTTATATGAGCAGAACTGAAAACCAAACTGCATCCTAGAGGGACCATAAAGAATCCACAGATGTGAAGATTAGGACTGTGTTGTGGGGTGATGATAACTACATGCTACCCTGCAACGTCCTGCATATAGTCCCCCCTCCCATTCTCGTAGATACAAAGAGATGGCAACTGTGACGATAAACAGAGAGAATAACAGATGTACGGTTTGAAAAGAGCCCCAACTCTCCAGGCTATTATGTCATAATGTTTACAGCCAATCTTGATCTCTTATCTTTTAATTCAACACTTTCCCCACAATGTTTGTACTCTATTGCTAGTGGTAGTAGTTATGATTTTAGTGTGGTTTTTGCCTGAAAGTTAAATGGCACTATGGCATCATAATTGAAATCGCAAAAATGGATGGGACTCCCCAGGAAGAATGTATGACACGCAAAAGGAAGGCAGCCTTGAGTGATGCTTCTCAGGAATACCAATATTTAAAGGGAAGGCAGACAGCATAGAAGTGGAGAAGAAATGGCCAAGTAAATAAGCAAACTAGAGATGCGAGTGCAACGTCACAGAAGACAAAGGATGGAACATTTCATTAAAAAATATAAAGTGTTCTAAAGGATTCAATTATGTTAAGAGAAAACATCCATTGGGTTTAGGAATAAAGAAGTCATTGGTGTTTTGTCAAGACACATTTCAGTAGGGGGGGCAGGAGCAGAAGTGGACTGTATGAGGGCAGGTGGTTTGGAGAATCAATGTTGATAATAACTGTTTGAGAAGAAAGAAAAATGATGTGGAAGTTTCTAGAGGAGAGTGCAGAGTCATGGACAGATTTGGTTTTGTGTTTTGTTTTAAGACGATAGAAACTTAACCAAACCAATAAAGCGGAAAAGGTTGAAGACACAGGAAAGAAAAGTAACAGTTGGTAGATGAGGTGTCTGAGTGAGGGGGCATTCAGACTACAGTTGTCAGAGGACACCTTTATAGAAGAGGGAGACCGTTTCCATGAGCAGGAGGAAAAAAGGAATGGCTGGTATGTATGGAAGTAATTGCATAGATCTGGTAGGGAGGAAGTTTGCATAAGATGACTTTTAGTAATTTTGAGAAGTAATAGAGGAGGTATCAAGGAATTTGATGAAGACCACTGAAAATGGAAGCAATAACTTATTTGGAAAACCAGGAAGAATTCTTAGCTAGCATCAAGAATCAAGCCAGAGTTGGAGAATAAGAATTTACAGAGCCACTAAACTGCGTTGTTTTCTTCTGTAGCAATGAGCAAAGGAGTAGTTGGCTGTTGTTCACTAAGTCGTGTTCAAATCTTTGTGACCTCCATGGACTGCAGCAAGCCATTCTTTCCTGTCCTTCACTATCGCCCAGGGTTTGCTCAAATTCATGTTCATTGAGTCAGTCAGTCACTCAGCGCAGTTCAGTCACTCAGCCCTGTGCGACTCTTTGCGACCCCATGAATAGCAGCAACCAGGCCTCCCTGGCCATCACCATCTCCCGGAGTTCACTCAGACTCACGTCCATCGAGTCAGTGATGCCATCCAGCCATCTCATCCTCGGTCGTCCTCTTCTCCTCCTGCCCCCCATCCCTCCCAGCATCAGAGTCTTTCCCAATGAGTCAACTCTTTGCGTGAGGTGGCCAAAGTACTGGACCTTCAGCTTTAGCATCATTTCCTCCAAAGAAATCCCAGGACTGGTCTCCTTTAGGATGGACTGGTTGGATCTCCTTGCAGTCCAAGGGACTCTCAAGAGTCTTCTCCAACACCACAGTTCAAACACATCAATTCTTCAGTGCTCAGCCTTCTTCACAGTCCAACTCTCACATCCATACATGACCACTGGAAAAACCATAGCCTTGACTAGACAGATGTTTGTTGGCAAAATAATGTCTCTGCTTTTGAATATACTATCTAGTTTGGTCATACATTTTCTTCCAAGGAGTAAGCGTCTTTTAATTTCATGGCTGCAGTCACCATCTGCAGTGATTTTGGAGCCCCCCAAAATAAAGTCTGACACTGTTTCCAATGTTTCCCCATCTATATCGCATGAAGTGATGGGACCAGATGCCATGATCTTTGTTTTCTGAATGTTGAGCTAAAGCTTAAAAGCCAACTTTTTCACTGTCCTCTTTCACTTTCATCAAGAGGCTTTTTAGCTCCTCTTCACTTTCTGCCATAAGGGTGGTGTCATCTGCATATCTGAGGTTATTGATATTTCTCCCGGCAATCTTGATTCCAGCTTGTGTTTCTTCCAGTCCAGCATTTCTCATGATGTATTCTGCATAGAAGTTAAAAAAGCAGGGTGACAATATACAGCCTTGACGTACTCCTTTTCCTATTTGGAACCAGTCTGTTGTTCCATGTCCAGTTCTAACTGTTGCTTTCTGACCTGCATACAGATTTCTCAAGAGGCAGGTCAGGTGGTCTGGTATTCCCATCTCTTTCAGAATTTTCCACAGTTTATTGTGATCCACACAGTCAAGGCTTTGGCATAGTCAATAAAGCAGAAACAGACATTTTCTGGAACTTTCTTGCTTTTTCCATGATCCAGTGGATGTTGGCAATTTGATCTCTGGCTCCTCTGCCTTTTCTAAATCCAGCTTGAACAACTGGAAGTTCACGGTTCATGTATTGTTGAAGCCTGGCTTGGAGAATTTTGAGCATTACTTTACTAGCATGTGAGATGAGTGCAATTGTGTGGTAGTTTGAGTATTCTTTGGCATTGCCTTTCTTAGGGATTGGAATGAAAACTGACCTTTTCCAGTCCTGTGGCCAATGCTGAGTTTTCCAAATTTTCTGGCCTATTGAGTGTAGCACTATCACAGCATCATTTTTCAGGATTTGAAACAGCTCAACTGGAGTTCCATCACCTCCACTAGCTTTGTTCGTAGTGATGCTTCCGAGGGCCCACTTGACTTCACATTCCAGGATGTCTGGCTCTAGGTGAGTGATCACACCTTTGTGATTATCTGGGTTGTGAAGATCTTTTTTGTACAGTTCTTCTGTGTATTCTTGCCACCTCCTCTTAATATCTTCTGCTCCTGTTAGGTCCATACCATTTCTGTCCTTTATTGAGCCCATCTTGCCTTGAGTATTCTTGCCTTGAGAACCCCATGAACAGTATGAAAAGGCAAAATGATAGGATACTGAAAGAGGAACTCCACAGCTCAGTAGGTGCCCAATATGCTACTGGAGATCAGTGCAGAAATAACTTCAGAAAGAATGAAGGGATGGAGCCAAAGCAAAAACAATACCCAGTTGTGGATGTAACGGGAGATAGAAGGAAGGTCTGATGCTGTAAAGAGCAATATTGCATAGGAACCTGGAATGTTAGGTCCATGAATCAAGGCAAATTGGAAGTGATCAAACAAGAGATGGCAAGAGTGAATGTCGACATTCTAGGACTCAGTGAACTAAAATGGACTGGAATGGGTGAATTTAACTCAGATGACCATTATATCTACTACTGAGGGCAGGAATCCCTCAGAAGAAATGGAGTAGCCATCATGGTCAACAAAAGAGTCCGAAATGCAGTACTTGGATGCAATCTCAAAAATGGCAGAATGATCTCTATTCTTTTCCAAGGCAAACCATTCAATATCACGGTAATCCAAGTCTATGCCCCAACTAGTAACGCTGCAGAAGCTGAAGCTGAATGGTTCTGTGAAGACCTACAAGACCTTTTAGAACTAACACCCAAAAAGATGTCGTTTTCATTATAGGGGACTGGAATGCAAAAGTAGGAAGTCAAGAAACACCTGGAGTAACAGGCAAATTTGGCCTTGGAATGTGAAATGAAGCAGGGCAAAGACTAATACAGTTTTGCCAAGAGATAGCCCTCTCATAGCAAACACCCTCTTCCAACAACACAAGAGAAGACTCTACATATGACATCACCATACGGTCAACAGTGAAATCAGATTGATTATATTCTTCGCAGCCAAAGATGGAGAAGATCTATACAGTCAGCAAAAACAAAACCAGGAGCTGACTGTGGCTCAGATCATGAACTCCTTATTACCAAATTCAGACTTAAATTGAAGAAAGTAGGGAAAACCACTAGACCATTCAGGTATGACCTAAATCAAATCCCTTATGATTATACAGTGGAAGTGAGAAATAGATTTAAGGGCCTAGATCTGATAGATAGAGCGCCTGATGGACTATGGAATGAGGTTCGTGACACTGTATAGGAGACAGGGATCAAGACCATTCTCATGAAAAAGAAAGGCAAAAAAGCAAAAAGGCTGTCTGGAGAGGCCTTACAAATAGCTGTGAAAAGAAGAGAAGCGAAAAGCAAAGGAGAAAAGGAAAGATATAAGCATCTGAATGCAGAGTTCCAAAGAATAGCAAGAAGAGATAAGAAAGCCTTCTTCAGCGATCAATGCAAAGAAATAGAGGAAAAGAACCGAATGGGAAAGACTAGAGATCTCTTCAAGAAAATTAGAGATTGAGTCAGTAGTGCTATCCAACCATCTCATCCTCTGTGGCCCTTCTCTCGTTTTGGCTTCTCTCTTTCCCAGCATCAGGGTCCGAGTAGCCGGCATGAGATCATGATCTTAAAGAAAGAAAGAACTGACTGCCACTGACATGTGTGAGGGCACGTCAGATTCGGATAAACTGGACGGCTCTCAAAAATGTCTCTGTAGCTCCTGATAATCAAATTTCACCCAAGTATCTAAGAAGCATGTTCACTCTTGTCAGTAATTCATTCCTATAACCATTCTGAAAAACTAAACTGGAAACTTAAGTCTAATCTATGATTACTAGAATTATATGAAAACCTAGTTAAAGAATATTTTTCTTGTCTTCATAATATGTTCTGGATTTTCTAAGTGCCCTAATAAAGTTCCAGTAACAGAGTTTGCTTTGTGAGGAGGGAAACTGCTGAGGCCATGGGCCACATGGATTGGTTCCCCTACTTAATGCTTTAGATTTTTCAGATTCTTTACTCATAGTAGAACTTAAAACAATGTTATTTTTGACCTAAAACCAACATAAAAGTGGTTTTCAAAATCTGACACAGCACTGAATGGCATTTTTAAGATTTAACACGCCTGACCACTCCCATTCTGTGCCTCATCCTGCCCTTGGCTTCCAAGGCAATCCCTGCTCCTGAGCTTTCTCTTCCCTGGCTGCTACCCTGTGCCTCCTCCCTGCCTGACTCTCTACGTTTCTGCCTGTAAATCCTGAGACTCTGCCTTTGCTCCTAGATGCACTCATCCACCTCAGGCGTAAAAAAATCATCTTTTGTAGATCATTTCCCAATTTCTCTCACTAGCCTGGATTTCTCTTTTGAACTCCAGACTCATTCATTTGACATCCCTATGGATATATATAACAGGCATCACAGATTCCACTCGTCCAAAAACTAGCTCTTGATTCCTCCCTTCTACCACCACCAATTTCAAATGAGCTCTAACCAGATTTCCCCATCTCAGGAAATTGCAACTCCATTCTCCTAAGTGTGTTCAGTCAAAGATGCTTGAGATCCAGGATTTCTCCACCTTTACCTCATCAGTAAGCACATCCTGTTAAATGTGTTCATCTGAATAGACGGATTCTATCAGATGAATTGATTTTTAATTCATCCTCCACTGATTTGTCCTCCACTGATATCACCAAAACTCAGTTTGTTCTTTCCAATTTGGCTGTTACAAATGAAGCTATAATCAAACGTCCTCGTGCAAGTCTCTGTCGACATAGCTGGTGTTTCTGAAGGGCAGGTAGCTCATGCTTGGTCATAAGGCATGGGTGCTTTGACTTCTGATAGCTATGGCGTGATTGCCCTTCAGAGAGTTTGTACCAATTTGCATATTCTCCAGGGGAACGTGAGAAGGTAATGCCCGATCTGATTCATTCTCTCCCTAAAAGGTAAGCTGCTACTGCTAAGCCGCTTCAGTCGTGTCCGACTCTGTGCGACCCCATAGATGGCAGCCCACCAGGCTTCCCCATCCCTGGGATTCTCCAGGCAAGAACACTGGAGTGGGTTGCCATTTCCTTCTCCAATAAAAGGTAAGCTAGTCTGAGCCATCTTGGTATCCAACACCGATCTGATATTGCCTCTTTCCCAGAGACCGTGCGGTAATGCTGCAGCTGGGCTTTCAGATAATCTGCAGTTTCATGCTGCCCTTTATCTAACCAACCAGTCATTATAAAGGCAGTATTTTCACTGCTTCACACCTCATATTCTTTCCATTTGTAAGATGAAGAGGTTAGACTAATTGATTTAAAAATTTTCAACCTCCACATTCTGAGATATAAATCCTGCATTAGAAGTGTTTTGGGACTGATTCAGGCTTCACCATGTGTTAGCTGACCATTATTTATCTGCATCTATCTGTGACTATCCTTTCATCTCTTCTTTCAATTTTAATAGAAAAATGCTAATTGAAAGCAAGAGGAAAAACATCATTTTAATAAGTATGGATCATAAAACATATTTCCTTAAAATAAAGAAAAGCTGAGACTGAGGAAGATAGAGAAAATCTTATCTAAAGTCTTCATGCCACTAATACGGAAACTGTGAGCCAAAGGAGGCATGTGAAGTGTCAGAGATAACACCACCGAGGTTCCAGACCCCCAGAGAACACAGCAGATTCACCCTATCAATCCACTGCTCATTTCATTCTATTTTGTGTAATACGTTTGTAGGCAGCAGAATTTCTAGAGGAGTTTGGAAGCGAAGGGCAGCCTATACGGAGTGGGCATTCCTTTTGCTTTCTCACCCTGACTCTCTTGCTGACTGCTGACTTCCCTCGTGTTGCTTCTTGCTAGTTCCCTGGTGTACTCTGCGTTAGCTCAGCACAGCCCGGACGCCTGCAATTGGCTGCCAGGAGAGGATATGCAGCAACCTGTTTGAAGAGAGACTAGTTCCTTCTCCTCTCAAATCAGAAAGGAGCATGACTTCCTGACAGGGGATTAGCTCAAGCGTGGGCTGCGAGCTATAGCACGGTGTGCTCTGGGCCCATCTGAAGCTCGACGTCTTGGAGGAGGAGAAGCTTCAGTACAGGGTTGGGAAGTGCTCAGGACGTGACTCTTCATGTTGCTCTCCACTTCTTTCTCAATTACAGGCACATTTGGTCATGAAAGCTTGGAAGGTCTACTGGAAACATTTTTCAGCTTAGAAGAAGAGTAACATTAATAGTTGCTATTCACTTTGCTCTTACAGGGTAGCAGGCAACTCTAAGCATCTTACATTTATTATTTCTTCTAATCAGCACAAATCTTATCAGTATACTACTTCTATATACCCCCATGGTAGTGAAAAGTTGAAAGAAATCTAGTTGTCTTCATTTTAAGGCTAAATAATTTTATAGCTAAATAATATGTGGTAGGAGAAGGAAATGGCAACCCACTCCAGTACTCTTGCCTGGAAAATTCCATGGATGGAGGAGCCTGGTGGGCTACAGCCTGTGGGGTCACAAAGAGTCAGACACGACTGAGCGACTTCACTTCCTCACTAATATGTGGTAGACACATTCCACAGGAGAAAAACATTAACTGGACGCTCACAAAGCACCATACAGCGATCTTAAAAATAAGATACGAGAAAAACAACAACAACACAAAAGAGAATAGGATTTATAGAGTACCACCTATCTCTTGTTGGACTCTTTGTGACCCATGGAGTGTAGCTCAACAAGCCCTCTGTGCATGGAATTCTCCAGGCAAGAATACTGGAGTGGGTAGCCATTCCCTTCTCCAAGGGATCTTCCTGACCCAGGGCTCAAACCCAGTTCTCCTGCATTGCAGGAACATTCTTTACCATCTGAACCAGCTAGCAAGGTAATGCTCAAAATCTTTGAAGCTAGACTTCAACGGTATTTGAACGAAGAACTTCTAGAAATACAAGCTGGATTTAGAAAAGGCAGAGGAACCAAAATTCAAATCGCCAACATCCAGTGGATCGTGAAAAAGGCAAGAGAATTCCAGAAAAACGTCTAGTCTTGTTTCATTGCCTGCACTAAAGCCTTTGACTATATGGATCACAGAGATGGGACTACCAGACCACCTTACCTGTCTCCTGAGAAACCTGTACACAGGACAAGAAACAACAGTCAGAACTGAACACGAACAACAGACTGATTGCAAATTGGGAAAGGAGTATGTCAAGGCTGTATACTGTCCCCCTGCTTATTTAACTTCTATGCCAAGTACATCATGAGAATGCTGGGCTGGACAAAAACACAAGCTGGAATCAAGATTGCTGGGAGAAATATCAACAACCTCAGATATGCAGATATGCAGATGACACCAGAAAGCAAAGAGGATGAAGGTGAAAGAAGAGAGTGAAAAAGCTGGTTTAAACATTTCTCAGCATTCAGAAAACTAAGATCATGGCATCTGGTCCCATCACTTCATGGCAAATAGATGGGGGAGCAATGGAAACAGTGAGACTTTCTTGGGCTCCTAAATCACTGCAGATGGTGACTGCAGGCAGGAAATTAAAAGACAATTGCTCCTTAGAAGAAAAGCTATGACGAACCTAGACAGCATATTAGAAAGCAACTGATGTGTAAAAGACCCTGATGCCAGGGAACATTGAGGGCAAGAGGAGAAGGAGGCAACAGAGGATGAGATGGTTGGGTGGCATCAGCGACTCAATGGACATGAACTTGAACAAACTCCAGAAGATAGTAAAGGACAGGGAAATCCCGCATGCACAGTCCTTGGAGTTACAGAGAGACACGGCCGAGTGGCAATCACCTATGTGAAGTAAAGACTATAGTTACAAGCACTCTATCCGAAGATACACGCATACTGAAAGACAGATGTCCACACATCATAGTGGATGCCTTAAGGGAGGAGTGGCTGGAGTGAGGAGTAGAATTGAAAGCAGCAAAATAATAATAAAGAGAAAAGCCTTGTACACAGCGATTGTGATAGTTTACAGAGAAATCTCTGCAAGTGCAAAAACATTTTAAAATGCCTTGGGTCATAGTTAAGATAATACATATGAAGAAGTGTGAAGTGCAGCTATAGCTGTATATAGAAGAGCATTTATAGCTTTAAATTTCATGGTAGTAAAGAACTCTGAAAATTAGTAGTATTCAACTCAAGAAGTTAAAAAGTGAACAACAAAGTAAAACAAAAAAAAAATTTTTAAGGGATAAAAATAATCCTCATAAATTAATGAGAGTAAAAAGATAAGCTAAAGAATATAAAACCAAATATGTGCTCTTTGATTAGGACTAAAAAAATTGACAGATTTCATACTCTGTGAACCAAGAAACGTTTAAAAAGAAAAACAGCACAAATCATAATGGAAATGAAAATGGAGTATAACTGCAGATTCAGAAGATTTCTGAAAGTAACTGGGGCAAGATGAAAAGAGCATATCTGTGCCCCTCCTCCACGCCTGGCCCGTGGCCCTTTTCCCTTCGCTCTGCCTGCTGCAGGACTGCAATGCTCAGTGAACCATGAGCACAGAAGCTTTGCTGAGGGCTCCAGTGTTTATAAAAATCGTACTAAAGCAAAGAGCAACATGGAACCTTGGAGGGATATACAAGTTGATCCAACTGTCTATTTGTTTGAATATTTACCTTAAATATTTCGTGTAAAGAACAAAATATTTCAAATTAACTGGGTTAGGTGATGAGTACACAGGTGTTTTATATTATTTTACTTACTTATAAGATGTTAAAAAGTGCCTAGGTATAATTTTTTTAAAGTAAGCTTTCTCTATAGGAATTTTTTTAAATTGATTATCTTTAGCTCTTACCTTCCATGTGGGTATGTCCTCTGAAGCTTCCTTTTTCTATATAAAGACAATTAAATTCTTTTAGACCTCACATGCTTTTTGTTCTGAATGTAGCCTTTTTTACTCCTGACAGAGATTTCTTTTTGATGACTCTGCATTTGGAAGCAAGCGCCTTGAGGAAACAGCACACGGTACTGCCCTGCTGTGCTACCCAGCTCCCCTTCCCAATGAAGGACTTCTTTCCCAAGCTCCTTGTAATGTTGTTGAATGACAGCTCAGCCTTCAGCCCTCTTTGGAAGCTGCTTCTCTGAAGAGAGTTTCCTTGCCCAAGTTCAAGTCCCCTTCTCAGGGCAGACCATTTTCTTTGATTTATTGGCACATGAGTCTTTGATTTATTGGCACATGAGTAAGAGGCTGGCCCTCATGAGAGTTAGAGAAGTCTAATGGGCCATTCCAGCATCACCTGACGTCTCAAGGCCATCTGAGGCGTTACTGTGACTTCATTCCAACCCAGCTTCTCCCCTCTTCCCTATTTTGCTTCATTCTTCACAAATGGTGACTCCAAGAGCATTCCTTAATAAGCTCTCTCCTTGTTAATTTGCATTACGCAGTTTACCGCCCATGAAAGTCACTATAACCAGGGGCAGCGCAGCATGTTGGAAAGGGAACAGATACTGAAATCAGACATGCTTATTTTAATCCTAGCTCAGCTCCAATTTCGCAACTTGGACAGCCTGAGCCTTAATATCTTCATGTATAAAATGAGGATGAGATTATCCTCACAGAATTTTTTGAGGATGTATTTAAGTTCTTGATAACTATGACAATGTTGATGTCGCTATTGTTAGAATCAGGTCACATCAGAGTTTTGCAAGAGCGATAACTCTTTCAGTCTACCTCCCCCCTCCCTTCCTCTTTCCCGCCCTCCCTTCCTCTTTCCCGCCCTCCCTGTCTTCCTTCTTTAACTGAAATCATATGTAGGACCCTAACACTTAACCTCTAAAGCACATCTTCAGAGCTCTAGGATTCCTCAGAACTCAATAGTAAAACCATCAACCCAGAAGCTCTCTAAGATAATAGATCTGCTATTTCTGAAACAACAAGCTGATCATGACACAGCGATATGTCATGAGCCAGACATTAGTGGCATTAAGCTTCTGATGTATTTCTCCAGAACTACTTCCCTGAAAAAGTAAGCACATATCTTTATCAGAATAATTTGAGCCTGTTGAAACTTCTATATGCATTTCAATATATTCTTTAGCTCATCTTTAGCTTTAGACAGGAAGGTATGAATCACTTCTTAGATGTGGATCATCACTTTCACTATTTTAGTTAATTAAATGTTTCTTTGTGCTCCACTATGAACAGAAGGGCTTACAAGTTAGCTTTACTTTTTAACTTTAAAAAATTTTTAAATACTCAAAGATTACAGTTCTTTGTTTTCTTTATTAGATTTAAGGCTTATTTATCGAGTACCTATCCAACAGGTCTTAGTGGTGGTGATCCTGCACGTCACGACTAAGACCTGTTGGCAGCACATTAAAAAGCAGAGACATCACTTTGCCAACAAAGGTCCCTCTAGTCAAGCCTATGGTCTTCCCAGTGGTCATGTATGGATGTGAGAGTTGGACTATAAAGATGAATGCCAAAAAATTGATGCTTTTGAACTGTGGTGTTGGAGAAGACTCTTGAGAGTCCCTTCGACTGCTAGAAGATACAACCAGTCCCTCCTAAAAGAAATCAATCCTGAATATTCATTGGAAGGACTGATGCTGAAGCTGAAACTCCAATACTTTGGCCACCTGATGTGAAGAACTGACTCATTGGAAAAGACTCTGATGCTGGGAAAGATTGAAGGCAGGAGAAGGGGACGACAGAGGATGAGATGGCTGGATGGCATCACAAACTCGATGGACATCAGTTTGAGTGAACTCCAGGAGTTGGTGATGGACAGGGAGGCCTGGCGTGCTGCGGTCCATGGGGACCAACAAAGAGTCAGTCATGACTGAGTGACTGAACTGAACTGATTGAGTGCCTATCAACTTCTGTACCTGTGATACTTACTTGGTCTCAAAACAATCCTTTTAGGTTTATTACCCCATTTCAAAAATGTAAAAAGTATAACTCAGTAAGGTCCAGTAACCTTCCCAAGGTCACAAAGTTTAAAGAATAAACGTATGAATTCATAGGCTTTAAACTCATATATATTGACACCAAGATTTACACCACTTTCACTGTGCTCCTCTCCTTCATAAGTTAAATATTTATTACTATCCACATGAAATAAGAAAAAATGATTTAAATTCTAAAACAAAATCTAAAGTTTTAAAATCTAAAATCTTAACAATGCTGGATTACTATAGCTGAATTATGGTTGCAGATTAAATCTAGTCGTGACTGCCATTTTTTATAACATAAGGACTGTGAAAGTTGCTTAAAATTGAAAAATTGTGTGGTATTATACATATTTTTCTATGTATCAGTTCAGTTCAGTCACTCAGTTGTGTCTGACTCTTTGCGACCCCATGAATCGCAGCATGCCAGGCCTCCCTGTCCATCACCAACTCCCAGAATTTACTGAAACTCATGTCCATCAAGTCGGTGATGCCAGCCAGCCATCTCATCCTCTGTCATCCCCTTCTCCTCCTGCCCCCAATCCCTCCCAGCATCAGAGTCTTTTCCAATGAGTCAGCTCTTCGCATGAGTTTCAGCTTCACCATCAGTCCTTCCAATGAACACCCAGGACTGATCTCCATTAGAATAGACTGGTTGGATTTCCTTGCAGTCCAAGGGACTCTCAAGAGTCTTCTCCAACACCACAGTTCAAAAGCATCAAATCTTCGGCGCTCAGCTTTCTTCACAGTCCAACTCTCACATCCATATATGACCACTGGAAAAACCATAGCCTTGATTAGACGAACCTTTGTTGGCAAAGTAATGTCTCTGCTTTTGAATATGCTATCTAGGTTGGTAACTTATGTATAGTATTGTATAAATTAGTTTGTAAAGTATGTGTGTGTGTGTGTGTGTTTCTGTGTGCACCAGTGAGAACTGCCAAGTAATTTTGACATGTTGCTCCGCCTCCCAGGTGTGATGATGAGCTGCCATGTCTAGTAAGAACGTTTACACCATCTCCTACATTTTACATGATATGACCTTTAAACAGAAAATTCCTAAGTCACCGTTTCTACATATGTTGGAATAGCTGCTGTTGAACTTAACCCTCCCACTATATACAACTCTAAACCTGGGTGAAGTTTATGTGGTGACTCTTCTTAGACCATGCAGGACTGTGATCCTCCCTTAAGAAAGGAGCAACACAGAAGGTGAGCCCACATTCCTTCAGCTTTTTGCCCGAAGGTTCTTTCCAGACCAGAATTTGAGGAGGTAGAAGTCAAACTGGAAGATGGTGGCGCCACTGAAATGGAGTTCAGCCAGCTGGCGCAGCATGGGATTTCTCCAGAAAGGGAACTCTGAAGAGACAAGTTCCAAAAGTCTTTGTGGTTTTTTTCCTTCAGACTTTTTGTCATGAACTAAGGTATGTATGCATACAAGACCCCATAAAGTATAGCAGAAAGTGGTTGATGATGGGCAGAGAGCCAAAAGCAAATACCAGTAGTCACGCAATGCTGGTAAAAGTTGAATATTTCAATCAGTTGGAGCAGAGAGACCTCACCGAGTTTATTAAGCATTCCATTAAGACCTCTATTGGAGAAGGAAATGGCAACCCACTCCAGTATTCTTGCCTGGGAAATCCCATGGACAGAGGAGGCTGGAGGGGTATAGTCTATGGGGTTGCAAAGAGTCAGACACAACTGAAGTGACTAAGCGAAAGACCTATATTAGTCTGTTTGGGTTACCATAATAAAATACCACAGGTGGGTGATTTAAATAACACAGATTTGCTTTCTCACAGTTCTGGAGGCTGGAAGTCCAAGCTCAGTGTTCCTGCAGGATTGGTTTCTGGTGAAACCTCTCTTTCCAATTTATGGATGGCTGACTTCTTGTTGTGTCTTCACAAAGCCCTTCCTCTGTATGCACACAAGCCTGTTGTCTCTTCCACTTCTTACAACTACACTAGTACAATTAGATGACAACTGCACCTTTATGACCTCATTTAATCTTATTTGCATCTTAAAAATCTCTATCCCCAAATACAGTCACATTAGAGATTGGGCTTCAACATATTAATTTGAGAAGGGCACTATTCAAAACATAATGTGACCCTCAAATAATTGTACTATAAGACAAAGGACCACATGCCTAAAGCCAATCTTCATGGAAGCAGGATGACCAGCCATTAATTTAACCACTTTTCAGATCTAAACCAATATTGTTTATAGAGGAAATCAATATAGATTCCCCACCTGCTCCGCATTATCTGTAATAATATACAAGATCACTATACATGCAAAATATCAGGAAAATGGGCCCCATGACCAAGACTAAAAGCAGCAAATGTAGATGCAGTTAAGATGACCTTAATGTTGGGATCAGCATACAGAAATTTCAAACGAGCATATTAATCTTTTCAGGAATTCAAAGGATGGTATAGAAAAAAGTGCATTAAACTGTAGAATTCTAATACAGAAATTCAAACGATAAAAAGAACTGAATAAAAATTATAGAAATAAAAAATAAATGTAAAATAAAAAAATTCACCGGATGGACCTAAAGAAAGATTATGTGCTACAGAAGTAAGGATCAGTGAACCTTAAGATAGGTCAATAGAAATTAACCCAAAGAGAAAAGAGAAAGAAATTAACAGACCCCTAATGACTTGTGGGGTATCTCTTCACAGCTGCTCCAGCAAAGTGCAGCTGCTGCTCCTTGCCTTGGATGAGGGGTATCTCCTCACGGCCACCCCTCCTGACCTTGAACGTGGAGTAGCTCCTCTCGGCCTTCCTGCACCCGCACAGCCGCCACTCCTTGGACGTGTAGTAGCTCCTCTCGGCCGCCTCCCCTGACCCTGGACACGGGGTAGCTCCTCTCGACCGCGCTTTTGCGCAGTCCGTTGCAGCCAGCGTCAGTTTTCATTCCAATCCCAAAGAAACACAGTGCCAAAGAATGCTCAAACTACCACAAAACTGCACTCATCTCACATGCTGGTAAAGTAATGCTCAAAATTCTCCAAGCCAGGTTTCTGCAATACATGAACCATGAACTTCCAGATGTTCAAGTTGGTTTTAGAAAAGGCAGAGGAACCAGAGATCAAATTGCCAACATACACTGGATCATGGAAAAAACAAGAGAGTTCCAGAAAAACATCTATTTCTGCTTTATTGACTATGCCAAAGCCTTTGACTGTGTGGATCACAAGAAACTGTGGAAAATTCTGAAAGAGATGGGAATACCAGACCACCTAACCTGCCTCTTGAGAAAACTGTATGCAGGTCAGGAAGCAACAGTTAGAACTGCACATGGAACGACAGACTGGTTCCAAATAGGAAAAGGAGTGCGTCAAGGCTGTATATTGTCACCCTGCTTATTTAATTTCTATGCAGAGTGCATCATGAGAAACGCTGGGCTGGAAGAAGTACAAGTTGGAATCAAGATTGCCGGGAGAAATATCAATAACCTCAGATATGCAGATGACACCACCCTTATGGCAGAAAGTGAAGAGGAACTAAAAAGCCTCTTGATGAAAGTGAAAGAGGAGAATGAAAAAGTTGGCCTAAACCTCAACATTCAGAAAACGAAGATCATGGCATCTGGTCCCATCACTTCATGGGAAATAGATGGGGAAACAGTGGAAACAGTGTCAGACATTATTTTGGGGGGCTCCAAAATCACTGCAGATGGTGACTGCAGCCATGAAATTAAAAGACGCTTACTCCTTGGAAGGAAAGTTATGACCAACTTAGATAGCATATTGAAAAGCAGAGATATTACTTTGCCAACAAAGGTCCGTCTAGTCAAGGCTATGGTTTTTCCAGTGGTCACATATAGATGTTAGAGTTGGACTGTGAAGAGAGCTGAGTGTCGAAGAATTGATGCTTTTGAACTGTGGTGTTGGAGAAGACTCTTGAGAGTCCCTTGGACTGCAAGGAGATCCAACTAGTCCATCCTAAAGGAGATCAGTCCTGGGTTTTCATTGGAAGGACTGATGATGAAGCTGAAACTCCAATGCTTTGGCCACCTCATGCAAAGAGTTGACTCATTGGAAAAGACCTTGATGCTGGGAGGGATTGGGGGCAGGAGGAGAAGGGGTCGACAGAGGATGAGATGGCTGGATAACATCACCGACTCGATGGACATGAATTTGAGTGAACTCCGGGAGTTGGTGATGGATAGGGAGGCCTGGCATGCTGTGATTCATGGGATCCCAAGGAGTCGGACAGGACTGAGCAACTGAACTGAACTGAATTGAATGACTTGTGTGACAATATCAAGCAATTTATAGAGGTGTAATTTTAGTTCCATAAAAAGAAGGTACAGAAAATAAGGCCAAGAATACTGTCAAAATAATGGGCCCAAAGTTTTCAAATGTTAGTCGCTTAGTCATGTCTGACTCTTTGCTACCACAGGGACTGTAGCCTGCCACGATCCTCGAGTCCATGGAATTCTCCAGGCAAGAATGCTGGAGTGGGTTGCCATACGTTTCTCCAGGGATCCTCCTGACCCAGGGATCGAACTCAGGTCACCTGCATTGCCAGCAGTCTCTTTACTGTCTGAGCCACCAGGGACGCCCAAAGTTCTCAAATATGTCAATTAATACCAACTTAAAAATCCAAGGAGCTCAGCAAATCTTAATATGAATAAATGCATAGAAAATCACATGTGGTCATTATAGACAAACTACTGAAAATCAAAGATAAAGAGAAAATCTTAAAATAGGCCAGAGAACAAAGAAATATTTTATGTAGAGCAGTAATAGAAGAAATTTTTTTAAATGTTTAAATACCGTTTAAAAGTACCATTTACAGAGGTTTCTATCTCTCTAAACTCCTGCCTAAGAAGGGTCCTTAGACAGAAAACTGGAGCAAACCTGAAGCTAGTTCTCAAGGACAAGAGCCCTGTACTATCTGAAAACTTAAAATACTTCGGGATGAATTTAAGAACAATGACAACAAAATCCAACTCCACTAAACTGAAAATTATAAAACACTATGGAGATAAATGAAAGAGGTTCTAAGTAAAGGGAAAGATATATCATGTTCATAGAAAAGAAGACTCAAATTTATTAAGATGTCAGTTCTTCAAAATTTAGCAATCAACTGAACACAATCCCAGCTGAAATCTCATTAATCAGGTTTTGTGTGTGTAAGTTGGCAAGCTATTTTTAAAATGTATACGGATATGATAAGAACTAGACCAGTCAAATTGATCTTGCAAAGAAATAAGAAATTTCGAGGACTCACACCATCTAAAATCAAGAGTTACTGTGAAGTTTCAGTAATCAAGATAGTGCAATTTTGGCATAAATATAGGAAATGAGATCAATGGAATAGAGTTCAGAATCTGAATATATAGAGTTAACTGACTTTTGGCAGAGATGCCAATGCAATTCAGTGCAGAAAGGATATCTTTTTAGCATTAAATTATCCAGAAAAGGATATCTGGAAAAACTGGTTAAAGTTGCTAAAATTATTTTTAAAATTAATCTTGACCTCTACCTTATACCATATATTAAAATCTATCTTTGAGGCATCATTGACTTAGTGTGAAAGTCAAAGTGTAGAAGTTCTAGGAAAGATAAGAGAATGTTTTCACAACTTTGGAGTCGTCAAAAAACAGTAAAGATAAAAGATAGATGGATAAAATTGGACTTCTTCAATTGAGAAACTCTTCCATATCAAAAGACACTCTTAAGGATATGAAAAATCCTGGCAGAAAGGATTCATAATACATATATTTGATGAAGGTCTTATATCCAAACTATATAAACATTTCTTGCAACTTAAAAGTAATCAGCAGTTCAGCTTGAAAATGAACAGAATGTTTTGAGCAGACAATTCATAAAATATAATATTTGAAAAACCAATAAATACTTGGAAAGATTCTCAGTACTCACTGGGGATATGAAAATTAGAACCATGAGATGTCACTGCACATTGACAAGAATGGCTTTATTTTTTAAAAAAATGGAAAATTTGACTGAACCAAATGTTGTTAAGGATATGGACCCGTGGAATTTTTGTTTCACTGGAACCAAGCAGTTTTCCTAGGTATCTAACATGTTGCTGTTGTTGTTCAGCCTTCAAGTCCTGTCCAGCTCTTTGCAACCCCATGAATTACAGCACACCAGGCTTCCCTGTCCTTCATTATCTCCTGGAGTCTGCTATAATTCATGTCCATTGAATCAGTGATGCCATCCAACCATCTCATCCTCTGTTGCCCCCTTCTCCTCCTGCCCCCAATCCCTCCCAGCATCAGGGTCTTTTCCAATGAGTCAGCTTTTCACATCAGGTGGCCAAAGTACTGGAGCTTCAACTTCACCACCCGTCCTTCCAATGAATATTCACAGTTTATGTCCTTTAGGATGGACTGGTTGGATCTCCTTGCAGTCCAAGAGACTCTCAAGAGTCTTCTCCAACACCATAGTTCAAAAGCATCAATTCTCAACCTTCTTTATAGTCCAACTCTCACATTCATACATGACTATTGGAAAAACCATAGCTTTGGCTATACAGACATTTGTCAGCACAGTGATGTCTCACTGTCAAGGTTTGTCATAGCTATTCTTCCGAGGAGCAAGTATCTTTTAGTTTTGTGGTTGCACTCACCATTGCATTGATTTTGGAGCTCAAGAGAATGAAATCTGACATTATTTCCACATTCTCCCCATCTACTGGCCGTGAAGTGATAGGACTGGATGCCATAATCTTAGTTTTCTGAATGTTGAGTTTTAAGCAAACTTTTTCACTCTCCTCTTTCACCTACATCAAGAGGCTCCTTAGTTCCTCTTCACTTTCTGCCATTAAAGTGCTATCATCTGCATATCTGAAATTATTGATTTTTCTGCCAGCAGTCTTGACTCCAGCTTGTGCTTTATCGAGTCCAGCATTTCTCATGATATGCTCTGCATATAAGTTAAACAAGCAGGGTGACAAATACACAGCTTTGATTCACTCCTTTCCCAATTTTGAACCAGTCTGTTGTCCTAAGTTCTAACTGTTGCTTCCTGTCCTGTATACAGGTTTCTCAGGAACAAAGTAATGTGGACTAGTATTCCCATCTCATTAAGAATATTTCACAGTTTGTTGTGATACACACCATCAAAGGCTACAAATATGTGTATTTGTATATATTATGTTTACAAAAATATCATAGCAACTTTATTCAGATATCCCTTGTTTGGAGAATGAATAAGCTAATTGTAGAATACTGGTTGTAATAGAATATTCTTCAGCAATAAAAGGAATTGAACTACTCATATACACAATCTGAATGACAAAAGTGCTATGCTGAGAGAAATAATTAGACACAAAAGGGGACAAATTGAGTGGTTCCATTTACATAATGCTTGTAGACAAGCCCTCTAGTTGTAGTATAGTACATTGATTGCTATTATAGTGTCATAAGTTGAGGAACTTGATTAGAAGAGGGCATGACGGACATGTCCAGAGTGCAGAAAGTGTTCCGTACCTTGATGGTGATGTTCAGTCCTTCACTTCAGTTCAGTTCAGACGCTCAGTCGTGTCCGACTCTTTGCGACCCCATGAATCGCAGCACGCCAGGCCTCCCTGTCCATCACCATCTCCCCGAGTTCACTCAGACTCACACCCATTGAGTCTGTGATGCCATCCAGCCATCTCATCCTCAGTCATCCCCTTCTCCTCCTGCCCGCAATCCCTCCCAGCCTCAGAGTCTTTTCCAATGAGTCAACTCTTCGCATGAGGTGGCCACAGTACTGGAGCTTCAGCTTTAGCATCAGTCCTTCCAAAGAAATCCCAGGGTTGATCTCCTTCAGAATGGACTGGTTGGATCTCCTTGCAGTCCAAGGGACTCTCAAGAGTCTTCTCCAACACCACAGTTCAAAAGCATCAGTTCGTCGGTGCTCAGCCTTCTTCACAGTCCAACTCTCACATCCATCCATACATACAGGAAAACCAAAGCCTTGACTAGACGGACCTTAGTTGGCAAAGTAATGTCTCTGCTTTTGAATATGCTATCTAGGTTGGTCATCACTTTTCTTCCAAGGAGTAAGCATCTTTTAAGTTCATGGCTGCAGTCACCATCTGCAGTGATTTTGGAGCCCAAAAAAATAAAGTCTGACACTGTTTCTACTGTTTCCCCATCTATTTCCCATGAAGTGATGGGACCAGATGCCATGATCTTCGTTTTCTGAATGTTGAGCTTTAAGCCAACTTTTTCACTCTCCTCTTTCACTTTCATCAAGAGGCTTTTTAGCTCCTCTTCACTTTCTGCCATAAGGGTGGTGTCATCGGCATACCTGAGGTTATTGATATTTCTTGCAGCAATCTTGATTCCAAATTGTGTTTCTTCCAGTCCAGCGTTTCTCATAATGTACTCTGCATAGAAGTTAAATAAGCAGGGTGACAATATACAGCCTTGACATACTCCTTTTCCTGTTCAGTCCTTAGGTGAATACATTTGTTAAAACTCATTGAACTGTATAATTATCATCTGTGCATTTCACTCTCTATAATTTTTTCTCAATTGAAATGTAATCATAGGAGCTGTTGCCCAATTTGAGAGTGTGTATACACAAAAACACTTCTTAATCTTACTGACATCACCAGTCTTGGGGAGGAATAATGTCAAAAGATAGCTGGCTTCTCCAGTTATACTTTTCTAGTCACTGGACCATGTATTTCACGACTTCTACTCAGTTCAGTCAAATCATGAATTATTCTAATGATTTATATGTTTTCACTACCTCCAAATTCTTCATGATACATAGCTGGATGGAGATAGTGCAACCATTATTATATGATTATATTGGATCTCAACTTGAACATATGCTCATGCTAAGAATATCCTTTCTAGTCAGGACATATAGATTAATCCCACTGTTTTCATTGGATACAGAGTATGTCACAGCTTGGACATATCAAATGTTATTTAATTCTTTCATTTAGCTTGTTGAACTTGTTAGCATGTTTTATTTTTGGATGCTAAAACTAGTTTTGCAATGAACATTATACTTGGTTTTGTGGATTTAACTTTTGTTTCTATTAATTCCACACTTACTATAATTTTTTTAAACTTACTTTCCATATTTTTAGCAATACTCTAAACTCCATGAAGGCTGACACATGTCTATAGCAAACTGTTGAATCCCTAAATATTAGCCCAGGACTTGATGAATAGTAGGGGTGCTCATTAAATGTTTGTTGAATGAATAATAGATGAGTGATATGTATTCATATTCCTATTTGGTTGCAAGTCTGAAGTAGCAGTTCACTGGCCAGGTAGTCCAGTACACTTAATTTCACCACTCTGCAATGAGAATCCTTTGAGGAAATACGTGTCAGGTGTGTAAAACAATTACTTCAGGGAAAACCTCAACTCAATATGACAAATTTGTTTGCATAATAAAAAGTGAAAGGATGAAATGACAGTCACAGATTAAGCAGAGAAACCTGAGAAAAGATACCAAACCTAAACAAAAGCTGCACTTCAACTTCATTGATGGATGGTTTAAGTGAATTCCAGTCACATTAATGTGAGCAAGCATTTATTTCAGCTCAATTCAGTTTTAAAGAAAGTGTTGGGAATCCCTGAACAACAGGGTAGCTTGGGTGAACAAGAACGTTCCTTTGTTTTGTCCAGCTCAGCCAGAAATAACAAGGAAGAGGGTGGCTTCTGAAATGTGACAAAGGGACATTCCTAGGTGGTGTCCTTGGCCCAGATGTCTTCAGTAGGAATCTCTACATACTGGTAAATGTAATTGATTTTCCCTGGGGCTTTGCAGTCGTGAAGTGTGTTGGTGTGTGTGGGTGTATTTATGCTTGTGCATACATTTCTGCTTCTACGCTATCAAAACATTAGCAAAGCAGTGAAGATAATTAATGTTTGTTGAATTAAACAATCATGTGACCACTCACCTAGAGCCAACAACTTGATATGTGAAGGCCTTAGGAAGCAAAGCTATGATAAAAACTAGTGGAGGTGATGGAATTCCAGCTGAGCTATTTCAAATCCTAAAAGCTGATACTCTTAAAGTGCTGCACTCAATATGCCAGAAAATTTGGGAAACTCAGCAACGGCCACAGGACTGAAAAAGGTCAGTTTTCATTCCAATCCCAAAGAAAGGCAATGCCAAAGAATGCTCAAAGCACCACACAATTGCACTCATTTCACACGCTAGCAAGGTCATGCTCAAAATCCTTGAAGCTAAGCTTCAATAGTATGAGAGCCAAGAATTTCCAGGTGTACAAGCTGGATGTACAAAAGGCAAAGGAACCAGAGATCAAATTGCCAACATCATTTGGATCATAGAAGAAGCAAGAGAAATCCAGAAAAACATCTAGTTCTGCTTCATTGACTATGCTAAACCTTTGAATGTGTGGATCAAAACAAACTGTGTAAAATTCTTCAAGAGATGGGAGTACCAGACCACCTTACCTGCCTCCTGAGAAACATGTATGCTGGTCAAGAAGCAACAGTTAGAACTGGATATGCAAAAACAAACTGGTTCCAAATTGGGAAAGGAGTATATCAAGGCTGTATACTGTTGCCTTGTTTATTTAACTTCTGTGCAGAGCACATCATGTGAAATATTGGGCTGGATGAATCACAAGCTGGAATCAAGACTGCCGGAAAATATAAACATTGCCAGATAGGCAGATGTCATCACACTTATGGCAGAAAGGGAAGAGGAACTAAAGAGCCTCTTGATGAAAGTGAAAAAGGAGAGTGAAAAAGCTGGCTTAAAACTCAGCATTCAAAAAATGAAGATCATGGTATCTGGTCCCATCACTTCGTGGCATATAGATGGAGAAACAGTGGAAGACTTTATGTTCTTGGACTCTAAAATCACTGCAGATAGTGACCGCAGCCATGAAATTAAAAGATGCTTGCTCCTTGGAAGAAAAGCTATGACCAACCTAGACTGTATTAGAAAGCAGAGATATTACATTGCTGACAAAGATCCATATGGTATAAGCTATGGTTCTTCCACTGGTCATGTATGGATGTGAGAGGTGGACCATGAAGAAGACTGAGCACTGAATAATTGGTGCTTTCAAACTATGGTGTCAGAGAAGACTCTTGAGAGTTCCTTGGACTGCAAGGAGATGCAACCAGTCCATCCTTAAGGAGATCAACTCTGAATAAATATTGGAAGGACTGATGCTGAAGCTGAAACTCCAATAATTTGGCCACCTGATAGGAAGAGTTGACTCATTGCAAAGGACCCTAATGTTGAGAAAGATAGAAGGCAGGAGGAGAAGGGGATGCCAGAGGATGAGATGGTTGGATGGCATCACCGACTCAACAGACATGAGTTTCAGCAAGCTCCAGGAGATGGTCAAGGACAAGGAAACCTGGCCTGCTGCAGTCCATTGTGTCACAAAGAGCTGGACACAAATGAGCCCTGAACAACAACAACAAAAGCTGTAACTGGAGTTCAGTTCAGTTCAGTTGCTCAGTCGTGTCCAGCTCTGTGACCCTGTGAACCACAGCACACCAGGCCTCCCTGACAATCACCAACTATGAAGCTTACTCAAACTCATGTCCATCGAGTCGGTGATGCCATCCAATCATCTCATCCTCTGGCGTCCCCTTCTCCTCCTGCCTTCTATCTTTCCCAGCATTGGGGTCTTTTCAAATGAGTCAGTTCTTTGCATCAGGTGGCCAAAGTATTGGAGATTCAGCTTCAGCATCAGTCCCTCCAATGAACACTCAGAACTGATCTCCTTTTGGATGGACAGATTGGATCTCCTTGCAGTTCAAGGGACTCTCAAGAGTCTTCTCCAACACCACAGTTCAAAAGCATCATTTCTTCAGCACTCAGCTTTCTTTATAGCCCAACTCTAACATCCATGCATGACTACTGGAAAAACCATACTTTTGACTAGACGGAACTTTGTTGGCAAAATAATGACTCTGGTTTTTAGCATGCTATCTAGGTTGGTCATAGCTTTTCTTCCAAGGAGCAAGCATCTTTATACTTCATGTCTGCAGTCACAATCTGCAGTGATTTTGGAGCCCACACAAATAAAGTCTGTCACTGTTTCCATTGTTTCCCCATCTATTTGCCATGAAGTGATAGGACCAGGTGCCATGGTCTTACTTTTCTGAATGTTGAGTTATAAAGCAGCTTTCACTCCCTTCTTTCACTTTCATCAAGAGGCTCTTTAGTGTTTCTTCACTTTCTGCCATAAGGGTGGTGTCATCTGCATATCTGAGGTTATTGATATTTCTCCTGGCAATTTTGATTCCAGCCTGTGCTTCATCCAGCCCAGCGTTTCTCATGATGTCCTCTGCATAGAAGTTAAATAAGCAGGGTGACAATATACAGCCTTGACATACTCCTTTTCCTATATGGAATCAATCTGTTGTTCCATGTCCAGTTCTAACTGTTGCTTCCTGACATGCATACAGATTTCTCAAGAGGCAAGTCAGGTGGTCTGGTATTCCCATCTCTAAGAATTTTCCACAGTGTTGTGATTCACACAGTCAAAGGCTTTGGCATAGTCAATAAAGCAGACGTAGATGCTTTTCTGGAACTCTCTTGCTTTTCCGACGATCCAACAGATGTTGGCAATTTGGTCTCTGGTTCCTCTGCCTTTCCTAAATCCAACTTGAACATCTGGAAGTTCATAGCCCATGTACTGTTGAAGCCTTGGCTTGTAGAATTTTTAGCATTACCTTGCTAGAGTGTGAAATCAGTGCAATTTTGTGGTAGTTTGAACATTCTTTGGCATTGCCTTTTCTTAGGTTTGGAATGAAAACTGGCCTTTCCCAGTCCTGTGGCCACTGGAGACAGGAATCTAAAAGTGCTGACATAGAAGCTACTAGGAAGGGAGAACAGTAGAGACTGTTGACCTCTACTGAGGGAATCTTAGTAGCAGCTGTTGCTGTCCACTGACTCTCCGTGACCCAAAGGACTGCAGCACACCAGGCTCCTCTGTCTTCCACGGTCTCCTGGAGTTTGCTCAAATTCAGGTACAGTGAGATGGTGATGATGTATTCTTGCTGTGAGAACCCTGTGAACAGTATGAAAGGCAACAGGGGAATATTGAACAACTAAAATGAATAATGAAGCTGATGCTGAAGCTGAAACTCCAATACTTTAGCCTCCTGATGTGAAGAACTGACTCACCTGAAAATACCCTGATGCTGTGAAAGATTGAAGGTGGGAGGAGAGGGTTGACAGAGGATGAGATGGCTGGATGGTATCACCGACTCGATGGACATGAGTTTGAGCAAGCACTGGGAGTGGGTAATGGACAGGGAGGCCTGGCCTGTTGTGGTTCATGGGGTCGCAAAGAGTTGGACACGACTGAGTGACTGAACTGAACTGAAGTGAAAATAAATAAACAGGGACAGCCAGCTTTTGGGTGAAGATTTAAGACTCAGCATCCAAATCTGTTGAATGCCAGTCAAGTATATGTGCTTTTAAATGTTAAATGATACAATTCAGTTCAGTTCAGTCGCTCAGTCGTGTCTGACTCTTTGCAACCCCATGAACCACAGCACGCCAGGTCTCCCTGTCCATCACCAACTCCCGGAGTTCACTCAAACTCATGTCCATAGAGTCAGTGATGCCATCCAGCCATCTCACCCTCTGTCGTCCCCTTCTCCTCCTGCCCCCAATGACTCCCAGCATCAAGGTCTTTCCCAATGAGTCAACTCTTCACATGAGGTGATCGAAGTACTGGAGCTTCAGCTTTAGCATCATTCCTTCCAAAGGAATCCCAGGGTTGATCTCCTTCAGAATAGACTGGTTGGATCTCCTTGCAGTCCAAGGGACTCTCAAGAGTCTTCTCCAACACTACAGTTCAAAAGCATCAGTTCGTCAGTGCTCAGCCTTCTTCACAGTCCAACTCTCACATCCATACATGACCACAGGAAAAACCATAGCCTTGACTAGATGGACCTTTGTTGGCAAAGTAATGTCTCTGCTTTTGAATATACTATCTAGTTTGGTCATACCTTTTCTTCCAAGGAGTAAGCGTCTTTTAATTTCATGGCTGCAGTCACCATCTGCAGTAATTTTGGAGTCTCAAAAATAAAGTCTAACACTGTTTCCACTGTTTCCCCATCTATTTCCTATGAAGTGATGGGACCAGATGCCATGATCTTCGTTTTCTGAGTTGAGCTTTAAGCCAAATTTTTCGCTCTTCTCTTTCACTTTCAAGAAGAGGCTTTTTAGTTCCTCTTCACTTTGTGCCATAAGGGTGGTGTCATCTGCATATATGAGGTTATTTATATTTCTTGCAGCAATCTTGATTCCAAATTGTGTTTCTTCCAGTCCAGCGTTTCTCATGATATACTCTGCATAGAAGTTAAATAAGCAGGGTGACAATATACAGCCTTGATGTACTCCTTTTCCTATTTGGAACCAGTCTGTTGTTCTGTGTCCAGTTCTAACTGTTGCTTCCTGACCTGCATACAGATTTCTCAAGAGGCAGGTTAGGTGGTCTGGTATTCCCATCTCTTTCAAAATTTTCCACAGTTTATTGTGATCCACACAGTCAAAGGCTTTGGCATAGTCAGTAAAGCAGAAATAGATGCTTTTCTGGAACTCTCTTGCTTTTTCCATGATCCAGCGGATGTTGGCAATTTGATCTCTGGTTCCTCTGCCTTTTCTCAAACCAGCTTGAACATCAGCAAGTTCCTGGTTCACGTATTGCTGAAGCCTGGCTTGGAGAATTTTGAGCATTACTTTACTAGCATGTGAGATGAGTGCAATCGTGTGGTAGTTTGAGCATTCTTTTGCATTGTCTTTCTTTGGGATTGGAATGAAAACTGACCTTTTCCAGTCCTGTGGCCACTGCTGAGTTTTCCAAATTTGCTGGCATATTGAATGCAGCACTTTCACAGCATCATCTTTCAGGATTTGAAATAGCTCCACTGGAATTCCATCACCTCCACTAACTTTGTTCGTAGTGATGCTTCTGAAGGCCCACTTGACTTCACTTTCCAAGATGTCTAGCTCTAGATGAGTGATCACATCATCATGATTATCTGGGTCGTGAAGATCTTTTTCGTACAGTTCTTCCGTGTATTCTTGCCACCTCTTCTTAATATCTTCTGCTTCTGTTAGGTCCATACCATTTCTGTCCTTTATCGAGCCCATCTTTGCGTGAAACGTTCCCTTGGTATCTCTAATTTTCTTGAAGAGATCTCTAGTCTTTCCCATTCTGTTCTTTTCCTCTATTTCTTTGCATTGATTGCTGAAGAAGGCTTTCTTATCTCTTCTTGCTATTCTTTGGAACTCTGCATTCGGATACTTATATCTTTCCTTTCCTCCTTTGCTTTTCACCTCTCTTTTCACAGCTATTTGTAAGGCCTCCCAGACAGCCATTTTGCGTTTTTGCCTTTCTTTTCCATGGGGATGGTCTTGATCCCTGTCTCCTGTGAAATATCACGAACCTCCGTCCATAGTTCATCAGGCACTCTAGCTACCAGATCTAGGCCCTTTAATCTATTTCTCCTTTCCACTGTATAATCATAAGGGATTTGATTTAGGTCATACCTGAGTGATCTAGCGGTTTTCCCTTCTTTCTTCAATTTAAGTCTGAATTTGGTAATAAGGAGTTCATGATCTGAGCCACAGTCAGCTCCTGGTCTTGTTTTTGTTGACTGTATAGAGCTTCTCCATCCTTGGCTACAAAGAATATAATCAGTCTGATTTTGGTGTTGACCATCTGGTGATGTCCATGTGTCGAGCCTTCTCTTGTGTTGTTGGAAGAGGGTGTTTGCTATGACCAGTCCATTGTCTTGGGAAAACTCTATTAGTTTTTGCCCTGCTTCATTCCGTATTCCAAGGCCAAATTTGCCTGTTACTCCAGGTGTTTCTTGACTTCCTACCTTTGCATTCCAGTCCCCTATAATGAAAAGGACATCTTTTTGGGCTGATAGTTCTAAAAGGTCTTGTAGGTCTTCATAGAACCGTTCAGCTTCAGCTTCTTCAGTGTAACTGGTTGGGGCATAGACTTGCATAACTGTGATATTGAATGATTTGCCTTGGAGAGGAACAGAGATCATTCTGTCGTTTTTGAGATTGCATCCAAGTACTGCATTTCAGACTCTTTGGTTGACCATGATGGCTACTCCATTTCTTCTGAGGGATTCCTGCCCGCAGTAGTAGATATAATGGTCATCTGAGTTAAATTCACCCATTCCAGTCCATTTTAGTTCACTGATCCCTAGAATGTCGACGTTCACTCTTGCCATCTCCTGTTTGACCACTTCCAATTTGCCTTGATTCACGGACCTGACATTCCAGGTTCCTATGCAATATTGCTCTTTACAGCATCGGACCTTGCTTCTATCACCAGTCACATCCACAGCTGGGTATTGTTTTTGCTTTGGCTCCATCCCTTCATTCTTTTTAGAGTTATTTCTGTACTGATCTCCAGTAGCATATTGGGCACCTAATGACCTGGGGAGTTCCTCGTTTGGTATCCTATCATTTGCCTTTTCATACTGTTCATGGGGTTCTCAAGGCAAGAATACTGAAATGGCTTGCCATTCCCTTCTGCACTGGACCACGCTCTGTCAGACCTCTTCTCCATGACCTGCCCATCCTGGGTTGCCCCACAGGCATGGCTTGGTTTCATTGAGTTATACGAGGCTGTGGTCCTAGTGTTGTTAGATTGACGGAGCCTGGTGGGCTGCAGTCCATGGGGTTGCTAAGTCAGACATGACTGAGCAACTTCACTTTCACTTTTCACTTTCATGCATTGGAGAAGGAAATGGCAACCCACTTCAGTGTTCTTGCCTGGAAAATCCTAGGGACCGGGGAGCCTGGTGGGTTGCCGTCTATGGGGTCGCACAGAATCGGACACGACTGAAGTGACTTAGCAGCAGTTTTCTGTGAGTATGGTTTCAGTGTGTCTGCCTTCTGATGCCCTCTTGCAACACCTACCATCTTACTTGGGTTTCTCTTAACTTGGGCATGGGGTATCTCTTCACTACTGCTCCAGCACAGCACAGCCACTGCTCCTTACCTTGGACGAGGGGTGTCTCCTTACCGCCGCGGTTCCTGACCTTCAACGTGGGATAGCTCCTCTAGGCCCTCCTGCGCCTGTGCAGCCACCGCTCCTTGGGCTGCTCCTCCCCACCGGCGGCCCTGGCCTTGGGCGCAAGGTGGCTCCTCCCAGCTGCCGCCCTTGGCCTCGGGCTCGGGGTGACTCCTCAGGGTCACTGCCCTTGGCCTCAGGTGCGAGGTGGCTTCTCCCGGCCGCCCCTGACCTCGGATGCGGGGTGTCTCCTCTCGGCTGCCGCCCCTGACCTGGGACGCAGGGTAGCTCCTCTCAGCTGTTCCTGCGCCGTCGCAGCCTGGCACTCTAGGCCGCTGCCCCTGACCTCGGACCTGGGGTAGCTCCTCTCGCAGCCGCTTGCGCTTAGTGCGCCGAATTTCATGGCTGCAATCACCATCGGCAGTAATTTTCGAGCCTCCAAAAACAAAGTCTGACACTGTTTCCACTGTTTCCCCATCTATTTCCCATGAAGTGATGGGACCAGATGCCATGATCTTCGTTTTCTGAATGTTGAGCTTTAAGCCAACGTTTTCACTCTCCTCTTTCACTTTCATCAAGAGGCTTTTGAGTTCCTCTTCACTTTGTGCCATAAGGGTGGTGCCATCTGCATATCTGAGGTTATTGATATTTTTCCCGGCAATCTTGATTCCAGCTTGTGCTTCTTCCAGCCCAGCGTTTCTCATGATGTGCTCTGCATAGAAGTTAAAAAAGCAGGGTGACAATATACAGCCTTGACGTGCTCCTTTTCCTATTTGGAACCAGTCTGTTGTTCCATGTCCAGTTCTAACTGTTGCTTTCTGACCTGCGTATAGGTTTCTCAAGAAGTAAATTAAGCTTTATGAATTAGAATTGCAAGTTTTAATCATAGGCTATACACCAGCATATACTGTTGTGTCCGTCGATAGAGTTTAGAGCAATAAAGGGTAAAAGGGACTCAACTCTGTGAGCCAAGTCTAGGGAGATGGATATTGATCTGCTTTTCTGTTCCCTCACCTTTTCTAGGAAAAAAGAGTATTTCCTGCACTCTAGGACATGACCTTGCCCTAGGGACTTTCCTCATGCTCTTACTTCACTGGAGTGTTGCTGATCTTATACTGACTTTGCTTAATATTTTTCTTCTGAATTTTGGGGCCACTTTTTATTTAAAGTCTTCTTTTCCTCAGATTTAATGCAGCACAGGTTCTCTTTACACCAACACCAGTATATCTGTTGCTAGGGTTGCCACATGGAAGTATCACAGACTGGATCATTGAAACAGTAATTTTTTTTTTTTTCCTTCACAATTCTGGGGACTAGAAATCTGAGGTCAAGCTGTGAACAAGGTTAGTTTCTTCTGACTCATCTCTCCTTGGCTTACTTAATTATGACTTTTAAGACCTTATATCCAAATACAATGACATTCTGAGGTATTGAGGACTTTGGCATATGAATTTTGGGGGAACCCAGTTTAGCCCATAACAACCAGTACTTCATACCACAGCCAGCACTGTTACGTGCTGGATTTTACTACAGCCTGGGTGAGGACTGACTCACTGTGAGCCACGCTGATAGTCCTCATAGTGTGAGTACAGAAATGCTGGCCAAGCCCAGCTTCTGACTGGGTACTTCTCTTGTTCTTTGCACTGTGGTTTGGGGTGGTGAAGGGTGTGGGAGGGAGACAATGACAAAGTTGGAGTCAGGTAATGAGTATCTTAGCCCATGCTTTTGCTGTATGACACAACTTCCTCTTATCTTTGATCTTGTGAGGGTTTGGTGCTGAGATGCCTGAGATTTGGTGCTCATTGGCAACAAATCCAGATGTATTTGTCCTTATGAAATACTTACCAAATGGATCTCCTACTTGCTCATGTTTCTATATTTTCCCCACCTTTATAGCTCCCCGGATGTATGAAGGAATATAGCTGTGACTTGAGTAATTTCATTGACAAGAACAAGTCTAAAGTTCATTTTTGATAGAGACTTCAAAAAGTACAATATGTCTGTTTATCATCAAGAAAGAAAAAGCCTAAGATATAAACTTTGTATGCTTTTTGTCTTCTCTGCTTGTAATCATCAAAAGAGCAATGCAAACCATTCCTTTCTAAATGGATTTCCTTCTTGTCTGAAGTTGTCTTGTTTAGTAAGCTGAACTCTGCCATACTATCCCTAAAGATAACGTTGACTTTTAGTAGAAAAGTGAATGGAATTTTTCTTTGTAACTAAGGATATAGTTCTGAAAGATCATGTAAGAGCTATAACACTGTCTGTAAGTGCTTCAGAACATTTTGAAGGGGAGAGATTAACAGTGTATATCAATATAAGGCAAAATTTTGGAGATGGTGTTTTATTTAAATATATAATATGTTTGATTGAATACCTCAGAGGATTTGTGCAAAGATGTGTGTAAATTGAGAATGGAAGGGGAAAAAAAAAATACTAGAAAAAGCTGGTTGCAAGAGAAGAATGAGACATGCATATATTATTTTTCTTGAGTTGAGTTTAGTTTTTTAAGTTAAATATTTTGGGTACAACACCCATTTCAGAGTATAGTCTCTGGAGCCCACTTCTTAGTTCCAATCCTGTGTCTAGCACTGTAAAGTAGAACTGATAGTAACAAGTGTAGTTGCTGTGAAAATTGTATATACAATTAATTGCATATTGTCAATGTATATTAAGTGTTTAGACTATTGGCTGGCAGTGTAATAATAAATATTATTATTATTTTAACAACTTGGAAGAATTAGTTTTTTCTCATCCTATTTGCATAATCTACATCTATTGGGCCAAAAAAAAAGCATATGATTAGGTTGCTTTCCTTCACTTTGCGTTTTTTGTTTTACTGTGATACGGTTAACTTTTATTCACCTTGTCCTGAAAACTAGTAACTCCTAAAGCAGCCTTCTGCCAGTTATAATATATGCCTTACTGCACTGATTGAGACATATTTATTCTCAGAATTGGGCTGATAAACTTAGACCTGTATTAATTTTGCTAGAAATTATTTCTGAATTTCTAAGGATGCTGTGTGTGTCGTGCACGTACATACATGCCTCTGTGCACATGTGTGTGCTTGTTTCATGTCTGAATAGGATTAGATCATCTGTTTACCACTAGTAATTTCTTACCTTAGCTGTACAAAAGAGGTTTAGAAGAAAATGAAACAACTGGCTCTTCTTGACCTTTGTTACAAACCATATGCTTAATGACTTTTAGTAATTATTTCACATGATTAATTGGTATTACCTGTGGATACTTGACGCCTCCAAACAACATAGAGCAACAAATTAGTAATGCTTTTAGTAAGTGAATTCTCATGTTACTGTTAACATAGTAACACATCATTTCCCAGGTGCATTTAATTTTGGAATGAAAGTGTTCAAAACCTCTATACAGAAAATTACAAATCACTGCTGAGGAAAGTTCAAGATGATTGAAATAAATGGAGAACTCTGTCGTGATTGTGAAATACATTATTAAGATGAAACAGTTTTCCCCCAAATAACCTACAAACACAATCCAACCCTAGTTTTTAAGAAATCTCAGGAGTTTTTTATTCTTGGTGGAAACTGACAGGTTGATTCTAGTTTCAGTATGGAAATACAAAGGACTTAGAATTCAAAAGTATCTGAAAAAACAAGAAGAAACCTGAGGACTTACACTAACGGATTTTAAGTCTTAATGTAAATTCATAGCAATTGACATATTGATGCAGAAATAAACATAATACCAAAGGAAATAAAGGATAAAAAAGAGGATTTATACATATACAGTGACCTGATTTATAACAAAGATGCCACTTCAACTCAGTGGGAAGAGAATTTTTTCGATAATTGAATACAATATACGAAAATAATGTAACATAATTGTTAGTTTATAACACTCATGAAAATTAGTGGTTGGCTTTGTCAGCTCAGGCTGTCATAATGAAAAACCACAAACTGGGTGATTTCAATAACATGAATTTATTTTCTCACAGTTCTGGAGACTAGGAGGTCCAGGGTCAAGGGTTTAGCATATATGTAAGACTGGTGAGCGTGGGCCCATAACTGCACATTTTTTGCTATAAGTGCAAAGATCAGAAACAATGCTCTATAAAACTCCTGTGATGGGGGGTGAAGGATTTTGCAGGTTCATGGAAGGTAGTTTGGGCAGAAACACTGCACGAAGGGAAGGCAAACCCAAATCCAGATGGGAGTGGTCTGATGTAACTACCCTGCCCCCAGAGAGCTGGCTGATCCCCTGGAGAAAGGACACCACATCAGTGTTGGCCTCTGTGGCTGCAGGTTGGCATTCAGAGGTGCCATAGCAGGTCAGCCTTGGAGAACGGGAGCCCACATTGCTGAGCCCATGCAAAGCTTCCCTTCCTGCTACCATGGCCATTTTGTGCATCAGCACACCGAGAGGTGACGGAGGTTGCTGAGGAGAGAGACTGACTGATGTTCACAGAATGGGTCATCCTATCCACTTGATTATTTATATATTCCTCTGCAGAAGTCACTCTGGTGAACACTCATGTAGAACACAAATTTCTTCACATATTTTGCCCATTCAGATATGTCTGTGCTGTGCTTAGTTGCTCAGTCGTGTTTGACTCTTGCAACACCATGGACTGCAGCCTGCCAGGCTCCTCTGTCCATGGGGATTCTCCAGGCAAGAATACTGGAGTGGATTATCATACATTCCTCCATGGGATCTTTCTGACCCAGTGATCAAATCCAGGTCTCCCACATTGCAGGCAGATTCTTTACCATCTGAGCCATCAGAGAAGCCCAAGAATACTGGAGTGGGTAGCATATCTCTTCTCCAGGGGATCTTCCCGACCCAGGAATCAAACCAGGGTCTCCTGCATTGCAGGAGGATTCTTTACCAGCTGAGCTCTCTGGGAGCCCATGTGGAGAAAAAACATACCATGATAACACAAATAAAAAGAAAGCTGGAGTAGCTATGTTAATTTCAGAGGAGAGTTCAGATTAATGAAAATTGTCAGTGATTAAGAGAGGCATTACATAAGGACATAGGAGTCAAGTTTCAAATAAAACTTTAATGTTGAAAGGTTGTTGCTGATCCATGAAAGATGCTGGGATTCTTGGCCTCCAGAGAAGAATTCAATCTGGGGCCAGAGACGAGGCTTGATCACTCAGACCTTTTGTGTGATAAAGTTTTACTAAAGTATAAAAGAGAAAAAGAAAGCTTCTGGCATAGACATCAGAAAGAGGCAGGAAGAGTGCCCCCTGCTAGTCTTTAGCTGGATGTTATATAACTACTAGCAGGCTGCTAATTAGAGAAAGGAAATGTCTTAAAACTCAGAGAATGGCACCAGGCCCCTCACTCAACATGCATTTTGAGATAACACTGGCACCAGGCGAGTCATCCTTGGCCAGAAAACAATTGACACAACCTTGAAGAAAGGCTACAGTCACCATCTGCAGTGATTTTGGATTCCAAAAAAATGAAGTCTGACACTGTTTCCACTGCAGCCACGAAATTAAAAAACGCTTACTCCTTGGAAGCAAAGTTATGACCAACTTAGATAGCATATTCAAAAGCAGAGACATTACTTTGCCGACTAAGGTCCGTCTAGTCAAGGCTATGGTTTTTCCTGTGGTCATGTATGGATGTGAGAGTTGGACTGTGAAGAAGGCTGAGCGCCAAAGAATTGATGCGTTTGAACTGTGGTGTTGGAGAAGACTCTTGAGAGTCCCTTGGACTGCAAGGAGATCCAACCAGTCCATTCTGAAGGAGATCTGCTCTGGGATTTCTTTGGAAGGAATGATGCCAAAGCTGAAGGTCCAGTACTTTGGCCACCTCATGCGAAGAGTTGACTCATTGGAAAAGACTCGGATGCTGGAGGGATTGGGGGCAGGAGGAGAAGGGGACGACCCAGGATGAGATGGCTGGATGGCATCATGGACTCGATGGACGTGAGTCTGAGTGAACTCCGGGAGATGTTGATGGACAGGGAGGCCTGGCGTGCTGCAATTCATGGGGTTGCAAAGAGTCAGACAGGACTGAGCAACTGAACTGAACTGAAGAAAGGCAAATTTCCATACAAATAGCTTCATTAACATAGATTAGGAGAACAATGTAAGAGTATAACATACTGGTTTCTCAAGTCAATTCTGAGCCTTTAGGCAGAACTGACTTGGAGATCTTTAACCAGCCCATCTTTACATGAAATGTTCCCTTGGTATCTCTAATTTTCTTGAAGAGATCTCTAGTCTTTCCCATTCTGTTGTTTTCCTCTATTTCTTTGCATTGATTGCTGAGGAAGGCTTTCTTATCTCTTCTTGCTATTCTTTGGAACTCTGCATTCAACTGGGTATATCTTTCCTTTTCTCCTTTGCTTTTCTTTTCTCTTCTTTTCACAGCTATTTGTAAGGCCTCCCCAGACAGCCATTTTGCTTTTTTGCATTTCTTTTCCATGGGGATGGTCTTGATCCCTGTCTCCTGTACGATGTCATGAACCTCATTCCATAGTTCATCAGGCACTCTGTCTATCATACCTAGTCCCTTAAATCTATTTCTCACTTCCACTGTAGAATCATAAGGGATTTGATTTAGGTCATGCCTGAATGGTCTAGCAGTTTCCCCTACTTTCTACAATTTAAGTCTGAATTTGGGAATAAGGAGTTCATGATCTGAGCCACAGTCAGCTCCTGGTCTTGTTTTTGTTGACTGTAGAGAGCTTCTCCATCCTTGGCTGCAAAGAATATAATCAATCTGATTTTGGTGTTGACCATCTGGTGATGTCCATGTGTAGAGTCTTCTCTTGTGTTGTTGGAAGAGGATGTTTGCTATGACCAGTGCATTGTCTTGGCAAAACTCTATTAGTCTTGCCCTGCTTCATTCCACATTCCAAGGCCAAATTTGCCTGTTACTCCAGGTGTTTCTTGACTTCCTACTTTTGCATTCCAGTCCCCTATAATGAAAAGGACATCTTTTTGGGGTGTTAGTTCTAAAAGGTCTTGAAGGTCTTCATAGAACCGTTCAACTTCAGCTTCTACAGTTTTACTGGTTGGGGTACAGACTTGGATTACCGTGATATGCAATGGTTTGCCTTGGAAAAGAATAGAGATCATTCTGTCGTTTTTGAGATTGCATCCAAGTACTGCATTTCGGACTCTTCTGTTGACCATGATGGCTACTCCATTTCTTCTGAGGGATTCCTGCCCGCAGTAGTAGATATAATGGTCATCTGAGTTAAATTCACCCATTCCAGTCCATTTTAGTTTGCTGATTCCTAGAATGTCGACGTTCACTCTTGCCATCTCTTGTTTGACCACTTCCAATTTGCCTTGATTCATGGACCTGACATTCCAGGTTCCTATGCAATATTGCTCTTTACAGCATCGGACCTTTCTTCTATCACCAGTCACATCCACAGCTGGGTACTATTTTTGCTTTGGCTCCCTTCATTCTTTCTGGAGTTATTTCTCCACTGATCTCCAGTAGCATATTGGGCACCTACTGACCTAGGGAGTTCCTCTTTCAGTATCCTATCATTTTGCCTTTTCCTACTGTTCATGGGGTTCTCAAGGCAAGAATACTGAAGTAGCTTGCCGTTCCCTTCTCCAGTGGACCACGATAAAGGACAAAAATTGTATAGACCTAACAGAAGCAGAAGATATTAAGAAGAGGTGGCAAGAATGCACGGAAGAACTGTACAAAAAGATCTTCATGACCCAGATAATCACGATGGTGTGATCACTCATCGAGAGCCAGACATCCTGGAAAATGAAGTCAAGTGGGCCTTAGAAAGCATCAGAATGAACAAAGCTAGTGGAGGTGATGGATTCCAGTGGAGCTATTTCAAATCCTGAAAGATGATGCTGTGAAAGTGCTGCACTCAATATGCCAGCAAAGTGGGAAAACTCAGCAGTGGCCACAGGACTGGAAAAGGTCAGTTTTCATTCCAATCCCAAAGAAAGGCAATGCCAAAGAATGCTCAAACTACCGCACAAATGCACTCATCTCACATGCTAGTAAAGTAATGCTCAAATTTCTCCAAGCCAGGCTTCTGCAATATGTGAACCTTGAACTTCCTGATGTTCAAGCTGGTTTGAGAAAAGGGAGAGGAACCAGAGATCAAATTGCCAACATCTACTGGGTCATAGAAAAAGCAAGAATGTTCCAGAAAAACATCTATTTCTGCTTTATTGACTATGCCAAAGCCTTTGATGGTGTGGATCACAATAAACTGTGGAAAATTCTGAAAGAGATGGAAATACCAGACCACCTAACCTGCCTCTTGAGAAACCTATATTCAGGCCAGGAAGCAACAGTTAGAACTGGACATGGAACAACAGACTGGTTCCAAATAGGAAAATGAGTCCGTCAAGGCTGTATATTGTCACCTTGCTTATTTAACTTATATGCAGAATACATCATGAGAAACACTGGACTGATAGAAACACAAGCTGGAATCAAGATTGCCAGGAGAAATATCAATAACCTCAGATATGCAGATGACACCACCCTTATGGCACAAAGTGAAGAGGAACTAAAAAGCCTCTTGATGAAAGTGAAAGAGGAGAGTGAAAGAGTTGGCTTAAAGCTCAACATTCAGAAAATGAAGATCATGGCATCTGGTCCCATCTCTTCATGGGAAATAGATGGGGAAACAGTGGAAACAGTGTCAGACTTTATTTTGGGGGGCTCCAAAATCACTGCAGATGGTGACTGCAGCCATGAAATTAAAAGACGCTTACTCCTTGGAAGGAAAGTTATGACCAACATAGATAGCATGTTCAAAAGCAGGGACATTACTTTGCCGACTAAGGTCCGTCTAGTCAAGGCTATGGTTTTTCCTGTGGTCATGTATGGATGTGAGAGTTGGACTGTGAAGAAAGCTGAGTGCTGAAGAATTGATGCTTTTGAACTGTGGTGTTGGAGAAGACTCTTTGAGTCCCTTGGACTGCAAGGAGATCCAACCAGTCCATTCTGAAGGCGATCAACCCTGGGATTTCTTTGGAAGGAATGATGCTAAAGCTGAAACTCTAGTACTTTGATCACCTCATGCGAAGAGTTGACCCATTGGAAAAGACTCTGATGCTGGGAGGGATTGGAGGCAGGAGGAGAAGGGGATGACAGAGGATGAGATGGCTGGATGGCATCACTTACCAGATGGACTTGAATCTGAGTGAACTCGGGAGTTGGTGATGGACAGGGAGGCCTGGTGTGCTGCGATTCATGGGGTCACAAAGATTCAGACACAACTGAGCAACTGAACTAACTAAGACTTGGAGACAGAGTCTGGGGTAAATTCATAGTATAGTAACTTAGCTTAAGACAAACATTTCCATAAGAAAAATGTATTGGATAGCTCAAGGTTTGAGAAAAATTAAGTTCAGGTGTAACCAGGTGTCATTATGGCAACACAGAATTTTAAAAGAAACCTCCTTTTAAGTTTGTATAGAGAAGGGGAAAATATATTACAGTATTTTGTGTCCTCCTGCCGCTAAGAGAGAGGTAAAGAATGCCTGACACGTGCCGCCTATTTCCTCCTGTAAGGTAATTAGAATAAGAAAGAGGAGTCCAGAATGGCGGAGGCTAAAAGACAAGGAAGGGCAACGCCCATGAAAATAGGACAAAGAGAGGTCCGAGGACCCGATCAGGTCCTCAGGCAGAACAAACAGCACTCCTGGCCAGCCCAGCTTACATGGGGCAGGCCCAGGGAGGGGGGAATATATAAAAAGAGGAGCCAAAGTGCGAGGGCCTGTCTTTCTGCCGCTCGCGCGCTCATTCTCTTTCTCCTCTTCGCATCTTTTAGGTCAGCATGGCATCATGCCTCAAAGATGTATTTTCCTTTATTTTCTAAGCAAAACTGATCTGTCCAAGAACTATAACACGGACTGTGCAAGAGCTGTGATGCACCGAGGGCTCTAACGTCCATTGCATTAAATCTTAGTTGAGATGAGACAGATAATGCACTGGTCATAGCAAACACCCTCTTCCAACAACACAAGAGAAGACTCTACACATGGACACCACCAGATGGTCAACACCGAAATCAGACTGATTATATTCTTTGCAGCCCAAGATGGAGAAGCTCTATACAGTCAGCAAAAACAAGACCAGGAGCTGACTGTGGCTCAGATCATGAACTCCTTATTGCCAAATTCAGACTCAAATTGAAGAAACTGGAGAAAACCACTAGACCATTCAGGTGTGACCTAAATTAAATCCCTTATGATTACACAGTGGAAGTGAGAAATAGATTTAAGGGCCTAGATCTGGTAGCTAGAGTGCCTGATGAACTATGGACAGAGGTTCATGACATTGCACAGGAGACAGGGATCAAGACCATCCCCATGGAAAAGAAATGCAAAAGAGCAAAATGGCTGCCTGGGGAGGTCTTGAAAATAGCTGTGTAAAGAAGAGAGGCAAAAAGCAAAGAAGAAAATAAGAGATATACCCATTTGAATGCAGAGTTCCAGAGAATAGCCAGGAGAGATAAGAAGGCCTTCTTCAGCAATCAATGCAAAGAAATAGAGGAACGCAACAGAATGGGAAAGACTAGAGATCTCTTCAAGAAAATTAGAGATACCAAGGGAACATTTCATGCAAAGATGGGCTCGACAAAGGACAGAAATGGTATGGACCTAACAGAAGCAGAAGATATTAAGAGGAGGTGGCAAGAATGCACAGAAGAACTGTACAAAAAGGATCTTCATGACCTGGATAATCACAATGGTGTGATCACTCATCTAGAGCCAGACATCTTGGAAAGTGAAGTCAAGTGGGCCTTAGAAAGCATCACTACAAACAAAGCTAGAGGAGGTGATGGAATTCCAGTTGAGCTGTTTCAAATCCTGAAAGATGATGCTGTGAAAGTGCTGCACTCAATATGCCAGCAAATTGGGAAAACTCAGCAGTGGCCACAGGACTGGAAAAGGTCAGTTTTCATTCCAATCCCAAAGAAAGGCAATGCCAAAGAATGCTCAAACTACCGCACAATTGCACTCATCTCACATGCTAGTAAAGTAATGTTCAAAATTCTCCAAGCTAGGATTCAGCAATATGTGAACCGTGAAATTCCTGATGTTCAAGCTGGTTTTAGAAAAGGCAGAGGAACCAGAGATCAAATTGCCAACATCTGCTGGATCATAGAAAAAGCAAGAATGTTCCAGAAATATTTCTGCTTTATTGACTATGCCAAAGCCTTTGACTGTGTGGATCACAATAAACTGTGGAAAATTTTGAAAGAGATGGCAATACCAGACCACCTAACTTGCCTGTTGTGAAATCTGTATGCAGGCCAGGAAGCAACAGTTAGAACTGGACATGGAACAACAGACTGGTTCCAAATAGGAAAAGGAGTACATCAAGGCTGTATATTGTCACTCTGCTTATTTAACTTCTATGCAGAGTACATCATGAGAAACGCTGGACTGGAAGAAACACAAGCTGGAATCAAGTTTGCCAGGAGAAATATCAATAACCTCAGATATGCAGATGACACCACCCTTATGGCAGAAAGTGAACAGGAACTCAAATGCCTCTAGATGAAAGTAAAAGAGGAGAGTGAAAAGTTGGCTTAAAGCTCAACATTCAGAAAATGAAGATCATGGCATCTGGTCCCATCACTTCATGGGAAATAGGTGGGGAAACAGTGGAAACAGTATCAGACTTTATTTTGGGAGGCTCCAAAATCACTGCATATGGTGACTGCAGCCATGAAATAAAAAGATGCTTACTCCTTAGAAGAAAAGTTATGACCAACCTAGATAGCGTATTCAAAAGCAGGGACATTACTTTGCCGACTAAGGTCCATCTAGTCAAGGCTATGGTTTTTCCAGTGGTCATGTATGGATGTGAGAGTTGGACTGTGAAGAAGGCTGAGCACCGAAGAATTGATGCTTTTGACCTGTGGTGTTGGAGAAGACTCTTGAAGGTCCCTTGGACTCCAAGAAGATCCAACCAGTCCATTCTGAAGGAGATCAGCCCTGGGATTTCTTTGGAAGGAATGATGCTAAAGCTGAAGCTCCAGTACTTTGGCCACCTCATGGGAGGAGTTGATTCATTGGAAAAGACTCTGATGCTGGGAGGGATTGGGGGCAGGAGGAGAAGGGAACGACCGAGGATGAGATGGCTGGTTGGCATCACAGACTCGATGGACGTGAGTCTGAGTGAACTCCGGGAGTTGGTGATGGACAGGGAGGCCTGGCGTGCTGCGATTCATGGGGTCGCAAAGAGTCCGACACGACCGAGCGACTGAACTGAACTGAAATGAGATGAGACAGAACGGAGGAGATTACACTCCCCTGACATCTATGGTGCGCTGACTCGGGGTTTAACCTGGCTGAAACAACCTCGAAGAGGCCCCGCAAGGAGGAGGCCCAGCACAGCGGGAGCCCAACTCATGAAAACTCCCGCGGTAGAGGTGGAATGAGAATAAAACCCAACGCAGGGGAAGTGACAAGAAGCCCATGGAGCTGGAAACCAGGAGAGCAAAACACAAACTCCGCAGAAAGCTCACGCGGCTCAGTCTCAGATTCCAGAAGACCTCCAGTTAAGGTAGGAGGTTCTCGCTCCCATGGCTGGAGGGACATACGCCTAACGAAATCTTAGTTCCTTTACAGTCTCTCATTTCTTGTTTCCTGGAACCCCTGGGAACAGGCAAGTGGCAATGTGTGCAGCTGAGGGACTCTGGAGAGGCTACTCCTCGATATGTCCCCAAAGGCACTCTCTGCTGAGCCCTAGTAGCGGTTGCCCAAGCCGGTGGGGGTTCTTCTGTCCTTAATCTTCTTTGTGCCAAGGATCAGGCCAATGAAAACTATGAGCACAGGTCAGGTATTTAGCAGATTTCCCAGCAGGCTATGAAGGGGATTCCTTGACACGTTTTTCCCACTGCTTTTTCCTCCCGTCCTTCAGTTCTCTCTTCCGAGACTTGAACCCAGCCAAAACCCAGGATGCCTGGCTTCAGGACCTAATGAAGCTCAGGCTCTGATGTCTCATTGCAAAAATTCAGTGAGGGACAAAGGGATAGGCAAGAGGTGGATTTGTTAGGATTCAGAGAGAAGCACACTCTGCAGGGTGTGGGCCATTGCAGAGGCCAAGAGTCTGGGCCATGGAATGTGGTCTGGCTAGGTTTTGCTGGCTGGGTGAATTCATATGCTAATGAGTGGGGAGATCATCCCAGCCATTGGGGAACCACCCACTGCTCTGTCAGAGGAGTGCCTTGGAGCTGTCCTGCCACCTCTGGGCGTGTCATTTAGCTTACAGATCTGGGGATTAAGAGTTACATGAATTTGACTTGTCATCTTGGACCCAACTGATTTTAATCAGTTTATGTTAAGCTCTTGTGATATGTCATTCTTTCAAAAGTTGTGCCCTGCCCCCTTCCCTCCTGTTTCCTGCTCTTTTCCTGAGCCCCGTCCAGGCCCACAGTGTTGCCTCTACAGTCTTCTGGAGAGACAACCAGAAAATAGCTGGCCCTTGGGAGGATTTATTGTTTAATATGCGCTCCCTCTCGATATTCAGGCCTTCATCTTCCATGTTTCCAACATGTGCGGCATCAGCATCTCTCAGTGAACCCGCTAGGGCGGGCGACAGGCACACAGTGCCTGCTAGAAGTCCACCAGCTGGCATCCCTTCAAAGGCAACTGGGCTTCCAGGGATAAGGCTAGCCACTTTGGGAGTTAGCGCTGCAGGCCGTTTGGGCCCAAACCCTTACCACCCTTCTCTGAAAGTTATAAACATACCCCTGGATCAAACTTCCACTCCACTTTTATGGAACACCTGGTCTGTTGTCTCTTATCATTTTTTTTAAGCCACTTACTAACTCCTATAACCAGGACCCTGCCCCATTGTGGACAACATGGCTATACCCGGGCTTCCCTAGTGGCTCAGACGGTAAAGCGTCTGCCTGCAATGCGGGGGACCCGGGTTCGATTCCTGGGTCAGGAAGATCCCCTGGAGAAGGAAATGGCAATCTACTCCAGCACTCTTGCCTGGAAAATCCCATGGATGGAGGAGCCTGATAGGCTACAGTCCATGGGGTCACAAAGAGTCAAACACGACTGAGTGACTTCACTTTCACTTGCTATACCCAGCCTATTATTAAAACACTTAGAGTCGAACACGACTGAAGTGACTTAGCAGCAGCAATGCCCCTAACAGGGCCCGATAACCCACTCCTTTGTCATTACTTCTGTTATTACCTAAAGTGGGTCTATGACAGTGAAATGTTTACCATTGGACACACCCTAACCTGTTCTAATGGAGGACTAGGGGAGGAAATCAGCGACTTACAACCCCTTAGAGCAGTAAGAGGATAAGGCTGATGGCTGTTCCAGCAGATTCCCAGTCTCAGGGCACAGGCTTGGATTGCTTCACAGCATGATGTCTATTCCCATCTGCAGTTAACAAGCTGGCAATGAGTTAAAATCACAACCCCTTAATCCTACCCTTCTATGCAGAGTACATCCTGAGAAACGCTGGACTGGATGAGGCACAAGCTGGAATCAAGATTGCTGGGAGAAATGTCAATTACCTCAGACATGCAGATGACACCACCCTTGTGGCAGAAAGTGAAGAGGAACTAAAAAGCCTCTTGATGAAAGTGAAAGAGGAGAGTGAAAAAGTTGGCTTAAAGCTCAACATTCAGAAAACGAAGATCATGGCATCTGGTCCCATCACTTCAAGGGAAATAGATGGGGAAACAGTGGAAACAGTGGCTGACTTTATTTTTTTGGGCTCCAAAATCACTGCAGGTGGTGACCACAGCCATGAAATTAAAAGACGCTTACTCCTTGGGAGGAAAGTTATGACCAACCTAGATAGCATATTCAAAAGCAGAGACATTACTTTGTCAACAAAGATCCATCTAGTCAAAACTATGGTTTTTCCTGTGGTCATGTATGGATGTGAGAGTTGGACTATAAAGAAAGCCAAGCACCAAAGAATTGATGCTTTTGAACTGTGGTGTTGGAGAAGACTCTTGAGAGTCCCTTGGACTGCAAGGAGATCCAACCAGTCCATCCTAAAGGAGATCAGTCCTGGGTGTTCATTGGAATGACTGATGTTGAAGCTGAAACTCCAATGCTTTGGCCACCTGATGTGAAGAGCTGAGTCGTTTAAAAAGACTTTGATGCTGGGAAAGATTGAAGGTGGGAGGAGAAGGGGATGGCAGAGGATGAGATAGTTGGATGGCATCACTGACTCAATGGACATGAGTTTGGGTGGACTCCGGGAGTTGGTAATGGACAAGGAGGCCTGGTGTTCTGCAGTTCATGGGGTCACAAAGAGTGGGACACGATTGAGCAACTGAACTGAAAGGAACTGACTCCTACGCAGCACTGGTCACACTGGTGACCTTGGGGATGCCCAACTCCAGTCCAGTGGTCCCAGGAAGTCAACCTGCCTTGACCTGCCTAGGGATCTGGTCCTCAAAAGGTTGTCACGCCTCAACCTGCTCAGGGATCCACCAGTCCAGGGGTCCCAGGAGTTTGTCATGCTTCGACCTGCCCAGGGACCCAATTCTCAGGAGGCCGACCTGCCTCCACCTGCCTGGGGATTTGATCTCCAGGAGGCTGTCATGCTTCAGCTTGCCTGGGGATTTGCACCCTGACCCGGGGATGCCTGGCTCTTGGGTTGCAACAGTACTGGGTAGGATAAGCTTCAGACTCACCCCTAAGGAAGTCCACCAATGGAAATAGAAGGAAGCCTATTACTTGTGGGACAGTGCCCAGTCTCAGCAATAACTCAGGAGCCCAGCGAGAACCCCGCTGCCTTTCTGGAAAGGCTGAAGGAGGCCCTCCAAAAGTTTGCTAGTCTGGACTTAGACTCTTACGAGCAACGGGTGGTTTTAAAGGACAAATTCCTGCCCCAGTGTGCATCAGACATCAGGATAAAGTTACAACAGCTACAGCAGCAGGACCCCGCTGCCTCTTTAGATGAGATGGTCCAGACAGCCACCAATACCTTTTATAACAGAGAACAGGAGAGGGAGGCCAGGGCCCAGGAGAGGGAGAACAGGAAAGAGACAAGGCATGCCCAGATGCTGGCCGCCCTCCAGGGAAGCCCTTATGCAAACCCCAAGCCCTTGAAGGACAAGGCACAAGGCAAATGCCTAATCTGTAGACAGGCGGGGCATTGGGCCAAAGAGTGAAAAGTCTCCTAAAACGGCTTGCTACAGATGCCATCAATTGGGACACTGGGTGGCACTCTGCCCTTGGGACCCAAGAGCCTCAAGTTCAAGCACCAAACCTTCCCTCACGATGGTTCAACAGGACTGAAGTGGCCCATTCCAGCCAGCTCGCCTGTCACAGATAACCATCACAGGGCTGGAGACAAGGGTGCAACTGGATGTGGCAGGTAGGTCCAAGAACTTCTTGGCTGACACAGGGGCTACCTACCCTGTCCTGAGCTCCTACTCCAGAGCCTTCTCCTCCTAAACCTGTACCATTTGGGGTGCTACAGTAAAAACAACTGCCGGGGTCCAGCCCCGGTGGATCCAGGGTGATTCGAAGGTGGGGACGGAGTCAGCGTCTTTGGAAAAATACATATTTAATCACAGATATAGAGAGATTAGAAATGGATAGTGTAGTAGGAAGATTAATGGAGAAAAAGAGGCTGAATAACTTGGATTACGTGGAATAGCATCCATGCTCCAGATGGGAATTCAGCCAGAAAAACAGGAGCAAGAAAGAAGTGACATGGGGGAATCAGTCTTTCAGGAAACTGATCCATTTTATTTTTAAGTTTGCTTATATACCTTTTGTTACACATAGGGATGAATACAGAGTCACGGCGGTGGGGGGGTGGGGGGGGGGAGTGGTCAGCAGTCCTGACCTTTATCAAAATCAGATGCTTCATATAAAAAAGGGTCTTAGGAATATTACATCATCTTCTGGCCATGAGTGAGACCTGCTGACATTTTATGATCCTTTCTTTCTGATAACCAAAAAACTTATTTCTTTCAAGGGTGTTTTTTCTTAAACCAGGCATCACCCTTCAAATAAAGTTGCATTCCTATAGGGTGAGGGTGTAGTGAGTTACAATCAAGAAAGGAATTTATTTAACCCAAGGTTAACATGATTAGTCTTAAAGATTAATACTTAATTCTTCCTATATGCTAGTTATATTCATTATAAGGGTAGGGAACATGGAGATTTAGCAGCAAACATCAGCCCAACAAATGAAAATCCTTTCACCAATGCTCCCCTTAAGATCTATTTAGTCTTAAGATATGATAAAGTTACATTTTTACATAGCAAGGACACAGTGATTTATAACAAAGCACAGTGATCTATTACAGAAGAGAAAATCCATTAACTCAAAAAGTCTAGTATTGCTAACATCAAAAACTACCTTTTCTATATTCCAAATACATTGATTAATATATTCCCAGGTGCCTAAGGATATGGAGGCCTGGCGGCAATCATTGACTCAACAAGAAGAAAAAGCCCTATGCTAATTAAGACTTTCAAAATACTCCAAAACTCTGTGCTGTTTATGGTTAAGAGGTAGTAAACAATCATGTGCATAGTGGCAGGAGTATGGATAATCCTGTCACACAAGCTAGTCTGTCAGTAGAGAGGTTTGACCTGAAGCATCCTTGTCCCACCCAGAGCAGGGAATTAGCAGCAATTATTGACACAACAAATGAAAAAACCCTTCACCAATACAATTCCTAACCAACCCACTATACTAATAATTTCCAACTCCCCAAAAGAATTTGCCTTTAGTAAGTCTAAAACATCTCATGCCTCTCAGATTGTGAGGCTGTAAACAATCACATGTGGCCAGACGAACCTATACAGGTGGGCTAGATAACCTTCAGAGGAGTCCGTAAGCTGAAACACTCTTGTCACGCCCAAGAATTTTTATTGCCTTGGAGCTGCAAGTTAACTCCTTCTCCGAGAGAAATGGTTATGGGGAAGAGCCCCCCGTAAAGTCAGAGGTGTAGATGAGAGCATAAAACAGACTCTGGTTTTGGGGTTAGATGCTCGGGAACAGGGGGTTTCCTGAGGCTTGATCACACCTTTGCGTATGCCAAGCCTCCTTCCTCATGACCTTTGCCATGGGCGGAGTTCCTCACGCTGGCTCCCAGCAAACAACTACTAAAAGATTGACCCAAGCACTTCCTTATTGCTGGGATGGACAAATATTTTCCAACCAGTTTCTGGTGGTCCCTGAGTGTCCTACTCCCTTATTCAGAAGAGATATACTCATTAAACTGGGGAATACTCTTGTGATGAGAAGCTTTTCAGCCCCTAGAGCCCTACAGCTTCTGGTTACTACAAAGAACCCATTATACCTTCAATAGAGAGGGACCAAAAACGATGGGAGGACAAGATTAACCCCCAGGTGTGGGACAAGGGGACTCCTGGATGAGCCCACCTGGCTGGACCGGTCATCACTGTCCTCTGAGATCCCACTCAGTTTCCTAACCAGAAATAATATCCCCTCAAACGAGAGGCTCAAGAGGGACTACAGCTTTTAATAAATAAACTCCTTGCTTGTGGGCTATTGGTCCCCACCAGCTCACCACGTAACACCCCCAATCCTCCCAGTAAAGAAAAAAAAGATGGAACCTGGCGAACGGTTCAAGATCTCCAGACCATAAATGAAGTCCCTCTCCATTCCACAGTACCCAATCCCTATGTAATCTTGGGAGAAATCCCACCCAGTGCAAAGTGGTTTAAGTCTTGGATCTCAAAGACGCTTTTTTTTTTTTTTTTCTGCAAACCACTGGCTAAAGACTGGAAGCTGACTGTGGCTCAGATCATGAACTCCTTATTGCCAAATTCAGACTTAAATTGAAGAAAGTAGGGAAAACCACTAGCCCATTCAGGCAAGACCTAATTCAAATCCCTTATGATTATACAGTGGCAGTGAGAAATAGATATAAGGGACTAGATCTGATAGATAGAGTGCCTGATGAACTATGGACGGAGGTTCGTGACATTTCACAGGAGACAGGGGTTAAGACCACCCCGTGGAAAAGAAATGCAAAAAAAGCAAAACGGTTGTCTGGGGAAGCTTTACAAATAGCTGTGAAAAGAAGAGAAGTGAAAAGCAAACGAGAAAAGGAAAGCTATAACCATCTGAATGCAGAGTTCCAAAGAATAGCAAGAAGAGATAAGAAAGCCTTCCTCAGTGATCAATGCAGAGAAATAGAGGGAAAGAACAGAATGGGAAAAACTAGAGAGCTCTTCAAGAAAATTAGAGATACCAAGGGAACATTTCATGCAAAGATGGGCTCGATAAAGGACAGAAATGGTATGGACCTAACAGAAGCGGAAGATATTAAGAAGAGGTGGCAAGAATCTACAGAAGAACTGTACAAAAAAAGATCTTCATGACCCAGATAATCATGATGGTATGATCACTTACCCAGAGCCAGACATCCTGGAATGTGAAGTCAAGTGGGCCTTAGAAAGCATCACTATGAACAAAGCTAGTGGAGGTGATGGCATTCCATTTGAGCTATTTCAAATCCTGAAAGATGATGCTGTGAAAGTGCTGCACTCAATATGCCAACAAATCTGGAAAACTCAGCAGTGGCCACAGGACTGGAAAAGGTCAGTTTTCATTCCAATCCCAAAGAAAGGCAATGCCAAAGAATGCTCAAACTACCGCACAATTGCACTCATCTCACATGCTAGTAAAGTAATGCTCAAAATTTTTCAAGCCAGGCTTCAGCAACACGTGAACCGTGAACTTCCTGATGTTTAAGCTGGTTTGAGAAAAGGCAGAGGAACCAGAGATCAAATTGCCAACATCCACTGGATCATTGAAAAAGCAAGAGAGTTCCAGAAAAACATCTGCTTCTGCTTTATTGACTATACCAAACACTTTGACTGTGTGGATCACAATAAACTGTGGAAAATTCTGAAAGAGATGGGGATACCAGACCCCCTGACCTGCCTCTTGAGAAACCTATATGCAGGTCAGGAAGCATCAGATAGAACTGGACATGGACCAACAGATTGGTTCCAAATAGGAAAAGGAGTGCGTCAAGGCTGTATATTGTCATCCTGCTTATTTAACTTATATGCAGAGTACATCATGAGAAACGCTGGGCTGGAAGTAGCACAAGATGGAATCAAGATTGCCGGAAGAAATAACAGTAAACTCAGATATGAAGATGACACCACCCTTCTGGGAGAAAGTGAAGAGTAATTAAAAATCTCTAGATGAAAGTAAAAGAGGAGAGTGAAAGAGTTGGCTTAAAGCTCAACATTCAGAAAACGAAGAATCCGGTCCCATCACTTCATGGGAAATAGATGGGGCAAAAGTGAAAACGGAGTCAGACTTTATTTTTCTGGGCTCCAAAATCACTGCAGTTGGTGACTGCAGCCATGAAATTAAAAGACGTTTACTCCTTGGAAGAAAAGTTATGACCAACCTAGATAGCATGTCATACCTGAATGGTCTAGCGGTTTTCCCTTCTTTCTTCAATTTAAGTCTGAATTTGGTAATAAGGAGTTCATGATCTGAGCCACAGTCAGCTCCTGGTCTTGTTTTTGTTGACTGTAGAGAGCTTCTCCATCTTTGGCTGCAGAGAATATAATCAATCTGATTTCGGTGTTGACCATCTGGTGATGTCCATGTGTAGAGTCTTCTCTTGTGTTGTTGGAAGAGGATGTTTGCCATGACCAGTGCATTCTCTTGGCAAAACTCTATTAGTCTTTGCCCTGCTTCATTCCACATTCCAAGGCCAAATTTGCCTGTTACTCCAGGTGTTTCTTGACTTCCTACTTTTGCATTCCAGTCCCCTATAATGAAAAGGACATCTTTTTTGGGTTATAGTTCTAAAAGGTCTTGTAGCTCTTCATAAAACTGTTCACCTTCAGCTTCTTCACCATTACTGGTTGGGGCATAGACTTGGATAACTGTGGTATTGAATGGTTTGCCTTGGAGACGAACAGAGATCATTCTGTCATTTTTGAGATTGCATCCAAGTACTGCATTTTGGACTCTTTTGTTGACCATGATGGCTACTCCGTTTCTTCTGAGGGATTCCTGCCTGCAGTAGTAGATGTAATGGTCATCTGAGTTAAATTCACCCATTCCAGTCAATTTTAGTTCACTGATTCCTAGAATGTCAACGTTCACTCTTGCCATCTCTTGTTTGACCACTTCCAATTTGCCTTGATTCATGGACCTGACATTCCAGGTTCCTATGCAATATTGCTCTTTACAGCATCAGACCTTGCTTCTATCACCAGTCACATCCACAGCTGGGTATTGTTTTTGCTTTGGCTCCATCTCTTAATTCTTTCTGGAGTTATTTCTCCACTGATCTCCAGTAGCATATTGGGCACCTACTGACCTGGGGAGTTCCTCTTTTGGTATCCTATCATTTTGCCTTTTCATATTGTTCATGGGGTTCTCAAGGCAAGAATACTGAAGTGGCTTGCTATTCCCTTCTCCAGTGGACCATGCTATGTCAGACCTCTCCACCAGGACCCGTCCGTCTTGGGTTGCCCCACAGGCATGGCTTGGTTTCATTGAGTTAGACAAGGCTGTGGTCCTAGCGTGATTAGATTGACTAGTTTTCTGTGGTTATGGTTTCAGTGTGTCTGACCTCTGATGCCCTCTTGCAACACCTACCATCTTACTTGGGTTTCTCTTACCTTGGGCGTGGGGTATCTCTTCATGGCTGCTCCAGCAAAGCACAGCCGCTGCTCCTTACCTGGATGAGGGGTATCTCCTTACCAACTCCGTTCTTGACCTTCAACGTGGGATAGCTCTTCTAGGCCCTCCTGTGCCTGTGCAGCCACCGCTCCTCAGGTTGCTCCTTCAGGCCACCGGACCTGGCCTCGGGCGTGGGTGGCTCCTCCCAGCTGCCGCCCCTGGCCTCCGGCTCAGGGAAGCTCCTCAGGGTCACCGCCCCTGACCTCGGACGCAGGGTGTCTCCTCCCGGCCACAGCCCTTGACCTCGGACAAAGGGTAGCTCCTCCCAGCCGCCACTGACCTCGGACACAGGGTAGCTCCTCTAGGGCATTCCTGCACCGTCACAGCCTTATGATTCTACAGTGGAGGTGAGAAATAGATTTAAGGGCCTAGATCTGATAGATAGAGTGCCTGGTGAACTATGGAATGAGGTTCATGATATTGTACAGGAGACAGGGATCAACACCATCCCCATGGAAAAGAAATGCAAAAAGGAAAATGGCTGTCTGGGGAGGCCTTACAAGTAGCTGTGAAAACAAGCGAAGCAAAAAGCAAAGGAGAAAAGGAAAGATATAAGCATCTGAATGCAGAGTTCCAAAGAAAAGCAAGAAGAGATAAGAAAGCCTTCCTCAGCGATCAATGCAAAGAAATAGAGGAAAAGAACAGAATGGAAAAGACTAGAGAACTCTTCAAGAAAATTAGAGATACAAAGGGAACATTTCATGCAAGTGTCTCTGACCATTATGCTCTTTGGGGTGTCTCTGAGACAAAACCAAACGAGCAGCTTCTCACAGGATTTTGCCTTACTAGATCTTTTTTCCTGCCTGCATGAGCTCCATGCTTTGCAGAACATCCCTGAACGACACAAACCACAAATGTCTTCACTTGCTGGCTGAAAACTTAAATTCCTTAAATAGAACTGAAAATCTTCCATATCATCATCAGAGAAAAATATTAATTAATATGTAAATCCTGTCTGAAGGAACGTGTTGACGCAAATGTCTTCATATTAAATTCCAACTTGTCAAAACTCATCACATGTAAATGGCTCACTTTACTATCATTTCCTGTTTGGCCATGAAGAAAATTTTCAGGAGGAGGGCTTTGAGCAACTGAAAAAATGTAGTAAAAGTACTGATATTATGTTGTGAGAAGGTGGAAACATTAATAAAAGCTCATCCAAACTGCATTAGTGCATTTCCGTCTTTCAATAGCAGGATGTGACCCAGGAGGTAGAAGGGTGCTGGGCACTTAAAGCGGGAAGAGAAACGCTGCCGCCGTGGAGCGGCAAGGAGAAACACACAGCGGGAAGCTCTTGATGCAGAAGAGATACTTTGGAGACTTTGCAGATTTATACAGAGCTGCACTAGCAAGGGGGATATGTAAAAGCTGTTCTGACGGACTTTTCTCCATAATAATTGTGCAACTCAGTTTAATGTAAGCATTACCACTGATTAACATTGCCTGTTAAAAACGCAGCATAGCTGCATTTAATACAGGAAGTCCTTTTCTTAAAGTAACTGTTTCTTCAGTTGCATCTTAGCATGAAAGTGAAGTCGCTCAGTCGTGTCGGACTCTTTGCGACCCCGTGGACTGTAGCCCATCAGGTTCCTCCGTCCGTGGGATTCTCCAGGCAAGAATACTGGAGTGGGTTTCCATTTCCTTCTCCAGGGGAATCTTCCCGACCCAGGGATCGAACCCAGGTCTCCTGCATTGCGGGCAGACGCTTTAACCTCTGCGCCACCAGGGAAGCCCAGCATCTTAGCACGGGTGATCCCTTCAGCATAAATGGGTATGAAGCCAGGGTGTCCCTACATGCGCTCACTGCCCTTTTTCTGTTAACTGTGGGCACGATGCAAAGCTCCAGCTCGTGTTAATGCCTTTCACGTTTACATGTCTCTTGTCATCTTAAAAACATTCTTCTTTAGATGAGTGTTTCCTTGATTACTAGAAAAATTACTGACTGCAAACAGTGGCAGCCCTTTTGAATTCCAACTGATTATTTAATCATTATTTACTGAGGACTTCTGACACATTTTGGGCTTCCCTGTGGCTCAGCTGGTGAAGAATCCGCCTGCAATGCAGGAGACCTGGGTTGGATTCCTGGGTTGGGAAGATCCCCTGCAGAAGCAAAAGGCTCCCCACTCCAGTATTCTGGCCTGGAGAATTCCACTGGCTGTATAGTCCATATAGTCCATGGGGTCCCAAAGAGTCGGACATGACTGAGCGACTTTCACTTTCACTATGACACATTTAGTGCTGTGGTTTATGATAGACGCAGTTAGGAGAAGTATAAGACATCATTCCAAACTGCCTGAGATATCCTACCTCAGATGATATAAACTTGAAAGTGAATGAACAATGATGTAACTCAGCTATAAACATTCGCAAGTGCTGTATAAATAAGCGAAAATCTCCATCCCCACATAACAGCTTATACTCTGTACACACACATGAATTCTTGCTCCATTAAAAACGGACATAGATTCCAGAATATCAAAGTGCATACATACCCATATGTTTGTATACAGCAGACTTTTGCCTCAAATGCCTACCTCACTGTCATCATCTTGCTCATATTTATCCTTCAAACCTAGCCACGTCACTTCTTCCTGAAGGCCTTCTGGGGGTGATAGGAGGTTCAGGCACTCCTAGTTTTTCTCTGCAGATACTGCCTGGTCCATGTTATGTGTTATTTTTCTCTGAAATAAGTGAGAAGGAAAAGCAAATGTGTATGTCAGTATGAACATTTGTGAAGTTTGTGATAAGGTAATGAATTTAAAAATAAGTAGCTTTGGTTTCCTCTGAGTTGGTGCTAATCCATTTATTTAAGGAGAAAGGCCATAGTAATTTTTTATGTACAAGGAATTCTCCTGGAAGCTTTATGTCTATTAATAGCTTTATGTCTATTTAATCATTATAATAATCCTGTGATTAATACTATTATGCCTGTAACTACATTGTTAAGAACTGTTATCATCATCCTGATTTTATAGATGGGGGATTTTAAACACAGTAGGCTTATACACCATGTTCAAGATTAATCTGGGTGGCAGATTGCAAACCTGGGCAACAGACCTCCTCAGAACTGTACCTGAAAAGCGTGATAAAGGCTTAGAATTTCTGTTGCGGAATTCTAAGAGGAAAGTGATGAAAGCCTCAGAAAATTGAAGAGCCAACTCATTGGAAAGGACCTTGATGCTGGGAAAGATTAAGGGCAAAAGGAGCTGGGGGTGGCAGAGAAAGAGATAGTTAGATAGCATCACCGACTCAAAGGACATGAATTTGAGCAAACTCCAGGAGACAGAGGAGGACAGAGGGTCCTGGCGTGGTGCAGTCCAGGAGGCCGCCAAGAGCCGGGCGCGAGTTAGCGATGGAACAGCGGCAGAAATGGCACGGCTGAGACCAGAAGCAGTAACAGGTTTCCTTAGGCGTTTGAAGTTTTCAATTCCCTATGTATAGTATCAAGGGATGTGCATGTCTGGAGATGAATAAACAGTTAGGGATTCGTATGTGGGGTGGGGAAAATGAGAGTGAAGGAGATGGCATGAGGTGGTTAGGTAAGGGAGTGAGCAAGGCTGACTGAGCGTGCCACGGGACTGACTGTAGCTAGGAAGTTTAACACGGTGGACTGAGCACACTTGCTTATCTCTATTCCCTCCAAGAGCCACTGAAATAAATAGAATATGACCCTACGAAGATCCAAAGGAGGAGGTACGGCAGAAAAAGATGTCAAGAACTTGGGAAGATGAAAAATGAGCGTAGAACTGAGTTAGTAGAACCAGCCGAGGCCAAGCTTAAATCTCAAGAAGGAGGCGAGAGACAACAAGAGGCACAGCCAGTCTCACTGCCAGATCCCCGTGTCGGGAGGACGGGGGGCCACTAAAGAATCCCGACACAGCTTTGGATGATGGCCTGATCAGCATTTCCAAAGTTTCTACGATGACCAATCATTACTTTCCTTAAAGGAGACAGAAAGCTTCCAGAACAAGATTTCAAATGTGGGATCGTTCTAGACGATGGCAAAACTCAGGCAGTAATAATGAGAGCAGGTTGTGGAATGGGACAGAGTGCCTTCAGTTCAGTTCAGTCGCTCAGTCGTGTCCAACTCTTTGTGACCCCATGAACCGCAGCACGCCAGACCTCCCTGTCCATCACCAATTCCCGGAATTTACCCAAACTCATGTCCACTGAGTTGGTGATACCATCCAACCATCTCGTCTGGCGCCCCCTTCTCCTCCTACCTTCAATCTCTCCCAGCATCAAAGTCTTTTTAAATGACTCAGCCCTTCGTATCGGATGGCCAAAGTATTGGAGTTTCAGCTTCAACATTAGTCCTACCAATGAACACCCAGGACTGATCTCCTTTAGGATGGACTGGTTGGATCTCCTTGCAGTCCAAGGGACTCTCAAGAGTCTTCTCCAACACCACAGTTCAAAAGCATCAATTCTTCAGTGCTTGGCTTTCTTTATAGTCCAACTCTCACATCCATACATGACCGCAGGAAAAACCATAGCCTTGACTAGACAGACCTTTGTTGGCAAAGTAATGTCTCTGCTTTTTAATATGCTGCCTAGGTTGGTCATAACTTTTCTCCCAAGGAGCAAGTGTCCTTTAATTTCATGGATTTAGTCACCATCTGCTGTGATTTTGGACCCAGAAAAATAAAGTCTGCCACTGTTTCCACTGTTTCCCCATCTATCTGCCATGAAGTGATGGAACCAGATGCCATGATCTTCGTTTTCTGAATGTTGAGCTTTAAGCCAACTTTTTCGCTCTCCTCTCTCACTTTCATCAAGAGGCTTTTTAGTTCCTGTTCACTTTCTGCCAGAAGGGTGGTGTCATCTGCACATCTGAGGTGATTGATATTTCTCCTGGCAACCTTGATTCCAGCTTATACTTCTTCCAGCCCAGCGTTTCTCATGATGTACTCTGCATAGAAGTTAAATAAGCAGGGTGACAATATACAGCCCTGACGTACTCCTTTTGCTATTTGGAACCAGTCTGTTGTTCCATGTCCAGTTCTAACTGTTGCTTCCTGACCTGCATACAGATTTCTCCAGAGGCAGGTTAGGCGAGCCTTACACATGAATAATTCAGGAAATGCAGCACATTATTAACATGCACAGTAAAACTGACTAAGACAATGGCAGGACTGCCAGCTTGTGAGAAAGTGAGTCTGGGAGACAGAGCGTGGGAAGGAGATTGATAGCTGATGAAAGGCTGTGAACTGGGAAAGCACAGACCCAGAAACCATCACTTGTATTATTTCTGAAGTTGTCCCTGTTTTGGATAATGAAATATTTACTATTTAACAAAAGGAGCAAATGCCATTCCTAAACAATGTAAAGACCTGGGCTGCAAAGCTGTCTCCGTGGTATTTTTTGCAAGTCCTGAGGAGGTCTCCCCACACAAGCTCCAGACAAGCACCCATGTATTTGTAAGCATTTGCATAAGTGAAGGGAATGAAATGCAATATCTGGCTTCCCGTGCGCACCTCAGGCTTGCTGCAGCACTTGCCTTTCCAAGGAAGGCATTCTAGTGTTACAGTTGCATTCCTGTGTTTCATCACACTGGATTATCCTCACCAAGAGAAATGAACGCGGACAGGAAGTGAACAGTGAATTCCTGAGTACACCAAGGGAGCCAGGCGCTCTCATATAAGAAGCAACATTAAAAAACATGTTTTCACTTGACAGTGCATCTGTAAACTTGCATCATCTCTGCACACTTCAAGAAGAGACACACGCCTCTTAAGCCCGAGTTTCAAGGACACCACTAGCTCGCTTCACTCACAGCTTACTCAGTTTTTTCCATGTTCTCAGTCTTTCCACAAATACCTTCACAACTTCCGCTTTCACCAAAGGGCACCTCCTTCTCAGATCCCTGATGCCTCACTCCCCTTTTCATTTAAGGGCTTGTAGCACAAGCCATCTTCTATGTGTATAACTGACGTTTTAATCTAGTTTAGTTAACAAGAATATATTGCAATATGCTGTTTTCAGTGCCGTGCTATACACAGAGAGGCTTATTAGAATTTTATTAATGCAGGCAATGGTAAACAAGACGATGGAGAAGCAAAGAGAAATAGAAGTATTTAGAAGTAAAATGAATATCATCCTGCTTTTATTAGGGGATAATTGACTAATTATTGATTAGTAAGTTTGCTGTTTATGAAAGCTACTAAATAAGAAGGCGTATGCGTGCTAAGTCATTTCATGTACCATTCTTTAGGAGCCCATGGACTGCAGCCTGCCAGGCCTCTCTGTCCGCGTGATTCTCCAGGCAAGAATGCTGGAGTGGGTTGCCATTTCCTTCTCCAGGGGATCTTCCCGACCCGGGGATCGAAGCCACGTCTCTTATGTCTCCTGCTTTGACAAGCGAGTTCTTTACTACTAGCGCCACCTGGGAAGCTGAAAACAAATGACACTAACTCCATGCACTTTAGCAAATACCTATAGTTTCCTCATTCTGACCTGTTTCCATTCATACATCTATATCTACTTCGACCTTAGAATGTGCCTTTATTTAGGTTATGAAATATACGTGTATTCAGATGCTTCTAATTGAATTAGTGGTGGACTCCAGCTTTAAAGTGGCTTTCCTCAAGTTAGTGATGATGACTTATGTAATGTTGGTATCCACTTCATCTATTGACCATGACTATGATAAGGACTCAAATCAAACTTTTAGAGTCAGCACTGAAATTTCAATAACATTGGTAATGCTAAATGTCATTTTTCTAAAATTCGTGTAATGCCTTGTTAAAAGATGCTATGAGGATGTTTGCAAACTTTACAACTGTGTAAAGTTATGGAAATTGTTGACTTTTTTTTAGCAGATGTTTGTCTTTCAGCTAGGTGGGACAGACCTATAACTTGTGTCTTATGAATCAATGAGCATCACAGTATCTATAAAACAGCAGAATACTCCATGGATCTAATCAGATTGTGTGTACCTTCCCTCCGCTACCTTCTGGCTTTTTAAAAGATATCTCTGTCTCATTTCTCTCAGTGTATAACTTCACGACATCTCAACAGCTGCTGCTGCTAAGTCACTTCAGTCGTGTCCGACTCTGTGTGACCCCATAGACGGCAGCCCACCAGGCTCCTCCGTCCCTGGGATTCTCCAGGCAAGAACACTGGAGTGGGTTACCATTTCCTTCTCTAATGCAGGAAAGTGCAAAGTGAAAGTGAAGTCTCTCAGTCGTGTCCAGCTCTTCGCAACTCCATGAACTGTAGCCTACCAGGCTCCTCCATCCATGGGATTTTTCCAGGCAAGAGTACCAGAGAGGGTTGCCATTTCCTTCTCCATCTCAAGAGTTAGAATCTTATTAACAAAATACTTGATAAATAACTTTTATTTTACCTCTGAGGATGTGGTTTTGTTGTTTTTTTTTTTTTTAAGAATAAAGCAAAACCCTAGAAGACATAATAAGGAAAACTAAAGCAAATGTGTATACTATGAGGAAGTAGAGAGACAATTCCATTTAAGGAGGCATTAAGGGATGAGCTGGTAGAAGCAGGAGGAACAGGCCTGCACTGAGGAGGATCTGGGAGTGAGTAGGGAAAGTTCAGTTTCTATTGTTGGCTCAAGCAATGAGGCGACGTCAGTCAAGGGGCACTTGGAAAGCATGATGGTCAGCTTTTCTTGGGAACTGCATTTTACTCTTTGGTTATCCAGCTAAGTCAGGAATGCACAATCAAACTTGCGACAAGTGTTCAAAGTGTTCAAAGTTGTTTCCCAACATTAGGAAAAAGTCTTGTTCAATTCAGACATTTTGGGAACTAGTAATTCCTTGCAGTCTTCAGAAATTATGCCACTAGTTTTTTCTGCCACTGTGATTGATGCATATCAGGGGCTCAAAATAGTTCATAAGAGCTTTATACAGACAGATTAGGGAGACCTGTGGGAAACAGAGTAATCTTATCTTGGTAGAAGGCAAGAAGGCACTGTCTTCTTGATTATTTATTGAGGTTACTCTTTAGCTACTTCTAGTTTTAGAATCAAAAATTGAAACAATACTACATCCTGCCTTTGATTCACCTATCTACTTGTACTATTTCTTTATGCTGTAAGTACCCTGTAGGTTCATCATTTCCCCCTTTTTACCATGATCTTTCGCTACAGAAAATGGGTCTGCATTCTTGTACATAGGGAGATTGGTATATTTTTGAACTTTTTATTTGGAAATAATTTAAGGCTCAATAAAAGCTGTAAAAATAGTAGAGTCTTATGCGCCTTTCACCCAGCTTTCCCACATGATGACTTCTTATACAGTAGAGTTTAGTACAATATCAAAGGAAAGAAATTAATATTGTACATTCCTGTTAAACCGGATTAGAGACTTTATTCAGTTTTTACTGCTTTTTAAAATTTCGATTTTTATGTGCTTGTGGGTATGAAAGTGAAAGTGGAGTCTTTCAATTGTGTCCAACTCTTTGCAATCCCATGAACTATAGCCTACCAGGCTCTTCAGTCCATGGAATTTTCCAGGCAAGAGTCCTGGAGTGGGTTGCCATTTCTTTCTTCAGGGAATCTTCCCAACCCAGGGATCGAAGCCAGGTCTCCCACACTGCAGGCAGACGCTTTGCCGTCTGAGCCACCACAGGATTCCACAGGATGCTTCTGGGTATAGTTCTGTGCGATTTTATTGCATGTATAACTCATGTAACCACCCAAACAATCAAGATGTATAGCTGTTCTGTCACTACAAAGAGCTCCTTCATAGTGCCTCTTTGTATTCTCACCTGCTCCACCCACTCCAGGTTCCTGTTCCTGAGCAACCACTAAGGTGTTCTCCATCTCTGTGATGTGGACTAGTATGTTGAGCATGTTTATGTGTCTATTTGCCATCCATATTATTCCTGTGATGAAATATCCATTCATGTATTTTACCCATTTTATAACAGAATTGTTTAGTTTTGTTGTCTTCATTCTGCTCTTGAGTTTTGAGGGTTATATATCTAGTCTAGGTATATAAAAATGTGTTGAATATGGGGTTTGCAAATATTTCCTCCCAGATGTGCAGTTTATCTTTTCATCCTCTTAAAAACCTAGAGCAAAAATTTTTGAGTAAGTCCAACTTATGATTATTTTCTTATATGGATCATGCCTTTGATTTCATGTCTAAGAAATCTTTGCCCTCAGTCCCAGAGATGGTCTTCTGCTTTTTTTTTTTTAATCTAAAAGTTTCATAGTTTTGCTTTACATTTAAATCCATAGCACACTTGGGATTAATGTTGATATATAATATGAAGTCTAAGTTAAATTTCATATTTTTGTCTATGATATTCGGTTGTTTCAGTACTATTTACTGGAAGACTGTCCTTCCTTCACTGAATTGCTTTTGAACCTTCATCAAGCAAATCTATTCTTTCATTGAAAATCTTTTTTTATATTTCCAGTTTCAAACCTCTGTTTTTAGTTCTATACTTGTTTAGAATTTCTGTGTCTTCGTAAGAAACTTCACATTTGTCATGATTTTTTTTTTTCTATCTCTGGTAATTCTTTATGTTTTGAAGCCTTCTTTGTCTGATATTGATAACACCATATCAACTGACTTAATCTTCTGTTTACATGATATATCTTTTTCATCCTTTTGCTTTTCATGTTTGTGTCATTAAAGTACATGGATTGTAGAAAGCATAAGCTTAGCTATTAATATTCTTATATCCAGTCTGTCAGTCTCTGTCTTTTTATTGCTGTGATTAACCCATTTAAACTTAACATATATATTGTTGTTTTTGGATTTACCATATTGCTACTTATTTTCTGTTATTTCATCTTCTTTTTGTTCTCTTCTTCCTACTTACAAACCATTTTATTTTTTCTAGTGATATTCGCTATATCTCTTTGTACAATTTTTTTTAAAAATAATTGTTCTATGAATTCCAGTATCCATTACTATCTTATCACAGTCTGCTTAGACTTGATATGATACTAAAAAAAAAAAAAAAAACCTTGTCATAGAAAAAAATGCATTAATCCCCCCATTCTGTGTTCTCTTTTCATTTATTTTACTTTTATGTATGCAAATCCCACAATATAATATTACATTTTATTTAAGAATCACTTGTGTTTCAAAAACAGCCACCTGTTGTTCCTGAGGTTAAGTCTGTGGTGAGTACAGCTGAGAGATGAGAGCCTTTCCCCACCAAGCTTCGATTTGCAGAACGGGACTCTATTGTGGACACAGCCTGCTGAGAACATTGGGATCTGAGTATCCTTTCAGCTCATGCAGTGGCAGTTACATACCAGAAGAGACCAGCCGAAATGGTGGGCTTCCCCCACCAACACCAGATACTCAGCTTCTCGCATGAGAGTGTCATTCAGAAAGAAGCTCACCACTGTCCCCACTCTCCCAGCTCCAGACCCATGGCTCAGAAGTTTTCCTGAGTGGAGAAGCACGGCATAAAACAGATAACTCCTAGTATCTTCCCTGCAAAACTGACTTCATTTGCAACAGAGCATGGGGAGGTTCAAGCTAAAAGCAAGAGCAGTGAAGGTTATGATGAAAGGCAATGGGAAGAGATTCAAAATGCAGAGCCAACTGTAGGTGGACTAGTGTTGGGGGGACAACCGGGGAATAAGACATCTTCTACTAGCTTGTTTAAATTTTATCACAACTGTATCTTTATACATTGTGTGTTTTCGAACATAGGCTTGTAATTACAATTTTATGAATTTGTCTTTTAAATCATGTAGAAAATTTTTTAAAGTGTTACAAACCAGATGGCTTTTAAATTTATCTACATACTTACCTTTACCAATGTTCTTTGTTTCTTCATGTGACTTTGAGTTGTCTAGCGTTCTTTCATTTCAAGACTTAAAACTTCCTTCAGCATTTCTTGTAAAGTCTGGTCTAAAAGCAAAGAACACTCAACTTAAAAAATCTGGGGATGTCTTAATTTCTTTGCCACTTTTGAAGGATAGTTTTGCCAAATATAGAATTCTTGCTTAACAGCTTTTCATAAAAACAATTTTAAGCATGTCGTTTCACTGCCTGTTTGCCTCCACGGTTTCTGATGAGAAGCTGGGTGTTAATTTCATTAGGAATTGCTTAGACATGATCAGTCACTTCTCTCTGCTTTCAACATGTTCTGTTTGCCTTTCATTTGATTTAAATGCTTAGTGTTGATCTCTGCATTTATCCTACCAGGAGTTTGTTGAGATTCTTTTGTATATGTAGATTCATATGTTTCCTCAAATTTGGGATGTTTCCAGCCAGTGTTTCTTCCAATGCTAAGTCACTTCAGTCGTGTCCAACTCTTGTCCCATGAACTGCCCACCAGGTTCCTCTGTCCTTGAGTACTGGAGCAGGTTGCCATGCCCTGTCTAGGGGATCCTCCGGATCCAGAAATTGAATCCATGTCTCTTATGTCCCCTGCATTGGCAGGCGGGTTCTTTACCACTGAGCACAAGGGACGTCTTATTTCTTCATATATATATATTGGCAGGCAGGTTCTTTGAGCCACAAGGGAAGTCCTATTTCTTCATATGTATCTATATATATTCCCCCGCTTTCATCCCTCTTGCTCTAGCACTCCCACAAAGCATATGCTGGTTTGCTTACTGGTGTCCTGCAAGCCCCTCAGATTCTGTTCACTCTTCTTCTTTCTTTGTCTTTCTGGTCCTAAGACTGGATAATTTCAGTTGTCTTATTTTCAGGCTCACAAACCTTCTGTTGAATCCCTTAGAAGTCTTTAAATTTTATTTTAGTTACTGTATGTTTGTCTCGAGTTTTATTTGGTCCCTTGTAAGATTTCTCTTTGTTGACATTCTCATTCCGCTCACGTATCGCTTCTAAGGTTTCCCTTAGTTCTTTGTCTGTGGTTTTGCTCATCACTTTGCGTATATGTGATGCAGTTGACTTAACTCTTATCCAGTAAGTCCAATCTTGGGTTTCCTCAGGGCAGCTTGACCAACTTCCATTTTCCTCTGAAAGGGTCATACTTTACTGCTTCTTTGTATGTCTTGTGAGTTTCTTTTCTTCTTTAAAATTGGGCATTTTGAATATTAGCATGTGATAATGCTGGAAGTCGAATTCTCTCTCTACCCCAGGCTTCTCTGCTATTAGTCATGGAAGGCTGCGGCCATCCAATTGTCTGGCGACATTTCCAAACTATGTTTGCACAGACTATTCCGTGTCATGTTTGGACACTAGAGTTTGCTCATTATTTCGGTTGTCAGTCAGTACCCTGGCAGATTTCTTTATTGGAACCAGGACGATAATGACAAGCATTACTGCCTCAGTCTTTGCAGCTCTGCGTTTGATGACTGCTTCCTCGCCACGCCAGGCTGCATCCCCACTGCCCTAGCCTCTGTCCACGACCAGAGAACAGAGCCCAGAGCATACAGGTCTGTCAGAGCAGCGAGCCTGTGGTCCTCTTGGGTCTGTTCCGATCGTGTGTCTGGTTCTGGGTCCTGCTCCTACCTCAGGAAATGAGCTGGCTCTTCTGAATATTGGCCTTTCCTTCTGCCCAGAATTCTTTCCCAAGATATTCATAAAGCTCACCCTCTTACTTCCTCCTGATCTCTGCTCATTCATCTCTTCAGAGACAACTTCCTTATTACAGACGTCCCCATCTGGTCAGTCTTTATTACTTTGCCTTGCTTTGCATTTCATGAGAGCACTTATCACTTGTTAACATATAACCATTCGTTATTGCTTTCTTCATCCACTTTAATGTAAAGCCTATAAGAGCAAATACTTCTGCCTTCCATGGCTGTATTACCAGTGTCTAGAATAGTACCCAACATGTGAGGATCCCTCAGTAAATGAAATGAAAACTTCAAATGAATTTAATTGAATTTAATTAAATCAAAATTTAAATGAAAAAGTAATAGAAAAAGCATCACTAAATAATGGATACTTTTGATTTCTCTCAATTATCCACATAACTTATTTATTCTTGCTGAGACAAGGCAGAAAAAAGAGAACTAAGAACTTTTAAGAAAAGGACATTCTTGAAAACTGACCTTGAATATTAGAAAGTTCGTAAAATAGAGAACTTGAATAGCTGCATATTTTCTGTTTTTATTTTCAGGCACTTCTCTTATTTTTAATACAATTGATTGTTCAAAATACAACAAAATTACTTCATGTTTAAATTTTTGTAGGAATTTTTCCTGCAACATAATATACATGTGCACTTATTTGATCACATTACATGTCAGGAAGAAAATTGTTACATTAAAATTTGGTCATAACCACATATCTCTCATATGTTTTACATTTCTTTCAGTTCAGTTCAGTCGCTCAGTCGTGTCCGACTCTTTGCGACCCCATGAATCGCAGCACGCCAGGCCTCCCTGTCCATCACCAACTCCCGGAGTTCACTCAGACTCACGTCCATCAAGGCCATGATGCCATCCAGCCGTCTCATCCTGAGTCATCCCCTTCTCCTGCCCCAAATCCCTCCCAGCATCAGAGTCTTTTCCAATGAGTCAACTCTCCGCATGAGGTGGCCAAAGTACTGGAGTTTCAGCTTTAGCATCAGTCCTTCCAAAGAAATCCCAGGGCTGATCTCCTTTAGGATGGACTGTTTGGATGTCCTTGCAGTCCAAGGGACTCTCAAGAGTCTTCTCCAGCACCACAGTTGAAAAGCATCAGTTCTTCGGCACTCAGCTTTCTTCACAGTCCAACTTTCCCATCCATACATGACCACTGGAAAAACCATAGCCTTGACTAGATGGACCTTTGTTGGCTAAGTAAAAGCTGTTTAGTGACAGCTAAACCACATATACCCTTTCTATTTTATATGCTATGTAAGCTGATAAACTATTATTTGATGTATATACCTTTCTATTTTTACAAATGTGAACTAATCTTCACAATATTTCTTTGTGGAGAGCAGCTATCATTAACTCCTTTTATAATATAAGGTTTATGAAAGAATACTAAAAGGGCCAAGGTAACTGTGGGGGAACTTGGTTTTCGTTGGTGTCCTTTTGCCCCATGAGTATAGTTACCACTTATTTCTGGAAAAAATGATGAAGTATGAAATGTAAAAATATACTCATAGGGAAAATAGGAGCACACACTTGCAGTAAAACTGTCCTAGGAATTCTGGGCACCTGATTATGTGGCTGCTATCGAGGGAAAGATGAGCAAGTGAGATTCGGACCTTTCACCAGTCCCTTAGTTTTCCACTCAGTTTTCTAATCAGTTAGTTGAGTGAGCCATTTTTAGTTACAGAAACTAAATTCAAATTGTTTTAGAAACTTAATTCAAATTGCCTTAATTCAAACATGTGTTAGAAACTTAATTCAAACTTAATTTAATGTAAATGATAAAGAAGTAATTTATTGAATTGCATTTAAAAAACATGAGCAAGTTTAGGTCAGTCGGGTTAAATTCGGAAATTCAGGTATCATTTTCAGGATTCTCTCTCTCTTTACGTCTCTCTATCTCTGTCTCGTCTCACACATACACACCTTTTCACATGGACCTCATCTCCCCGTAGTTGCCAATAGTAGCTAAAGATTACATAATCTTGTATCTTTCACAAGGCCATCAGAAAAGTGATTTATCTTTCTTCATACATAGATTCATACGTAGATAACATTCCTGGATTTTTGCTGTTTGGCTCAGCATAGAATCTCTGCAGCATAGAACATAGTGTGTAACCAACCAACCCCTTGAATGAAGGAGACAGTGGATATCATCCATCTTTACCTCAACCACATGCACTGAAGTGAAGGAAGGGAAACAGCCTCCAAAAACCACCAGAAGAGGGAGACGTGTGCAGCAAAATCTCCACCTGGCTTGTGCCCACCAGCCCCTGAGGGTCAGGGTGGTGTCCTCGAGCAGCTACAACTCCAAAGGGGGAATCCCAGCTCACACAGGTGCTGAGTGGACTGTGGAGGATTATAGAGAGCACAGCACGCGGTCTGTAACCCAGGGTTTTTACCTTCCTGCTTTTGAACTTGTCCTTCAAAAAGTGCAGCCTCACTCTGAAACTGTCCCGAGTGCCCTGGATGGTGCTGTGAGCTGCCCTAGAAATGGTGCTGAGAGCGGGCACCAGGTTCCGAGAGACAGATGGGGGTGGTGGTGCCCCCAAGACAGGGGGAGCTGTGCCTCCCGGGAGGCAGGACCGCCTGCCAGTGAGCTGGTCAGAGATGAGCTCTGAAGACAGGGGCAGTGGAGGGAGCCTGTGCCAGGCGACCTGCCGGGGACGATCACCAGAGCTGTGGCTCGGAAGCCACTTTGGGAGCAGAAGGAAAAAGCCTTTGCCCTCTTCCTTCCTACTACTACTACTACTACTACTACTACTACTAAGTCACTTCAGTTGTGTCCGACTCTGTGTGACCCCACAGACAGCAGCCCACCAGGCTTCCTTCCTACCCCCAGTCTAAACTGGGGTTTAGTTTTAAATCCTTCACTCAGGGGGCAAAACCCACCACCACAACAGAGCCTTTCTTGGCAGCTGGAGAGTCTGGTTCACAGGTGATCTACAGGCAGCCTGCTGTGTGCCCCTGGGGAATTAATACCTGCTTTTGGATAATAAGATACAAGATACCAGTAACTGATCTCAGAACTGCTGAACATTCTCTTGCAGAGCTGAGTTTCTTAAAGTTCTCCTTCATCTTTTATTTAGCCATCTTTATTATACCATCATGGGGCTTCCCTGGTGGCTCAGTGGTAAAGATCTGTCTGCAATGTAGGAGCCCCAGGAGATGCAGGTTCGATCCCTGCGTCAGGAAGACCCCCTGGAGGAGGGCATGGCAGCCTACTCCAGGATTCTTGCCATGAAAATCCCACAGACAGAGGATCCTGGCTGGCCATAGTCGATGAAGTCACAGAGTCGGACACGACTGAAGCAACTGAGCATGCATGCCGGCTGGCACTATACCATTATAAGTAAACACAAGTGTCTGGCATAAGGCCAAGACCATTGTTATTTTTAAATATTATGTATTTTACTGATATCTAATTGATATATAGATACAGATCTCAGAAGACCATTTCTATGTATTGCACTCCACAAGAATCAAATTCATTCCTTTAATCACTCACTCAGTTACCATTTATGTATCCCCTTTCTGCAAAAGGTGAAATAAAAAGAAAAATTTTAACATATTTCTGATGTGCTTGCCATCTAGTGGAAGAAAGAAGTATGTAAATAAATGTTTAGAAAGCAATTATAACAGGAATAGTTGCGAAACATTATCTGGAGAAGTCCAAGAGAAAAAGCTGCCTTTGCCAGAAGGATTTGAGTAAAGCTTTACTGAAGATTTTATCTGATTTAAATGAAGAGAAAGTGCGAAAGTCGCTCAGTCATGTCCGACTCATTGTGACCTCCTGGACCACAGCATGACAGGCCTCCCTGTCCATCACCAACTCCCAGAGTTTACTCAAATTCTTGTCCATTGAGTTGGTGATGCCATCCAACCATCTCACCCTCTGTCATCTACTTTTCAGATGAGTCAGTTGTTCGCATCAGGTGACCAAAGTATTGAGTTTCAGTTTTAGCATCAGTCCTTCCAATGAATATTCAGGACTGATTTCCTTTAGAATGGACTGGTTGGATGTCCTTGCAGTCCAAGGGACTCTCAAGAGTCTTCTCTAACACCACAGTTCAAAAGCATCAATTCTTTGGCACTCAGCCTTCTTTATAGTCCAACTCTCACATCCATACATGACCACTGGAAAGACCATAGCCTTGACTAGACGGACCTTAGTCAGCAAAGTAATGTCTCTGCTAGATTCAGTGCAATCCCTATCAAGCTACCAATGGTATTTTTCACAGAGCGAGAGCAAATAATTGCATGATTTGCATGGAAATACAAAAAACCTCTAATAGCCAAAGCAATCTTGAGAAAGAAGAATGGAACTGGAGGAATCAACCTGCCTGACTTCAGGCTCTACTACAAAGCCACAGTCATCAAGACAGTATGGTACTGGCACAAAGACAGAAATATTGATCATGGAACAAAATAGAAAGCTCAGAGATAAATCCACACACCTATGGTCATAACTTTTCTTCCCAGGAGTAAGTATCTTTTAATTTCATGGCTGCAGTCACCATCTGCAGTGATTTTGGAGAAAAAAAGCAATAAAGTCTGTCACTGTTTTCATTATTTCCCCACATATTTGCCATGAAGTGATGGACCAGATGCCATGAACTTAGTTTTCTGAATGTTGAGCTTTAAGACAACTTTTTCACTCTCCTCTTTCAGTTTCATCAAGAGGTTCTTTAGTTCTTCTTCACGTTCTGCCATAAGGCTGGTGTCATCTGCATATCTGAGGCTATTGATATTTCTTCCAGCAATCTTGATTCTGACTTGTGCTTCATCGAGCCCGGCATTTCTCATGATGTATTCCGCATCTAAGTTAAATAAGCAGGGTGACAATATACAGCCTTGATGTACTTCTTTCCCAATTTGGAACCAGTCTGTTGTTCCATGTCCAGTTCTAACTGCTGCTTCCTGACCTTCATACACATTTCTCAGGAGGCAGGTCAGGTGGTCTGGTATTCCCATATCTTGAAGAATTTTCCAGTTTATTGTGATCCACGCAGTCAAAGGTTTGGGGTAGTCAATAAAGCAGAAGTAGATGTCTTTCTAGAACTCTCTTGCTTTTTCGATGATCCACCAGATGGCAATTTGATCTCTGGTTCCTCTGCCTTTTCTAAATCCAGCTTGAACATCTGGAAGTTCATGGTTCACGTACTGTTGAAGCCTGGCTTGGAGAATTTTGAGCATTACTTTACTAGCATGTGAGATGAGTGCAATTGTCCAGTAGTTTGAGCATTCTTTGGCATTGCCTTTCTTTGGGATTGGAAAGAAAACTGACATTTCCAGTCCTGTGGCTACTGCTGAGTTTTCCAAATTTGCTGGCATATTGAGTGCAACACTTTCACAGCATCATCTTCTAGGATTCAAAATAGCTCAACTGGAATTCCATCACCTCCACTAGCTTTGATCGTAGTGATGCTTCCTAAGGCCCACTTGACTTCATATTCCAGGATGTCTGGTCCTAGGTGAGTGATCACACCATCATCATTATCTGGGTCGTGAGATCTTTTTTTGTATAGTTCTTCTGTGTATGGTAATCACGTTTCAAAGTGAAATATGAAATCATATTTCAAAGCATCACCTAGGAAATTTTGGTTGTGTATTTTACAAATTAAATGAAGAAATAAGGCTACTGGGTCTTGAAAGTGTGCAGGTTAAATGACAGATGAATGTTTTGGAAAATATATGTAATGGATTAGAAAAACATTTCCAAAGCTTGATATGTGCTTCATAAAAGTTTCATTTTCTCCCACAGTTTGATACGATCTATTCCTAGATAATGTGAATTAAAATTAGCAGATTATGGCTTAGAGTATGTTTACTTCTGTAGCCTCTGTTCCTTCTCACTCACCATTATCTTCCTTGCTTTATTCTCCAGAACGTTATGGCAAGCAGAAGCCAGGTTGCATTGCCTGATTGTTATCATTTAAGAAATGGTTACTAAGTAAATGACGTTTTCAGCTCATTTGCTGAAAGTTATCATGTCACAGGTATTATACTGTGTAATGTACAGATATTGAATTATTGGCCCTCTTTACATGCCTCCCCGGTGGTGCAGTGGTAGAGTCCGCTTGTGAATGAATTACTAGCCCTCTTTACATGCTTCCCTGGTGGTGCAGTGGGAGAGTCTGCTTGTGAATGAATTATTAGCCCTCTTTACATGCCTCCCTGGTGGTGCAGTGGTAGAGTCCGCTTGTGAATGCAGAAGATGCAAGAAATGCAAGTTCAGGCCCGGGTCAGGAAGACCCCCTGGAGCAGGAAGCGACACCCACTCCAGCGTGCTTGCCTGGGAAATCCCAGGGACAAAGAAGCCTGGCGGGCTACAGTGAATGAGTCAGACAGGACTTGGAGACTAACCAGCAGCGACAGCAGAAGTGCTGTGAGGAGGTGGCATGGATGGCCGATTTTTTAGTAAAGAGGCTGATGTTCACCAGCTTTAATGAAGGACCACATTAGCTGGTGCGGGGTGGCCTCACCACCCTAGCCAGGCTCATTTCAGGTGCTTTAAACACTGCAAGTCAGGGAATCGGAAGTTGGGGAGCAACCTGCTCTGAGAGTGTTTGCTTTGCCTTTCTGTGCTTCTGCTCGTGGTGGAGCCCCCAGACTCGGCCTCAACTCGCCGAAAGGCCACAGAGAGCTCGGCGACCCGCGCGGACCGCAGCACCGCAGTCCCGCACCCGCACATCGGGGCGAGCACCGCGCACCCCCGACGGGCCGCCCGAGGCTGAGGGGCGACACGCAGGCTCAGGGCCGGTTCGCTGTGCTGTCTGCGGGGCCTGCCCAGCGGCCGAGTCGGACGACTCCGTTCCCAGAGGACCGAAGCCGAAGGCGCCGTCTCCAAGAACTGACTGGAGAGGGTCACAGACGTGGAGTATTCGTCGTAAGTAAACTGAAAACCCCAAAACGAAACAGAAGATTTGTTTTGCGGTGACTATTTTAATGCTTTCTTAGCGTAAGAAGCATAAGTCTGTTCTCCCAAACGTTTTTCCCAGCTCATAAGGCCCTTCAGTTTCATGATGTTTTCATGCTTATTTTCCCCGAACATCTAAAGACATGACTAAAACTAATGTCACGCAAAAATATTTTTAGTGAATCACAAATCAGCGTAGATCACAGATAACCAGATACTAACCCATCCTTCCACAGATCGAGTGTATTCCTAAATAAGGAAGCCAGGGCATCTTGGTTGTTTATAAGCCTTTTTCAATAGCTTATTCATTTCTTCTAAATGATCTGTATATATGATACCTAAATGACCCTACTAAAACACGAAAGAACCTGGGAAAACATAATTTCACCTCACTCCTAAGAACCTTTATCAACACACAGTAAGATTAAACACCCTATGAACTCACTTACATGTGGAATCTTTTAAAAGCCTCAGACTGTTGAAAGATCAGATTTGTGGTTACCAGTGAGAAGTGGACTATTTCCTGCCATATCAGTAAACAGAGGATATCACAGTCACGTGAGCCCCGAGGAAACTCAGGATGTGAGAACATGGGATCCCGGCCTCAGATAGGTGGCCAGCATCTCAAAGGAGTGGTTTCAGCGAGCCGGAGTCCTGCGTGTTCCCACACAAAGAAATGTGCTAAATTCCTTAACGTGGGATATCTGAATTTCTTTAATTCGCAATAACCTTTTGATGTTCAGCCTACCCGTCCTTTGTTGCAAAACTTCCCTGTGACCTGTCTCCTCCCCTCGCCCCCTTAGAGCAGTTCTCTGGGGTTACCTGGGATGCTGCCCCCGGACTTTAAGTCCTAAAATCCCCACTGAATAACACATAACTCCCAGCTTTTAGGTTGTGAATATTTTCTGAGTCCACACCAGTGATGGGGAGTGGAGGGAAGGAGCACTGCTCGCGAGTGATAAAATGTACAACCTTCTCCTTTACGAGCAGCAGGGATGTAACGCAGGACACGGTGATGGTCGGTCACACTGCTGGAGGGTCGACTTCCGAGTTCAGAGAGTAGGCGCTAAGAGCTTTTATCGCAAGGAAAATACATTTTTCTTCCTTTTTATATCTACAAGAAATGATGGAAGCTAACTAAACATATTCTGGCAATTATTTCACAATATATGTATATTGTGTTATACACTTTAAACTTAAAAGTGCTATATATAAATTATATCTCAAGAGCGGTGGAAAAAAGTTAAATGCAGTTTTTAATCAAGTCTCTGATACATAAAGAGTTGATGGAAGCTCTGCCAATTAGGTACTGGGCTATACATAATACAACAGTTTATCTGGTTTAATAAGATACCTTATAAAAATAACCATAGCACAAGTGATGTAACAGCTGGTAGCTCTCATTATACCTCCAACTCTTATATTGGATGTTGCAACCTAAAGCTAAACTCTTGAACGTTCCCCTCCTTCCTTATTTAGTTGGGCGCCCACCAGCTGTTGGATAGGAACAGTAAACAGAGGCAGCAGAGTCTGGTGGGGAGAGCTCCGGGAGGAGAGCTAAGAGAGGTGGAGGTCCAGGTCAGGTCTGGCTGACTTGTTGTGTGACACTGGACAGACAGCAGGCCTCTCTGTACCTCAGTCCAGTCAGTTCAGTCGCTCAGTCATGTCCGACTCTTTGCGACCCCATGAATCACAGCTCACCAGGCCTCCCTGTCCATCACCAACTCCTGGAGTCCCCCCAAACCCATGTCCATTGAGTTGTGATTCCATCCAACCATCTCATCCTCTGTCGACCCCTTCTCCTCCCGCCTTCAATCTTTCCCAGCATCAGAGTCTTTTCCAATAAGTCAGCTCTTTGCATCATGTGGCCAAAGTATTGGAGTTTCAGCTTTAACATCAGTCCTTCCAATGAACACCCAGGACTGATCTCCTTTAGGATGGACTGGTTTGATCTCCTTGCAGTTCAAGGGACTCTCAAGAGTCTTCTCCAACACCACAGTTCAAAAGCATCAATTCTTCGGTGCTCAGCTTTCTTTATAGTCCAACTCTCACATCCACACATGACCACAGGAATGGAAAAACCACAGCCTTGACAAGACAGACCTACCAGTTTCCAAATCTGTAAAGGAGAACTGTTGAACTGTTGATCTCTGCTTCTCACAAGGGTGAGATTGAAGCTTGGTGCTTAATGTGAAAAGACACTGTAGTTATCAGATACTAGCTTTTTTCTTTTTTTGATTGGCCGTAAATAACTTCATTTTATCCTTCTTTCTTGATCAGTGCAGACTCTCCATCAAGGTACTGCAAAATCACTAACTAAAGATATGAGTTAGTCATTGCTATGTAACAAAGCATCACAAAGCTTAGCAGTTGGATAAAACCACCCCCATTATTATCTCACGTAATTTCTGAGTGTCGGGCATTAGGGAGCGGGTTACCTGGTGGTTCTGGCTCAGGATGTCCTGGGAAGCCACAGGCTGGCTCTCAGACAGGGCTGTGTGCATGACAGTGTTTGGCCAGAGTTAAAGGATCTGGTTCTAGATTCTCTCACATGGTCATTAGTAGGCCCTGGATCCTCTGCAGCTGCCGACCAGATAACCCAGTTTCTCAGTATAAGGTCCTTTCCCCTCCATGGCCTTACGGTACGGCAGCTGGCTTCCCCCAGCTGGAGTGGGAGAGACTTATCTCATTAGCGTAAGATCCTCCAAGGTGATCTGTGTTGCAAATGGCAAAATTCCAGTCTTTTTTATGGCTCAGTAGTTTGCTGTGTATATTTTTAAAGCTTCTCTACCCGTTCATGTGTTGATGGGCACTTGGGTGGTTTCCATATCTTGGCGATTGTCAGCAATGCTGCTGTCAACGTTGGTGTGCATGTATATTTTTGAATTATTGTTTTCATTTTCTTCAGATATATACCCACGAGTAAAATTTCCGAGTCATACATAGTTCTATTTTCAGGTTTTTGAAAAATTGTGTATGATTTTCCACAGTGGCTGCATCAGTGGGCATTCCCACCAACAGTGTACAAACTTCCCTTTTTCCTAAATCCTCCCCAACATTTGTTACTTGTATTCTTTTTGAGAACAGCCATTCTGACGGGTGTGAGGTGATATTTCACTGTGGTTTAATTTGAGTTTCCCTGATAATTAGTCATGTTGAGCATTTTTTCATGTACCTGTTGGCCATCTGCATGTCTTCTTTGAAAAAATGTCTATTCAATTCTTCTGTCCATTTTTAATTGAGCAATGTGTACTTCTGATGCCGAGTTATACTAGCTGTATGCATATTCTGGATATTAACATTGCATTGATTAGATCATTAGCACATATCTTCTCCTGTTCAGGGCTGTCTTTTCATTTCGTTGGTGGTTTCTTTGGCTGTGCAAAAGCTTTTAAAGTCTAATTAGATCTGAATGTGATTCTGACATATTTCCTTACCAAAAACGTCTGATTATTCTTAGTCTGTTCCAACAGCTTAAACCCTGACAATGAAACTGATGTTATCTTTGGGAGAAACGTCTTAATAAAAGTGTGTATCCACTGCCATGGTATTTTTTTGTCATCTCTCATTAGGCAAGTTCATGATATGCCATAGATTTGTAACAGAATGTATCTCTGATTAAATAATTTTCTTCTCATTTCTCTGAAAACTGAATAACCCATACAGAACCTTATTTTGTTTATACAATTATATACATTGTTTATTACTTCCCAGCTCTGTTGGACCTTATCTCACATTCTAAATAGCAGGGCAACCAAGAGGAAATTGATATTTCTATTTGATACAAGTTTGTATGTTCTGTGTTTATATGAAACAAAACTAAGTTTTCATTTTAAGAGCTGACAGAAGCTTGGGGTAAGAACTATCTTTGGGGAAAATATCCTCATAAGTCACTTATACATCAAAGAAGATTATTGTATAGATAGATATATGGTATAGATATCATTGATATAGATATAGATATATGAATATTGGTATGTAATTTATATGAGATGTTGAATTCAGGAATTCTCTGTTGGAATTGTCTCTTTTTTAAAAATTGAAGTGGGGTTGATTTACAATGTGTAAGTTTCTGGTGTCCAGCAAAGTGATTAATTATAGGTTATTTCAAGATATTGAATATAGTTCCCTGTGCTATATAGTAGGATCTTGCTGTTTGTTTTATACATAATAGTTTATATCTGGAGAAGGCAATGGCACCCCACTCTAGTACTCTTGCCTGGAAAATCCCATGGATGGAGGAGCCTGGTGGGCTGCAGTCCATGGGATCACGAAGAGTTGGACACGACTGAGTGACTTCACTCTCCCTTTCCACTTTCATGCATTGGAGAAGGAAATGGTGACTCACTCCAGTGTTCTTGACTGGGGAATCCCAGGGACGAGGGAGCCTAGTAGGCTGCCCTCTATGGGGCTGCACAGAGTCGGACACGACTAAAACAACTTAGCAGCAGCAGCCAGAGAAGGCAATGGCACCCCACTACAGTACTCTTGCCTGGAAAATCCCATGGGTAGAGGAGCCTGGTGGGCTGCAGTCCATGGGGTCTCGAAGAGTCGGACACGACTGAGCAACTTCCCTTTCACTTTCATGCACTGGAGAAGGAAATGGCAACCCACTCCAGTGTTCTTGCCTGGAGAATCCCAGGGACGGGGGAGCCTGGTAGGCTACCGTCTATGGGGTTGCACAGAGTCAGACACGACTGAAGTGACTTAGCAGCAGCAGCAGCAGCAGTTTATATCTGCTAATCCCAAACGCCTAACTTATCCCTCCCCACCCCCTTTCTCCTTTGGTAACCCTGTTTGTTTTCTATGTCTGTGAGTCTGCTTCTGTTTTGTAAAGAAGTTCATTCATATCATGTTTCAGATCCATACGATATCATATGATATTTGTCTTTCTTTGTGTGACTTATTCCACTTAGCAGTATAATCTCTAGGTCTATCCATGTTGATGCAAATGGCATTATTTCATTCTCTTTTCTGGCTGAGTAATATTCCACCATATATATGTACCATAGCTTCTGTATCCATTCGTGTGTCGATGGCCATTTAGGTTGCTTTTATATCTTAACTTGGAGAAGGCAATGGCACCCCACTCCAGTACTCTTGCCTGGAAAATCCCATGGACGGAGGAGCCTGGTGGGCTGCAGTCCATGGGGTCACAAAAAGTCGGACACGACTGAGAGACTTCAATTTCACTTTGCACTTTCATGCATTGGAGAAGAAAATGGCAACCCGCTGCAGTGTTCTTGCCTGGAGAATCCCAGGGATGGGGGAGCCTGGTGGGCGGCCGTCTATGGGGTCGCACAGAGTCGGACACGACTGCAGCGACTCAGCAGCAGCAGCAGCAGCAGATCATCGTACTGAAATGAAATTGGGTTGTATGTATCTTTTTGAATTATAGTTTTCTCCAGATATATGCCCAGGAGTGGAATTGTAGGTAACGCTTTTATTTTTAGTTTTTTACGTAACCTCCATGCTATTTTCCACAGTGGCTGTACCAGTTCACATTCCCACTAACAGTGTAAGGGGGCTTCCCTGGTGGCTCAGCTGGTAAAGAATCTGCCTGCAATGCAGGAGACCCTGGTTCAATTCCTGGGTCAGGAAGATGCTCTGGAGAAGGGACAGGCCACCCACTCCGGGATTCTTGGGCTTCCTTTGTGGCTCCATCGCTAAAGAATCCACCTGCAGTGTGGGAGCTCTGGGTTTGATCTCTGCGTTGGGAAGATCCCCCTGGGGGAGGGCCTGGCAGCCCACTCCAGTATTCTTGCCTGGAGAATTCCATGGACAGAGGAGCCTGGCGGGCTACAGTCCATGGGGTCGCAAAGAGTCAGACACGATGGAGCAGTTAAGCACAGAACAGTGCAAGAGGGCTCCCTTCTGTTGGACTTCTTTATAAAACACTTTATAGATAATTCTTGAGAAACTTAATAGATATTTCTTTCAGCAGAAGCTGGCTATAGATAAAGAAATAAAGATTGAGTTGATTATTTCCTTCCCTCTAATCATTAATGAGAACCAGTTAATGCCCTTCAATTTCCTAATTTCCAGGGAGATGCTTGAGAAGCATTGAAAATATCAAGACTGTTCTCATGTGCGTCTCCCCGGAGGAGGCAGGATAGGAAATTGGCTCAGTACCTAGAGGCACCCACAGAAGCCTGGAGACAGAGAAAGCAGAGCTTGAGCTCTTTGTGAAGCAGCTGAAGAGGCGTTATCTCAAATCCTCGTAACAGCAAGCAGTTTCTCTTTTTCTACTTCTGCATGTTCATTGTCCTTTCCTTTCACAACTGAGCTGTTACGATAATGTATGTGAAAATCACAGCAGATGGAGAACTTTATCATTCTCTGTTTCACAGCTGTATAGAGGTCATAAAGACATACCATAGTTTACTCAAGCACATTCCTTGGTAGAAGCATTTGGTGACTTTCAATATAATTATCAACAAGCAATCATGAATATATATGTTTTCATTTTGTGACAGAAGCATCTTTGCAGGAAATTACTAGATACGGGATTGCTGAGCTACATAGTAAATGTATATTTAGTTTTTTGTTAGGTGTTGCCAAATTCTCCTCCAAAACAGTTGCAACTGTTTTATTTCCACCAGAAATGCATGAGCATGTCTGTTTCTGCAGTATTTAGCCAAAAGATGCTGTCACCCTTTTTAATATTGCTATTCCTCATGTTTGGGAAATGTACCTTAGTGTGATTTTTCAAAACCTTTTTTTGAAGGTTCTTTGTAATAAAAGTTTATTTATTTATTATTCAAATATAATTGCTTTACAATGTTGTGCTAGTTTCTGCTGCACAGCAATGTGAATCAGCCATGTGTACATATATGTACAAATATGCCCAGTAGTAGACTTGCTGAATCATATGGTAGTTCTGTGTTTCATTATTTAAGGAACTTCTGTTCTCCACAGTAGCTGTACCAATTTACATTCCCACCAACAGTTTAAGAGGGTTCCCTTTTCTCCACACCCTTTCCAGCGTTTGTTGTTTATAGATTCTTTTTTAAAATATTTATTATTTAAATATTTAGTTAAAATATGTATTTTATTTATTTATCTTAGTTGCAGCATGCAGGATCTTCTGTTTTGTCATGTCAGCTCTTAGTTGCAGAAAGTGGAGTCTGGTTCTATGACCAGGGACTGAACTTGGGCCCCTTGCATTGGGAGTGCAGAGTCTTAGCCACTGAACCACCAGGGAAGTCTGGTGATCCCTGTGTGTAGATTTTTTAAAGATGGCCATTCTGGCCAGTGTGAAGCCAGCTCAGTTCAGTCTCTCAGTCGTGTCCGACTCTTTATGACCCCACGGACTGCGGCATACCAGGCTTCCCTGTCCATCACCATCTCCTGGAGCTTGCTCAAACTCATGTCCATTGAGTCAGTGATGCCATCCAACCATCTCATACTCTGTCATCCCCTTCTCCTCCTGCCTTAAATTTTTCCCAGCATCAGGGTCTTTTCCAATGAGTTAGTTCTTCGCATCAGGTGGCCAAAGTATTGGAGTTTCAACATCAGTCCTTCCAATGAATATTCAGGACTGATCTCCTTCAGGATGGACTGGTTGGATCTCCTTGCAGTCCAAGCGACTCTCAAGAGTCTTCCCCAACACCACAATCCAAAGCATCAGCTCTTCAGTGCTCAGCTTTCTTTATAGTCCAACTCTTACATCCGTTCATGACTACTGGAAAAACCATAGCTTTGACTATATGGACCTTTGTCAGCAAAGTAATGTCTTTTTTTAATATGCTGTCTAGGTTGGTCAAAACTTTCCTTCCAAGGAGCAAGCGTCTTTTAATTTCGGGGCTGCACTCACCGTCTGCAGGGATTCTGGAGCCAAGAAAATAAAGCCTGTCATGGTTTCCACTGTTCCCCATCTATTTCCCATGAGGTGACGGGACCAGAGGCCATGATCTTAGTGTTTTGAATGTTGAGTTTTAAAGTAGTTTTTTCACTCTCCTCTTTCAGTTTCATCAAGCTCTTTGGTTCCTGTTCAGTTTCTGCCATAAGGGTGGTGTCTCTCAAGTAGTAGTGTGTGTGAAGTAGTGTGAGGTACTTTGCACTTTTGATTTGCATTTCTCTGATAATTACTGATGTTGAGCATCTTTTCATATGCCTCTTGGCCATTGTATTTCCTCTTTGGAGAAATGTCTGTTTAGGTCTTTTGCTCATTTTTGTATTGGATTGTTTGTTTTTCTGATGTTAAGCTCCATGAGCTGTTTGCATATTTTGGAGATTAATCCTTCATCTGTTGCTGCATTTGCAAATATTTTCTCTCATTTGGAGGGTTGTGTTTTCATCTTGTTTATGATTTCTTTTACTGTGAGAAAGCTTTTAAGTTTAATTTGGTTCCACTTGTTTATTTTTGTATTTTTAATTTTCATTATTCTAGGAGGTGGGTCAAAGAAGGTCTTGCTGTGGTTTATGTTAACGAGTGATTTTTCTATATATTCTTCCAAGAGTTTGATAGTATCTGGTGTTACATTTAGGTCTTTAATCCATTTTGACTTGATTGTTGTGTGTGGTGTTAGAAGTGTTCTAATTTCATTCTTTTACGTGCAGCTGTCCACATGTAGGACAATGATACCGTCCATCTCCCAGGACCACTTACTGAAGAGGCTTTCTTTTCTCCATTGTATATTCTTGCCTCCTTTGTCATAGATTAGGTGACCACAGGTGCAAGGGTTTATCTCTGGTCCTTCTATTTTACACCATTCATCTATATTTCTGTCTTTGAACCAGTTCAGTCAGTCAGTCACTTCAGTCACTCAGTCATGTCTGACTCTTTGCGACCCCATGGACTGTAGCACGCCAGGCCTCCCTATCCATCACCATCCCTGAGGCTTACCCAAACTCATGTCCATTGAGTCAGTGAGACCATCCAACCATCTCAACTTCTGTCATCCCCTTCTCCTCCCACCTTCAATCTTTCCCAGCATCAGGGTCTTTTCCAGTGAGTCAGTTGTTCACATCAGGTGGCCAAAGTATTGGAGTTTCAGCTTCAGCATCAGTCCTTCCAATGAATAGTCAGGACTGATTTCCTTTAGGATGGACTGGTTGGATTTCCTTGCAGTCCAAAGGACTCTCAAGAGTCTTCTCCAACACCACAGTTCAAAAGCATCAATTCTTTGGCTCTCAGCTTTCTTCATAGTCCAACTCTCACATCCATACATGACCACAGGAAAAACCATAGCCTTGACTAGACGGACATTTGGTGGCAAAGTAATGTCTCTGCTTTTTAATATGCTTCCAGGTTGGTCATAGCTTTTCTTCCAAAGAGCAAGCATCTTCTAATTTCATGGATTTAGTCACCATCTGCAGTGATTCTGGAGCCCTCAAAATAAAGTCTGACACTCTAACCACAGTTCACGCATCTATTTGCCATGAAGTGATGGGACCAGATGCCATGATCTTAATTATCTGAATGTTGAGCTTTAAGCCAACTTTTTCACTCTCCTCTTTCACTTTTATCAAGAGGCTTTTTAGCTCCTCTTCACTTTCTGCCATAAGGATGGTGTCATCTGCATATCTGAGGTTATTGATATTTCTCCCAGCAATCTTGATTCCAGCTTGTGTTTCTTCCAGTCCAGCGTTTCTCATGATGTACTCTGCATAGAAGTTAAATAAGCAGGGTGACAATATACAGCCTTGATGTACTCCTTTTCTTATCTGGAACCAGTCTGTTGTTCCATGTCCAGTTCTAACTGTTGCTTCCTGACCTGCATACAGGTTTCTCAAGAGGCAGGTCAGCTGGTCTGGTATTCTCATCTCTTTAAGAATTTTCCACAGTTCATTGCGATTCACACAGTCAAAGGCTTTGGTATAGTCAATAAAGCAGAAATAGATGTTTTTCTGGAACTCTCTTGCTTTTTCCATGATCCAGTGGATGTTGGCAATTTGATTTCTGGTTCCTCTGCCTTTTCAAAATCGGGCTTGAACATATGGGAGTTCACAGTTCATGTACTGTTGCAGCCTGGCTTAGAGAATTTTGAGCATTACTTTGCTAGTGTGTGAGATGAGTGCAATTGTGTGGTAGTTTGAGCACTCTTTGGCATTGCCTTTCTTTGGGATTGGAATGAAAACTGACCTTTTCTAGTCATGTCACCACTACTGAGTTTTCAAAATTTGCTGGTATATTGAGTGTAGCATTTTCACAGCATCATGTTTTAGGATTTGAAATAGCTCAACTGGAATTCCTTCACCTCCACTATCTTTGTTTGTAACAATGCTTTCTAAGGCCCACTTGACTTCACATTCCAGGATGTCTGGCTCTAGATGAGTGATCATGCCATCGTGATTATCTCAGTCATGAAAATCTCTTTTGTACAGTTCTTCTGTGTATTCTTGCCACCTCTTAATATCTTCTGCTTCTGTTAGGTCCATACCATTTCTGTCCTTTATTGTGCCCATCTTTGCATGAAATGTTCCCTTGGTATTTCTTGTTTTCTTGAAGAGATCTCTAGTCTTTCCAGTACTTTTTTTTTTCCTCTATATCTTTGCATTGATCACTGAGTAAGGCTGAGGAAAATCACAATCACAGAAAACTAACCAATCTGATCGCATGGCCCACAGCCTTGTCTAACTTATGGAAACAGAGCCAGCCAAGGCAGATGGGTCATGATGGAGAGTTCTGACAAAATGTAGTCCACTGGAGAAGGGACTTCAGGATTCTTGCCTTGAGAACCCCATGAACAGTATGAAAAGGCAAAAAGATAGGACAGTGAAAGACGAACTCCCCAGGTCAGTAGGTGCCCAGTATGCTACTGAAGAAGAATGGAGAAATAACTCCAGAAAGAATTAAGAGATGGAGCCAAAGCAAAAAACAAAAACAAAAACAAAAACAAGTTGTGGATGTGACTGGTGATAGAAGCAAGATCCGATGCTGTAAAGAGCAATACTGCATAGGAACCTGGAATGGCAGGTCCATGAATCAAGGCAAATTGGAAGTGGTCAAACAGGAGATGGCAAGAGTGAACATCAACATTCTAGGAATCAGCAAACTAAAATGGACTGGAATGGGTGAATTTAACTCAGATGACCATTATATCTACTACTGCGGGCAGGAGTTCCTCAGAAGAAATGGAGTAGCCATCATGGTCAACAAAAGAGTCCGAAATGCAGTACTTGGATGCAGTCTCAAAAACGACAGAATGATCTCTGTTCGTCTCCAAGGCAAACCATTCCATATTACAGTAATCCAAGTCTATGCCCAACCAGTAACACTGAAGAAGCTGAAGTTGAACGGTTCTATGAAGACTTACAAGACCTTTTAGAACTAACACCCAAAAAAGATGTCCTTTTCATTATAGGGGACTGGAATGCAAAAGTAGGAAGTCATGAAACACCTGGAGTAACAGGCAAGTTTGGCCTTGGAATGTGGAATGAAGCAGGGCAAAGACTAATAGAGTTTTGCCAAGACAATGCACTGGTCATAGCAAACACCCTCTTCCAACAACACAAGAGAAGACTCTACACATGGACATCACCAGATAGTCAACACCAAAATCAGATTGATTATATTCTTTGCAGCCAAAGATGGAGAAGCTTTATACAGTCATCAAACACAAGACCAGGAGCTGACTGGCTCAGATCATGAACTCATTATTGCCAAATTCAGACTCAAATTGAAGAAAGTAGGGAAAACTGCTAGACCATTCAGGTATGACCTAAATCAAATCCCTTACAATTATTCAATGGCAGTGTGAAATAGATTTAAGGGACTCGATCTGATAGAATGCCTGATGAACTATGGACGGAGGTTTGTGACATTGTACAGGAGACAGAGATCAAGACCATCCCCAAGAAAAAGAAATGCAAAAAGGCAAAATGGTTGTCTGAGGAGGCCTTACAAATAGTAGTGAAAAGAAGAGAAGTGAAAGGCGAAGGAGAAAAGGAACGATATACCCATTTGAATGCAGAGTTCCATAGAATAGCAAAGAGAGATAAGAAAGCCAACCTCAGTGATCAGTGCAAAGAAATAGAGGAAAACAACAGAATGGGAAAGACTAGAGATCTCTTCAAGAACATTCCATGCAAAGATGGGCTCGATAAAGGACAGAAATATTATGGACCTAACAGAACCAGAAAATATTAAGAAGAGGTGCAAGAATGCACAGAAGAACTGTACAGAAAAGATCTTCACAACCCAGATAATCACAATGGTGTGATCACTCACCTAGAGCCGGTCTTTGTGCCAATACCATACGTTTGGTTATTGCAGCTTTGTAGTATAGCTTGAAATCAGGGCGCCTGATTCCTCCAGCTCTGTTTTTCTTTCTCGAGATTACTTTGGCTATTGAGTATATTTTCCATACAAATTGTAAATTTATGTTCTAATTTTGTGAAAAAGTTATTGGTAATTTGAAGAATTGCAGTGAATCTGTAGATTGCCTTGGTACTATGTTCATATTTACGATGTTGGTTCTGAGATGTCTGGGTGTCTCCAGACCTCTTGCCCACTGTTTAATTCAGTTGTGTATTTTCTTATTATTGACTTTCAAGAGTTCTTTGTATATTTCAAATATAGGTTCTCAATTTGATATATATTTGTAAATATTTCCTCCCAGTCTCTAGTTTATCTTTTATCTTATCTTTTCAAGGTATATATTTCAATAAAAATGCAGAAATCAGCAGCTTTATCAAAATTTGCCCTCTCTGGCTATACTATCTACATAGATATATGTCCCTGTAAACATTCCAATTTTAATTGGGATTAGATATTTTACAAAGCCATCATGAACAGAGTCTTTTTGTTGTCTTTGGAAAGAGTATAATTTAGCTTGAATCTCATTCAAGAAAATGCTATATCCAAAGTTACTTAACGAAACTTTTGTACTTACCATCTATAATATTGTGATTTATAATAAATATGTGTTTGGTCCTTATCGCTGTTCCTGGCATAGAGTTCCTAAAACCCCTGGAATTTCCTAAGGTATGAGAACCTTTAAGGTGTCTTGTGCTGTTAATGAGGTGACTTTTGGAGCCCGCCTAAGAATGGGGTCTGCTTGCCACGAGCCCCTGCCATGTGATGGAAGGATTGGAACTTGCAGTCCTGCCCCCTCACCTCTGGGGAGAGGAGATGGGTTAAGAGTTGAATCAGTTGCCAATGGCCAACGATTTAATCAGGCAGGACTCATTTGATATAAATCCTCCATAAAACTCAAAAGGACAGGATTCAGAGAGTGTCCAGGCTGCTGAACACAGAGGTGCTGGGAGAGCAGTGTCCTCAGAGAAAACACAGACGCTCCATGCCCCTTCCACACACCTTGCCCTCTGCACCTTCTCCATCTGCCTTCTTCTGAGCTACATCCTTTTATGGTAAACCAGTGATCCAGGAGGTAAACCAGCTCTCTGTGCTCTTTGAGCTGCTCCAGCAAATTAACCCAACCCAAGGAGGCGGTCACAGGCACCCCACCTGTTGATGATCAGTGCGAAAAGCAGGTACCAACCTTGGCTTTTGGACGGGAGTCTACAGTGTAGCTGTGTATGGTGCAGAGGGTGGGCTTGTGGGGTGTATCCTTGACCTGTGTCATGGGATGCTATTTCCAGGTGACTAGCATCAGAATCGAGTTGAATTCTCCAGTGCTCTGCTGGTGTGCAAGAGTTATTTGTTTGATGTGGTGACCCATGTTGAAAAGGTCTTCCTCTTGATTTACAGCAGGTCAGGAATGATGTCAGTGTTGTGGAGTTTTCAGTAGCTATTTTGGCAGACATTGAAACAGAGAATGGGCCTCCTTTTTATTCAAGGCTCAATTCTGCCAAGTATCTTTCCCAGGCCACAGATCTTTCTTTTCTGCTTGGTTCAGAAGTACTTCAGCCAGTCCAAAGAAGTATCTGCTCAGTAGCTGCAGCAGATCATAGTCTTTTTAAAGAAATAAAATGTACTTGGGCCCTCTGCTTCCATTGTTGGAGGCAGGAATCCTGTGACTAAATCAGTAATCAAAGAAGTTGCTATTTCAAACACATATTTTCCCTGAGCACTGGTGTCAAAGGAGGTCATGGAAAGTTTTCCTCTCTTAACAGTTTAGATCAGGCGAATAAGATTTTACAACATCCAGAAATGGGCTTTGTTTAGCACATGTTATGTTTCTGTTTACGAATAGTTTCAGTAGATCTCAGGAGAGTTCATGTGGGGTACAGAGATTCTCTAAGCAGTCTTAAAAGTCTATGTTTGTTCTGAGGCTGTGAGCCATTCATCAAGGTAGACCTGGACATGGGCCTTAGCCCCAGGGCTGGGTTCCAGGACAGTTGTGGGAGTTCTGAACTCACTTTCTAGATTTGAGAATTTGATTATCAAAAGGCCTTTTCTACCCTATAAAATTATGATCTTCACAAGCTACGTGCTTGTAGTAGCTTGTGCAGCTGGTATTTTTGAGCACTTCTGTGTGCTGAGAGACATGCTAGGCGCTGGAGTGGGGCAGAGCAGTGACTCTACCTGTTGCTTGAGATGTTTGGGAGGCAAAGAGAGCCAGGGGTCTGTAATGAGTCAGTCAGAGCTTCTGCCACCTCAAGCGCTTGACAGACGTGTGACTTTGGCCAACTTATGGGTATTTTTAAGCTTCAATTTTCTCCTACTGAAAATGGTATAATAATATATAGCATATTAATATATTATGAATAGTTATATTGATATAATTGTTATTCAATTATATTACCATAATAATGATTTAATAACATAGAAAATAAAATGGGGAGGATAACCCTCATGGGGTCTCAGGAAAGACTAGATGAGATAACACTTGTAAAATTTATAAATCAGATTTGCAAAGCATTTAATACAGTGTTTGGTATACATCCAACCCTCAGCAAAAATTAGCCATTATTACAGTGGAGATTACAGTGGAGATTACAGTCTTGTCAAAACCATAATAGACATAGTCATTAAATAAGAAACCCATGATACCTGCCAGAGAAAAAGTAAAGGGGGTGATGTCTGAGACGCTGGGAAAGATTGAAGGCAAAGGGAGAAGGGGCGCCAAAGGGAGACGATGACATGGCGAGATGGTGTCCCTGCCTCAGTGGACGGGAATTTGAACAAACTCCGGAAGACCATGCAGGACAGAGGGTCCTGGTGCGCTACAGTCCATGGGTTTGCAAAGAACTTAGCGACTGCATAACATTTCTGTGAAACTTCAGGAAGGGCAGGATCAGCCTGAGAGAGCCTTGCTGAAAGCCCTTTGTGCTTGACGGTGTCTCAGCCTCTCTCCAGTCCTGGGTCAGGGCAGTTACCCAACAAAAACATGCTCGGAGGACTTGCTGCTGCTGCTAAGTCACTTCAGTCGTGTCCGACTCTGTGCAACCCCATAGACGGCAGCCCACCAGGCTCCTCCGTCCCTGAGATTCTCCAGGCAAGAATACTGGATTGGGTTGCCATTTCCTTCTCCAATGCATGAAAGTGCAAAGTGAAGGTGAAGTCGCTCAGTCATGTCCGACTCTTCCAACCCCATGGACTGCAACCCACCAGGCTCCTCTGTCCATGGGATTTTCTACCCCACTGGAGTGGGGTGCCATTGCCTTCTCTACTCATCATCTGTAGAATTCTTCAAATGTGAGGCTGTAAGGAAAGCTTGCTACACACATGTGAGACAGTGAAGAAAACTCCAGGGATAGAAAGGAGATTGGAGAGGGGAAACCTTGCAGTATTTCAGGTTATTTACAGACACTGCTTCATTTAGCCTTCAGGGAGGTATGTCTTTCCTCATTTCACAGGCAAGGAAACTGAGGCTCAGAGAGTGCACTATATACCATGGCACCATAGTTCAAAGCCAGGCTTGGAGCCAGTTTTCCAGGCTCCAAGGCTTATTCTTCTCGATAGGCTTTAATAATTGATTGACTATGAAATATCTAGGAAGAAGCTAAAGGTTTCAGATTGATTGCATATGACTGCAAATCGTTAACATTATTGAAAACAGAGAGCCAGTTTGCAAAAAAATACTGAATTTAACTCTCAGTTGATTACATTTGCAGGAACAGGAAATGCAAGTGCCAATATGTATGAAATAGATGTGGGTCTGGAGTTCAGAGAACAAACGAGGGCCACATAGAAACATTGGGAAGTCGGTGGAAACAGTGCTGGTGGATTGTGTGTCCTGGACACAAAAAGGGAAAACCCTGGGACTTCCCTGGAGGTGCAGTGGCTAGGACTCCTTGCTTCCACCACAGGGGCCCCGGGTTGATCCCTGGTTGGGGAGCTAAGATCTCGAGCCCAAAAAAGAAGTGATGATAATAATAAAGCCATAGAAAAGGGTCAGAAAAATCCTAAGGACAAGATTAGAAATTGAAATCAGTGAAGGAGACAAAAGTTGGAGCAAAAACAGCTAACAAATGAAATAAGAAATGTATAAGTAAAAAGAAGTAGGGTCTACCAAGTGCCGTGGAGCTCTAAGAGTCTCAGGTGTTGTTAGCACAGAGGTAGCGAGGAAGGAGCAAGTCAGTGGGGAGTGAAGCTAAGCAGAGGGCGGTGCCGGAGAAGCTGACAAGCCTGGGAGGTGACGAGCCTGGTGATGCGGGCTGCAGCACCGGCTCTGTTTTCCTGTGACCTTAGGAAAATCACCAAACATCTCCAGGACTCGGTTTATAAATTTGTGAAATGAGAGGTTGAGTTGAGATGATTTCCAAAGGTGACGCTCAGTGTTGACATTCTAAGCTAAGAGAAAGTAAGTTTCAAAATATATGGACAAGATTAGGTACCCGAGTTACAACATTCATGAATGCATGCAATGTCTATTGTGCCTACGTAATTTATTATGTCTCTGTGTAGTGGGACTGGGGAGAAAGTATGATCTCTAGTGTAAAATTAGAGAATTTAAGAGAGGTTCACAGGTAACTATAAGCTAGAAAGTTCATACCCTATAAGAAAGAATTAAGAGGCTGGCTATGAAAGCTCAGACAAAAAGAAGAAAGTTGTTTTCATCCTGGAGAAGGGAGGGGAAAGGTGAGGATGGTGGAAGACCCAGCAAAGAGCTCTCGGGAGCCTTCCATTGTAGACCCCAGCGCAGATTATACTGAGAATTATTCAAAGCAAGGCAAACTTTAGTCTGGTGACCAGCCCAGGACTGCTGCTGCTGCTAAGTCGCGTCAGTCGTGTCCGACTCTGTGCGACCCCACAGACAGCAGCCCACCAGGCTCCCCCGTCCCTGGGATTCTCCAGGCAAGAACACTGCAGTGGGCTGCCATTTCCGGGACTGAGTGAGGTATCAATAGCATCTGAGCTATGCTGCTCATGCTAGCCTAACGGTCTCTGCTGTTGTTCACTCTCTCGGTCGTGTCCGACTCTTTGAGACCCATGGACTGCGGCACGCCAGGCCTCCCTGTCCATCACCAACTCCTGCAGTTTACTCAAACCCACGTCCATTGAGTTGGTGAGGCCATCCAACCATATCATCCTCTGTTGTCTCCTTCTCCTCCCGCCTTCAATCTTTCCCAGCATGAGGGTCTTTTCCAATGAGTCAGCTCTTCCCATCAGGTGGCCAAAGTATTGGAGCTTCAGCTTCAGCATCAGTCCCTCCAATGAACACCCAGGACTGATCTCCTTTAGGATGGACTGGTTGGATCTCCTTGCAGTGCAAGGGACTCTCAAGAGTCTTCTCCAACACCACAGTTCAAAAGCATCAATTCTTTGGCACTCAGCTTTCTTTATAGTCCAATTCTCACATCCATACATGCCTACTGGATAAAACATAGCCTTGACTAGATGGACCTTTGTTGGCAAAGTAATATCTCTGTTTTTAATATGCTGTCGAGGTTTTTCATAGATTTTCTTCCAAGGAGCAAACATCTTTGAATTTCATGGATTTAGCCACTGTCTACAGTAATTTTGGAGCCCCCAAAATAAAGTCTGTCACTGTTTCCATTGTTTCCCCATCTTATTTCCCATGAAATGATGGGACCAGATGCCATGATCTTCGTTTTCTGAATGTTGAGCATTAAGCCAGCTTTTCCACTCTCCTCTTTCACTTTCATCAAGAGGCTCTTTAGTTCTTCTTCACTCTCTGCCATAAGGGTGGTGTCACCTGCATATCTGAGGTAATTGATATTTCACCCGGCAATCTTGATTCCAGCTTGTGTTTCTTCCAGCCCAGCGTTTCTCATGATGGACTCTGCATAGAAGTTAAATAAGCAGGGTGATATACAGCCTTGATGGACTCCTTTCCCAATTTTGAATCAGTCTGTTGTCCCATGTCCAGTTCCAACTGTAGCTTCTTGACCTGCATACAGGTTTCTCAGGAGGCAGGTAAGGTGGTCTTGTATTCCCATCTCTTTAAGAATTTTCCACAGTTGGTTGTGAACTACAGTCAAAGGCCTTAGCGTAGTCAATGAAGCAGATGTTTTTCTGGAACTCTCTTGCTTTTTCCATGATCCAGTGGATGTTGGCAATTTGATCTCTGGTTCCTCTGCCTCTTCTAAACCAGCTTGAACATCTGGAAGTTCTCGGTTCACGTATTGCTGAAGCCTGGCTTGGAGAACTTTGAGCATTACTTTACTAGTGTGTGAGATGAGTGCAATTGTGCAGTAGTTTGAACATTCTTTGGCATTGCCTTTCTTTGAGGTTGAAATGAAAACTGACCTTTTCCAGTCCTGTGGCCACTGCTGCTGCTGCTGCTAAATCGCTTCAGTAGTGTTCGACTCTGTGCGACCCCATAGACAGCAGCCCACCAGGCTCCTCCATCCCTGGGATTCTCCAGGCAAGAACATTGGAGTGGGTTGCCATTTCCTTCTCCAGTGCATGAAAGTGAAAGGGAAGCCACTCAGTTGTGTCTGAGTTTTCCCAATTTGCTGACATATTGAATGCAGCACTTTCCCAGCATCAGCTTTCAAGATTTGAAATAGCTCAACTGGAATTCCATCACCTCCACTAGTTTTGTTCATAGTGATGGTTCCTAAGGCCCACTTGACTTCACGTTCCAGGATGTATGGCTCTAGGTGAGTGATCACACCATCATGGTTATCTGGGTTGTGAAGATCTTTTTTGAACAGTTCTTCTGTGTATTCTTGCCACCTTTCCTTAATATCTTCTGCTTCTGTTAGGTCCTTACTGTTTCTGTCCTTTTTTGGTGCCCATCTTTGCATGAAATCTCTAATTTTCTTGAAAAGATCTCTAATCTTTCCCATTCGTTTTCCTCTATTTTTCTGCATTGATCACCAAGGAAGGCTTTCTTCTCTCTCCTTGCTATTCTTTGGAACTCTGCATTCAGATGGGTATATCTTTCCTTTTCTCCTTTGCCTTTCACTTCTCTTCAATTCACAGCTATTTGTAAGTCCTCCTGAGACACCCATATTGCCTTTTTGCATTTCTTTTTCTTGGATGGTCTTGGTCCCCGCCTCCTGTACAATGTGATGAGCCTCCGTCCATAGTTCTTCAGGCACTCTATCAGATCTAGTCCCTTGAATCTATTTGTCACTTCCACTATATAATCCTAAGGGATTTGATTTAGGTCAGACCTGAAGGGCCTAGTGGTTTTCCCCCCTTTCTTCAATTTAAGACTGAAGTTCGCTGTAAGGAAATGATCTTAGGCAAAGCTTAAAACTGCCAGCTTCAGTTCCTTCATTTATAAAGTGCAGATACTACCCGTAACTACTTCACTCATACGGTTACTATAGGGAATATATAAGATAATGCATTTGAGTTCTCAATGATCAGGCTGTGACCCTGAGTGCTCAGGAAACGTTAGTCTTCACTCTTTTCCTAAAGGGCAGGTATTATTAGACCGTCTCCTCCTGCCTCACTCTGAGAGGGCCTGTTATGGCAGGACGCTGAGCTAGACCATCAGACCTAGGCTTGATTTCTGGCTTTGTATTCAGTTTGTTTCTTAATATGGTGGGTTGGTTCTGTATTGGGGTAACCCTTTAATCCTTAGCCCAGCAACTTGCTTTCAGCAGAACAAGGAAGGGTCTGAGTATCCTTTTGCACTAGCTGTCCCTCAAGTACCTTTAATTCAAAATAATATGCCAGCATCACATATTTTGGGGGGACATATTCTGAACCTCCTCACCACCAGACTTAGTAGTTTTCTAGCATGAGTAAGAGAAAATGGGTATTTTATTTCAATTTTTTATTTAACCTTTTCATATTACACAATTTGCTGAAAACATTTAAAATACCAGTGAGACAAAAACAACTTTAAAAAAGAAAAAAAAACACACAGACCAAATACCTCTTCTAGCTGAGGTATGCTGCGTATGATTCATTGTCAAATCACAAGTTTTTGTTACTCAATTATACAACTTGGAAGCATATCAATGATACTCAGTCACTCAAAAGAAAGGCATTACATATCCAGTTTATATGAGAGAGAGAAAAGGAGAGAAATGTGCAACTACTTGAAGGAGAGAAACCAGAAATGCTGAAGTTAAGTATCACTTAAATTCTAGTGCAATGTGAGTTGTTACCAATGGGATTTTATTTCCACATATGTTATTGAAAATAACGAATTCAAACCTATCTTTCCAAGAGCTGGCAGATTGTTCACTTTTTCCCCATAAGATCTGGAAAGCAAACTAAGGGCAAATGTCCTCCACAATGTCAGTTGAAAAAACAAATATCCAAGCAGTGTGTTGTTTCCTCAGCAGATGTATGAATACATGGAAAGACTGAAGTATCTGTACCCAGTCAGTTAAGCGAATGTTTTGTGCGGTTTTAACAAGCCCAGTGCTGAAAAGACAGCTGTGAACAGGCAAGCATACCTTGCAAAAATGAGCAAGACCTCTTGCCTCTCAGTTTTATTTCTGAAAATACTATCAAACCCCACAGTCCATAGTCATTTTGGAATTAGTTTGACTCATAACATCTAGTGCTGGAGTTTAAAGACTTACATTATTTACACCTAGCGATTATTTCACAAGAAACCATAAAGAGTCCCTCAAAGCAAAGAGATTTAGAAACAGATTTAGTAAACTGGTTCATAAGCTCACTTAACACAGTTAAGTAATATTAACCAGATGTTTATTTTTAATTCCATGGCTTTCAGACTATACGACTTAAGAAACCCAACAACGTAAGGCAAGCGTATCACGCTTCAGCTCCACAGCGAAACCTAGCTTATGTAAGGGGACCGTTGGGACTGTGAAATATTTTTAACAGAATATTATTCATGATACTATTAATCACATTGAATTAAAAATGTTATCCTAAGGTGTTATCATATTAAGAACTATAGCCTATGGGTATTTGACTTTGGCACCTAAACAAAGCAATTTTTAAAAAGGAAAGAGCATGCCTAATGTTTATTTTGCTTATCCCTTTCTAAATTCAGTTAAACATATTTGACCAACATTTAAGTGCTTCAATTTTAAAGATTTCTTTTTATATTTCAACTAATTTGGAATGGTAATAAAAAATTTTAAAAAGTATTTTACTTGCCACATTTCAACTTTAGTTTTAATATTAAGTTGTACTCTTTCTCAAAGAGGAAATAAGACCAACCTACTTGTGTGTGGTTCAGCCTATCAGTCTTATAATGATTCCATAATGAGACAGTATTATATAACTGAATCATGATAACATCCGTAAAATAATCTTGAACTATCTAGTTTTTAGGTAGATAAAGGATCCTAGATTTTCACTAGTAGATACTTGATTCCATTCAGATTCTTTTCTATAAATTTTCTAAAATCTATGATTTTCAGAAGTTTACTCTTTTCTGAAACCATCTTTGATTATAATAAAAATGAAAGGTTTTTAGAAGTTGGACATATTATAAACATCTAAAAATTTACTTAGTAATTCAACGGCAATGAAAATAATTTATATGCTGCAAATTAGACAAATCATTATCTGAAAGTGTATAACTTATGTTTAATTTTATTTCCCCCCTCTTGGTGGAACAGGAAAATGGAAAACCTGTGTGCTTTAGTCATCAAAAAAAAAAAACACAAAACACATTCACATGATAGTTGAGAGAGCTGCCACATATATACTGTTTGATACTTTTTGGATATCATCTTTTGGTTTCAACATTATTAATCACAAAATGTAACCATTTCACTGACATTCCGTAAGTAAAATAGATCTCAGTTGGTATGCATTCTAGGTTGGACAACATCAGTGCAGTCACCATACTCCAGCTTGCTAAATGGATCAATCAAATGCACATTATTTTACTATACAAAGAGCCTCACCCACCAAATTCAATTTAGGAACAGACAGAATTTTTTTTATTAAACTGATTACCAACATTTTTGCTTATTCTTTGTTGAAATTCTTTTCCTCACCCATAAGAAGCAAGGAAAAACTTCCTTTAAAGTTTCTCTTTTTCATCAGTATTCATCCAAACAAGTTTCAATAAAGGGTGATAAATCTGCATTTCCCTTTATGTATATCTAGTTTGGAGAATACAACTATGAACAAAAACTAGAAGAAAATAAAAATTAAATCCATTACTTAATGATGACTCTATGAAAGGCATGAGGCACAAATTCTTGGGTAAATTTTAATCGTGACTTCTCTAAGACAGGTCATTCAGAAATGAAAGGCAAGTGACATTCCCTTTAGTACACAATTTGTAAATGTGGAAATAGGAATCGTCGTCATGATTATTTTCTGTTTCTGTCAATAACAGTGGCTCTAAAAACAGTCTGATGATTCATAAAACTCGGTAAGCAAGTCTAACTTTATAAACATGTAAGTAGATGGCACTGAAGCGGTGGGTTTGACATGGACAAGCACGCTGTCTGCCTTTAATCTTCTGGGTACCTTGGCTTTTAACGCTTTGTCCTGATGTTCAGGCAGAAAGCACCTAACTTCATTTTCACAGTAAGCTGATCTAAGAGTGGAAAACATGTAGGGATGAAGGAAATTCCAAGTTACGTGCATGCATACAAATGGCGTCATAATAGTAAATGAACGGCCATTGACGTTCTACAGGGACAGTGTGATTTAACTCTCAGCTTCTGTTTATAGACTGCCAAATCTAATCCTTCTTGTCTTTATCACTGACAACATAATTTGCTTAAAGGTAAACTATGACCTCCTGCTACTATACGCTGTGTTAAGAATAACATACCAATATCAATCCAGAAGGTGAAATAAACGTGTAATAAATATTAAAGTCAGATGAAATAAATTCAGCTCTGAAATTTGGTTTTCAGTTTGCTGACAAATATTTGCTTCTTCCCAAGATTCCTCTTAGTTCGGCATTAGTGCTATCCTAGCTAGAATTTAATTCATACAAGTGTTTTTACTGAGTTTTCAAATTTGGAATACTCTGAATCCAAAATATATACCTATGCCTTTTTTAAAAAGTGGAGAGTCAATATAATCATCGTGGGCTGTACCTGCCAGTTTCAGCTCTTTTCCATTTTGAACCCCCCGTTTTTCACTTTTGTCCTTCATAATTTCATAATAAAGTTTCCAGAGGACGTGTTTCAGACTAACCAGGGCTCTGAGTCTCAAGCACTATTCTGAAGAAGTGTGGAGTAAATGATTTTGGTAATCTGCAACACGGCCGCGTGCAGCGTGTACTGGACGACCACGGCACCAAACCCTTTGTAGAAGCCGAGCGCACCCTCCTCCTGCCGTATGGTGCTGACGCAGTCTCTCATGCCCTCGTACTGCGTGTTAATCGGAAGCACCTCGTAGCCCAGGTCTGTGTTGTCGATGATCGTGCGTGTTCCCTGCACGTGCAGGCGGTGCAGAACCGTCTCCAGCGGGTAGAGCGTGACATCAGAGCAGAGGCTGGCCACGAAGTTGGCGATGAGCTCTGGAAAGTAGGCATCCAGCATGCTCTGCACCGGGCTGGCGCTTTCGGCAAGGTGGCTGTCGTAGGCCTTTCTCTTCAGGACGAGCAGGACGACCTTCTGGACGACCGAGCTGATGACGTAATGGAGAACCCCGTGCAGCACCGTGGGGAAGACCAAGGACAGGAGCGGCAGCAGGCGCTTGCTGTGAGGCACGCCCAGGCCGATCGCTCTGCCAATTCCCTCCTTCACACACTCCAGAATCCCCGCACCGTCTCGGATTATCTCACTCTGCGATGAAAAGGGGGAAAAGGGTAAAAATCATCTGCTTCTTCCACCACAGAGGAGGATTCTTTTTAGGTCCCTTTAAATCCCTTTCAAATTAGTGTTCTGACTAAAGGGGAGAAGCATCAAGGGTTGCAAATGTCAAGTGTTATCTAGGCATTGGATTTTTTTTTCAAATAAAATTTCACAGAACAGCAGTGAAGTTGGGAGCTATTCCAACTGGGGAAGGGAGATGGGGAAGAGACGTGGCGGGGGACACACCAGGTGTCCCAGCCTCAAGAAGCTCCCCAGGACTCATCCTGAAAAGGATCAACTACCCTACAGGAGGAGGCACAGGGTTTGGATGGGAAGCGTGGCTTTACCCCTGGCTCCAGGGTGGACTTGCTGGTTCTGTGATCATGGGCACCTGTGACTTGACTTCTCCCAGAAGCTTACTCTTCTACAAAAGTGGGATTCTGCACAGAGCTGCTGGGAGAATTAAATGCAAGAAGGCCTGGTGCACTGAGAACCTCAGGAGATGTGAAGTCACTATCGTCGGCAGCGTCTCTACTGTCTGTAATTATGGGGCGCGTGTAAGAAGCTGTGATACTGGTTACAGAGGAGCAGACAGGCAGGAGAGGACTCTCCAGGTGGCCTGGTGGTGAAGAACCCACCTGCCAACGCAGGAGATGAGGGTGCGGTCCTCGCATCAGGAAGATCCCCTGGAGAAGGGAATGGCAGCCCGCTCCAGTATCCTTGCCTGAGAATCCCATGGACAGAGGAGCCTGGCGGGCTACCGTCCACGGGCTGCAGAAGAGTTGGACGCTTATCAACTAAATAACAACAACAACAACAACGAGGCCAATCTGGCCGCAGCAGTGATGGAAAAGAAGAGCAACAAGTGACTTAAAAAGGCATTCTGGGGCCACACCATGCCACCGTGCAGACTCTGGTCTTTAGTCAGGTGGGAAATGACTAGCTGGTCTGAAGCGTAAGACAGAAAGATGTAATCTGTGTTGCAGAGGCTGTCGTGCAGAGGAGCGTGAGAGCAGAGGCTGGGAAGCCAGTTAAAGACGCGATGGTGGACCGGAATAGCACGCAGCAAAGGAAACGAAATGCTTCACCTGGGCTTTCATCATAAAATTACAGCAAGCAGGAATTCCTGGTGGGAGGGATGTGGGTTATGGAAAGAGAAGACCAGGATGAGCTCAGAGTTGCCGGCCAGAGGCGCTGGAGGGACAGCAGTCCTCTCGCCGAGCTGGGCCGCACTGCCGGGCAGCGACCGGGGGAGAGATCCAGAGTTCAGAGATGCGGGGTCTAGGGTGTGAGCTCCAGCTGCAGTTTGCAGTCTAGCCCACAAGGAAAAGGTCGGAGCCGGACACATAGATGTGCGAGTTTGCAGTCAAGCTAAACCATGAGACTAACATGAGCCCACCTAACCTCGGTCATTTCCCTGCCTCTGTTTCCCTTCCCACTCCAGCCTATTGTAATACAGCAGCCAAAGAGAGCCTATTCAGGACCTAAGTCAGATCATGTCATCCTTCTGCTCAAGCCCACCACCGACTTCCCGTCTCCCTCAAAGCAAAGCCAAACTATCACAGCGATCTTCAGCGTCCTGTGTGCCCTTTCGCCCTTTTCCATCTCAGACCTCATCTCCTCCTGTTCTCCCGTCCTGAGTCAGCGTCAGCCGTACCGGCCTGCTCTTTGCTTTGCAAACACACGTCGGATGCAAGCCTCTCGCAGGGTCTTTGCACCTGCGTTCCCTCTGCTTAGAATGCTGTGTTCCCAGATACCCATGTAGTTCTTATGTTCACACCTTTACTCAAAGGACTTTTGCTTCTGAATGAGAACTTTTCGGAACTTAAAAAAATAGTAATCACTTCTCTCTACCCATTACACCTCTTAATTTCCTTGTTTTATTTTTATTCTCTTTGGCAGTTAGTACCATGAAGTATCCTTTTATTTATCTTGTTTACTCTGCTGAGAAGTCTGAAATTCACCTCAGAGAATATGAGTCAACATGGATCCTTACTCAGCAAAAGGATATGAGCATTGCACCTTAAGAACACTAACCTTGCATAAGCATGTAGAATGGCCTTTAAATCCAAGAAACAGAACAAGGGGTCTTAGTAAAAGACAACAAATCACTAGGGAGTCGATATTTAAGAGCTTCAGGAAGTGTTCTTTAGGAGATCTATGCATAAATGTGTGATTTTCAAGGCAAAGACCGTTCTCAAAGAGATCTGAGCTCCCCAGACAGGCAAAACGCCCTCTATGAAGTAGGGAGAAACCAGCTATGTGACATGAAGAGCTGGGAATGGGGGCCTATTGATAGGAAGGAGCAGACCATCTCAGATTCTCCCTCAAGTCAGAACTGACGACAGGATGACTGTTCGCTATGAAGGATGAAGGAAATACGAAAAGCAAGAGTTCCCTAATTTTTAAACTCATAGAGATGGGAGAGTTGGAAGGAGTCACTGGGGTACATGAGTCCCCCGGACAGTGACTGCGGTGCAGAGCAGTGAGGGGCACGGCCCGCGCCCTGGAGCACCGAGGAGACGCAGTCAGGACGCCGCTGAAGGCAGGGAGGGCGCTCGAGAGAGGAGAGCTCTGGGAGGAAAAGAGCGCGCCAGGAGGTCGGGCAGGAGGGAGGTCAGGCAGGAGGGAGCCCCGGCAGGAGAGACATCGGAGAGACATCGGCGACGCTGGGCTAAAGGGTCAGAAGCGACAGCTGGTGGGCCAGGGGTGCTGCACAAAACATTCCTCTAACCTTCGTAATTCAGTTAATGGAAGACTCTTCCCGTTTTATGGATGAGAAAAACAAGGTTTAGAAAGGCTAAGACATCAGCTCTCAGTCACACACCTCATTTAAGCAGAGAAACGCTTGTGACACGGGGCTGTCTGAAGCTAGCCCTCGTTTTCCCCGGTATATCACCCTGTTTGTTCTTCCTTCCTTATCTTCCTGCTGTTGTTTCCCTTATCTTTGAAATGATGTCATCTTTACTGATAACTCTTTAAAACTGCAGCCCCGTACGAAGGTTATATCATTTTCACGCTGTCAAGTGCAAGGGGACAGGAAATACCTGGGTAGCAAGACATTACTATGTCGAATAATAATTCTACAAAATACACACAGGATCAACGATGCGGCCAGAAAAGCACCTGAGTGGAAAAAGAGTAATCTGAAGAGGTAGCACCGATCCAGTGAGGCTTTTATAGAGAGCAAACTCATATACGTCAGAGAGAGAAGTACCCAGAGCGTCGGCCCCCGGAGACAGCAGAGGGCGGGGCTGGCGGGAGGCCGACAGCTGCCGGTGGGGAGGGTCAGGGGGCTCCTCCCGGGGCGGGATTCCATGAGCCTGCAGCGCCACCACGCGGTCACAAACAGTGACACAACGTAAGACGCGGGCAGGCGACCGCCGAGCTTCCGCGCAACGAGCGTTCAGGGCTCTAAGAAGCGCGCGGCCCCTAAGCAGCGGGGGCTGCTCTCCGCACTGCCCCACGCTCAAGCAGCCGTCTACCGTCGGACAGGCCCTAACCACTCGAGCCATACCGAAGCGTCTTAAAAAGCTGGGGGGGCCCTACAGACGTTTTCCTATTCAGAGCCAGCCACAGGCTGCGTTCTGAGACCTCTGACTGGAGAGTACAGCTGCCTATCCTAAGGGATAAAAAGAATTAACACCAGAGGCGTAAAGTAAATTTGCAAAGAAAACGGACACACTGGCAACGTACCTAGTATAGAATCTCTGATATATGTATGGTATCTGTGAAAAAGTGTTTTTAGAAGGATATTGTCTTAAATTTTTATGACACTGTCAGACATACACAATATACTGAATACTCCAAAAGACATTTTTAATGGAAAAATGACAATAAAAAATAGCTCACCTGTACTGTTTCAATTAGACTTGCTGAATAAAAAGGCATTGCCACTATATAAGTTAGGCTGTAGAAATTAAAACAAACTGATCAGTACACTGAAACAAGAAGCTTACACTAAATTTTTGAATACCTACTTTAATATATCAGCATAATCTATATTCAAGCTTGAATTACAGCTTCAAGGTTTTCAACTATTAATACTTGTAGCCTAAAGATAACTTCAGAGACCTATAACATAAGATGCTTTACTCAACAATTAGAGACGAAAAACTATGCATTAAAATAACACAGGGACAGCCTGTAAAGAAAGTAACTTATTTTGGACCAGTAAAACGTACGCTTGTTTATGATTCACTGTTTGGACGTCTACCTGCACACAGCTAACGTAGCCTAGGAATCGGATACTTCAAATTTAGGATGAGGGATCCATTCCATTGCTTGCCTTTTTAGTGACATCTAAACAAGGCTACTGTTCTGCTATGGTCCTATCTATTAGCATTATTCATTCCCAGATTTCCCACCCAGCAGAGCTAAGCCAGTCTTCCATGGTGAGTGAAGTCCCCTTTTATTATTAAAAAACAATATTGCACAGCTTTGCAAAGTTGCTTCCTATTGCCACTGCTGAGACATACAACTTTGCAAGCCTGCAAAATATAGTCACTTAAAATAATATCAAGGTGGGACTTACCTAACCCCATGGGCCAGGTCCTGGCAAGTAGTGGTTTTCAAGGTGAATGGAACATCACTAAGTAATAATGTGCTGGAATGTCCCACAGAGGGAGCCAGCAAGCTGGGGGGTTTCCAATTCACAATCTTCAAGAAAAATTAAAAAGTGAAGAGTAAAATTCTAATCTATAAAACGGTCGGTGTTGTAATGTCACTAAGTGCCTTTAGGACTACATTTTAATGACACTAAGGTTTTGAGTTTGCTCATCACCATACAAATAAATTTGTATGTCTGCTTACCAATAAAATAATGATAATAATTATAAGAATAATAATTTTCCTGGCAATTCAGGTTTAACAAGTTGACGATCCCTGCTAACTTCCTAAGAACACAAAGTAAAATTAAGTTGTGATTTCAGCCTTCCACATAAGAAAGATTTGAAAGATAACATATGTTTCAGGATTTTATTCCTAAACTGTGTTAATTTTCTTACTAAGTTTTAGTCCCACAAATATTTCTTTTGCTCTTATTTTCCTTAACTTTTATTTAATAAGCTTTTTTAAGTTCTAACACTATAAAAACTGGTTAAATTTCAATACAAATGCTGCTTTTGATACTTACGATTTCAATAGAAGGTGTTCTCCTATTTGTTTAGGATTCCATTTATGTGAAATCTCCCTAAAAAATAAATAAACAAAAGCCATGCTATTTAAAACATCCTGAATTAGCCCAAGTTTCAAAAAGGTAATCAATTTTTAATTTTTTTTAATCTGTAGGAGAAATATATTCTAATGGTGAATAATTTTCTTTCTGGAACCTGTCAAACAATCGCAGTGGATTGAAAAGAGAAAAAACACAGGCTGCACTGAACAAGGAGGAAGCGGTGTAACTGATGATAGAAATGGACATGGGGGAGCTCCCTGGTGGCCCAGCTTAGGACTCCATGCTTTCACTGCTGAGGGCCTGGGTTCCATCCCTGGCTTGGGAACTGAGATTCCAGAAGCCATGCAGTGTGGCCACACACACAAGAAAAATGGCAGGCAGGAAAAGTGGACGGCGAAGGGAAAAGCAGACAGGAAAACAGAATAAAGGAAGAAAAACTTATTAACTGTAGCGCTGAATGACACAGACGTTTGTGTAGCACCTAGTTTTCAAAGTGCCTCTACTTATTAAGATGGCATTACTTTTGTGATTTTTTTTTATTATATTCTATTATCTTTTTAAGCTCCTGCTATATGCCAGACATTGTGCAAAGCGCTTCGCATAAATTATTTCTAACCTTCACAATGAACCTATAAGCCTCATTTCATAGATGAGGAAACAGGCTCAGTGATGGTTTGTAAGTTACCCAAAGCCACGCCACTAGTCAGTGGTGGAGCTGGGTCTAAACCCTGGTCCACGTGACTTGAAGTCCATACCATCTGCCTGTACTGCCTCTCATCTCACTTGATACAAGGACTCCTGTGAGATGAACAGACACTGCCTTGTATATGTTACTGCCTTGTAACATGTACAATAAGGTATTGCCTTTTACTTATGAGAGACAGAAAGGTCAAAAAGATCACAGGGATATGTTCAAAGGAGACGTACAGAATACCAGGTCTGGGACCAAGGTCTAGGACTGTGTGCTTCCTGCGATTTAGGTTTCTTTTGGAAACCCGAAAAGAGAAGAGAGGCAAGCTGAATGAAGAACAAAAAGGGAGAAAGTTACATCAAGAGAAAAGTCAACAATGAGAAAATATGGAGAGTAAGGGGGAAATCAAAAAAGGAGGCAGAAAAAAATGAAAAGGCAGAAAGGACGGGAGGGAGGAAGGTGCAGTGACAGAAGAGGGGGATGCAGAACCGAGTGGAGACTGGCTGCGGCAGGCCGGCGGCGCCACAGGCGCTCACACCGTGCCCTGAGCCAGAGCAGGAGCCCGGGAGAAACAGCCCCTGTTGAGACGAGGGAATACGACGTAAGAAGACAGAGGGAAGGTCAAGGAAACCACTAATAACATACGTGCTCTAAACACAGAGTCAGGACACTTATGGCATGTGTGACACATGAGTGTTCCTACATTTTTCTAGAGACTGAAAGGTCTGCAGAGAAACTTTCCCAAAACAACCATCTCTGATTTAAAAGACCTTAGAGAATGTTCTGGGTCACATTCTGATGAAATTATTAACAGAATACTATACTAGCTCTGAACAACTGTAGAAAAATAGCTGGAATGACATTTAATGGTAACAACAAAAATTGTAAAACAGACTAGGCTACTTATCTGACAGTGACTTCATGGTTATAAAGCAAAACACGCTAAAAGGTTTGTAGGTCTATTACTCTTGTGTGTGTGCCAACTTGCTTCAGTCGTGTCCGACTCTGCGACCCTGTGGACTGCAGCCCACCACGCTCCTGTCCATGGGACTCTCCAGACAAGAATGCTGGAGTGGGCTGCCATGCCCTCCTCCAGGGCGTCTTCCCGACCCAGGGATCAAACCCACATCCCCTACATCCTGCACTGGCAGGTGGATTCATTACCACTTATGGCACCTGGGAAGCCCTCTATTCTCTTATATGGCCTCAGACAGGGTTACCACTGGTTATGATGAGGTCAATTTTGAGCATTTCATTAACATTATGGATACATGCGTCTGTAACCTGCCTCTCTGTAAGGACTGGGCCGCCTCTGCTTTGAGTACTAATTGTTGTTCAGTCACTAAGCCTTGTCTGGCTCTTTGTGACCCATGGAGCGTGGCACGCCAGACTTCCCTGTCCTTCACCATCTCCGGGAGTTTGCTCAGACTCACTGAATACTAATTACTGCTGCCAATTCTTAAGAACATTAGGACTAAGGTAAAAAGAGAAGAGAAAGTTAAAACCAAGTATTAAAAAAATGAGACACTCTTCCTGGTATCTGGTATCTATTCCTTTGTAAAATGTGTAAAACTTACTGGTATAGCTCTAGAAATTTAAACTAGCACACTTAAATGCTTCACGAAAGAGGGCAGTCTGAAACTCTACTTCTGATTAAGCCTTTCTATATTTCACCGCCAAGTACCAGAATACATAGCTATTTTTAATTCGCTATCTTCACATGCAAACACTGCCCTTCAAATGAGCCACGAAATTAAAGGGAGGTGACTTGCTTTTTCTCAGGCGTTCTATTTGATAGACACACACTCCCAGGCACAATCAATATTTAAAGCAACCGAAGTGTGAAACACCGCTTTACCTGTGCAGCCTTTACCTTTTGTTACAACCATCTGTTTACTTGTTTAATGGCTGTGCCGGGTCTTGGCTGCTGCGCTGCCTTTTCTCTAGTTGTGGCGCACATGCTTCTGATTGCAGCAGCTTTCCTCACAGTAGAGCGCAGGCTCTGGGGCACCGGCTCGGCAGGCGCGGCCCGCCGGCTCAGCTGCTGCATGGCACGTGGGATCTTCTTCCCAGGCTAGGGATCGAACCTGCATCTCCCGCACTGGCAGCAGATTCTTTACCACTGAGCCTCCAGGGAAGCCCCCAGCCTTCACTTTCAATTGCTTCTTACCTTCCCATGACCAAACAGCTACCTCTTTTAAAAAACCATCTAACCCAAGCCCCTAATCTTCTAGCTCCTTCTTTTCTTCTCTCCTCTTCCCAGCTGACTGTCTCAACTTGCGGTTTCCATGCCCTAACTTCCCACTCATCACTAAGCCCATTCCAAATTGGCTTTTGCCCTACTATTCGACAAAAACAGCTCCTGCCAAGGTCTCCGCGGCCTCCACCCACATCACTAAATCACACGGGCGTTTTCGTGGCTATACCTGAACTCTCGGCAGCCGCCATGCACTTGTGCTCCCGGCTGCTCCCGCACGCCCTCCCTCCCCCATACTCCACTACCCCAGACGCTTCTGGCTTTTCTCCCTTCCTCTGGTCTCTACTGTGGACTCCTGTGCAGGGGCACTGTTCTTGAATCAGTGACTTACGCTGGAGTCCCTGGCGGAAGCCCTCTTCTTTTCCTCCTTTATATGTTACACCCCTTCCCTAGGCAACCTCATCCGACAGGACACTTCAGAACCTCCCAGATCTGTTGTCTTCAGTTTAGACTTCTCTCTGTGTCAGAATAAACTTCTCCAAAATCAAACTTATGATTTTTCTTTCTTAGACTCTTCCAGTGTTCCCTAAGGGAGAACTGTTAATCAGAAAGGAAATCTTCTGAACTGGAGAACGATTTCATCGTATTTAAAATGGAATGTGTTCAACGTCAGTGAATCCAGATGAGTTATTGGGAGAAACAGACAGCAAAAGAAGAAAACAGTAAAATCTACAACTGCACGCGTGAGATGAGTCAAGCTAAGGTGGAGTCGGCCAAAGGGATTCCGAGAGACCGAGCTGCCTTGGGTGGGGTGCTGCTCATGTTAATGATCTGAGAAACACCACAGGAAAGAAAAGGCCACTTCAGAGCAGAACAACATGAAGTCTGACTGACTCTGCCTCAGGGAAGGTTTGGGGAAGGACTGGGATGGATCTGGGCAGTAGACAAAGAAAGATCACAAATGATAACCCAGGGTTATAGTCATTTTTTTAATCACACTAGGACCACACCCTTGTCTAACTCAATGAAACCAAGCCATGCCTGCGGGGCAACCCAAAATGGGCGGGTCATGGTGGAGAGGTCTGACAGAATGTGGTCCACTGGAGAAGACAATGGCAAGCCACTTCAGTGTTCTTCCCTTGAGAACCCCATGAACAGTAGGAAAAGGCAAAATGATAGGATACCAAAAGAGGAACTCCCCAGGTCATTAGGTGCCCAATATGCTACTGGAGATCAGTGGAGAAATAACTCCAGAAAGAATGAAGGGATGGAGCCAAAGCAAAAACAATACCCAGTTGTGGATGTGCCTGGTGATAGAACCAAGGTCCGATGCTGTAAAGAGCAATACTGCATAGGAACCTGGAATGGCAGGTCCATGAATCAAGGCAAATTGCAAGTGGTCAAACAAGAGATGGCAAGGGTGAACGTCGACATTCTAGGAATCAGCGAACTAAAATGGACTGGAATGGATGAATTTAACTCAGATGACCATTATATCTACTACTGCAGGCAGGAATCCCTCAGAAGAAATGGAGTAGCCGTCATGGTCAACAAAAGAGTCCGTAATGCAGTACTTGGATGCAATCTCAAAAACGACAGAATGATCTCTGTTCGTCTCCAAGGCAAACCATTCAATATCACAGTAATCCAAGTCTATGCCCCAACCAGTAACGCTGAAGAAGCTGAAGTTGAACGGTTCTATGAAGACCTACAAGACATTTTAGAACGAACACCCAAAAAAGATGTCCTTTTCATCATAGGGGACTGGAATGCAAAAGTAGGAAGTCAAGAAACACCTGGAGTAACAGGCAGATTTGGCCTTGGAATGCAGAATGAAGCAGGGCAAAGACTTTTGCGAAGAAAATGCACTGGTCATAGCAAACACCCTCTTCCAACAACACAAGAGCAGACTCTACACATGGACATCACCAGATGGTCAACACCAAAATCAGATTGATTATATTCTTTGCAGCCAAAGATGGAGAAGCTCTATACACTCAACAAAAACAAGACCAGGAGCTGACTGTGGCTCAGATCATGAACTCCTTATTGCCAAATTCAGACTTAAATTGAAGAAAATAGGGAAAACTGCTAGACCATTCAGGTATGACCTTAAATCAAATCCCTTATGAATATACAGTGGAAGTGAGAAATAGATTTAAGGGCCTAGATCTGATAGATAGAGTGCCTGATGAACTCTGGAATGAGGTTCGTGACATTGTACAGGAGACAGGGATCAAGACCACCCCCATGGAAAAGAAATGCAAAAAAGCAAAAAGGCTGTCTGGAGAGGCCTTACAAATAGCTGTGAAAACAAGAGAGGCGAAAAGCAAAGGAGAAAAGGAAAGATATAAGCATCTGAATGCAGAGTTCCAAAGAATAGCAAGAAGAGATAAGAAAGCCTTCTTCAGCGATCAATGCAAAGAAATACAGGAAAACAACAGAATGGGAAAGACTAGAGATCTCTTTAAGAAAATTAGAGATACCAAGGGAACATTTCATGCAAAGCTGGGCTCGATAAAAGACAGAAATGGTATGGACCTAACAGAAGCAGAAGATATTAAGAAGAGGTGGCAAGAATACATGGAAGAACTGTACGAAAAAGATCTTCACAACCCAGACAACCATGATGATGTGATCACTCAACTAGAGCCAGACATCCTGGAATGTGAAGTCAAGTGGGCCTTAGAAAGCATCACTATGAACAAAGCTAGTGGAGGTGATGGAATTCCAATTGAGCTGTTTCAGATCCTGAAAGATGACGCTGTGAAAGTGCTGCACTCAATATGCCAGCAAATTTGGAAAACTCAGCAGTGGCCACAGGACTGGAAAAGGTCAGTTTTCATTCCAATCCCAAAGAAAGACAATGCCAAAGAATGCTCAAACTACCGCACAATTGTACTCATCTCACATGCTAGTAAAGTAATGCTCAAAATTCTCCAAGCCAGGCTTCAGCAATACGTGAACCATGAACTCCTTGATGTTCAAGCTGGTTTTAGAAAAGGCAGAGGAACCAGAGATCAAATTGCCAACATCTGCTGGATCATGGAAAAAGCAAGAGAGTTCCAGAAAAACATCTCTTTCTGCTTTATTGACTATGCCAAAGCCTTTGACTGTGTGGATCACAATAAACTGTGGAAAATTCTGAAAGAGAAGGGAATACCAGACCACCTGACCGGTCTCTTGAGAAATCTGTATGCAGGTCAGGAAGCAACAGTTAGAACTGGATATGGAACAACAGACTGGTTCCAAATAGGAAAAGGAGTACATCAGTGCTGTATATTGTCACCCTGCTTATTTAACTTATATGCAGAGTATATCATGAGAAACGCTGGACTGGAAGAAGCACAAGCTGGAATCAAGATTGCTAGGAGAAATATCAATAACCTCAGATATGCAGATGACACTACCTTTATGGCAGAAAGTGAAGAGGAGCTAAAAAGCCTCTTGATGAAAGTGAGAGAGGAGAGTGAAAAGGTTGGCTTAAAGCTCAACATTCAGAATACAAAAATCATGGCATCCAGTTCCATCATTTCATGGGAAATAGATGGGGAAACAGTGGAAACAGTGTCAGACTTTATTTTGGGGGGCTCCAAAATCACTGCAGATGGTGAGTGCAGCCATGAAATTAAAAGATGCTTACTCCTTGGAAGAAAAGTTATGACCAACCTAGATAGTATCTTCAAAAGCAGAGACATTACTTTGCCGACTAAAGTCCGTCTAGTCAAGACTATGGTTTTTCCTGTGGTCATGTATGGATGTGAGAGTTGGACTATGAGGAAGGCAGAGCGCCGAAGAATTGATGCTTTTGAACTGTGGTGTTGGAGAAGACTCTTGAGAGTCCCTTGGACTGCAAGGAGATCCAACCAGTCCACTCTCAAGGAGATCAACCCTGGGTGTTTTTTGGAAGGAATGATGCTAAAGCTGAAACTCCAGTACTTTGGCCACCTCATGCGAAGAGTTGACTCATTGGAAAAGACTCTGATGCTGGGAGGTACTGGGGGCAATAGGAGAAGGGGACGACCGAGGATGAGATGGCTACATGGCATCATGGACTCGATGGACGTGAGTCTGAGTGAACTCCAGGAGGTGGTGATGGACAGGGAGGCCTGGCGTGCTGCTATTCATGGGGTCGCAAATAGTGAGACACGACTGAGCGACTGAACTGAACTGAATAAATACTCAGAAACTATAAGTTTGGTGACTTACGAAGCATTAAAGATTTATTCTTTTTCTCAGGTGTCACCATCATCGGTATAAAAAGACTAAATATTGGTGGATCCGTACTGTCTCACCTAGTGATCACCATGCAACTCAAGACCTCAGTCCTGAGACCCTGGAGCCCATCCGCAAACGCTGACTTCTGTGAAATGCTTTGGCTTACTACTTCTTACTGCTTTGACGCTTTGTCTGCTATGACTTTGTTTTCCCCCAAGAAAAGTCAACCATACCCAAAGCAGTCAGAATTTAAAAAAAGAAAAAAGGTTTATACTCTAAGAGTGGCTTCACTCGACATCTAATTGTGGTTGTTCAGTCGCTAAGTTGTGTCCAACTCTTTTGCAACCCATGGACTGTCGCCCACCAGGCTCCTCTGTCCATGGGATTTCCCAGGTGAGAAGACTGGAGCTGGTAGCCTTTCATTCTCCAGGGGATCTTTCTGACCCAGGGATTGAACCCACATCTCCAGCACTGGCAGGCGGATTCTTTACCACTGAGCCACCAGAGAAGCCTGACATCCAGTTACATAACCCGAAATCCTAGAAGTCACCCTTGACACCTCCTTGTCTATCACTGACCAACTTTAACCCATCACCAAGTTCAACGAATTTTATCTAAATATATCTCAAAGTCATCCATTTACACCCATCTCAAAGATACAATCCTGGTCCTAGTTACCATATTTCTTTCCTAGGCGGTGATAGCCTAGGAACACGTATCCTTGTATCTATTTTGGTCCTCCTGCGGTCTCTTCATCTCCACTTACAACGACCCTTTAAAAACATCCATCTGATTATGTCACTGACGCCTCCTTAAAACTCCAATACTCTCAAAGCGGTCTACAAGGCCAAGCACAGACCGGCCCTCGCTCTCCACCCTGCTCTGAGTTCAAACTCTATGAGCGTCTCCCTCAATTACCAGGGCTGCCCAGGCGGCTCAGGTGGTCAAGACTCTGCCTGCAATGCCGGAGATTTGTATTCAGTCCCTGGGTCAGGAAGGTCTCCTGGGGGACATGGCAACAAGCTGCAGTACTCTTGCCTGGAAAATCCCATGGCCAGAGGAGCCTGGCAGGGAACAGCCCACGGGGTCGGACAGGACTGAGCGACTAACACACACTCCCCCAGTCACACGAATCCGCCACCTTCCCACCGCCACACTCTGCACAGATTAGCCTGTGTCTCCTGACTGCCATTCGGGCCTCAGCTTAAGTGTCACTTTCTTAGCGACACTGTTTCTAACCCTCTAACACTCTCATGGAACCGTACTCTTTTCCTTTAGAGAACAAATCTCAATGTGTCATTATTCATTCATTGGGGGGATTATTTTTCGTAACATATGTCCCTTACACTAGCTCCCAAAGGTCGTGGTCGAAGGCACCTTTGGTTTCTTCTCCTCACGGTGTATATGCCTGGGTCAGCGAGGATCTAGCACAGAGCAGCAGAGAAGGCGACGACGCCCCCTCCAGTGCTCTCGCCTGGAGAATCCCAGGGACGGGGGAGCCTGGGGGGCGACCCTCCATGGGGTCACGAAGAGTCGGACACGACTGGGCGACTTCACTTTCACTTTTCACTTTCATGCCTTGGAGAAGGAAATGGCAACCCACTCCAGTGCTCTCGCCTGGAGAATCCCAGGGACAGGGGAGCCTGGTGGGCTGCCGTCTATGGGGTCGCACAGAGTCGGACACGACTGAAGCGACTTAGCAGCAGCAGCAGCACATAGTAGGGACTCAGGAAATATAAGCTGAATAAATAAATGAAGTGATGAGTGAGATTTACCAACAAAACTTAACCTGAGTAGAAAATCTCAAAGATAACCTTTTGTGTCTTCTTTAATAAGATTCAAAATGACCAGGAGAAAATATATACACACACAACTGATGTGTCTGTGTGCCTAGAGAATAAGAAAGTTAGATAACAAAATTCTGTCTTCTCATTCCCATTTTCCTCTTCCCTTCCCTTAATCTGAAGCTAAAGTTACTGCTTGGTCTCTGCCTTAGAGACATGCTGTTACGTCCCTAAGGTTCCAGAACTAAAAAGCAGCATGCGTGCGAGCACGTGCATGCTAAGTCGCTTGATTCAGCCGTGTATGACTCTTTGCAACCCTATGGACCGTAGCCCATCAGGCTCCGCTGTCCGTGGGATTCTCTGGGAGAGAATTCTGGAGTGGGTAGCCATTTCCTTCTCCAGGGAATCTTCCGCCCCACAGATCAAACCCAGGTTTCCTGTGGCTCCTGCACTGCAGGCAGGTTCTTCACCAATGAGCCACTGGGGTAGCCCAGATGCAGTATAGCCAGGACCAACAGTGTTCTGACTGCAAATACAGAATTCTTTATAACACAGAAATCACTGAATTTTGTTAAATTTTTATTTAGCTCCTATTTCCTGAATCCCTACTATGTGGTCAAAATTAGGTATACAGTAAGGGGAAGAAACAAAAGGAATCTGTGACCCTAAAGGTTGGGACCTAGTGTAAGGGACATATGTTAAAATAAAATAATCTCACTAATGAATGAATAATGACAAATTGAATTGTGTGTTTGTAGGAGAATGTCAAGGACATTTGATGACAAGTACTACATTTCGAACTTATGTGTGATATAAAAAGCAATGGGGTAAAATTACTGAAGGTTAGAAATTCACATTTTTTTTTAAAGTATGAGAGGAGCAACTTTCAGCTGATGAAACGTTTTTGTTTGCAATATTTTGCAAAGCTGTGTTAAAGGAACTTCAAGGCTATGTGGTCCTTTGAAAGCACTCACAGTGGCAAACAGCCTGATACCAGCCTCTTCTGTCTCTAGTTCCTTCCCTATGAAGGCTGAATCTCAAGTCTGAGATGCTAGTGGCTGCACCTTCAGCTCCCTCAGGTCCTTGCCAATCCAAAAAATTAACCCTGCCAGGGGCCAATTCTGGATTGAAAAACCATTTGGTCTTTAACTCCACCCCAGGGGTTTACTACTGATTAAGAAAATCAGAGTCCTGCTATACAGCACCTAAACAAATTTATGGGATCTCCAACATTATCTCTTAACGTTATTTCCATAGATTCCTTGCAAAGTTCCCCTTCGGTCACTCAGAGCTGTGACTGTCCCAAACATCTGTCACTGGTCTTACGCTCTTTTACTCTGACCCCCGTGCTCATCCTTCTTTCACCTCATCCTGTTTCAGAGAGAAAAGAGACCCATGAGCAAACATTCCGAACCTTCCTGCCACCTCCCTCCGGAAGAATCCACGGCTCTGAGCCCCCTCTCGGCTTCCAGGCCACCACTGTCCTCTAGCTTCCTGCTACTGCCAACTTGTTCTGTTAGCATCTCTCTCTACACATCCACCCATCCATCCACCCCCACATAGAGCCCAGGATTCTGTCCTTGGTTCACTCTGTCATGTAACCTACACTTTCTCCTTAGGGAAATTCACCCATCCTTCAAGCTTCAGCTGAACATTTTCAAAGCCATGCCTCCAGGTTCAAATTTTCCCTGGACTCTGACCCACAGTTCCAGCCTCTTCTAGGCATGCCCCCTGGATGTCTCAGACTTCATTTACTGAGAGTTGCCTTATCTTTCCCACTCCAGCTTACTCTTCTTCAGGAATTCTCCAACTCAGTTCCAATCGAGAAATCTGTCACTGCTGCTAAATCACTCTCCTACAACCCCATTCCCAGTATTATCAACTATACTTCAGAAATGTTCTGTCCAGCTTCTGCTCTGTTCCATAGTTGAGACCCTTCTCAATCTGGCCTATATTACCATAACAGTTTCCGTAAGTCTGTCTGCACACGTCCTTTTTTTTAAACATTGCCACTTGACTATATCCTTGATCGAATAACCTGTATATTAAAAAAAGCAAACAATCCCCCACCTTTGGTTTCCAACTCCACAGACAATAAAATCTAAGTCACTTAACAAAGGCAGAACCACGCTTCAGTCTAGCACCTCAGCTTTTCATCTTATCCTACTCCATACACGCCCAATATTCTAAGCACGAGACACTTCTTACCACTCAGACCTTCCAATTTCCATAAAATTGTGGACGCTGTCACCTCGACTCTCCTACTCTGCCAAGTTATCTCCTACTCATAATTCCAGATCTAGCGCAGACTTCAGGTTTTAAAGAGAAATTGTTGCCGATAAATCAATGTGAAGTGTCCCGTGGACGCCGAAAGGGGCTTCTTTAATTACAGCAGGAATCATGATGTGGGCTTCCCTGCAGCTCAGCTGGAGAAGAATCTGCCTGCAATGCAGGAGACCCGAGCTCCATCCCTGGGTCGGGAGGAGCCACTGGAGAAGGAAATGGCAAACCACTCTAGTACCCTTGCCTGGGAAATCCCACAGACAGAGGAGCCTGGCGGGCTACAGTCCATGGAGGAGATGGCAATCCGCTCCAGTGCTGACTGGAGAATTTCATGGACAGAGGAACCTGGCGGGGGGTCGCAGAGTCAGACACAACTGAGTGACTGAAGTGAACTGAATACGTAGCAGCAGGAGCTGAAAGACGTATCTCAATAGATACTAGGCCAGGAAGGGTTTTCTTTATCGCATACCAATTCCATAAGACATAATTATTGACTCTGTTTCTTCTCTTAGCTACTTTAGGCAAGTTTTCAAATTCAAGGTATTTTTAGCAACTATCATTTTTTCATATTTTTAATATGAAGCTAATAATGAAAAATGCTAAAAAGGTACCTTGGTAAAGGTGTGAATTCACTGATTATCCCCTCTGCTCCAAGTGTGATTCCCTGCACAATAAATGTACTTCCCATTCCTTTCCAAAGGGCCCTTGGTCCCTAAAATGAACAAAACTTATTATTATTTCTGCTAATGCCTAAAAAGGAAATATAAAAGTTCTTAATAAAACTTGACATTCAATGTTTTCTGCTATTTTCCAGTAAGCCATTATTCTAAGAACATTTTAGTAGAGAATGACAAGTAAATCACCTCCTTTCTTTACTATTTGTTGGGTGGCCTACATTTAGGCCAAGACACTCTAAATTAATTATCTCTAATATGGATTAAATACCCTTAATATTTAATTAATTTTGGCAAAGATGTGAAGTTACTGATTATTCAGTGATATCAAAAGATATCATTACCCAGTTAAGTTAGTTTTAGCATAAGAGTTAACTAAATTAAAAGGAATTATTGTTGGTTTAACTGTTACTAAGGCCAAATGGTACATTATAAATAGCTTTACTAGAATAGACAGATTATTTCTCACCTGGGTTTTGTTGAAGCTGTACATAATATTGATGACTGTAAATGGGGTGAGATGGTAGTGCCGAGCATGGTAGTTAACCTGTAAAAAAGATATTTATGATTATTTTCTATTATTGTTTTGTCAAGAGATAAGAGCATCAAAGATACACAGTGGAGTCACAGCATAAACAAAAGCTCAATTGTAAAGTCAGTATGGATCATGCAGAAGCGAAACTACTTTAGAAAATGCTCTAAATAACTTAAAAGTGAAGAACATGTGGTTACACACACAGCCCTGAAAGACCAACGTGTAACATATCCGGGCTTCCTTCATAGCTCAGCTGGTGAAGAATCTGCCTGCAATAAACTACATAATAAAGAAGGCTTTGCTGTCTGATATTTATGTTTCCTTAAATATCAGCACGAAATTCACTGTGGCAAAATGCTCGTGCCATGTAACACACAGGAACCACAAAGAACTCTGGGAACAGACTTCTGTCTTCCACAGCAAGCAGTAACAAGCTATGAACAACTGGGAAATTATGAAATCAGTATAGGGGATCAGAACTAATGTTTATTAGGTGACATAATAAAAGAGTATCAGAATGCATCACACACTCTGAAAGTACTACTTTATAAACCATTTTTAAACATCACTCATATATGTATACACTGGCTTACAATGCAATATTGTCACAATGAAAAAAATGTGTCTAAAATTCACTCTTCTGGGGCATATATTGGAGAAGGCAGTGGCACCCCACTCCAGCACCCTTGCCTGGAAAAATCCCATGGATGGAGGAGCCTGGTGGGCTGCAGTCCATGCTAAGGGTCAGACACGACTGGGCGACTTCCCTTTCCCTTTTCACTTTCATGCACTGGAGAAGGCAATGGCGCCCCACTCCAGTGCTCTTGCCTGGAGCGTCCCAGGCGGACACGACTGAAACGACTTAGCAGCAGCAGGGCATATACACTACCCCTACTATTTAAATAGGGAATTCTCTCTATATGCTTACATTTTGGTGCTAAACATACAAAAACTTATTTTTTAAAAAAAACTGATTTATCTTTTCTAACTCAATTTTCAAAGATGATGTTATACTATAGGTGCTTTTGCCAGTGTGGCCCACTAGCCCTCAAAAGCTCATTATCCTTTCAGGGGATAGACGTGTTCAAAATTATTTTCTTGATACTAAGGCATCATTTCCTTTGTTATTGTGTTGACATTTCCAATAATAGTGCAAAAGCAATAGTGGGTAAGACTGCTAACTCTGGCATAACTGAAGGCAGCGGCACCAAACGGTATTTTCGTGCTTACTGAATTCTTCATCTGACTCACGTGTGAAGAGGCAAAGCCACCTTCCCTAAAAGATGTCCTTGGTGAAGCAGTGACTTTTATAGAATCTTGACTCCTGAGTACATATCATTTTTCTAATTTAATATTTTGTGTATTGCATAATGAATATGCTGTCATAAGAAAAAGAACTTGTCTGATGGAGCTGTAAGTCTGAAAACAGTCACTTTTTTCCATGGAATACCATTTTTTTTCCTGGAAAAACTAAGAAGACTATAGTTACTTGGGACAAACATATTCTTAAAACTAAACAAAGTGGCTCACTGATTAGAGAACAAGATTATTAGTTGCCAATGATAAATTTGAGCCTATGAGCAAAAATTAGAAATCTGGAAACCCTACATCCACTATCATGAACCTACCAAAACTCAAAATACTTTTCTGGTGAGATTTATAGTGATTGTAATGATGGTGGTATTTTAATACAGTAAAAGCAAATGTCATAACATTTAGATTATATAATCAGTAAATCAATATTTTTCAATTAATCAATGCATGATGTAACAGAATCACATATGATGAGTAAAAAGAAACCCATTCAACATGAAGGACAGATCAATAGGTTTTAATGTAAAAGAGTATAAAAAAATTTGATCTGTGTGGTTTCGGATTTCACATTGCAAATAACTTTATCTGCCAATTACCTAAAAAGATATAAAACTCCCATTTTTAAATACATATGTATATAAGGCTAGGCTTTCTTGTTTCTTTCAAAAACCATGTGTTGCAACAGACTGCAGAAACAGATGTGACAATCTGGCTGGCTTCCATTATGCCAGGCATTAAAGGTATTTTCAAAAACGTTATAGTGATTTTTCATAAAAATGTTCTTTATGCCAATACCTCATCAATTTATTGTTTTTTTAATGAATTAAACATATATATATACATATGTAAACATATATATATATATATATATATAAATTTTTCCAGTTTGGGGTTCTAAAATGGCAAATATTGGTAGATTTAATCCATAAATGCGAGAGTTGGACTGTGAAGAAAGCTGAATGCCAAAGAATTGATGCTTTTGAACTGTGGTGTTGGAGAAGATCTTTAGAGTCCCTTGGACAGCAAGGAGATCCAACAAGCCCATCCTAAAGGAGATCAGTCCTGGGTGTTCATTGGAAGAACTGATGCTGAAGCTGAAGCTCCAATACTTTGGCCAGCTGATGCAAAGAACCGACTCATTGGAAAAGACCCTGATGCTGGGAAAGATTGAGAGCAGGAGGAGAAGGGGACGACAGAGGATAAGACGGTTGGACAGCATCACTGACTCAATGGACATGGGTTTAAGCAAGTTTCCAGGAGTTGGTGATGGACAGGGAGGCCTGGTGTGCTGTAGTCCATGGGGTCACAAGGGTCGGACACAACTGATCGGCTGAACTGAACTGAATCTATACAAACAATCGTTCTTTGGGGATCTCAATAAGTTTTAAGACTTAGCTTTCAAATGCCAAAAAGTTTGAGAACTGATATATTATACATTTTGGTATACATCACACGGAATAATGGTTACATGGTCTCAGCAATTTACCTGAGGCCTATACATCAAATCAGGGTTAGGGTCACTGTTTAGAAAACCACAGAAAGCACGCTTACCTGACACTGGCGGCGCAGAACGATGCAGGGATGGGCCAGCACGTTTTCTGTGAAAAGACTATAGAAGGGCAGCCCATCTTTACAACACATGCAATTTATGCTTAAAAAACCATGTACTACTTAAGTGATGCATTATTCTTAAAAGTAAAAAAACAGTTTTCAAATGTTTAGACGTGTTTACAAATCATTGTACCAATAACAAGATTCAATATGAAAAAAAACTAAAGTCAGATTTGCAAACTGCTAAGCAAAGAAACAACATGTAATATTAATATGTACAGTATAAAGATGAAATTATCGATACACTTGTAGGCCTGATATGGAAAACTTACTTCCTAGACAATTTAAATGCCCCTTCCCCGTGCTTTCAGAGGATGTGCTGTGAACAAAGTTCTTATCAGAAGAGCCACCCATCCTATAAATTTTGGCGCGGATGTACTTTGCACTTAGGTTGTAGGGATTTTAATGAACATATTAGGTGAAACCTAGATGCTATGCTCTTTTTTCCTCTCTAACATCAACTCTTTATCACATCAACACTAGTTGAATCAAATATCACAAAATAAATACTAAAGACATCTCAAAAACTATGTTTACACAATACTTTACAACATATGGAAATGTTGATTCTACAGATGCTATGCTGCTAAATATCTTGTCATAATTCTGATGTTGAGGAAAAAAGTTCAATGCAAAATGACTTGTTTTCGGAGGGGGAGATAAAATTACATTTTATTTTTTGGACAGACACATGAAAAGTTCTTAAAATATTCCTTTAAATTATTTTGTGTTTAGAAAACTGAATGAATTTTCACTATCCTTATGGGGGAAAATCATAGGTCTTAAATATTTTTTTCTGCACATCACTTTTTAATATTTAGCTACTTCTCCAAAAATCAATCTAAAGGAAGTAATACAAATTATTTAACATTATAAATTAAAGAAAAAAACTTTAAATAATATTTGAATTAAAAATCTTTAGACAAAACATTACCTTGCAAGTCCAATACCAAATCCAGCAAATCTATTCAACTGCTCTGAAATAGAAGGAATAAGATCACTCATAACCATTATTTAGGTTTACCATAAAAAAGAACAAAAAATATCTTTTTACTAACATGACGTTCATTTAAACTCCATGTCCCCAAATCAAATTTTGACAGGGGCCAGAAAGGTCATCTGAATGAATGAAGAGCTCCACTGGGGCTTGTGGCAAGTTACAAGGGGCAGACTCCCTAACCGCTTTTCAGCTCCAACTCATTGTTGCCACATGGAACTCTGAGTTCAGGGTTTCAAAGCTGTGATTTTTCTAAACAGATATTCTCATTTTTATATAGTATCTTCCAATTTTAAAATGCTGGCAACTATTTTAAAAAGGATTAAAATTTCACGTAGACCAAATCAAACATGTTTGCAGGTAAATGCCAAGGGCTACTAGTTTTCAACTTCCAACTAATTTTTTTTTCTAGTGAGGACTCTGACTGATAACTTTCATCAACCATACCTCCTGTATTGTAATCAGTCATTCACTGTGACTGGTGGAAAGTATCTGTGTTACACCAACAGGTGCAAGCAAAACATCCCATGAATATAATTAAGTTGAAAGAGCACTTAGGGTAGCTGAAATGGGAAAAAGAGGCTCTCTTCTCAAGTTTTAAAGACCTTGATGTGTTGTTCTTTAGTTGCTAAGTCGTGTCCCACTCTTTTGTGACCCCAATGACTGTAGCCCACCAGGCTCCTCTGTCCATGGGATTTCCCAGGCAATACTGGAGTGGGTTGCCATTTTCCTCCAGAATAGTTTGATAGTAGCTGCTTAATTCCTGGAGAAGGATATGGCAACCTACTCCAGTACTCTCGCCTGAAAAGTCCCAGGGACAGAGGCCACTTGACACCCTGTAGCCCATGGGTTGCAAAGAGTCGGACTTGACTGAGTGACTGAACACGCAGCTAAATCAGGTCTCTGTGATACACTACTGCGTACATACGTGCTGCTGCTCATGGCACAGTTATAGTCTGATCAGGAGGGTTTACAGCTGGGTTTACAGTCAAAAGAGAAAATAAATTTTTTTTTCCCTAGCTGAAAAACTTAAAATCATAAAGACGAAATATCAAACCCCAAGAGACTAGACATTAAATTTCAGCTAAAATATTCACAAGGGACTTTTCTCCCACTCTCTTTTCACTCCCCTCTTCTCCAATCCCTCCCTCTCATCTCTGCTCTTTCTAATGAAGTAATGCCCTCACTATTCCCTGAGAGGCAGAACAAGACCATGTAAACAATCTCTGGGGAAACCACCATTGCCTTGAAAAATGTACAAGGGCAGAGGCTTCTTTTGCCCAATTAAGATACTTTCCTCCTTTCATCTTTTCCCTTTGTGTTTGTATAGGTCATCCAACAAACTAACAAAAAAATACCACTGACATTCTCTGGAAGGTGTCAGGAAGGCTTACTAGTATTAACTAAGTCTCCCAGGCTTCTATCCTCTTTGCAGAGTTCTTCACCAGCCTCTTAACTGCTGCAAAACACTCCATACAAAACTCTGGATAGTAAGATCTCATTATAACCATCAACGCATAAATTATGAAAAGGTAAAACGTCAGCTTTACTGCCTGAGAAGGTAACTGTGAGGCAATCACATATGCATTTTGAATAATTTATAACTTTCCAGTACTCCTTCTGAGACCTATGGGAAAAAACAGAGCTAGACAGAGTAAAAACCTGTCTATATAACACTGAGTAAGTCACTGATCCTCCATCTATCCTCACTGGATGATAGTACAATCTGTTCCTCCCCGGAACCCAAATAAATGTTACTGTACTTCCTAGTCAAAGAAATGGGGCTAAAATTTATGTCTAGACTGTATGTAATATTTAAGGATATGATCTATTATTCTAACACTTTTAGAATGGGGACATGCAGCAGCCATTATCTCCATTTTATGACTCCAGACGATGTTGAAAATATCTACATCACATAGGGTTGCAATTAAAACATCTCTATCTTCTGACGAGGAGGCCTGGCGTGCTGCAGTCCATGGGGTCGCAGACTCTGACACGACTGAGTGACTGAACTGAACCGATCTTCTGACATTGCAGAGTAATTATGTCTTGATTCCAAATTCTTATCTTGAAAATGTCTTAAGTGTTTTTCATGCTTTAGTGGAGTTTTTAAGTAAAAAAAAGAGAGGAGGAGGTGGGAAAACACAGCAGTAGTTTGGGATCTAGAACACACACACGACTCCTATGATTCCATGGGAAAAAGACTAGACTTTTAGCCTACTGTGTGGCCCACACTGTTTCAGGCATTACTGACACCTCATTTTGTTTGTTGGTTGTTTTTTTTTTTTTTAACAAAACCCTGAATTATTCTTCTATACACCTTAAAGATGAGGACAGCAAGAGAACACAAAGATAAGAAAGTCTCAGCTTTTAAGAGTGGTAGAGAAAGCTCTGAGCCCAAGACTGCCTATGGTCTCAGAGAAAGTTCTTTGCACGGCGCAAAGCCACCACTGATCAATGGAATGAAGGTGATGCAGCGGACAGTCCATCAGCTATTTCTCACGTGAGTCCCGATAAACAGCAAACCAGTCTCCTTTGTGGATTCAGGGCATGCGAGGGAGCATCCCGAGACCTTCCGTGATCGCTGCCACGCCAAGGCCGTGGCAAGCCTCTCCAGAAACCACTGGAGTAGGGAGAGGGCGGAGGCCTGTTCCGGGGGCAGAGGGCGAAAGGAGCGGCGACTCCGTGGTCTGCGGGGGCCTGGCCTCCGGTCACTCTCCCCGCCCCTCCAGCGCCCGGGGTCCCTCCCTGCCGCTCCGCGCGGACCACCCCGCCAGCCCTCCGGGGCCTCCAGGCCCTCGCTGCCGGCCCGCAGGCCCTCGCCGCCTTCCCTCCGGCGCCCGCCCCCCGCACGCCCCCCCCGGCCCTCACCGCCGCTGCGCCCCGCGCCGCCGGGGCAGGGCCCCTCCGCCGGGCCCTCGGGCGGCGTGCAGGGGGCGGGCGCGCCGCGGCGCGGGCTCTCCTCGGCCCAGTGCAGGTTGCGGCTCCCCGGGATGTCCGGCGGAGAGGTCACCCAGCGGCTCAGGTCCGACGCGGAGCTGAAGGGCCTCGCCGGAAAGGCGCCGCCAACGCCCGGCTCGTCCCGGGCCCCGCCCCGGGAGCCCAAGCCGTCGAACCCGTCCGGGCGCCGCGGATGCATCGCGCACAGGGGCAGGATACGGCCAGCCCGCCCCGGAGCCCGCCGCCGCCCGGGCCACGCCGCCTCTCCTCAGCGGCCGCGGCGCCCGGGCCGCCTGACACCCGGAAGTCACGCCGCCGGCCCGGACGTGCAGGCAGCACGTGACCCGACCGCTTCCTGCGGCCGCGGGAGGCGCGCTTGCTCAGGGAAGGCGGCGGCCCCCGGAGCGGCGGCCCGCGGGCAGGAGGCCGGGGGGTGGGCGGAGGCCGGGGGGTGGGCGGAGGCCGGGGGGTGGGCGGGGCTAGGGCTTTGGAGGAGGCCGCCGATCAGGCGAGAGGAGCCTACCGCTAGAGGACGCGCGGTTGGGCGCCTCGCCCGGCAGTGCCTCGCCCCACACAGGGGCCCGAGATCTATATTTCTCTCGCTAGTGCCCCGCCAGCCACGAAGGAGCTCTTGGAGGTTCCAGCTGCCGATGTCCGCAGGGGCACACCTGGCTCTCCCTCCGGTACTTGGCGCTCCGACTGAAATCTACTGAGATGCCTAGTTCGGCCCAGTGAACCCGGGAGTCTGTGGAAGGCTGGAGCAAGCCCTCCTCGTTCCTGCCCTCCTGGCTCCACCCCAAAATACAAACTGTTCTCCAGGACTTAGGAATTAAGCATCTTCCTTTTCTAAGGCCACAGAACGACTTTGAATAGTTACTGTAGGTTTTTTTTTTTTTTTTTTTTTGCCTTGTGTTTCTCAAGTCAGGGGCATATTTAAATCCCAAGCGATACTGTTCAAAACTGACACCTAGTTGAAAATTAAGAGGACTTCTAAAAGAGTCATCTACTACCTGTTTTTATTAGCTCCATGGGCTGTTTTGGCAGCATGTGTCTCCTTAGATCTCAACGAGCCCAGCATGGGTTCTTCCTCGGTCCTTTCTTCCCCCGGCCGCCCAGGATTCTGAGGGCTTTCAGAGGAGAACGCTGACGCACTATTCTCAGTCTTCCACGAGCGAACCTTTCTCTTTTTTTCAGAGTAATCATCAGCCTCGTCTTGAGTGGACTGACATTCTTAAGTTGTAATGTGTCTGGGAAAATGTATTCTTTTCCTTAGTAAGTGTATTCAGTATTATTCCAACGCTAGTACCTAATTACTGGATATCTAATATCCAGTTAGTTACTGAACGTAATAAAGATATATATGTGTTCCTTAAGAATGATGGCTCAAGATTGGGATTGGCTCAGGCCCAAAACTTATTGTTTATTAAAAGGAAGAGAAAAAGTCCTCTCTGTGTGTGTACATATATATACTTGTCATATAAAAACAAGGGCATCTCACAACTTCACATCTATGTCACTGGAGAAAGGATGGCTTATTAAAAGGAGGATAACTGGGTAGCCACTTGAGAGGAAGAAACAACAGCCTCACCTCACAACCTACTGTTATATGAATTCCAGCTGTAATGTGGTTTTTTTTTTTTTTTTTAGTTTTTGAAGATTGAATATTGAAAGAAAATACTTGGTGAATATTTTTCAGAGAGTGGATCGGAAAACTTTCTGAAGGTGACAGCAAAGTCAAAAGCAGTGCAGAGAAAGAGTAATCAACTTGACCATACAAAATTTAAATTTCTACATGAGATAAAGTAAAAACAATAATCAAAATTTAAAGACAAACCACAACCTGGGAAAATGACACTTTAACATGGTTTGGACAATGGGTTACTTTATTGTGAAAACGAACTCTTAACAGTAAGGGAAAAGCAGTAGAAATATAAGAAAAGTACATGAACAGACAACTTATTTAATGCAAATGGGTAATAGTTAAATGAACAAGTATCTGTGTAACTGGAGAAAGGCAAATTTGAGTAATAACCATTTTTTCTCTATAAAAATAACAGTGTTTAAAAGGGTAATACACAATATTGTGCAAAGTGAGAAAAAAGTAACTCATTCTTTTCTGGAATGGTATAAAATATAAACTGTATGTGTGGTGTGTGTGTGTGTGTGTGTGTGTGCGCGCACATGTGTGTGCACACGCTCAATTGTCCAGTCGTGTCCAACTCCTGTGACCCCATGGACTATACTCACCAGGCTCCTCTGTCCATAGAATTTTCCAGGCAAGAAAACAACTTATGTGTTTTTAAAATTTATTTGGCTGTTCTAAGTCTTATTTGCGGGGTGTGGGATCTTTGATCTTTGTTGAGGCATGCAGGATTTTTAGTTGTGGTATGTAGGAGCTAGTTTTCTGACCTGAGATTGAACCTGGGCCATTTGCATCAGGAGCTTGGAGTCTTAGCCCTTCCACCACCAGGGAAGTCCTAAAATATAACAACTTTTCGACAGAGGGCATTTTGGCTGCTGCTGCTAAGCCGCTTCAGTCGTGTCCAACTCTGTGCGACCCCACAGACGGCAACCCACCAGGCTCCACCATCCCTGGAATTCTCCAGGCAAGAACACTGGAGTGGGTTGCCATTTCCTTCTCCAAGGCATGAAAGTGAAAAGTGAAAGTGAAGTCGTTCAGTAGTGTCCAACTCTTCGCGATCCCATGGACTGCAGCCTACCAGGCTCCTCTGCCCATGGGATTTTCCAGGCAAGAGTACTGGAGTGGGGTGCCATTGCCTTCTCCAATTTTGTCAGTATGTATCAAAAATATGTATAAAAATAGTCATAGCTTTGACTCCTAAATCTTAGGAAACAAACATAGGGTGTAAATATTTACTTATGGACATATTCATGATATAATTGCTCACAATAGGAAAAATTGTTAGGATTTCAAATATCAAGTAATTATTACTAATAATTAAAATAGTGCATCCATATGGTTCTGTAATCAAAATATATTTATCGAGCACCTAACTGTACCAGGTACTATTCTAAGCAATGTGGACAGAGTAATGAATAAACAAGATGGAGTCCCTACATTGCTGAACTGGCATTCTTATTGGGAGGCAAATAACAGGTAAATTTATCATGTCAAATAATGAAACAAGCATCTATAATGTCAGATAATGTGTATTATATTTTAAACTTAAATGATAGAGGCAGAATTTTTAGATTGCCTGGTCAGGAAAGCCAATAATTTGAAATAATCTTTAAACAGACATAAATGAAGTGAGAGGATAAGCCATGTGTGACTATCTTGGAGAAAATTTTTCAAAGTAGAGCTAAGTATAAGGTCTGATGACAAACTAGGTAGCCAATGAGCAAGCGTTCACTGAGAGCTGAAAGGAGCAGAGGGGCCAAGTTGGACTGGGCCTTGTTGGTGATAGACAAGAACTTAGGTTTTCTAACAGTAGAGGGGGGGTGAACTTAATGATGTTCTAGAAGGGGAAACCTGGCTTCCTTTTGGGGCGAAGGTGAAAGTCTCTTCTACTTGGCAGGATGTTGCAAGCTGCCGAGGTAAGTAATAGCAGTAATTTGATCTAGAGTGATAGTGGTGAAGGAGCTGAGAAGGGCTTGAGGCTGTGTGTGAACAATTACATCAGAGGTAGATAGTAAATGACAAGTGAATGTGTTCATATTAGATTAAAACTATTGTGCATGATATGATTTCACTTTTGTAAAAATAACAATAAAGATACACACACAATAAAAGGATATATGTTATGTCTGGGTGTAGCTTTACTTATTTTTTTATTCTCCACTTTCTAATTGTTCTAAGATAGCATTTTATGGTTTTTGTTTTTGCTAAGAAAAAATAATTATTTTAGAAAAAATAGATATACTAGATTTAGTTATGGGACACGGCAATAAAATTTTTTAGATTATTAAATCCATCCATAGCAGTTAATCAACAGTCTCTAGAGCACTACCAGGCTTCCCAGGCAGCTCAGTGGTAAAGAACCCACCTGCCAGTGCAGAAGACGCAGGAGACTCGGGTTCCATCCCTGGGTTGGGAAGATCGCCTGGAGGAGGAAATGGAAACCCACTCCCAATATTTCAGCCTGGAGGATTCCATGGACAGAGGAGCCTGGTGGGCGGGTACAGTCCATGGGGTTGAAAGAGTCAGACATGACTGGCAATTCAGCATTCATGCAAAGCGCTAATAAAGCCCTTCCATCATATATTTCTTCAAAACCTTTCTAAAATAATAATGTTGAAAAGGTACAGAATGCAAGGCTTCAAACTAGTTTAAGAAAGATGTTGCTCAGGTGTTGGAGAAGACTCTTGAGAATCCCTTGGACTGCAAGGAGATTCAACCAGTCCATTCTGAAGGAGATCAGCCCTGGGATTTCTTTGGAAGGAATGAGGCTAAAGCTGAAACTCCAGTACTTTGGCCACCTCATGCAAAGAGTTGACTCATTGGAAAAGACTCTGATGCTGAGAGGGATTGGGGGCAGGAGGAGAAGGGGATGACAGAGGATGAGATGGCTGGATGGCCTCACCGACTCGATGGATGTGAGTTTGGGTAAACTCCGGGAGTTGGTGATGGACAGGGAGGCCTGGCGTGCTGCGATTCATGGGGTCGCAAAGAGTCGGACGCGACTGAGCGACTGAACTGAACTGAATTGAGTTTCTGTAGTTTGAGGATCTGAAAGTGGTTTAGATTAGTGGTTCTGGCTCAGGGTCTCTCATGAAGTTGCAGTCAAGACTTCAACTTGGGGTCTAGTCATCTTAGATTTGACTGGGCTTGATCGGAACAGGAGGGTCCATTTCTAAGATAGCTTGCTTGGCTGATTGTGGAATTCTTGCTGGTTTGATATCACGAGGGCTCTGAATATCTTGCCACGTGCATCTCTCCATAGAACTTTCTGAGTGTCCACATAATGAGACAGCTGACTCCTTCTCAGAGCAAGTGATCCAAGACAACAGAGATGAAGCCACACAGACTTTTATGACCTTATGCCACCTCATCACTCCTGCTGCATTCTGTTATGCAGAAGTGAGTCACTAAATCCAATGCCAGGGGAAGGGGTCTGGCTTCCTCTTTAGAAAGGAGGGTTATCAAACAATTCATGTTCATAATTTGAAGTCACTACATTTAAACCATCATATAACAATTAATGGATAGAATATATTGTAAGCACTAAACATTAATAATTAGGAACATTTTCACACAAACATTAATAGAATCATATAGATTAAAATTTTTACTTCTTCCTTAGTAAATAGATGTGAAGGGTTTGTTCTTTGGAAAATAATCATATGATAGAAATATTTAAACCATGAAATAGTTCAATAAATATTTTGAGTCCAATTATTATTCACCTGGAACTTCCCTGGTACCTCAGAGAGTAAGGAATCCGCTGGCATTTCAGGAGACCTGGGTTTGATCCCTAGGTCAGGAAGATCCCCTGGAGAAAGGAATGGCTACTCAGTCCCGTATTCTTGCCTGGAGAATTCCATGGACAGAGGACACTGGTGGACTAGAGTTAATGGGGTCACAAAGAGTCAGACACGACTGAGCAACTAATTTTTTTTTTTAAATTCACTTAGATGTGAGTCAAAACACAAGTGAAGATTAGCAGACTATTTTGACAACTTTCAAGAGTTGGAAAAATATTCTGCTAAACAAAAGTGTAGAACAAGCAGGTCAATCATTTATATTAATATTTTCACTCAGAAATTCTAACACTCAATAAATTTGGCTCACAGGATGAAATGCAAATCATCTACATTTCTATTCAGGAATTCACCCAACACTATTTATTCAGCATGCACTATGTTTGAGTCACTGAATTAGATACTGTGATGCAGCTACAATTTTTGAGGATGGGATCTGAAGATATTTAAAATATTTTCTTTCTAATGTATTATGTGGACTAATAAATAATTCTCACAGAAAGTTTTAATATGTACTAAGACAAGCCCTTCTGTGCTTGCTTCCTTTTTGTAACCTTTTTGGCTAACTTGGCATTTAGTTTTGCAAATGAAATTTTAAAACATTTCATTTTTCACTCTCTCCTAAAATACAAACACATTCACAAACTTTGAGATTTGAAGTGTACTTGCATAAAATTTATTTGATAACCCTGAGGTTTTTTTATTTCATGGAATATTTCTTTCTTTATGCCACTAAGTGTTCTCTTCCAAAAACATGTTACACGTTTCTATTTGTTGAGATCCATTATTTCAGGTATAGTTGAGGATCTAACTGAATTCCCCAAGCTCACAATAGTGGGACATCTTTATTATACTTTCCTTTTTGAAAATTGAGAAAATTGAAAATTTTGAACCTTTCTCACACTTTATTATTTTAACTTGAATTATAAAAACTATAAACATATCATGATGATGTGATCACTAATCTAGAGCCAGACATCTTGGAAAGTGAAGTCAAGTGGGCCTTAGCAAGCATCACTATGAACAAAGCTAGTGGAGGTGATGGAATTCTAGTTGAGCTATTTCAAATCCTGAAAGATGATGCTGTGAAAGTGCTGCACTCAATATGCCAACAAATCTGGAAAACTCAGCAGTGGCCACAGGACTGGAAAAGGTCAGTTTTCATTCCAAACCCAAAGAAAGACAATGCCAAAGAATGCTCAAACTACCGCACAGTTGCACTCATCTCACATGCTAGTAAAGTAATGCTCAAAATTCTCCAAGCCAGGCTTCAGCAACACGTGAACCGTGAACTCCCTGATGTTCAAGCTGGTTTTAGAAAAGGCAGAGGAACCAGAGATCAAATTGCCAACATCCAATGGATCATGGAAGAAGGAAGAATGTCCCAGAAAAACATCTCTTTCTGCTTTATTGACTATGCCAAAGCCTTTAACTGTGTGGATCACAATAAACTGTGGAAAATTCTTAAAGAGATGGGAATACCAGACCACCTGACCTGCCTCTTGAGAAATCTGTATGCAGGTCAGGAAGCAACAGTTAGAACTGGATATGGAACAACAGACTGGTTCCAAATAGGAAAAGGAGTACGTCAGTGCTGTATATTGTCACCCTGCTTATTTAACTTCGATGCAGAGGACATCATGAGAAACGCTGGGCTGGAAGAAACACAAGCTGAAATCAAGATTGCTAGGAGAAATATCAATAACCTCAGATATGCAGATGACACCACCCTTATGGCAGAAAGTGAAGAGGAACTAAAAAGCCTCTTGATGAAAGTGAAAGTGGAGAGTGAAAAAGTTGGCTTAAAGCTCAACATTCAGAAAAGGAAGATCATGGCATCTGGTCCCATCATTTCATGGGAAATAGACGGGGAAACAGTGGAAACAGTGTCAGACTTCATTTTCTTGGGCTGCAGAGTCACTGCAGATGGTGATTGCAGCCATGAAATTAAAAGATGCTTACTTTTTGGAAGGAAAGTTATGACCAACCTAGATAGCATATTCAAAAGCAGAGACGTTACTTTGCCGACTAAGGTCCGTCTAGTCAAGGCTATGATTTTTCCTGTGGTCATGTATGGATGTGAGAGTTGGACTGTGAAGAAGGCTGAGCACCGAAGAATTGATGCATTTGAACTGTGGTGTTGGAGAAGACTCTTGAGAGTCCCTTGGACTGCAAGGAGATCCAACCAGTCCATTCTGAAGGAGATCAACCCTGGGATTTCTTTGGAAGGAATGATGCTAAAGCTGAAACTCCAGTCCTTTGGCCACCTCATGTGAAGAGCTGACTCATTGGAAAAGATTCTGATGCTGGGAGGGATTGGGGGCAGGAGGAGAAGGGGACGACCGAGGATGAGAAGGCTGGATGGCATCACGGACTCGATGGATGTGAGTCTGAGTGAACTCCGGAAGATGGTGATGAACAGGGAGGCCTGGTGTGCTGAGTCTCATGGGGTTGCAAAGAGTCAGACATGACTCAGCGACTGAAGTGAACTGAACTGATAAACATATCTTGTTTAAAATGTTTTTGGCCATTTCATTTTGTGGCGAAGGAAAAATTAAGTTATTTAGGTACATCTTGTTTTAGGGCTCAATATCAATTCTTTCTGGGCTTCCCTTGTGGCTCAGCTGGTACAGGATCTGCCTGCAATGCGTGAGACCTGGGTTCGACCTCTGAGGTTGGGAAGATCTCCTTGAGAAAAGAATGGCTACCTGCTCCAGTATTCTGGCCTTTAGAATTGCACAGAGTGTGTAATCTGTGGGGTTGCAAAGAGTCGGACACAACTGAGAGGCTTTCACACACTCACTTACTCATTAATTTTTTGCAACTTTTACCTTTTTTAGCTTTTAATTTTGACTAATGTCTAAGTGATTTTCCCTTTGGTTAATATTGAGTGGTTTAATCTTAAAGTGTAAAAGAGGGAGATCATGAATGCTCTCTTATACAGCCACGCTCATTGGTTACCTTCCCTGTAGAATTCCATGGGGAGTGGCTTTTTTCGTAAATGGTTTGTAGAATCAATTGACTTTTATATTAAATAATTTTTAGCCTGCTTTTTATTCCTTTGAAAGTAACCCATTTAACCTGTATTTTTTATACTTTTAACATTTTTCCTAGATCTCTTGAAATAAATTCTTCAAAAACTCACCAAACTATTATTAAGCACAGTAGTCTTTACATATTCATTTTATTTGAAATATGGTAGGCTCTCTTACTCACAGTAAGTTTTAATATGTACTAAGATGAAGATCATGGCATCTGGTCCCATCACTTCATGGGAAATAGATGGGGAAACAGTGGATACAGTGTCAGACTTTATTTTTGGGGGGCTCCAAAATCACTGCAGATGGTGACTGCAGCCATGAAATTAAAAGACGCTTACTCCTTGGAAGAAAAGTTATGACCAACCTAGATAGTATATTCAAAAGCAGAGACATTACTTTGCCAACTAAGGTCCGTCTAGTCAAGGCTATGGTTTTTCCTGTGGTCATGTATGGATGTGAGAGTTGGACTGTGAAGAAGGCTGAGTGCCAAAGAATTGATGCTTTTCAACTGTGGTGTTGGAGAAGACTCTTGAGAGTCCCTTGGACTGCAAGGAGATCCAACCAGTCCATTCTGAAGGAGATCAGCCCTGGGATTCCTTTGGAAGGAATGATGCTAAAGCTGAAACTCCAGTACTTTGGCCACCTCATGCGAAGAGTGGACTCATTAGAAAAGGCTCTGATGCTGGGAGGGATTGGGGACAGGAGGAGAAGGGGACGACTGAGTATGAGATGGCTGGATGGCATCACGGGCTCGATGGACCTGAATCTGAGCAAACTCCGGGTGATGTTGATGGATAGGGAGGCCTGGCATGCTGTGATTTATGGGGTCGCAAAAAGTCGGACATGACTGAGCGATTGAACTGAAGACAAGCCCTTCTGTGCTTGCTTCCTTTTTGTAACCTTTTTGGCTACTTGTCATTTAGTTTTCCAAGTGAACTTTAAAATCATTTCATTTTTCTCTCTCTCCTAAAACACACACACACACATTGCTATTTGAAGTTTCTTTTTTTGTCTCGAGAAGTTTCCCCCATACTAATTTTTTAAATATTATTTGTATTTTCTCTCTTTTGGAAACATGTACTATGTGAGTTAGCACTCTAGATTCTGCTAAGAAATACCCTTTACAGTCTCTCAATTTCACTTTTGTTCTTATCCTCAACTTACTGCTCTATTAGGGGGATATGTTTCTGAGAAGCCTGGGATCAGAATTGCTTTTAAGTTATTATTTGCAAATACTTTATTTTTGCAGTCTGAATTATTACTATTTTTACAGTATTTCTAGGTTCACAACAAAATTAAGAGGAGGGTAGAGTGATTTCTCATGTACACTCACCACTTCGCCCAATGGATAGTCACCCCCATCATGAATGCTCCAATCAGAGTGGTAACTTGTTACAACTGATGAACTTATATTGACACATCATAATCATAATCACCCAAAGTTGATAGTTTATATTAAAGTTCACTCTTAAGGTGGTCTGTAGATTAGGACCAATAATTTTTGTTTCAAATATCAAAATGTAGTTTAAAACATTAAAAGACTTATTTGGTACCTATCATGAACAGAAATAATTCAGGACTGATGTAGTTCATCAGGATTAAATTTTCTTTTGAAGTTCTTAATTTTTTAAAGCAGTTTATTTCACCAGGACAATCCCTGTTCCTTAGCTTTAAATTGAATCAGAATTGCTCTTAATAAAACCCTTGTGAAATTTAGTAGAATATTTGAAACTCTTCACCCATTACTAGACATAGAGATTTCTGTAAAAATACAAATTTCTGTTTTGGGGGAGATACTACATTTAAAACTAGGCATTTCTTTGTGTTTAAATTTCCCCCCTTATATCAGTATGTATAGAACCACCTAGAAGCCTTTCTTTAAAATCCATGATCCTAATTGAGAAGGATTTTTATATGCAGAGTATATCATGAAAAATGCTGGGCTGGTTGAAGCAAAAGCTGGAATCAAGACTGCCAAGAAAAATATCAACAACCTCAGATATGCAAATGACACGACCCTTATGGCAGAAAGTGAAGAGGAACTAAAGAGCCTCTTGCTGAAAGTGACAGAGGAGAGTGAAAACGCTGGCTTAAAGCTCAACATTCAGAAAACTAAGATCACGGCATACGGTTCCATCACTTCATGGCAAAGAGATGGGGAAACAGCGTCAGACTTTATTTTTTTGGACTCCAAAATCACTGCAGATGGTGACTGCAGCCATGAAATTAAAAGACACTGACTCTTTGGAAGGAAAGTTATGACCAACCTAGACAGCATATTAAAAAGCAGAGGCATTATTTTGCCAACAAAAGTCTGTCTAGTCAAAGCTATTGTTTTTCCAGTAGTCATGTATGGATGTAAGCGTTGGACTGTAAAGAAAGCTGAGCACGAAGAATTGATAATTTTGAACTCTGGTGTTGGAGAAGACTCTTGAGAGTCCCTTGGACTGCAAGGAGATCCAAGCAGTGCATTCTAAAGGAGATCAGTTCTGGGTGTTCATTGGAAGGACTGATACTGAAGCTGAAACTCCAATACTTTGGCCACCTCATGCGAATAACTGACTCATTTGAAAAGTCTTTGATGCTGGGAGGGATTGAAGCTGGGAGGAAGAGGGGGTGACAGAAGATGAGATGGTTAGATGGCATCACGGACTCAATGGACATGGGTTTGGGTGGACTCCGGGAGTTGGTGACGGACCTGGAAGCCTGGCGTGCTGCAGTCCATAGGGTTGCGAAGAGTCGAACAGCACTGAGCTTCTGAATTGAACCAAACGTCCTTGGCGGACTCTAATTGGCTAGCCCTGGTCAGTTCAGTTCAGTTGCTCAGTCGTGTCCAACTCTTTGTGACCCCATGGACTGCAGCATGCCAGGCCACCCTGTCCATCACCAACTCCCGGAGTCCACCCAAACCCATGTCCATTGAGTCGATGATGCCATCCAACCATCTCATCCTCTGCCATCCCCTTCTCCTCCTGCCCTCAATCTTTCCCACCATCAGGTTTTTCAGATGAGTCATCTCTTCGCATCAGGTGGCCAAAACTACTGGGGTTTCGGCTTCAACATCAGTTCTTCCAATGAACACCCAGGACTGATCTCCTTTAGGATGGATGGGTTGGATCTCCTTGCAGTCCAAGGGACTCTCAAGAGTCTTCTCCAACACCACAGTTCAAAAGGATCAATTCTTCGGCACTCAGCTTTCCTTATAGTCCAATTCTCACATCGGTACATGAGTACTGGAAAAACCATAGCCTTGACTAGAGGGACCTTTGTTGACAAAGTTATATCTTTGCTTTTTATGCTGTCTAGGTTGGTTATAACTTTCCTTCCAAAGAGTCAGCGTCTTTTAATTTCATGGCTGTAATCACCATCTGTACTGATTTTGGAGCCCCCCCAAATAAAGTCAGCCACTGTTTCCACTGTTTCCCCATTTACTTGCCAGAAAGTGATGGGATCGGATACCATGATCTTAGTTTTCTGAATGTTGAGCTTTAGCCCAAGTTTTTCACTCTCCTGTTTCACGTTCATCAAGGGGCTCTTTAGTTCTTTGCTTTCTGCCATAAGGGTGGTGTCATCTGCATATCTGAGGTTATTGATATTTCTCCCCGCAATTAGGATTCCAGCTTGCGCTTCCTCCAGCCCAGCCCCGGTCCAGAGGCCGGCCTTCCCACACGAGCCTTCATTGGCTAGCCGTGGTCAGCTGACCCTAAAAAGCTGCCTCCGCGGCGGGCGCTGATTGGCTAAGCCTGGTCAGCTGTTCCTAAATTGGCGGCCTTCCGGCTCTGAGTGCCTGCCACCGCGTCCTTAGCAACCTGCCGGTCCCCGCCGCCGCGAGCCCCGAGAGAGCCGCTTCCCGTCACTCGCTAGCTGAGGTTACAGCCGCGTCCGCCACCCAGGGCCCGCTCGGAGGTCCGCAGGTTGGGGCACCGAGCCTTCCCGCCTCGGGTTCCTTGGCCATGGCTGTCTGGGGGCGCTCGCTGCCGCTCTCCACCCCCGGCTCACCATCTGGGGCCTGGGCACCCAGGGGAGCGTGCAGCAGGGAGTGCGGAAAGGCCGGGGGTGGGGACGTGGCTTTATGCTGGGCAGCTTTCCCGTTGCTGTCAGTCGGAGAGTTCTTTTAGTTTCCTCTGCTCTCGGACTTCCTTGTCCTGCGGGAATCCTTAGCCCTGAATCCTGCTTTCCACTCTGGGCAGTTTCGAAGTCCTTACAGGCTTGGCCAGATGCGCGGCCCGCCCCTCTCGTAGACTTCAAAATTTCAGAAGTTTGGCGAGTAAGGGGTCCAGGGAAAAATCCTTGAGAATGTGAAAAGCAAGGATTTTTTAAAAAGCAATTAATCTTGAGAAAAGGGCACAAGTTATCTCTTAGGAAAAATTTCCAGGAAGAGGTAAGGTGATGGTTGGAGAAGGAGATGGCACCCCACTCCAGTATTCTTGCCTGGAGAACCCCATGGACAGAGGAGCCTGGTGGGCTACAGTCCATGGGGTTGCAAAGAGTCTGACAGGACTGAGCAACTAACACACAAGGTGATAGTAGGATCTTCCCTCCCCCCTGCTTTTTCACCTTATCTCAACAATGTATCTGAATGGATTCTATCTTTTTGGTTATCTTTGGTTAATTACCATTGTTTCTTTCTTAAGGTTAGAGTCTAAATCTTGTGTTTTCTAGTGCAGGTTACCAAGCCAAAGGCTTACTATAATTTTGTATAGTTCTCAGAAATTGTTTTTTAAAATATACTTTTCCGACTTTGTTTCAACTGGAGCTTAAAAAAATACACTAGAGATTAATGTTAAAAACGTAAATTCTGAGTCTATGCCAGATAGGTATGAAACATATCTAATTCATAATTAAATCTGACTGTTCTCTAGATCCTGTTACTGAAAGCTCAGCCTCTCTTGTACATAGGTGAGGAATCAAATCTGAAACGAGTTTTCGGTGAAGTAGAAAAGCTAGGTTTATTGCTTTGCCAGGCAAAGGAGGGGTACTGCTGGCTCTTGCCTTGAAAAACTGTTTTTCAACCCAGGAGGATTTGATGAAGGGTTTTATCAGTTCAGTTCAGTTCAGTCACTCAGTCGTGTCCAACTCTTTGCAATCCCATGAATTGCAGCACACCAGGCCTCCCTGTCCATCACCAACTCCTGGGATTCACTCAAACTCAAGACCATCGAGTCCGTGATGCCATCCAGCCATCTCATCCTCTCACGTCCCCTTCTCCCTCCTGCCCCTAATCCCTCCCAGTATCAGAGTCTTTTCCAATGAGTCAATTCTTCGCATGAGGTAGCCAAAGTACTGGAGTTTCAGCTTCAGCATCAGTCCCTCCAAAGAACACCCAGGACTGATCTCCTTTAGAATGGACTGGTTGGATCTCCTTGCAGTCCAAGGGACTCTCAAGAGTCTTTGCCAACACCACAGTTCAAAAGCACCAATTCTTCAGCATTCAGCTTTCTTCATAGTCCAACTCTCACATCCATACATGACCACTGGAAAAACCATAGCCTGACTAGACGGACCTTTGTTGGCAAAGTAATATCTCTGCTTTTGAATATGCTATCTAGGTTGGTCATAACTTTCCTTGCAAGAAGTAAGCATCTTTTAATTTCATGGCTGCACTCACCATCTGCAGTGATTTTGGAGCCCCAAAAAATAAAGTCTGACACTATTTCCAATGTTTCCACATCTATTTCCCATGAAGTGATGGGACCAGATGCCATGACCTTCATTTTCTGAATGTTGAGCTTTAAGCCAACTTTTTCACTCTCCTCTTTCACTTTCATCAAGAGGTTCTTTAGTTCCTCTTCACTTTCTGCCATAAGGGTGGTGTCATCTGCATATCTGAGATTATTGATATTTCTCCCAGCAATCTTGATTCCAGCTTGTGTTTCTTCCAGTCCAGCGTTTCTCATGATGTACTCTGCATATAAGTTAAATAAGCAGGGTGACAATATACAGCCTTGACGCCCTCCTTGTCCTATTTGGAACCAGTCTGTTGTTCCATGTGCAGTTCTAACTGTTGCTTCCTGACCTGCATACAGGTTTCTCAAGGGTTTTATAATGATGGCTCAAAGATGGGGTCTCTAACAAAATTAGGGTTTGAATAAGGCTTTGTTGTGGTTCAGTCAGTAAGTCATGTCCAACTCTTTGTGACCCCATGGACTGCAGCACGCCAGGCTTCCCTGTCCTTCACTATCTCCTGGGGTTTGCTCAGACTCATGTCCATTGAGTCGATGATGCCATCCAAGCATCTCCTCCTGTGCCACCCTCTTCTGTTTCTGTTTCAGTCTTTCCCAGCATCATGGTCTTTTCTGCTGAGTCGGCTCTTCACATCAGGTGGCAAAGGTTTGAAGCTTCAACAGGGCTTGCAGGCCCTTAGTCTCATCTCAGGATGTCAGGTCTCCTAATCTTGATGAACCTCTCTGTTCCCTTTAATCATGCTTCAGGAGGTTTCTTGCTGGTCCTCCTTAATTAGCAACTGTTGAATCTGCCCTTTGAAACTCAGGGAAGGTCCTAAAGGCTGGAGTCTTGCATACAAGAAATGGGGGCCAAAAGGGCCTCGGTGCCTGGGATCCCACAAGGCTCCACTCAACTTCAGTCCAGTGTCATTGACGTTTATAGGGCACCGGCACACAGCGGAAATTCACTACAGTAATTCAGGGACAACTGTATCCATTTTTGCCATTCTTCCACAAGCTGTTCATCATGTGAATAGTTTGCATCAAAGCCAAATGGCTTCCTATATTGGGTAACATCCTAAATAAAGAGGTAAACTGATGCAAGCTGGAATTGCCAGTAATTGAGTTTATTTGGGAATAGCAGAGGAATTGTAATTCGGAAAATGCAAACCATAGCAAGCTACAGGGGAGTCTACTGAGGGTTTGGCGTGGGCTGTATTTTTTGTGGAAAGAGTCCAAAGAGGGGAAAGTCCCCCAGAGACCAATCAGTACATTCATGGATTGAGAATGGGGGAAAGATTCTTTGTGGATATTCATTGATTAGAAGACAAGTTCTGATTTTCTGTCAGTTGGGCATTTATAGGAAAACAGTCTGTCAGTTCTTAAGTCTTATTTTCCTGAAGGCACATGTGTGAGATTCTCTGGTTTCATTTTTAGAACAAAATCCTTTCAGTGAATAAATGAGATTTAAGATATTTAACCAAGTCAGAACAAGACGGTCATTTAAATATCAGCTCATTGCAGGTTTCCTGAATAAATGACTGATGAGAAGTGAATGAGAATAGTTCATGTTTAGACCTTAATGGTAGCTTTCACTTCATTTTCCTCATTGCCCAAGGCTTTCTAAATCATATGTGAATACTTTAACCACTTCAGGTTTCAGTGTTTTGAGTATTACTATTTCATGTTAATTATGGATTATATTTATTTATTATTTCTGGGAAAATGTCAAATACTTTATTTACTGGTACAAAGATAAAAAGACACGAAGTAGTTATGAATCATAGTTGAGGGACTTATGTGTGTGGGAAATATTCCCGTGCTTGAATTGATTGTATACCCTCCAAACCTCTATTCTGATTGGATATGCAGTCTTAGTTTCTGTTAAGCCTGTCTCTACCCTGGGATTACACAAAAGTCCTGGGTGCTCATGTATCAGCAAAGCACTGGAGGGGCACCACGGAACGTTTGGCCACGTGTTGCACCCAGAGCGTCTCCTCTGTTTTGTTGTCTCTTCTGGACCACAGTGAGGCCAGCAGAAGATTTTCCTACCCCTGCTGTGCTGTGGGGTCCAGTCCACCCATACTCAGTGGCCAGATGTTGCTTCTGTGTTCCTGGGGGTGCTGCTACAATAAAGGAGTTTGCTCTGAATGACCTGTAACTTCCATTCCGGTCTCAGGAAACGTCTCTCTGTTACTTATCCTCTTGGATCAGGTAGACTCCAATTAGGGTCTTTCAGTTCAGTTCAGTCGCTCAGTCGTGTCCAACTCTTTGTGACCTCATAGAGTGCAGCATGCCAGGCCTCCTTGTCCATCACCAACTCCTGGAGCTTGCTCAGACTCATGTCCACTGAGTCAGTGATGCCATCCAACCATCTCATCCTGTCGCCCCCTTCTCCTCCTGCCTTCAATCTATCCCAGCATCAGGGTCTTTTCAAATGTCAGTTCTTCTCATCAGGTGGCCAGAGTATTGCAGTTTCAGCTTTCAAGGGCCTTCCCTTGCCTGGTGTCATTCAAGCCTATTGAAGGAGACCAGGTTTGTCAAAGCAGAGCAGGAAATTTGTTCATAGATCAAGGAATGGGGATGGGAGAGATCATGCCTTAAAGACCTCTTCTCCCCCATGGAGGAAGCTGGAAGCTTTCTGAAAGGTGAGAGGTGTGTGTACTGAGTGCTAAGCCGCTTCAGCCCTGTCTGACTCTGCGACCCTGTGGAGCACAGCCCGCCAGGCTCCTGTGTCCATGGGATTCTCCAGGCAGGAACACTGGAGTGGGTGGCCATGCCCTCCTCCAGGGGACTTTCCCCGACCCAGGGATCGGACCCATGTCTCTTACATCTCCCAAATTGGCAGGCAGGTTCTCTACCACTACCGATCCCACCTGGGAAGAGGTGGGTAGTCATCAGAATTCAGGCAAAGTGGCGGCGAGTTTCAGAAACAGCCGGAGCCGCGGGCCCTTGAGCTCCTTCACAGCTGTGGTAAGGGTGCCCAGCATCACAGGGGCCCCTCTGGGCAGAGATCTGAACGTGGCCATGAGGCGGAGGCCATGCGCCCACCCTTTGGCACTCATGTGGGCGGCTCTGCCCTTGGGGTCCTGCTGGAACACCTTCGGGTCAGTGTGTTGTTGCTGTCTTGGGCATTTCTGGCCCAGGCTAGCTCTGTGGTTTATGCAGCCATCTCCTTTAGTTTCTGGTAAGGAAGCACGGTGATGAGCGTTGATGAACCCACTGTCATGTAGGAAAAGAAGTGTAGCCTCTGGGACCGTGTGGGTCTCTTCTCTGTGACGTTGCCACGGTCCCCAGGATCTCCAGGAGCCTTCTTCCTCCAACAGGGCACCCTGTGCAAGCTTTTCAGGGAACTAATTTTGTGTGTGTGTGTGTGTTTATGTAAGGAAAAAGTCAGTGCCTTCAGGCAGTTTCACCTTTCTGCCTTGGAGAAATTCAGATAAGAAAGAAAGGGGAAAACATTACTTATTTCCTCCACATAGAGAAGTACCAGCTAAATGGGAGAGGGGTTCTTAAAAAATATGTAGATTTCATATTTACAAGGCATCAAGGATGACCCACCAACCCATACTCTCTTTTACAAATTAAACGTCTTTAATCTCTTAACTAGTTCCAAAGGGACATGGTTTTACATGTCCACCCTTTTCCCTCATGCTAAAACCAGACAGGATGCTATGGGACACTCCTGGGTACAAAGCCCGTCTGTGTCCCCCATTTCTTGTTTGCAGGAAAAAGGCTTCTAGTATCCTCAACCTCTCTGCCTTCTGAGGCACAGACCGAGGGAGGTGCTAATTAGGGGAGTGTGGGCTTTTCGAGCATGAAGGCTTGCTCCCTGTGCCCTGGCCTGCAATCAGCCTTTCTCTGCTCCAAAATAAGCTTCTCAGTTTGGCCTCACTGTGCGCAGGGCACACACACTTGGGTTTGATAGCAGTGGGGATGGAAGAAGCGAAAAATGATCAGGAAATGTATGTCTGGGATAGTTACTCTGGCAGTCACGTAAAAGGTGAGCCTAGAGGAAGAGACATCCAAAGGAGACTGGAAGGTAAGCAGTCATTGTGTTCATTTAAGACTAGGATAATGGCATCCTGATTTAGGAGAGGAGGAGGAGGGATGCAAAGGAGCCTGGATTGGCAGCACTCCCTTGAAGAAAGGGGTAGAGGGACTGGTGGTGCCTCCCCAGTGACTTGATGCTGCATGAACTTCCCTCGTGCCTCAGCTGGTAAAGAATCTGCCTGCAATGCAGGGGATCTGGGTTTGAAACAGCTCAACAGGAATTCCATCACCTCCACTAGCTTTGTTCATAGTGATGCTTTCTAAGGCCCACTTGACTTCACATTCCAGGATGTCTGGCTCTAGGTGAGTGATCACACCATCGTGATTATCTGCGTTGTGAAGATCATTTCTGTATAGTTCTTCTGTGTATTCTTGCCACCTCTTCTTAATATCTTCTGCTTCTGTTAGGTCCATACCATTTCTGTCCTTTATTGAGCCCATCTTTGCATGAAATTGATATCTAATTTTCTTGAAGAGATCTCTAGTCTTTCCCATTCTATTGTTTCCCTCTATTTCTTTGCATTGATCACTGAGGAAGGCTTTCTTATCTCTCCTTGCTATTCTTTGGAACTCTGTATTTAAATGAGTATGTTTTTCCTTTTCTCCTTTGCCTTTAGCTTCTCTTCTTTTCTCAGCTATTTGTAGGGCTTCCTCAGACAATCATTTTTGCCTTTTGCATTTCTTTCTTTGGGGATTGTCTTGATTATGGGGCTTACCTCAACTCAGGTGGTAAAGAATCTGCATGCAGTGCAGGAGACCCGGGTTCTATTCCTGAGTCGGGAAGATCCCCTGGAGAAGGAAATGGCAGCCCACTACAGTGTTCTTGCCTGGAGAATCCCCATGGACAGAGGAGCCTGGTGGGCTACGGCCCATGGGGTTGCAAAGAGTCAGCCACGACTGGGTGACTGACACGTGGGTTGAACTGGGGAACAAGCTGAAGCAGAGTAAGCCTGACAGTCACCATGACAGACCTATTTACGGGAGCTTGGTGAAGGAAGGGATGGAGTCAAAACAAAAACAATACCCAGCTGTGGATGTGACTGGTGATAGAAGCAAGGTCCAATGCTGTAAAGAGCAATATTGCATAGGAACCTGGAATGGCAGGTCCATGAATCAAGGCAAATTGGAAGTGGTCAAACAAGAGATGGCAAGGGTGAACGTTGACATTCTAGGAATCAGCGAACTAAAATGGACTGGAATAGGTGAATTTAACCCAGATGACCATTATATCTACTACTGCAGGCAGGAATCCCTCAGAAGAAACGGAGTAGCCGTCATGGTCAACAAAAGAGTCCGTAATGCAGTACTTGGATGCAATCTCAAAAACAACAGAATGATCTCTGTTCGTCTCCAAGGCAAACCATTCAATATCACGGCAATCCAAGTCTATGCCCCAACCAGTAATGCTGAAGAAGCTGAAGTTGAACGGTTCTATGAAGACCTACAAGACCTTGTAGAACTAACACCCAAGAAAGATGTCCTTTTCATTATAGGGGACTGGAATGCAAAAGTAGGAAGTCAAGAAACATCTAGAGTAACAGGCAAATTTGGCCTTGGAATGTGGAATGAAGCAGGGCAAAGACTAATAGAGTTTTGCCAAGACAATGCACTGGTCATAGCAAACAGCCTCTTCCAACAACACAAGAGAAGACTCTTCACATGGACATCACCAGATGGTCAACACTGAAATCAGATTGATTATATTCTTTGCAGCCAAAGATGGAGAAGCTCTCTACAGTCAACAAAAACAAGACCAGGAGCTGACTGTGGCTCAGATCATAAACTCCTTATTACCAAATTCAGACTGAAATTGAAGAAAGTAGGGAAAACCGCTAGACCATTCAGGTATGACCTAAATCAAATCCCTTGTGATTATACAGTGGAAGTGAGAAATAGATTTAAGGGCCTAGATCTGATAGACAGAGTGCCTGATGAACTCTGGAATGAGGTTCGTGACATTGTACAGGAGACAGGGATCAAGACCATCCCCATGAAAAAGAAATGCAAAAAAGCAAAATGGCTGGGGAGGCCTTACAAATAGCTGTGAAATGAAGAGAAGTGAAAAGCAAAGGAGAAAAGGAAAGATATAAGCATCTGAATGCAGAGTTCCAAAGCATAGCGAGAAGAGATAAGAAAGCCTTCTTCAGCGATCAATGCAAAGAAATAGAGGAAAACAACAGAATGGGAAAGACTAGCGATCTCTTCAAGAAAATTAGAGATACCAAGGGAACATTTCATGCAAAGCTGGGCTCGATAAAAGACAGAAATGGTATGGACCTAACAGAAGCAGAAGATATTAAGAAGCGGTGGGAAGAATACACAGAAGAACTGTACAAAAAAGATATTCACAACCCAGATAATCACAACGGTGTGATCACTCAACTAGAGCCAGACATCCTGGAATGTGAAGTCAAGGGGTACTTAGAAACATCACTGTGAACAAAGCTAGTGGAGGTGATGGCATTCCATTTGAGCTGTTTCAAATCCTGAAAGATGATGCTGTGAAAATGCTGCACTCAATATGCCAGCAAATTTGGAAAACTCAGCAGTGGCCACAGGACTGGAAAAGGTCAGTTTCCATTCCAATCCCAAAGAAAGGCAATGCCAAAGAACGCTCAAACTACTGCACAATTGCACTCATCTCACATGCTAGTAAAGTAATGCTCAAAATTCTCCAAGCCAGGCTTCAGAAATACGTGAACCGTGAACTTCCAGATGTTCAAACTGGTTTTAGATAAGGCAGAGGAACCAGAGATCAAATTGCCAACATCCGCTGGATCATGGAAAAAGCAAGAGAGTTCCAGAAAAACATCTATTTCTGCTTTATTGACTATGCCAAAGCCTTTGACTGTGTGGATCACAATAAACTGTGGAAAATTCTGAGAGAGATGGGAATACCAGACCACCTGACCTGCCTCTTGAGAAATCTGTATGCAGGTCAGGAAGCAACAGTGAGAACTGGACATGGAACAACCGACTGGTTCCAAATAGCAAAAGGAGTACGTCAAGGCTATATATTGTCACCCTGCTTATTTAACTTCTATGCAGAGTACATCATGAGAAACGCTGGACTGGAAGAAACACAAGCTGGAATCAAGTTTGCCGGAGAAATATCAATCACCTCAGATATGCAGATGACACCACCCTTATGGCAGAAAGGAAAGAGGAACTCAAAAGCCTCTTGATGAAAGTGAAAGAAGAGAGTGAAAAAGTTGGCTTAAAGCTCAACATTCAGAAAACAAAGATCATGGCATCCGATCCCATCACTTCATGGGAAATAGATGGGGAAACAGTGGAAACAGTGTCAGACTTTATTTTTTGGGGCTCCAAAATCACTGCAGATGGTGAGTGTAGCCATGAAATTAAAAGATGCTTACTCCTTGGAAGAAAAGTTATGACCAACCTAGATAGCATATTGAAAAGCAGAGACATTACTTTGCCAACAAAGGTCCATCTAGTCAAGGCTATGGTTTTTCCTGTGGTCATGTATGGATGTGAGAGTTGGACTGTGAAGAAGGCTGAGCGGCAAAGAATTGATGCTTTTGAACTGTGGTGTTGGAGAAGACTGTTGAGAGTCCCTTGGACTGCAAGGAGATCCAACCAGTCCATCCTAAAGGAGATCAACCCTGGGATTTCTTTGGAAGGAATGATGCTAAAGCTGAAGCTCCAGTACTTTGGCCACCTCATGCAAAGAGTTGACTCATTGGAAAAGACTCTGATGCTGGGAGAGATTGCGGGCAGGAGGAGAAGGGGACGATAGAGGATGAGATGGCTGGATGGCATCACGGACTCGATGGACGTGAGTCTGAGTGGACTCTGGGAGATGGTGATGGGCAGGGAGGCCTGGCGTGCTGCGATTCATGGGGTTACAAAGAGTCGGACACAGCTGAGCGACTCAACTGAACTGAACTGGTTTCTTAGGGCTGTGAAACTGACAGATCCTAAATTGTGTAGGTTTAGACTTAATTTTTTTTTTTTTTTTACATTGGGGAAAGATACCTCTATCCTGTGTGAGGTTTTGTCATTTTACTCCTGTTAAACGTCACTAAACCTAATACTAATGTGGTCTCTTACCATCGTCATTGGGGTAAGAGTCACATATAGTGAAATGCACTCATGTTCCTTGTACACGTCTGTGAGTGCACTCAGTGCCCGTTGCTGGCAGCCATCACTGAAACTCAGTGGCTGAAATTTTTACTGAGTTTCGGTCCTGGAGTTGGTTGTTCGCAGCTGGGTGAGTCTTAGTGGGCTCTCGCCTGTGACTGCACCTAAATGTCAGCCGGGGCCCCGGTCTCCTGAGGCCTTGACCAGGATGGACGGCTCGCTGCCTTGCCTGTGGTTCCTGCCTGCGGTTCCTGCCTGCGGTCAGCGGCGGGCCCACGGGGCGCGCAGGGAGAGCTGTCGGCCCGCGGGTGTGCGTGTGCTTTCCACGTGGTGCTGGCCTCTGAGCCTGTGGGCTGCGCTCTGAGAGCACAGCCAGGGGACCGAGGAGGACGCTGCAACGGCTTCCTCATGGTGGCGTGTCCGAGAGTATTATTCTGCTCTACTGTGTCAGTCAAGTCCCTGTGTTAAGCCCAGAGGTGTGGGGAGAGTGGATTCGATTCCATCTCTTTTGGGACAGTGACCAGCCACATTACACGCAGGACAGTATTCAGTAGGGGAGGTACTGTACCATTTTGAAAACTGCATTCCGCTTTGATACGTGTGTACACCCTTGTTACCCCAATGTTTTACCTGTCTGTTCAGTCCCTGCTCTAGCCCCATTCTCATGCCGTCTTGGATCCAAACCATGAAATAGTTACGCCTGTTGCTGAACATCGTATATGTCGTCACATGCTATGTACACTTCTGTATTTGGCTTCTTTCACTCAACATAATCTATTTCTGTTGACTGTTCCAATAGTTTTTTTAATTCTATTACTACTGGGGAAGAATCCTATCGCATAAACAGATCACAAGCTTATCCATTCTCCTACTGATGGATGTTTGAATTGTTTCCAGTTTGAGGCTGTTGTGAACAATAATCCTGTAAGCATCCTCGTACGTATCCCTTTGAAACATTTCTTTTGGAGTGGACTCTCTGGGTCAAGGGACAGGTGTATGGTTGATTACCTTTCTAAGATGGACGTAGATTTCCAAGATGTTTACAGCTTATTTTCACTCCTGTGGCAACGTATGAGACTTCCATTGTTCTACACATTGCAAAACCTAATACTGTCAATTTTTAAAAAAATGTTAGCCCTTCGATTTGAACAGAAAATATAATGGTGGGTTTAATTTGAATATTCTTGAAGATTAATGATTTTGAGCATACTTGTTGATTTTTTTCTCTCAGATTTTGTTCTGTATATCATTAATTTTTGTTCTTAATTCTCTTCCGCTTTTGGGGGAGTATATCTTCTTATTTTTCTTATCTCTTATGTGAGCTAATTTTTTAGCTTTTTTTTTTGGTTTGAGGTAAGTGCTACTTTTGTTGCATTTCACAAGTTTTTATATGTGATGATTTTACTATCATTTAGTTTTAAGAGTTCTTGAATTCCATTATTTCTGTCCCACAGGGGACTTAGAATTGCAACCTTAGAATTGCAACACAGAGTTTTAATTAATTTTTTTACTTTTAATTTGATTGTGTTTTGATGTCAGGATTATCTACTCATATAAATTACTTATTCTTGGTAATTTCAGTTCAGTTCAGTTCAGTCGCTCAGTCGTGTCCGACTCTTCGCGACCCCATGAATCGCAGCACGCCAGGGCTCCCTGTCCTTCACCATCTCCCGGAGTTCACTCAGACTCACGTCCATCGAGTCCCTGATGCCATCCAGCATCTTATCCTCAGTTGTCCCCTTCTCCTCCTGCCCCCAATCTCTCCCAGCATCAGTGTCTTTTCCAATGAGTCAACTCTTCGCTTGAGCTGTCCAAAGTACTGGAGTTTCAGCTTTAGCATCACTCCTTCCAAAGAAATTCCAGGGTTGATCTCCTTCAGAATGGACTGGTTGGATCCCCTTGCAGTCCAAGGGACTCTCAAGAGGCTTCTCCAACACCACAGTTCAAGAGCATCAATTCTTCGGTGCTCAGCCTTCTTCACAGTCCAACTCTCACATCCATACATGACCACAGGAAAAACCATAGCCTTGACTAGATGGACCTTCGTTGGCAAAGTAATGTCTCTGCTTTTGAATATACTATCTAGGTTGGTCATAACTTTTCTTCCAAGGAGTAAGCGTCTTTTAATTTTGTAGCTGCAATCACCATCTGCAGTGATTTTGGAGCCCCAAAAAATAAAGTCTGACACTGTTTCCACTGTTTCCCCATCTATTTCCCATGAAGTGATGGGACCAGATGCCATGATCTTTGTTTTCTGAATGTTGAGCTTTAAGCCAACTTTTTCACTCTCCTCTTTCACTTTCATCAATAGGCTTTTTAGTTCCTCTTCCCTTTCTGCCATAAGGGTGGTGTCATCTGCATATCTGAGGTTATTGATATTTCTCCCGGCAATCTTGATTTGAGCTTGTGTTTCTTCCAGTCCAGCGTTTCTCATGATGTACTCTGCATAGAAGTTAAATAAGCAGGGTGACAATATACAGCCTTAACGTACTCCTTTTGCTATTTGGAACCAATCTGTTGTTCCATGTCCAGTTCTAACTGTTGCTTCCTGACCTGCATACAGATTTCTCAAGGGGCAGTTTAGGTGGTCTGGTATTCCCATCTCTTTCAGAATTTTCCACAGTTTATTGTGATCCACACAGTCAAAGGCTTTGGCATAGTCAATAAAGCAGAAATAGATGTTTTTCTGGAACTCTCTTGCTTTTTCCATGATCCAGCGGATGTTGGCAATTTGATCTCTGGTTCCTCTGCCTTTTCTGAAACCAGCTTGAACATCAGGGAGTTCACGGTTCACGTATTGCTGAAGCCTGGCTTGGAGAATTTTGAGCATTACTTTACTAGCATGTGAGATGAGTGCGATTGTGTGGTAGTTTGAGCATTCTTTGGCATTGCCTTTCCTTGGGATTGGAATGGAAACTGACCTTTTCCAGTCCTGTGGCCACTGCTGAGTTTTCCAAACTTGCTGGCATATTGAGTGCAGCACTTTCACAGCATCATGTTTCAGGATTTGAAATAGCTCAACTGGAATTCCATCACCTCCACTAGCTTTGTTCATAGTGATGCTTTCTAAGGCCCCCTTGACTTCACATTCCAAGATGTCTGGCCCTAGATTAGTGATCACATCATCGTGATTGTCTGGGTTGTGAAGATCTTTTTTGTACAGTTCTTCCATGTATTCTTGCCACCTCTTCTTAATATCTTCTGCTTCTGTTAGGTCCATACCATTTCTGTCCTTTACTGACCCATCTTTGCATGAAATGTTCCCTTGGTATCTCTAATTTTCTTGAAGAGATCTCTAGTCTTTCTCATTCTGTTGTTTTCCTCTATTTCTTTCCACTGATTGCTGAAGATGGGTTTCTTATCTCTTCTCGCTATGCTTTGGAACTCTGCATTCAGATGCTTATATCTTTCCTTTTCTCCTTTGCTTTTCGCCTCTCTTGTTTTCACAGCTATTTGTAAGCCCTCCCCAGACAGCCATTTTGCTTTTTTGCATTTCTTTTTCATGGGGATGGTCTTGATCCCTGTCTCCTGTACAATGTCACGAACCTCGTTCCATAGTTCATCAGGCACTCTATCTATCAGATCTAGGCCCTTAAATCTATTTCTCACTTCCACTGTAGAATCATAAGGGATTTGATTTAGGTCATACCTGAATGGTCGAGTGGTTTTCTCTACTTTCTTCAATTTCAGTCTGAATTTGGCAATAAGGAGTTCATGATCTGAGCCACAGTCAGCTCCTGGTCTTGTTTTTGTTGAGTGTATAGAGCTTCTCCATCTTTGGCTGCAAAGAATATAATCGATCTGATTTTGGTGTTGACCATCTGGTGATGTCCATGTGTAGTCTTTTCTTGTGTTGTTGGAAGAGGGTGTTTGGCATGACCAGCGCATTTTCTTGGCAAAACCCTATTAGTCTTGCCCTGCTTCATTCCACATTCCAAGGCCAAATTTGCCTGTTACTCCAGGTGTTTCATGACTTCCTACTTTTGCATTCCAGTCCCCTATAATGAAAAGGGCATCTTTTTTGGGTGATAGTTCTAACAGGTCTTGTAGGTCTTCATAAAACCATTCAACTTCAGCTTCTTCAGCATTACTGGTTGGGGCATAGACTTGGATAACTGTGATATTGAATGGTTTGCCTTGGAGATGAACAGAGATCATTCTGTCGTTTTTGAGATTGCATCCAAGTACTGCATTTTGGACTCTTTGGTTGACCATGATGGCTATTCCATTTCTCCTGAGGGATTCCTGCCTGCAGTAGTAGATATAATGGTCATCTGAGTTAAATTCACCCATTCCAGTCCATTTTAGTTTGCTTATTCCTAGAATGTCGACGTTCACCCTTGCCATCTCTTGTTTGACCACTTCCAATTTGCCTTGATTCATGGACCTGCCATTCCAGGTTCCTATGCAATATTGCTCTTTATAGCATTGGATCTTGTTTGTATCACCAGTCACATCCACAGCTGGGTATTGTTTTTGCTTTGGCTCCATCCCTTCATTCTTTCTGGAGTTATTTCTCTACTGATCTCCAGTAGCATATTGGGCACCTAATGACCTGGGGAGTTCCTCTTTTGGTATCCTATCATTTTGCCTTAGACTTGCTTTAGGCTAGAATTTTTAGAAATTTGTACTTGTGCTCGGGAAAGATAATATTCTCTGATTAAATGCAGAATCCTCTGTGTCCATCATAGATTGTTTATGTCTTCTGTACCTTTGCTGGTTTTCTTTTTGTTTCCTACTGGACTTGTAAACAGTTAAAGCATAGCTTACACTGTTTTGCTAATTTATTTTCTCAAAGCCACGTTGGATAACTACTTCTTTGTCTACCCATATACCACCAATTCCTAGTAATTCATTTCTCCCTGTAGATTAGCTCAGGGTGTTTTCCCTTATTTCTTAGATTTCAAGTTTCCTTCTTAGTCCTACAAAGTTGCTTTAAAAGACAGGATCCCAAGTCTATGTTAATGAGTCATCTTTTCTGAAACTGAAACCCCTATCAGTAATTTTTATTGATTAATCTTTTAAAGGTGAATGCAATCCATATTTTGTATGTGTATTCTTCAGCTTTTTATGTAACTCTTTTTCAAATACACTGTCCTCTTTCCCCATGTTTGTGCCTCTTTTTTCCTTTTCTTATATTTTTGTTGGCTGTGTGTCCGTGTCTGACCCTTTGACCCCGTGAACTGTAGCCCACCAGACTCCTCTGTCCATGGGATTCTCCAGGCAAGAATACTTGGAGTGGGTTGCCATTTCCTGCTCCATTTGTTGTTTAGGACTACCTATAAAATTTTGAAGAGTGGCAATAATATGGATATCCTTGTATTGTTCTTGGCTTTTTAGATAAAGCTTCTAAATTTTTCCTGTTAATTATCATGTTTCTTTTAGATTTTCTTAGACACCTTTAATTAAATTGAGTAATACTGCTAACTTGTAAAGTTTTTATTTTATAACCATGAGTGAAAACTGGATTTAATTGAACTATTCTTTTCCGTATATAAAAACATTCTCTTTTTCACCTAAAACCCATCAATGTTATGGCATATAACAATACATTTTATAGTATTACATTATCTTTGCTCTTTTGAGGTTGACCTTTCTCAGTTATAAAGAACTTTTCTTTTTATTGGTGTTGTTGGCTTTGGTTTCCTTATAGTTTCATCTAGGATTCTTACAGGTGAAATTTCCCAATGAATTTATTTTCTCATACACACCCAAATCCTCTACCTTGGGTAATCATAAAATGTATTTATATAAGATCTGATAAGACTATGGAAATTTTTAAAAAATGTAAAGCAGTAACTTTATAAAAACATACAGGTTTTCTGGAGAGAAAGAATGAACATAAGAATAAAAGAAAATGATAAACTAAATAATTGTATTAGCATTTTTAAAATAGTTTTTGTTCAAGTGTTAGGGTTATTCTTTTGGTATTGAAATAGTTAGATATTATGTCTTTTTTGGTTTATTAACATTTAAAGAAATAGATATATACTGCATCTATGTAAATATGGTTACTTTGTAATTTTTAATTAAATGCTGTAAAAAAAAATGATTAAATATATGTGATTGTCAATCAGTACTTATAAAATTTTTATTATAAGAAATTCCCTGGTGGTCCAGTGGTTAGCACGTGGCACTTTTACTGCCTGCGGCCACAGTTCAATCCCTGGTAGGGGAACTAAGATCCTGCAAAACACTTGCTGTGACCAAAAAATATATATATATACATGTATGCATATGTGTGTGTGTGTGTGTGTGTGTGTGTGTGTGTGTGTATGACATGGGCCTTCCTGGTGGCTCAGATGGTAAAGAATCCACCTGAAGTGTCAGAGACCTGGATTTGATCCTGGGCCGGGAAGATTCCCTGGAGAAGGGCATGGCACCCACTCCAGTATTCCGGCCTGGAGAATCCCATGGACAGAGGAGCCTGGTGGGCTGTAGGGTCACAAAGAGTCGGACATGCCTGAGTGACTAAGCACAGCACAGTGCATATATGACTGTAAAAGGTTTAACCCTGCAGAAGAGTTGAGAGCATAGTAGATGAGTCTTCCTTTTCTTATAACCCCAAATTTAACAACTGTCAATTCTGTGCATACCATGTGGTGTATTAATTATATAATTTTTTACGTCTAAGGTCTTTATTGTATGTATGTGATTAGTTAGACTGTTTCACAAAGAACAAACGCTAATGAGTTGTACTCTTCTCTTGACTAGTGAGTCACTGACAGAAGGTGCCTCATATCTGAGGACACTGGGGCAGCTGCAAGCTAAGCAGTTTGCACAGTAACAGATGCAGTCTGCGGCACTGGAGAGAGTTTAAAGTTAGTTGCTTCCTGCACTTGCACATTTATCCACTACCCCAGACAAGTGTCTGGGGAGGAGACGTCACAAAGGCAGGGAGACGGGCCAAGGGAGAAATGTGATGAATGAGAAAGACTTATTTCCAGAAGGAATGGTGAAATCACTAACTATAGCGCAGGGATCAGGGAGACCAGTACAGAAAAACTGATAGTGGAATTGTCCACCTGGAAATCATTGTCAGCCTTGGAAAGATTGTCCCAGGGTGGGGATAACAGAAACTAGATTGCAGATGTTTTGTGAACTAAAATACATTTAAAGGTAGATATCATTTAATATAAAAATCATGTCTGAAGTAGAAGGTAAAAACAAGCTATTTACTTGCCCACTTCAGATAAATATGCGAGATAAATTTTCAGAGTCTATTTAAATTATTGAAAATCATCTCTGGAATGTGGTAGAGAAGATGGGCCTTGTTGCAGACCATAGTGGGTGTTGGATAGGCCAAGAGATTGTATCAAGAGTGGAGGTGGGAGCAGGTCTTCGAAATAGTTGATGTCAGTATGATTTTTTTTTAATCTTTCATTTCAGAATTAATAGACTTTATTTTTAAAAATCAATTTCAAAGTCTTTTGATCTAGCATTTAAGCTCAATTTTATTCACCTAAGATTTTGTTTCCATTTCAGTCCACAAACTCAGTCAGTACTCTGCATTTTGGGGTACCATAGAGAATAAAAGGATATTTAAATCTTAAAGTTCTATTTAGCTTATTAAAAAAGCCTCATTTTTACCCTTATGTCACAGTTTGCTGATTCAGGAAAAAATGATGGCTATTCCTTGACAATGATCTAAATGTGGAAATATCCAGTTTAGCAGTCCGTTTGAATCTCTACATTTAATTGTTGCGATTTCCCAGCAGTCAACCAAGTGAGTTTTTGTATTTGATGGCAGATCACTCAAAAGTATGTGGCCTCGTTTTCATTTTCTCTTCCACTTTTCAGGTGGTCTGGGTGTTGCTGACTCTAGTCCCTGGACTCTCTAACTGGTAGAAAGAGGTAAGAGGCTGGATGAGGAACTCAGACAGCAGGAGGAAATCAAAGTAGAAACAGGCGCCTTTGCTCGCCCTTGCAGAGGGCGGGCTGGTCCCTTCCGTGCTGCGACCTTGAAGGCAGACTCGTGCAGCAGGCTGCGGGCAGCTTAGGTCCGCCCACCCCTGTGGTTGTGCTGTGGCCAAGGGTCAGGCACATGCTTTTCCCCTCTGCTCCTCCAATGATAGTTGATTTGTGACCTTTTTGTATCTAATGGTTCATAAGGTGCCCCAGCTGTGTGTCACACAGTTATTTTTAGTCCTTTATAGTTTCTTTGTATTCTGTTGCTGAAGGACATGTTTGTCCAGCTGCAAGCTCTCCAGTGAAGGGTATCCAGGCCAACTAAAGACCGTGAGAGAAGCCACTTTTTGTCTCTTTCTATACAATTCACAAGTCTCCATCACTGCATGTAGCTATCTTCAGTTCAGTTCAGTCGCTCAGTCGGGTCCTACTCTTTGCAACCCCATGAATCACAGCTCGCCAGGCCTCCCTCTCCGTCACCAAGTCCCAAAGTTCACTCAGACTCACGTCCATTGAGTCAGTGACGCCATCCAGCCATCTCATCCTTGGTCGTCCCCTTCTCCTCCTGCCCCCAATCCCTCCCAGCATCAGAGTCTTTTCCAATGAGTCAATTCTCATGAGGTGGCCAAAGTACTGGAGTTTCAGCTTTAGCATCAGTCCTTCCAAAGAAATCCCAGGGTTGATCTCCGTTAGAATGGACTGGTTGGATCTCCTTGCAGTCCAAGGGACTCTCAAGAGTCTCTTGGGGAGGCATAAAAGGTACAGATCTCCCATGTAGGTTTTAATAAATGGTTCAAAAATCCTTTTTATCAAATAGTATATTAGACGTTGAGTGTTTTAGCTTGACTAATCGAAAAAGCAAGAGAGTTCCAGAAAAACATCTATTTCTGCTTTATTGACTATGCCAAAGCCTTTGACTGTGTGGATCACAATAAACTGTGGAAAATTCTGAAAGAGATGGGCATACCAGACCACCTAACCTGCCTCTTGAGAAATCCCTATGCAGGTCAGGAAGCAACAGTAAGAACTGGACATGGAACAACAGACTGGTCCCAAATAGGAAAAGGAGTACGTCAAGGCTGTATATTGTCACCCTGCTTATTTAACTTCTATGCAGAGTACATCATGAGAAATGCTGGACTGGAAGAAGCACAAGCTGGAATCAAGATTGCTGGGAGAAATATCAATAACCTCAGATATGCAGATGACACTACCCTTATGGCAGAAAGGGAAGAGGAACTAAAAAGCCTCTTGATGAAAGTGAAAGTGGAGAGCGAAAAAGTTGGCTTAAAGCTCAACATTTAGAAAACGAAGATCATGGCATCCATTCCCATCACTTCATGGGAAATAGATGGGGAAACAGTGGAAACAGTGTCAGACTTTAATTTTTGGGGCTCCAAAATCACTGCAGATGGTGACTGCAGCCATGAAATTAAAAGACACTTACTCCTTAGAAGAAAAGTTATGACCAACCTAAATAGCATATTCAAAAGCAGAGACATTACTTTGCTGACAAAGGTTCGTCTAGTCAAGGCTATGGTTTTTCCTTTGATCATGTATGGATGTGAGAGTTGGACTGTGAAGAAGGCTGAGCACCGAAGAATTGATGCTTTTGAACTGTGGTGTTGGAGAAGACTCTTGAGGGTCCCTTGGACTGCAAGGAGATCCAACCAGTCCATTCTGAAGGAGATCAACCCTGGGATTTCTTTGGAAGGAATGATGCTAAAGCTGAAGCTCCAGTCCTTTGGCCACCTCATGCGAAGAGTTGACTCATTGGAAAAGACTCTGATGCTGGGAGGAATTGGGGGCAGGAGGAGAAGGGGACGACCGAGGATGAGAAGGCTGGATGGCATCACTGACTTGATGGATGTGAGTGTGAGTGAACTCCGGGAGATGGTGATGGACAGGGAGGCCTGGTGAGCTGCGATTCATGGGGTTGCAAAGAGTCAGACACAACTGAGTGACTGAACTGAACTGAATGATTATTATGTGTGACTCTGGTTATAGTAATATAGTGCAAAAAATCTGGTTGCACATATAATAATAGTAGCAACAATTCCTGCTACTATTGACTTCAGGTTTTAGAAGATACTAAGAATTTGAGGAATATTCTTAGGAAAATTTTGTGAAAGTTTATGACATTTTTGTATTCATTTTTTTGTTTTTTGTGGGGTCTAGAACAAAAGTCATTTTAAATCTTATTTTCTTTGTTTATTTACCTACCTGAGGGTGTAATTCCACCATCTCTATGGCAGACATTTCTGAAGACATTCCTCTTTTCTTTTTGGAGATTTGAGATTATTTGATTACTGTTTCTTTTTTTAGCTGAAAGCAAGAGTAATAATAAAATAGACAGTCTTATCTCTCTCATATATCACAGTACTATTCAAATAGTGGCTCATAAACTAGTGTTGGTTAAGGACTTTTACTATCAAGGTATGCGCTCCCAAGAGTAAGTGTCTTTCACAGCGATTTGGTGTTTTCTACCCATCCAGTCTGGGGAAATCCCATCAACAGGGTTTTATGGAACGTGCATGCTGAGTAGATAGTGCAAATACCCGCCACGTGAGGACTCTTTACCCACAGATGTGAGGACTCTTTGGACAATAGGTTCAGTGCTCAAGGGAGAATTTCTAAAATAGTCTCTAACTTTTGCAGTTTCAAAAATTATGACTGATCCTAGTTGGTCCTGTGAAATATATCAGGAAACAGCTAAAAGCTCTAGGTCAATATGCCATTGGAAGGACTGATGCTGAAGCTCCAAAACTTTGGCCACCTGATGCCAAGAGCCAACTCATTGGAAAAGACCCTGATGGTGGGAAAGATTGAGGGCAAAAGGAGAAAAGGGCAGCAGAGGATGAGATGGTTAGCTAGTATTATTGACTCAATGGACATGAGTTGGAACAAACTCAGAGACAGTAGAGGACAGGGGAGCCTGGTGTGCTAAGTCCATGGGGCCGCAGAGTCAGACACGGCTTGGCGACTAGGCAGCAATATGCCCAGCACAAGCACGTTAAGATCCATTTGTCTTCAATTCACTTCCCCGTAAATTATTTTTTTTCCTCTAAGTGCCTTTTAAGGTGGAAATACTCAATGAGATGTTAACTGTTTTGTAAAATAAATTCCTGAATATATCAATCCTACTTGGAAATAACTTACATTTTATATTAAAGTTAGGCCAACTCTGAATGGCAACCCACTCCAGTATTCTTGCCTGGAGAATCCCGTGGACCGGGGAGCCTCGTGGGCTGCTGTCCATGGGGTCACACAGAGTCGGACACGACTGAAGCAGCTTAGCATGCACGCATGCATTGGAGAAGGACATGGCAACCCACTCCAGTGTTCTTGCCTGGAGAATCCCGTGGACAGGGGAGCCTGGTGGGCTGCTGTCCATGGGGTCACACAGAATCGGGCACGACTGATGTGACTTAGTAGCAGCAGCAGCAACTCTGAATGACATCCCTGTAATGTCACTGTACAGCTGCTGACTTAAATGTTCTAGTGGACGTGGATTATTAGAAGCAGTAAGAGATAATGCTCTATGTTCTGGACGTGGATTATTAGAAGCAGTGAGAGATAATGACATTTCCTGTTTATGATACGTATTTCTTGCCGTGTATTTTCCCATTGCGCCTCCTGGTCTGCCTTCCACCCTTCTCCACTTTGCCCTGCACCTTCCAGCATCCAGTTTGGTTTAGCGGATGGAGGCGCAGGTAGACGACTGGAGTGCAGTGCTGGGGGCTCCCGCGTGGCAGGCAGGCTCAGGTCAGCTGCATCTCTCCATCAAAGGCCGAAGATGCTCCTTGAGCACCGTCCTCCTGCAGCTGTCCATTCGGGGTCCTTCTGCCCCTCAGTCCTGAGCATAGTAACGGTTCCCTCTCTTCTTGCCAGCCCCTGAGAATGGCACATCTTGGATTTTTCTAAACCTTTTTACATGAATGTCTCTGCTCACACATTTGGAAAATCGTTTTATTCAGTTACCCCATTTAAGGGTGCTGTCCATTTCCTGCTAGAACCTTGGCTAATGACCCAGTTTAAAAAATTAGCTATCTTAAAAAATGATATGCAAGATAATTTAATATAAGTCTATCCATTTCATTATGCATCTGACTACTCCACTAAACACAAAATAGTGTGATTTAGTTTTGATCATACACTAATAAAATGTGCTCAGAAATATTTCACAAGGGTAATAAATGTGGATGTGAGAGTCAGCAGAGAAAGCATAATCTAAATGGGAAAAAAAAACAGACATAAAAAGAAATTTACAAGTGATTTAAAAACAAAAAACAGAAAGCTTAGTAATCTAATGATTATCACAAGCACTTAGATAAAGCTTACTATATGCTAGGCTCTTTTCTAACCAATCTATGTATTTTGACTTGTTTATTTCTTCCAGAAACTCTATAAGGAGGTACTATTCCCATTGTGCAAGTGAGAAGGCAGATATAATTCAGTAAATTAGTCTGGTTGTGTTCTCTTTACTATGCCGCGCTGCTCTTTTAACGGTTTTGCCAATTAAACTGCTAAAGTATAGCAAAGACTGAGCACTATATGGAAGGATCCGTTTATAACGGTGACATAGTATAAATAACATGGACTTCAAAGCTGAGTTTGACTCCCAGGTCTGAATTTTAAATTTAAGTTCTTCCTTAATATAGTTTTACTCCTAAGCCTGATTTTCCTTCTTACCACCCTTTTCCCATTAAGTCATGAATTTGCATGAAATGTATTACTGGGTACTGTGAATGAATTTGTATTCTAATATAAAATTTAATATTTCTCTTTAGGTTTATGATCTGTGAACATGCCTAATAAGTCACCTGTGATTGGTAAATCTGAAGTAGTATCTTCCTCTTATGAAAAATCAAAGTAAGTTTGAAAGAAAACTTCATACTATTAAAGTAGTAGACCCATATATATTGTAGAATTTAGAAAGTTACAGAAAATTGTGAAGAGTAAAATATAATTGCTCATAATTCAATGTTGCTGTTTAGTCCTTAAGTTATGTTCAACTGTTTAGTGACCCCCATGGGCTAGCCCATCAGGGTCCTCTGTCCATGGGATTACTGGAGGCAAGAATATCCAGGCGAGAATACTGGAGTGGGTTGCCATTTCCTTCTGCAGGGGGTCTTCCTGACCTAGGAATCAAACTTGCATCAGCAGGCAGATTCTTTACCACTGAGCCACCAGAGAATCCCTCATAGTTAAATAACTACTATTCTATAAAGTAATAACTTTGTAATGATTTTTATAAGATCATATATTTCAAAAAATTTAAGTTGCTGTACTAATCCATGAAATGCATAAGAGAAAGTGTTCAATAACTACTGAATGATGAAGCGTCTTAGTTATTTCTAAGCCCTTTGCTGTTTCAAAGTAAGCCACAGTAGAATAGTTTTCTGCATTTCAAAGTATTTCTTTGGGATAGGTTTCTGAAGTGAAGTAAGTGACTAGACCAAAGTTTGTTAATTCAAAAATGGTTTGGGATTCTGAGAAATTTAAGAGCTTCTTTAGGTGTGCGGGTCCTCATTGCCACGCTCAGGCCTTCTCTGGTTGCAGCAGGCGTGGCCCTTGTCACTACAGTGTGTGTAGTTGTGGCAGGTGGGGCCCTCTTCACTGCAGTGCGTGGCTTCTTTCTACCATGGGCTTTTCTCTCCCTGTGGAGCACAGGCCCTGGAGCACGTGGGCTTCAGTCACTGTGGCCTGCGGGCTCGGTCCTCCCAGCTCGTGGGCTTAGAGTGCCGGCTCAGTAGCTGTGGCCTGTGAGCTCAGCTCTTCCAGCTCGTGGGCTTAGAGCGCAGGCTCAGTAGCTGTGGCCTGTGAGCTCAGACCTCCCAGCTCATGGGCTTACAGCGCAGGCTCAGTAGCTGTGGCCTGTGAGCTCAGCTCTTCTGGCTCGTGGGCTTAGAACATGGGCTCAGTAGCTGTGGCCTGTGAGCTCAGCTCTTCCAGCTCACGGGCTTAGAACTCAGGCTCAGTAGCTGTGGCCTGTGCACTCGGTCCTTCTGGCTCACAGGCTTAGAGCGCAGGCTCAGTAGCTGTGGCCTGTGAGCTCAGCTCTTCCGGCTCGTGGGCTTAGAACGTGGGCTCAGTAGCTGTGGCCTGTGACCTCGGTCCTTCCAGCTCACGGGCTTAGAACTCAGGCTCAGTAGCTGTGGCCTGTGTGCTCGGTCCTCCCAGCTCGCGGGCTTAGAGTGCAGACTCAGTAGCTGTGGCCTGCGGGCGCAGTCCTTCTGGCTCGCGGGCTTAGAGCACAGGCTCAGTAGCTGTGCCCTGCGGGTGCGATCCTTCCGGTTCGCGGGCTTAGAGCGCAGGCTCAGTAGCTGTGGCCTGCGGGCTCAGTCCTTCCAGCTCGCGGACTTAGAGCGCAGGCTCAGTAGCTGTGGCCTGTGAGCTTGGTCCTTCCGGCTCGCGGGCTTAGAGCGCAGGCTCAGTAGCTGTGGCCTGTGAGCTTGGTCCTTCTGGCTCGCGGGCTTAGAGCGCAGGCTCAGTAGCTGTGGCCTGTGCACTCAGTCCTTCTGGCTCACAGGCTTAGAGCACAGGCTCAGTAGCTGTGGCCTGTGAGCTTGGTCCTCCCATCTCGTGGCTTAGAGCGCGGCTCACTTGCTGTGGCCTGTGAGCTCCCTCCTTCCGGCTCGCAGGCTTAGAGCGCAGGCTTAGTTGCTGTGGCCTGCGGGCGCACTGGCTCTGCAGCGTGTGGAGTCGTCCTGGACTGGGGATTGAACCTCCATCCCCTGCGCTGGCAGGAGGACTCCTGGCCCCTGTAGCACCAGGAAGTGTATAAGAACCTAGAGAGCACAGTAGAGTATGTAATAAAACTTACGTGTGGATGTATTTCTGTTTGTTTCAAATATTTTTCTTTAATAAAGAATGCGTGCATGTGTGCTAACTCACTTCAGTCGTGTCCAACTCTGTCCAACACTGTAGACTGTAGCCCGCCAGGCTCCTCTCTCCATCGGATTCTCCAGGCAGGAATACTGGAGTGGGGGGCCATGTCCTTCTCCAGGGGATCTTCCCGACCCCCCCAGGGATGGAACCCAGGTCTCCTACATATCCTGCGTTGGCAGGTGGGTTCTTTACCATGTGCACCATCTGGGAAGCCCTAATTAATTAATAAAGAATAGATAGCAGATAAACTGCTTTGACCACATGTCCTTCCAGTTATAATTGTGGCATATATTATTTCCATTCACTTTTTCACTTTAATAGATAAGAAGATACATAAATCATACTTTCCATTCCATTTCCTAAAGTACATACCGAGAGATGGAATTATTGACTATATCAAACAGAACATGTTAATTCTGTTTTTTTTTTCTTTCTCTTTTTTTAAACAACAAAACCATTTTGTACTGCAGTAAAATTGAAGAAATGGGAAAACCACTAGACCATTCAGGTATGACCTAAATAAAATCCCTTATGATTATACAATGGAAGTGAAAGTGAAGTTGCTCAGTTGTGTCCGACACTTTGCGACCCAAAGGACTGTAGGCTACCAGGATTCTCCATCCATGGGATATTCCAGGCAAGAGTATTGGAGTGGGTTGCCATTTCCTTCTCCATATGATTATATAGTGGAAGTGACAAATAGATTCAAGGGATTAGATCTGATAGAGTACCTGAAGAACTATGGCCAGAAGTTTGTAACATTGTACAGGAGGCAGTGATCAAGTGATCTCTGTCTCTTCAGTCGCTAAGTCATGTCTGACTCCATGGACTGTAGCCTGCCAGGCTCCTCTGTCCATGGGATTCTCCAGGCAAGAACACTGTAGTGGGTTGCCATTTCCTTCTCCAGAGGATCTTCCCAACTCAGGAATAGAACCCGGGTCTCCTGCATTACACGCAGATTCTTTACCACCTGAGCTGAGGGAAGCCCCATGATCAAGACAATCCCCAAAAAAAAGAAATGCAAAAAGGCAAAAATGATAGGTGAGGAGGCCTTACAAATAGCTGAGAAAAGAAGAGAAGCTAAAGGCAAAGGAGAAAAGGAAAGACATACCCATTTAAATACAGAGTTCCAAAGAATAGCAAGAAGAGATAAGAAAGCCTTCCTCAGCGATCAATGAAAAGAAATAGAGGGAAACAACAGAATGGGAAAGACTAGAGATCTCTTCAAGAAAATTAGATATTAAGGGAACATTTCATGCAAAGATGGGTTCAATAAAGGACAGAAATGGTATGCACCTAACAGAAGCAGAAGATATTAAGAAGAGGTGTCAAGAATACACAGAAGAACTATACAGAAATGATCTTCACAACCCAGATAATAAGGATGCTGTGTTCACTCACCTAGAGCCAGACATCCTGGAATGTGAAGTCAAGTGGGTCTTAGGAAGCATCACTATGAACAAAGCTAGTGGAGGTGATGGAATTCCTGTTGAGCTGTTTCAAATCCTAAAAGATGATGCTGTGAAAGTGTTACACTCAATATGTCACAAAATTTGGAAAACTCAGTAGTGGCCACAGGACTGGAAAAGGTCAGTTTTCATTCCAAACCCAAAGAAAGACAATGCCAAAGAATGCTCAAACTACTGCACAATTGCATCATCTCACATGCTAGCAAAGTAATGCTCAAAATTCTCCAAACTAGGCTTCAACAGTACATGAATTGTGAACTTCCAGATGTTCAAGCTGGATTTAGAAAAGGCAGAGGAACCAGAAATGAAAATGCCAACATCCACTGGATCATTGAAAAAGCAAGAGAGTTCCAGAAAAACATCTATTTCTGCTTTATTGACTATGCCAAAGCCATTGACTGTGTGGATCACAATAAATTGTGGAAAATTCTGAAAGAGATGGGAATACCAGACCACCTGACCTGCCTCTTGAGAAATCTGTATGCAGGTCAGGAAGCAACAGTTGGAACTGGACATGGAACAACAGACGGGTCCCAAATAGGAAAATGAGTACCTCAAGGCTGCATATTGTTACCCTGCTTATTTAACTCATATGCAGAGAACATCATGAGAAACGCTGGACTGGAAGAAACACAAGCTGGAATCAAGATTGCTAGGAGAAATATCAATAACCTCAGATACGCAGATGACACCACACTTATGGCAGAAAGTGAAGAGGAGCTAAAAAGCCTCTTGATGAAAGTAAAAGTGGAGAGTGAAAAAGTTGGTTTAAAGCTCAACATTCAGAAAACTAAGATCATGGCATCCATTCCCATCACTTCATGGCAAATAGATGGGGAAATAATGAAAACCGTGTCAGACTTTATTTTGGGGGGCTCCAAAATCACTGCAAATGGTGCCTGCAGCCATGAAATTAAGATGCTTGCTCCTTGGAAGAAATGTTATGACCCACCTTGACAACATATTAAAAAGCAGAGATATTACTTTGCCAACAAAGGTCCATCTAGTCAAGGCTATGTTTTTCCCAGTAGTCATATGGATGTGAGAGTTGGACTATAAAAAAAGCTGAGAACTGAAGAATTGATGCTTTTGAACTGTGGTGTTGGAGAAGACTCTTGAGAGTTCCTTGGACTGCAAGGAGATCCAACCAGTCCATCCTAAAGCAGATCAGTCCTGGATATTCATTGGAAGGGCTGATGCTGAAGTTGAAGCTCCCATCCTTTGGCCATCTCATCTGAAGAGCAGACTCATTTGAAGACACCCTGATGCTGGGAAAGATTGAGGGCGGGAGGAGAAGGGGACAACAGAGGATGAGATGGTTGGGTGGCATCACTGACTCAATGGACATGAGTTTGAGTGAACTCTGGGAGTTTGTGATGGACAGGGAGGCCTGGCCTGCTGCAGTCCGTGGGGTCACAAAGAGTCGGACATGACTGAGCTGAACCATCAGTTAACAATGTAGTGATAGTTTCAGGTGAAGAGTGAAGGGACTCAGCCATGCATATACATGTATCCATTCTCAAAATGCCCCATTAATCTAGGCTGGCACATAATGTGAGGATTCCATGTGCTATCCAATACGTTCCTGTTGGTTCCATTTTAAATATAGAGGTGTGTACATGACCTTCCCAAAGTGCTTAACTGCCGCATCCCCTTGGCAAACAAGAGCTTGTTTTCTAAGCCTGTGAGTCTCTTTCTGTTTTTTAAGTAAGTTCATTTGTATTATTAATTCTGTCTTTAGTGATTATTCATTTTTGTAACTTGGTTAAAAACTGTCTATACCACAAGATCAGGTGGATATTGTTATAAATTATTATTTTTTAATCTTACTGTTTTTTCTTTAAACATATATGGAAATGACTTTTGTTAATGATAAGTGATGGTCCAATTCCTCATTTTTGTGTGCATACCAACTTGATCAGTATCATGTATCAAAAAGAATATCTTTCTTCACTATTTTTCTAGCACAACTATTACATAAATCGTGTCCATATATAGTGGGTATGTTTCTGGGCTCTCTTTTCTATTTCCCTGGTCTATTTGTCCCTTATTATTATTATTATTTTGGCCAAACTATGCAGCTTGTGGATACTTAGTCCCTGGACAGGGATAGAATCTGGGAGCTTGCAGTGAAAGCACCAAGTCTGAACCACTGGACTCTTGGGGCATTACCTGTCCATTTTTATATTAACACCAAGCTGCTTTAATCACGGCCATTTAGTGATACTATTTAATAGTCACTATGACACATTTTCCAAATTTCTTCTTCAGTAATAATCCTGCATATTATTTCTACTTAAAATTTTTATTTTATCGAGGTGTAGTTCAAAATAATAGTTGCTGGCATAGAATGTAGTGATTTAAAGTTTTTGGAAACTGTACTACATTCAAAGTTATTATAATATTGGCTGTATTCCCTGTGATGTACAATATATCTTTGTAGCTTATTTATTTTATACATAGTAGTGTGTACCTCTTAATACCTTACCTCGACATTTCCCTACCTCCTTCCCTCTCCCCAGTGGTAATTGCTAGTTTATTCTCTCTACCTGTGAGTCTCTTTCTGTTTTGTTACATTTATATATTTTGCTTTATTTTTTATACTCAAAATATAAGTGGTAACATACAATATTTGTCTTTCTCTATCTGATTTACTTCAGTAAGCCTAATAACCTCCAGGTCCATGTTGCAAATAGGAAAGTTTCATTCATTTTTATGGCTGAGTATTATTCCATTTAATGTTTATATCACACTTTTTATCCACTCATCTGTTGATGAACACTTAGATTGCTTTCATATCTTGGTTGTTGTAAATGCTGCCGATGAACGTTGAGGTGCTTAATCTTTTCAAATTAGTGTTTCCATTTTCTTCAGATGTGTACCTAGAAGTGGACTTGCTGGATCGTATGGTAATTCTTTTTCAGTTTCTGAGGAACTTCCGCATTGTTTTGCACCATGGCTGCACCAGTTTCATTCCCAGCAACATTGTGCAAGAATTCCCTTTTCTGTACATCCTCATCAACATTGTGCAAGAGTTCTCTTGTCTTCACATCCACATCAACATTGTGCAAGAATTTCCTTGTCTTCACATCCTCATCAGCATTGTACAAGAATTCCCCTTTCTCCACATCCTCATCAGCGTTCATTATTTGTGGTCTTTCTGATGACAGACGTTCTGACAGGTGTGAGGTGACATTTCACTGTGGTTTTGATTTGCATTTCTCTGATGAGAGGTGTGAAGCATCTTTTCATGTGCCTGTTGGGCTGTATATCTTCTTTGGAATAATGTCTACTCAGGCCTGTTTTTTAATCAAAATATTTGTTTACTTTTGGTATTGAGTTATATGAGCTGTTTGTGAATTTTGATTATTAATCCTTTATCAGTCATGTCAGTTTCTCCTGTTCAGGAGATTATTTTTCACTTGGTTGGTGGTTTCCTTTCTTAAGTGAAGCTTTTACGTTTAATTAGGTTCCATTTGTTTATTTCTGCTTCTGTTTCCTTTGCTTTAGGAGAAATATCCAACAGACATTTGCAGTAATTTACATTGAAGAGTTTTCTATGATTGCTTCTAGGAGGTTTTTTTGTTTTTTAATTTTTATTTATTTATTTGCTTACATTTGTCTGTCCTGGGTCGTCTGTGCTGTGCATGGGCTTTCTCTCGCGACGGCTGCCCTCCCCTGCACTGCGCGGGCTGCTCACCGCAGCGGCTGCTCCTGTGCTGACCCCTCTTGCAGTTGCTCTAGATCACGGCCTTTAGAACCCGGGGCTTCAGTAGCTGAGGCACATGGGCTTAATTGGCCCAAGTGAAAGTGAAGTCGTTCAGTCGTGTCTGACTCTTTGCGACCCCATGGGCTATACCCTACTAGGCTCCTCCATCCGTGGGATTTTCTAGGCAAGAATACTGGAGTGAGTTGCCATTTCCTTCTCCAGGGGATCTTCCTGACCCAGGGCTTGAACCCGGGTCTCCCGCATTGTGGGCAGACGCTTTACCGTCTGAGCCACCAGGGAACCCTACTTGGCCTAAGATGTGTGAAATTTTCCTGGACCAGGAATAGAACCCATGTCCCCTGCATTGGCAGGCAAATACTTATCCACTGTACCACCAGGGAAGTGCTCTTCTAGGAGTTTTATTTATTTATTTCCAGTATGACATTTAGGTCTTTAATCCATTTTGAGTTAATTTTGTTTATAGTGTAAGAAAACATTTAATTCTTTTGAATGTGGCTGTCGAGTTTTCCTAGCACCACTTACTAAAAAGACTACCTTTTCCCCTTGTACATTCTTGGCTCCTTAGTCGTAGATTAGTTGGCCATAAGTGTACAGGGTCATTTATGGGGTTTCTATTCTTTTCCGTTGATCTGTGTGTATGTTTTTGTGCTGACACCATGCGGTTTTGATTACATGTGGCTTTTGTCTACATCAGATCATGTAGCAGTTCCAGCTCTGTTCCTTCTCAAGATGTGTTTGGCCATTCAAGGTCTCTTGTGTCTGCATGCAAAATAAAACCATTTGTTCTAATATTGTGAAAATTGCCATTGGTATTTTGATATGGATTGCACTGAATCTGTAGATTGTTTTGGGTAGTATGGTCATTTTCATAATATTAAACCTTTGACTGTGTGGATCACAATAAACTGTGGAATATTCTGAAAGAGATGGGAATACCAGACCACCTAACCTGCCTCTTGAGAAATCTGTATGCAGGTCAGGAAGCAACAGTTAGCACTGGACATGGAACAACAGACTGGTTCCAAATAGCAAAAGGAGTACGTCAAGGCTGTATATTGTCACCTTGCTTATTTAACTTATATGCAGAGTACATCATGAGAAATGCTGGGCTGGAAGAAGCACAAGCTGGAATCAAGATTGCCGGGAGAAATATCACTAACCTCAGATATGCAGATGACACCACCCTTATGGCAGAAAGTGAAGAGGAACTAAAAAGCCTCTTGATGAAAGTGAAAGAGGAGAGTGAAAACGTTGGCTTAAAGCTCAACATTCAGAAAACGAAGATCATGGCATCTGATCCCATCACTTCATAGGAAATAGATGGGGAAACAGTAGAAACAGTGTCAGACTTTATTTTTGGGGGCTCCAAAATCACTGCAGATGGTGAGTGCAGCCATGAAATTAAAAGACACTTACTCCTTGGAAGAAAAGTTATGACCAACCTAGAGAGTATATTCAAAGGCAGAGACATTACTTTGCCGACTAAGGTTCGTCTAGTCAAGGCTATGGTTTTTCTTTTGGTCATGTATGGATGTGAGAGTTGGACTGTGAAGAAGGCTGAGTGCCAAAGAATTGATGCCTTTGAACTGTGGTGTTGGAGAAGACTCTTGAGAGTCCCTTGGGCTGCAAGGAGATCCATCCAGTCCATTTTGAAGGAGATCAGCCCTGGGATTTCTTTGGAAGGAATGATGCTGAAGCTGAAACTCCAGTACTTTGGCCACCTCATGTGAAGGGTTGACTCATTGGAAAAGATTCTGATGCTGGGAGGGATTGGGGGCAGGAGGAGAAGGGAACGACGGAGGATGAGATGTTGGATGGCATCACTGACTCGATGGACGTGAATCTGAGTGAACTCCGGGAGTAGGTGATGGACAGGGAGGCCTGGCGAGCTGCGATTCATGGGGTCGCAAAGAGTCGGACACGACTGAGTGACTGAACTGAACTGAATCTATAAACAGGGATGTGTTTATGTTTGTGTTGTCTCTAATTTCTTCCATCAGTGTCTTATTTTCCCCAATACAGATGTTTTACATTCTTAGTTAGATGTTATCTTTTATAGAAATACTCTCTGTCTTTTCTTAGATTTATTCCTTTGTATTTGGTATTTTTGATTCTGTTTTAAGTTTTGTGCACATTTAAAAATATATATCTTCTCTAGCTATTGCCATTAGAAGGATAATTTATATTTGTGTATTGATTTTACCTAGAGATACCACTAAATTCTCTCATTAATTCTAAGCATATTTATCACAGTCTTGATTTAAAAGGAATGCTATAAACATTTTGTGATAAAGCATGATTTTTTTCAAACTTTAACACTTAAGTTGTATTTTGTGTGTGTGTGTTTTAAATCTCACTAGGCCTCATTACTATTTTAAACAGTTAATTTCCCTTTATATTTTATTTATGGCTCATTACTTTCTTTTTCATTATTTGTTACTTCTCAGACTAGTTTTTCTTTTGCCAGATGTATAACTTTTTGCATTTTCCTTAGTGAGATTGTTTTTTTTTGTTGTTAGTCTGAATGTATCTTTATTTTATTCTTGAAAGAAATGTTGTTTTTGAAAGAAATTTAAAGCTGAGTATGAAATTATCCTTGGTCTGTTATTGCTTTCGCTGTTTTTCCCCAGCACATTGATATCATTCCACTAACAGCTTCCATTTGTGCTGTTGGGAAGTTAGTTGAAACTTTGATGCTATTTCTTTAAAGGTTAATCTGTTTCCTGCAACTTTAGGTGCCTTGAAAAATTTCTTTTTCCCTTGTATTCTGCAGTTTTACTCTGATGTGATAAATTATTTAGAAAGAATTATTCTACTGGATTTCTCGTACCCTTTGTATCTGTGAACTGTGTCTCTTTCATCATTCCTGAAGCACGTTAGATGTCGTTCCTTCAGATATCACCTTTCTCTTTTTGTGAGACTCTTGACTGACTGCATATTAGACCATCTCATTTCATATTTCATGTCTTTTCCTCTTGTCCTCATTTTCCATCTTTTTGTTTTTTTCTGTATTTTGAGTAATTTATTTTGATATATGCTCTGTTTTTCACATGACTAATTCTCTCTTGTTACCAATTTACCCACTGAGCTTTCGAAAATATATCTTAAACTTCTAGCAGTTCTTTTATCTTTATTCAAATCTTCTATGTAGACTTTTGGTTTCAGGTTGCCAGCACATATTTTTGAGCATATTGTGGAGGTAAGTATGATGGTTTTATAATTTGTTGATAAGTCTTAAGACTGAGGTATGAATCTATGTTGAGATTGATCATATATATATATATTTTTTCTTTCTCTTTCCTTCTCAGCTGAGCAGCAAGGTGGCTTTCTCTAAGGCTCTCTGAGGTTGGAAGAAGAGATTAGGATTCGTCCTGACTGCTCTTACCTCAGATATTTAGTCAGACAATGCGGAGAGAGTCTCCTGTAACTTTTCAGCACCTTGAAAATCCTGGATTTTTTTAACTGTGCAGTCATTTAGAAAACACAGTTGGTCTTGTATCAGCGGCCTCTTGTATCAAAGTAAACCAGAGTCTCCCCCTGGGATCAGCTCTTTGAGATGAGGTGGAGACCTATGTTGCGTGAAGGGATTTTACCTTTTTTTTTTTTTTTAATATGTTGCACAAATTGTCAGACCTCATACTGTATTTGCTTCACTCCTTTGTCTTAGAAACAGGAGCTTTGCAGGCTTAGTGTGGCATCTGGTAAAAAATGCATGTAGGGTTCCATGCAAATCCTTAAAGTGAGGTGCTGAAGTCCACACAATTCTGGACCAAAGAGAAGCATACAATCTTGAGTGAATTCCTGGTCCAGAACATACTATTTTGTTACTGTTTTCTTTTATAACTAAGAAATGTTTTATCAAAGTGGACTGTGGTCTTTTGCGCTTTCTCCTTCATTTTAGAGATGGGAAAGACCAAACGATTTTGAAGACTTGTATCAACTATGCACATTTATTAGCTGACTGGAAAAAATTAAAAAGAATATAAACCTTACATTAGGAAGATTTAGTCAAGTTATTAGATTATTTTACGTCGGTATCATAGAAGCTGCTGGACTTTTTTTTCCATACCTGGGGAGTTATAGTCCTATAGTCTTCAAAGCTTTCTGAAGTGTTAATAAACCTGAACTTTTCCCCTTTATCCACTGCACCACCAGTGAAGTCCTTCTGCCCAGTTTTTAATTGGGTTGTTTGTTCTTTTTATATTGAGCTGCATGAGATGTTTCATAGTTTGGATATTAAGCCCTTCCTCTCTGCCCAGCTCCTCTGTCCAGTGGGTTGCCATTTCCTTCTCCAGGGATCCTCCTGACCCAGGCATGACACCCAGGTCTCCTGCGTTGCAGGCAGGTTCTTTACCAGCTGAGCCCCTGGGGAAGCCTGACAGTGGCTTAGTTTGCAATATTTTCTCCCATTCTCAGGATTATCTTTTCATCTCATTTACAAGGTTTCCTTTGGTGTACAAAAACTTAAGTTTAATTAGCTCTCATTTGTTTTATTTTCATTACTGTATAAGTTGGGTCAAAAAAGGACTTGCTGTGATTTATGTCAAAAAGTGTTCTGCCTATGCTTCCCTCTTAAGAGTTTCATATTGTCCAGTCTTACATTTAGGTCTTTAATCCCTTTTGAGTTTATTTTTGTGTATGGTGTTAGAAGTGTTTGAATTTCATTCTTTTACATGCTCCTGTCCAGTTTTCCCAGCACCACTTATTGGGGAGGCTGTCCTTTCTCCCTTGCATATGCTTGCCTCCTTTGTCCTTTCTCCCTTGTGCATGCTTGCCTCCTTTGTCATAGATTAGGGGCCATAAGTGCAGGGGTTTCTCTCTGAGGTTTTTAACCCTGCACTGTTGGTCTATATTTCTGTTTCGTGCAAGTACCATGCTCTCTTGATTACTGTAGCTTTGTATTATGGTCTGAGGTCAGGGAACCAGATTCCTCCAACTCCATTTTTCCTTCTCAAGATTGCTTTGGCTATTCAGGGTCTTTTTGTGTGCCTTTTTTAAAACAGTAGTATATTTTCTTGTTCCTCTCCGTTTATGTTTTTAGTTGGAATGAGGATGTGATTGCAGCCATTGGAGCAGACACCTTAAGTTCAGTTCAGTTCAGTCGCTCAGTCGTGTCCAACTCTTTGCAACCCCATGAATCACAGCACGCCAGGCCTCCCTGTCCATCACCAACTCCCACAGTTTACCCAAACTCATGTCCATCGAGTTGGTGATGCCATCCAGCCATCTCATCCTCTGTCGTCCCCTTCTCCTCCTGCCCCCTATCCCTCCCAGCATCAGAGTCTTTTCCAATGAGTCAACTCTTCGCATGAGGTGGCCAAAGTATTGGAGTTTCAGCTTCAGCATCAGTTCTTCCAATGAACACCCAGGACTGATGTCCTTTAGGATGGACTGGTGAAAGGTTGTTGCTGAACCATGCAAAGGTGCCAGGATTCTTGGCCTCCAGAGGAGAAGAATTCAATCTGGGGCCAGAGATGAGGCTTGATTGCTCAGAGCTTTTGTGTAATAAAGTTTTATTAAAGTATAAAGGAGATAGAGAAAGCTTCTGACATAGACATCAGAAGGGGATAGAAAGAGTACCCACTTGCTAGCGTTAGCAATGGAGTTATATACTCTCCAATGAATCCAAAGAATGTCTGGAGGTTGTAAAGACCTCACCAGACTTACTCCCATAATTTGCATTTTAAGGTAACAGGATTAGCCAGAAGGTTTAACCCAGAGACCGTCCTCAGGCAGGATACCTAACCCTAAGGATGTGGAGGGGAAAATCGTCTGTCTTTTCTTCCTCCCTGAGAATTCCAGACGCCTCTCTCCTTGGGGACCCTAGACTTCTTATCAACCTGCCTAGGAAATGGCTCTCTTACTGATTGGATCTCCTTGCAGTCCAAGGGACTCTCAAGAGTCTTCTCCAACACCACAGCTCAAAAGCACCAGTCTTTTGGTGCTCAGATTTCTTCACAGCCCAACTCTCACATCCATACATGACCACTGGAAAAATCATAGCCTTGACTAGACGGACCTTTGTTGGCAAAGTAATATCTCTGCTTTTGAATATGCTGTGTAGGTTGGCCATAACTTTCCTTGCAAGGAGTAAGTGTCTTTTAATTTCATGGCTGCAGTCACCATCTGCAGTGATTTTGGAGCCCCCCAAAATAAAGTCTGACACTGTTTCTCCTGTTTCCCCATCTATTTCCCATGAAGTGATGGGACCAGATGCCATGATCTTCGTTTTCTGAATGTTGAGCTTTAAGCCAACTTTTTCACTCTCCTCTTTCACTTTCATCAAGAGGCTTTTTAGTTCCTCTTCACTTTCTGCCATCTTAGGCCATGAAATAAAAGGTATATGTTGAGAAGAGCTGATTAGCCAGGGTTAAAAAGTCAGAACTTCCAATTCCTTGGAGCTGCCATATCAAGCCTGGATTCCTTATCGTGGTCTGCCACATGAAAGAGAAATAAAGTTCTGTCTTGATCATTTATCATTATTTTGCACTTCTCTAACAGTTAAACAGGTTTCTTTACCCTTGAAATAAATAGTTTTAGGTGTTTCTTCAGTTGAATTTTCTAGAACAAAGCCTCCAAGCAGTGCTCCCTAGCTTTGGTTGTCATGTCAGCTTTTTTCTATTGCCAGATGACTCTTTTACTGTGCCACCTAACCGGAATTAACTTGTTTTCAGGCTTGATCCAGGTGGGTAAGCAGGGAAGAGTTGGCTAGAATGCCAGCATCCTGGGAGATTGCTGTAAAACATAGTGCATGATCCCCTTGCTCATGTACAGTACTGAGACGTGGCCATTAGTATCCCTTCACTTTGTTCCCTCAGACTTGCTGACCCCAGGCCCTAGCATCTCTGTCTCCACTTGAATCAGCTGGCTCTTAGGGTTCTCTGGCAGACATGCATCCAAGTTATAGAAGGTGAACAAGTGTTGCCAGGGTTCTACTCCATTTTTTGCCCTTACAATTTTGGTGAGATCTTCCTGAAGGAGGAGTGTCTTTGATTTCATTAAACCATTATTTGTGGCATTGAAGAGTAACTCATTTTCAAAGGAAAAGTCAGATTCATCTTAAACCATGCATATATCAGTCATTGATTTTTGCTTTTCTTTGGCTAATGAGAGAAAGGACAGAGATAAAGTTTGAAGTTCTTTTCCAAGCAAAGGAATGTAGACAGCATTTGTCTATCAGTAATAATTAAATATGTCAGCTTGAGTACTGTTACCTGCGTGTATCTGTGTGTATCCGCTCAGTCGTGTCTGACTCTTTGTGGCCCTTACGGACTGTAGCCCACCAGGCTCCTCTGTCCATGGGATTCTGCAGTCAAGAACACTGGAGTGGGTTGCCATTTCCTCCTCCAGCAGATCTTCCCGACCCAGGGATCGAACCAGTATCTCCTGGGTCTCCAATGCCAGCTAATTAATCCTTTTTGGTATTATTAATTACATTTAAAGAGAGATGACATTAAACTTCAGAAGCCTAGATGTCTCTTACAGACAGCCTTGAAAGGACCACTGAGTGTTAACATGCAGAATAGAATGGTTATAGATAGAGGAACGTTCATTTAGAAAAGGAACTAGGTTTTTATTCTTGTGAATATTTTTCGGCCTTCGGTTTCCTCTAAATGGCTTTCTGCTCAGAACTCTGTATTAACAGCCCCCTTGCCCCTCACCTGTTTGACGTTTTCTTTATTAGTAAGTACTAAGGAGGAGGGTTTGCATTTTCAAGGCTTTAGACAGTATTCCATTTGCTGAGACTGAATCAAACTTTAAGACCTAAAGAAAAAGAAGGACTTAATACAAACATATCAAACCATAGGTATTTTTAGAAGTGGATCTGAGGCCTATATTTCCGGCCTCATACCATAAAGCCTCTTGCACATCCATACTGTGAAGGTGCTGTGATCAGTTACACAGGCATCAGAAATGACCAAGTGTATTTTCAGTGTCTCATTTCAAAAGTCCAGATTCAAGATCAGTGCATCAGGGCTGACAAATGTGCAGAAGATACTTACAGAATAAATCTAAATATATGCCCATATCCCCAACTCTCTATTTATGCCCTTCAGATTACTCAACCTGTTCCTGAATTACTTATACACTTAGTTGTATCATATACATACCTGAAAGGGCCAGACCATTCTTCAGTTATGCTGGTACTTATGGGTTTTAGGAAACATCAGCCAGGTGAATTGTTATTTAAAATTTAAGTTTCATTTCCTTCACCTTCCCAAAACACCAAGCTTACCAAAAGTATAGCAGATTGTTTGTTGGTTTTATTAGTACTATGTTTAAAGCATGTAGTGTTTATTAGCACCATGAAATCTAGATTCTGGTTTTGTTTTTTTAATTTATTTTTACTTATTTATCCATTCGGCTATGCTGGGTCTTTTCTGCAGCACGCCCACTCTTAGCTGTGGCATGTGGGATCTAGTTACAAGGTCAGGGGTCATCTCCACACCCCTTGCTCTGGAAGCATGAAGTCTTAACCACTGGACCACTGGGGAAGTCCAAGCATACTGTTTCAGCTAGTCAAACTACTCTTAAAAAACCTCCACTGACTTCCTGAGCATTGTCTCTAGTGATATTGCCATTCACCCGCAGTCTTCATCTCTGCAAGACGCACATTGTGGATCATGGCTTTCATCTTCAGTCTGTTCTCCTTTGGCATCTCAGTCTAATATTGTTTGTTTGCAAGGAACAGGCACATGTCCAACTTAAGCAAAAGAAAAATGCAGTGAAAGAATGCCGGGCTCTTTTGTGGAACGCGAGAGTGGAAGCTATGGTCAGGCCTCATTCATTCATTCGCTAATGAGTATGTGTCTCCAAGAGACACTGGAGATAAAATGGTCAACAGATACAGTCTCTGTCTACACTAGGCTATAAACTCAGGCTGTATGTGAGCAAATAATCCGACAAACATGGATCAAGGTTGCAGTAGCAAACAAGTAGCTCTGTGCTTTGCGGCATTTTGTTGTCTTGAATGACAATGAAGGCTACCTCATGGCTATATATAAACTTTCAGCTCTGACATCAACTAATGAAGGTATTAGCTAATTATTCAAAGCCCTGGAGAGAGGGTTTAACTGGCCTGTGCTGTACTTAGTCACTCAGTCGTGTCCGACTCTTTGCGACCCCACGGACTATAGCCCGCCAGGCTCCTCTGTCCATGGGGATTCTCCAGGCAAGAGTACTGGAGTGGGTTGCCATGCCCTCCTCCAGGGGGTCTTCCCAACCCGAAGATGGAACCCAGGTCTCCCGCATTGTGGGTGGTTTCTTTACCATCTGAGCCACCAGGGAAGCCCAGGAATCCTGGAGTGGGTGGCCACTCCCTTCTCAGGGAACTTCCCGACCCAGGAATGGACCGGGGTCTCCTGCATTGCAGGCGGATTCTTTACCAACTGAGCCACCGGGGAAGCCCCTCAGTTGGCCTGGCGAGAGCCAAATGTCTACTGTGACTCTGTGAGCTAAGGCCAGGGCATGGGGGTGGAGCCATGGCACTGATATAGAAGTTGGACCCACTGGCTGAGCAGGGACTGTGAGTAACGAACGGCTCTCACAGAGCTTACACCCCAAGTTGTATGCTTGTTTGAATTCCACTGTACTATTTCCCTGAATCTCCTATCATATTTACGGTTCTTTCCCTCTTGCCTCCCATCCGTGGGATTTGTCCAAAGATCTCCCTTGATTCTTTTTTTTCCCCCCAGTACTCTTCCTCTTGAAATGTCATGGCTTTGAATACATAGGTGAACCCAAAGTCTTCATTTCCAGATCTTATCCACTTCCATGGAGAAGGAAATGGCAACCTACTCCAGTACTCTTGCCTGGAAAATCCCATGGATGGAGGAGCCCGGTAGGCTGAAGTCCATGGGGTCGCTAAGAGTCACACACGACTGAGGGACTTCACTTTCTACTTTCATGCATTGGAGAAGGAAATGGCAACCCACTCCAGTGTTCTTGCCCGGAGAATCTCGGGGACAGGGGAGCCTGGTGGGCTGCCATCTATGGGGTCGCACAGGGTCAGACATGACTGACGCGATTCAGCAGCAGCAGCGTCCGCTTCCGAGAGCCTCACAAGTTCATTTGTATTATAGACCTCTCCACTCGGTGTCCCACAGGAGAGAGGATATACGTCCAGAATGGCACAGGTTATTTGCCCAAATGTTTCCATCTAATTGTCTTGATGCCTTCTCTCTACTACTAATCATGTTGACTCAGATCCTTAAGATTATCTCTATGTCCACCCTCAAAATTTCTTTTCTCACGGCTCATTAGTCATTGAGCCCTTTTGATTTAGCTTCCAACTCATTCCTCACATTCACTTATTCTTTCCTCATTACTGTTTCCAGGCTGCAGTTCAGAGCTTGATGACTTCTTACGTAAATTGGTGAAATAATTGCCCAACTCTTTACTGGGAGCCACTCCTCATTCCAGACCATACGAGGTTCCACTTTCAGTTTAGTCACATCCTAAAGCAGTGCTGTAATCTTGTCACTCTTCTGCTGAATAATTCTCCTGTTTATCAGATAAGACTCAGAAGTCTCTGTAAAATATAGGATTGGTACCCACTGCAGCTCAGAGAATCTACAAGAACAATGACTGAAGTTTATTTGTCTGAATGTTGTCAGTCTAGAGCTGGTATGGTGACCTAGAATTTAGGTTCCTTTTAACCAGCTGGTCTGATGCATATGACTTAGGGGCCTTGCATGTTCTATCGTGGCTGCTGAGACTCCGCTGATAAGAGCTGTGCTTCATGCGGCCAGAATAGAGGAAAGGGAGAGGAAGGGTCTGTATACATTTTCAAGAGGCTTCCCAGAACTGATTTTTACTGGCTGAAACCTAGGCATATGTGTATGTCAAACTGCATGAAAGAGAACAGACAGGGATGCAGGAGGTTTAAGTCTCCCACAGAGTACCATTCAATGTCATTTATATTTGTCTCAATCTGACATTCCCATCTTCATTACCTATCTTGACTTTAAGCATTCTGTCTCTCTCTGCTAGGTTCAAGTCATTCTTTTTTGTTTGCAATTGTGTTAGGGTAAATTTGAAGTAAGTATAAACAAAAGTCTCTAATCTCAGAGGCTCAAGTCTGGTGGGAGAGTTTTTATCTGGCATGTGAACCGGTGGGTGTAGGCTGACTGGACGGCTCTGCTTTTCGGGCCAATGAGAAATTCAAGGCCCTCATTATCTCATGATCGTATCCATCTTCCTGATCAAAGCCAGTCAGCGCCACTTTTGTCTTCTAGTCCGCTGGAAGGGGGAAAGTGGTTTATTCCAGGGAACGTGGCCTGTCTTTAAGTTAGAGGTGACCTGAAATTCGCGATGTTGTATCTGCTCACCACCGACTGGTTTGGTCCCGTGGCCATACCCAGCTGCCAGAAAGACTGGGAATATAGGTGCTAGCTGGATGGTCATCTGACCAGGAGGGAGCGTAGACAAGATTTTGAACAGGCAACTTCCATTCTGTCACGTTCCGGTACCTGTTTGCACATCAAGGTAGCTCAAGTGCCATTTCCGCAAAGAAGCTCATTCTGAACGTTTAACCAAAAACCGTGATTCTAATAACTAATAGTTGTCCAGAGCTGAATCTGTGCCAGAAACTGGACAATGTGCTCCGCTTTAACGCTTTCCAAATGTCTACCAGTCTTGTCCTCATTTCCACAGATGGGAAACTATAGCTCACACAGATTAAATGATTAAGCAAAGATTATGTCCGCAGGGGTACTGGAATCATGATCTGTGCTTCTGAGCTCCACTCAGGATCGCGTCTCCTGAGTGCAGTCCTGGGCGGAGGAGTCCTGGGAGGAGTCCTGGGCGTAGTCCTGGGCGTCTCCTTTATGTTGCATGTTCGTGTTGTTGTTTGTGATTTGTCTCCGTTCCTTCCTGGATAGTGAGCTTTTGAGGCCAGGCCTGATTGTTCTCTTAGCCCTCATTGTGTCTAGCAAAATATCTTGTATGTGAGAGGCTTTCATTAAATGTTTACTGAACAAGTGAACTGTCAGCTTAAAGAAAGTTCTAAATTCACAGATAATGTAAATGAAGAATCGCTTGGATTGGATACCCATGCAGTCTGAAGACTTCCGCATGCTTCTTTTATGTCAAAATTGGCATGATGACCTTACTCATGACCTGTTCCACAGGACTGTGCTTACGCACTTACACTCAATTACATCTGTCTTTGTGAAACTCTTTGATGTTTTGAAGAAAATTGGAATGTATGAAACTAAGATGTATTTTCCTTTAAAATGCCCCTATTTACTTTATCAAGTTTTCTTTTGCTTCTTATCATGGGTTGTGCTTATCATTAAATAAGCATTCATTTGTATAACAACCTCTATTTGTAATGGGAAAAGAAACAGTTAAAATAGTTGTATTTATTTCCCATTAAATGTTTATTGACATGAGCTGTTGGAGACCAATTAAAGTACTCAGTATCTGTATAGAAAGCTGGGAAGCATTAGCTTTCCATATTTTTAATGATTCATTACAGGCCACAGCCATATTGAAAAATAATTGATAAAACTAAAATTATTTAAAAGTATAATCTAAGCATAGAAATTGAATTGGATATTTTCTTCCTGAGGCTTTACTCTGCTTTACAAATAAAATTACAAAAATGCATTTTCCTTAGAGCCTATAGAAAAGGTGCGATAAATATCTAATTTCAAAAAATAGATTTTTAACTTGTATTTGAAACCCTTGGATACTGTCTTCGTGTGTGTCTGTGGTTCTGTGGTTGTCGGTAGGGAAATCTGCTTAAATGAGAAGGTTTAATTTGAGTTTCCCTATTTTATGATGTTGACTGTGGTCTCACATAGTTATGGATTTCTTCTCCTGTCAGTTATCTGTTTAAAGCTCTGTTTTCTATTGCTTGAGAGTTCCTTTTGTATTCTGGTTATACTATGGATATGAGCCCTTTGTCAGTTACATGTCTTGAAAATATGTTCTACCATTTGAAGTTTTGCCTTTTAATTCTCTTATGATGTCTATATAGACATGCTTACAAGTAGAGGTGTTAATCAAATATTTAACTACTGAAAATATTCTGATAACTCAGAATAGTGTGCAGCTACCAAATACCAGCCTTATGTACAAGAATTTTAAGAAATTACAGTATCAGGTAGCAGGAAAGGAATGAGAATTTGTCAAAGAAATTGTGAATTGTTGTGTACATCCATACTACTGTGTATTAGGATCAGATGACTTGAGTAATGTCTGAAAAATTTAATGAAAAAACATGCTGCAGTGGTAATTACATGGTTCTGTTTGTTAAAAAGAGTTCACATAGCTTGATTTGTTTGTAAGCATTGATCTTGGCTGTTTCTGATGGGTAGAGTTGGAGACAGTAGTGTTGGGAGGCCCCCCTGAATGTTCAGTTTGTTATAAACAACACTGTTGCATTAACACTTTAAAAAAATCTAATTTCTAATGAAATTTAGAAAAATACAATGGATAAAGGGACTATCTTATTTTTATTCCCATACCCCTCTGTACAAAGGGGAAGATTAAGGCTACTTTGGACTCTTCATGCAGAGTAGGTCCATGTTGATCAAAGACATGTCATCCCAGATGACTGTTGAGAGTTTTCAGCCAACCTTTACCATATCTATCAAAGCACATGTTTCCAAGAGCAAGAGAACAGAAAGTCAAGAATGAAGTTATTCATTCCAAATGCCCAATTCTGGTAGCCTTTGTGAGTTCTGACGCCTCAACTCTTCCACTGTTTTACCATGTGCTTGAGGGCAGGGTTGTTTGTTGGTTTCATCGTGAACCCTGGTTCCAAGGTTAGTGCTTGAAACACAGAGACAGTAAATGCTTACTGACTGACTGAGTAAACGCACATTTTAGGGTGGTGGTTAGAGTTTGTCATTTCATTCATTGCTCCTCACTGGGTTATCTATTTGGTTCCAGTTTACGGAGCACCATGCTTTTATCGCTGCTTATCTTGTGGTTGTGCAAAACTGTGATTACTTTCACATATATCTGTCTTCCCAATAGGACTGTGAGTCACTCAGGGGCAAAAATCTGATTTTTATTCATGTTTTTTTTTCTATATCCCATGGAGCAATTAATTCAGAAAATTATAAATACAGTAAGTTCTTGAAAAATGTGTTTTATTCTCTCAGATCAGTGCTTTTAATAGTATGACTCCAACAATTATTTTATCACACAAGCAACTCATTGATTCTACTATCAATTTTCTACTCCTCTGATATCACTTTGATCCCATGCTGTTTTAAACTCTGTGATACATCATTATAATCACTTTATTCACCCTCTTGCATACAGCCTCAACTTTCCTCACTTCTCTTTAAAATACTTGTCTACTCTCTCTACACTTTACCCATGGGATGCTTCCCATTCACAAGACTTTAAATACCTTATGTGTGCTAATGACTCAAAATTTATATATTTGGCCTGAACCTCTCCCCCAGGTTCAGACTCCTATGTCCAGCTGCTCGCTCTGCGTCTTCGTTTGGACAGCCATGGTCAACTCGAAACACGTCCAGTGCTGAAGTCATTCTCTGCCCTCACCCCAAGTCTCTTCCTCCAGCAGCCTTTCCCATCGTGGCAAATAGCAGTTCCGTCCTTTCAGTTATTCAGTTCAGTCGTGACTTTTTATTTTTCCTCTTATGCCTATCTCTAATTCATTGGGCAGTTTGGTTGGAGTTAATGTCAAAATATACCCATTATCTGGTTCTTCCCTTTGATTATTTTCTCTAATTCTGATCCAAGCCAAATTACCTCTCACCTAAGTTTGTGTGTGCTCTTACCCTTGCTACCTGCCCGAACTCCAAACTCTCAGCACAGCATCAGGATGATCCAGTTAAGACATAAGTTGGATTATGCCACTCCTCTTGGCTTCCTGTCTCATCCAGAGTTGATTTGGCTCATTGCCGCCTCTCTGACCTTGCTACATGCATCTTTCCTCTCCTGCCAACTTTTTTTCAGCCATAGTCAGGCTGATTCCACTTTCTTGGAGGGAATAATGTTTCAGCTTAAATTGAACCAACACTGAAATATGTGAGGAGATAAGTCAGTTTTCAGCATAATGAAGTGATGCTGGATTTTACCTATAAAGAAGACATATACCAACATGACTTCTGGTAACTATGATACAGGGTTTTCTTTTTCAAAGGGCTAAAATTTCTTTGATATCATGAGAATTATGTTTCTCAACCAAGAGTATGATAAGATTAATCTAGGAGGCCTGGAGATATATCTACATAGATATATTACTTTACTGACTTGTGTGTGTGTGAGACTTTCTCATTAAGGTAATTTTTAAGGAAATAGATAATACTTAGCCACTGGAAGTTTGATTAATTGAAATTTGGAAGTCATAGCTATAATTACTGTTTTTTTTCTTTTTCTTTCCTTGGTTTAGGCTACCATTTTCAATCACAAAAGAATTCATCTTGAGATTCAATCAAACAAAAAATCCAAAAGAGGAGGAAGAACTATTGGACATAGCTAGAAAAAACATCATCAAATGTAAGGTAATAGCTGTTTGATTACTTAGTATGTGAACTTTCTCTTCCAGTTGGTGGATGATTACATGTTCTAAAATATTGAAAGAAAAAATAAGAATACATATTTCTTTAGTTATAAGTTCAGTTCAGTTCAGTCACTCAGTCGTGTCCGACCCTTTGCAACCCCATGAATCACAGCACACCAGGCCTCCCTGTCCATCACCAACTCCCGGACTCCACTCAGACTCACGTCCATCGAGTCAGTGATGCCATCCAGCTATCTCATCCTCTGTTGTCCCCTTAGACATAGTTAAAAATACTAAATGCAAATTAAAGATTATGACCAAATTATTCAATGTCAAATGGCTTTTGGATGAAAATTATTCATAAATCATTGAGGAATACAGCTGTTGACAGTAGTCCAAGAGTCCACATCAAAATATCACAGGCCAGTAAATAAATATTTATTTATGAAAATTCTACATTTGACTGAAAAAATGTTAACAAACATATCTTGTTTTTTCTTTAAAAAAAAAAAAAAAGGACAGAAAGGCCTCCTAAACATTCACTATGCATGCACAGAGTACTCTGTTCTTTCTCTGTAACAAACTATTCACCTAACCTGCTAAATACATTCTTTAGGAATATATCATTAATTCACAAATTTTCAAAGAATATAAAAACAGAAGAGAAGGTAAAACAAATCTTTGTTTTACCTTTTCTTAATTAGATACCATTTAAGTTTTGACAGAGAAATAATATGCACATGATTTTGCAATAATACTAAATGACTGGTGAAATAAAAACTGCACAAAACAAATGAATAAATTAAGCCATCTTTTTTTTGTGGCAGTTATTTCCCAGTATTTTATTCATGGTTTACCATATATTTAAATTGAAAAAAAAATCCATGGAAAATGTTGATTAGAAAAAAGAATTCAACATCCATTTATGATTAAAACTCTCAACAAAGTGGGTATGGAGGGAGCATATCTTAACATATTAAAAAGACATTTATGATAACCCACTGGTGGCTCAGACAGTAAAGATTCCGCCTGCTGTGTGGGAGACCTGGGTTCGATCCCTGGGTTGGGAAGATCCCCTGGAGATGGGAACAGCTACCCACCCACTTCAATATTCTCACCCGGATAATCCCTGTGAACAGAGGAGCCTGGCGGGCTACAGTCCATGTGGTTGCAGAGTCAGACACGACTGAGTGACTTTCGCTTTTCACTTTCACAGTCAGTGTAATACTCGGTGAAAAACTGAAAACCTTATTGCTAAATTCTGGAACACAGCAAGGTTGTCCACCCTTGCCACTTCTATTCAGCATAGTGTTGGAAGTTCTAGACATTGCAATCAGACAAGAAAAGGAAGTAAAAGTTATCCAAATTGGAAAAGAAGAGATAATACTGTCATTGTGTGCAGATTACCTGATGCTCTATACAGAAAACCTTAAAGCCACCACACAAAAACTATTAGAATGGATAAATGAATTCAGCAAGGTGGTAGGATACAAGATTAACATATAGAAATCTGTTACCTTTCTTTACACTAACAAGGAGATATCAGAAAGAGAAAGCAAAAGAAAAGAAGCAAAGCCATTTAAAATTGTGTATAAAAAAATTACCCTAGGAATAGACATGACCTAGGTGATTAAAGACTTGCATGCTGAAAACTATAAAACATTGGTAAAGGAAATTGAAGATGATTCAAAGAAATGGAAAAGTATCCGACGCTTTGGTTTAGAAGAATTAGTATTGGTAAAATAGCCATACTACCCAAGCAATATACAGATACAATGCAATCCGTATCAAATTACCCATGAGACTTTTCACAGAGTTAGAACTAAATCCTGAAATTGATATGGAACCACAAAAGACCCAGAATTGTCAAAGTAATCCTGAGGAAAAAAGAACAAAGCTAGAGGTATGACTCTTGCAGACTTTAGGCAACACTTCAAAGCTGTAGTAATCAAAACAGTGTGTTATTTGCAAAACAGACATATGGATCAGTGGAACAGAAGAGAGAACCCAGAAGTAAATCCACTCACCTATGGTTATCTTCAACAAAGGAGGCAATAATTATACAATGGACAGTCTTTTCAGCAAGTGTGTTGGAAATACTGGGCAGCCACGTGTAAATTAACAAAGTTAGAACATACCCTCACACCATAAACAGAAGGAAACTCAAAATGACTTAAAGACTTAAATATAAGACATGAAAGACTTAACTATAAGACAGGACACCACAAAACCCCTAGGAGAGAACACAGACAAAACATTCTCTGAAATAAATTGTTCCAGTGTTTTCTTAGGTTAGTCTCCCAAGGCAATAGAAAGAAAAACAAAACCAAACAAATGGGACCTAATCAAACCTAAAAACTTTTGTACAGCAAAGGAAACCGTTCATAAAATGAAAACGACAACTTACAGACTCTGGGAGGGAATGTTTGCAAGTGACGTAGCTGACAAGACACTAATTCCAAAATATACTAACAGCTCATGAAGCTCAATATTAAACAAAACTCCAAGCAACCCAATCAGAAAGTGGGTAGGGACCTAACTAGACTTTTCTTCAAAGAAAACATACAAATGACCAACAGGCACGTGAAAAGATGTTCAACATCACTAATTATTAGAGAAATGCAAATCCACACCATAATGAGGTATCATTTCATGCTAGTTGGAATGATCATCATCAAAAAGTCTACAAATGCAGGAGAGAGAGTGGAAGAAAATGAACCCTCCTACACTGTTGGTAGGAATGTAAATTGGTGCAGCCACTGTGAAGAACGGTATGGCGTTTCCTTAAAAACTTAAAATAGAGTTACCATAAAATCCAGCAATTCCACTCCTGGGCATGTATCTGGAAAAGATGAAAAGTCTAATTCAAAAAGATATATGACCCCAGTGTTCACAGCAGCTCTATTTACAATAGCCAAAACATGGAAGCAACCTAAGTGTCCACTGACAGATGAATGGATAAAGAAGATGTGATATATTTGTGTGTATATATATGTGTGTGTGTGTATATATTGTTAAGTCGCTTTTTCGTGTCCAACTCTTTGCAACACTGTGGACTGTAGCCTGCCAGGCTCCTCTGTCCAAGGGATTCTCCAGGAAAGAATACTGGAATGGGTTGCCATGCCCTCCTCCAGGGGATCTTCTGGACCCAGGGATCAAACCTGCATCTCTTGCATCTCCTGCACTGGCAGGCAGATTCTTTACCATTAGCGCCCCCTGGGAAGCCCCAAAATGTGGTACATCCACACAATGGAATATTACCAGTGGTTTAAAAAAGAGCTATCAAGCTATCTTCCTCCATGAAGAGTCATCGAGGAAACTTAAACACATTTTGCTAAGTGATAGAAGCCAGTCTAAAAGGTTCAATGCTGCCTAATTCCACCAAACAGCACTTTAGAAAAGGCTCGTGGTCTTTATGTAGACAGTAAAAAGATCAGAGGATGCCAATACTTGCATCAGAAATGAGCCCTAATGCAAAGGATGAACTCCAGTTAATGATAACGTATCAATATTGGCCCATCAAGTATAACAAATGCACCTTACTAAAACAAGCTGTTAGTAACATGGGAAACTGTGGTTGTGCTGGAATGAGGGGATACATGAGAACTCTGTACTTTCTGCTCAGGTATCTCTGTAAGCATTAAAACTACCCTGTTAATTTCAAAAATTAAACTCATGAACAAAAGGTATTCAACACACTTAGGGGCATTTTGAATTTGTTTCTTATTTTGATTAAAACTGCTGCGCCTACTTTCCCCTGCCCACTCCTTTTTTGTTCTGCTTTTCTGTTAATGTTTACAAAAATGTTAACCTATGTAAAGAGGAGTAATCCAAGGTGCCTTCCAGAGTAGTTCTTTTTTGCATATGAAGGTAAAGTATTCTTCATAGAAAGTGGGCAAATATTTCCTTCAGTTATTAATCCAATTAAAAATAATGAGTGCTAAACTAAAATTACCAACCAAAATACCAAAGATGAGCAAGACAGAGGTCCCCACCTTTTTCCATGAGAGACAGAGGTCCCCACCTTTTTCCATGAGAGGAAATCCTCTCTGCTCATTTTAAGAGAAAAAGAGTCCTGGGAACACAAAAGTCAAACACACTGACGTACTGGAACCAACTGTACCAAATGAGTTCCTAATGTCAGGAACATATATTGCAAGTAAAATGGTGATAATATCGCGAGCTAGGGTGATTGAAGAATTGTGAATCCTTGAGAGTGGAAGATTGGGGAAAAGCATCATTAAAGCTTTCCTTGCAGGGAAGTGGATTAGAGGGACCATCAAAAGCACAGAAAATAGTATGCGTAACTTCATGGTCATAAGGACATCATGTGGCAAGTATTTACTGTAACCTGGTAGTAATTCTGATGCTACATCATCATTAAAAAGTGAGGTACCCAAAGAGCGCAGGTATAAAGCAAGTGAGAAAACTTCAAGCAGTTGCTGTGCTGGTTACATCCTGCATCTGTTTCTTAGAAGGGCTTTGAAGTTCACAGTATATGGGCAGATTGAGGTGTGCAGAGAAATGAAAAAGTCACGGTTGGTATGGCATAAGCATTCTCTTTGGAGAAATGAAAGAGCTTTGGTTTACAATCATCTGTAGCACTGTTCTACATAAGTTAGTGTTAAAGGGCAAGGGGTGGAGCATTTTAAATTATTACCACAAGAGCAAAGGACACCATGAAGAAAAACAATAAACCACCTGTGTAGCCAAGAAGGCCTGTTTTAGGAAGAAAGTGCAAGAGGGAACGCCATGCCAACACGAATGATCAATAGTGTGTCTCCGTCAAGACAGCAAGACCCACCAGAGTCTCCAGATAAAAAATCTGAAATAGCAGCAGGAAGCAATTTTAATGATTAAAAGAGAAGATGACATAGCTCCAAAATGTTCTCAATTACTATGGTGCTTGCCAGCACCACTTCTCCAGGTAATCCAAATGCAAAGAGTCCGGGATCTTCGTGAGATGTCACCGGGGTCTGAATACACGAACTCAGCAGGAGATGAGCTGAGTGAGAAGCCGAGAGAGCGACGTCAGCGGCAAGAACTAAACGCAAGGACACCAGAGCGAGCCGCAGCAAGAGCCCAGCCAAGGCCGCCGCCCCCGTGCTGGCGCGATCGGGTTAAACGCCGAGAGGCCCGGCGGAGCACCGCGGCGCCTCTGTGTGTCAGCTCCATTGCTTTGATGAGGAGTATTACTCAGCCATAACAAGGAATGAAGGAATACCATTTTCAGCAATAAGGGTGGACCTAGATATAAGCCTGGTGGGCTGCAGTCCATGGGGTCTCGAAGAGTCAGACATGACTGAGCGACTTCACTTTCCCTTTTCACTTTCACGCATTGGAGAAGGAAATGGCAACCCCCTCCAGTGTTCTTGCCTGGAGAATCCCAGGGACGGGGGAGCCTGGTGGGCTGCCGTCTATGGGGTCGCGCAGAGTCGGACACGACTGAAGCGACTTAGCAGCAGCAGAGATTATCACCTAAGTCATGCAGAGAAACACAAATATCTTACAATAACGTTTGTGTGCGGAATCTAAAAAAAGAAAACCTACAAATTAACTCAGTTACAAAACAGAGTCAGACATGCAGACATAGGAAGCAAATCTCATATGATCAAAGGGGACAGTGGTGTGGAGACATAAAGAGTATGGGGGCCACAGATGCACATTACCAGATACAAAAGAGATGGACAAGGACTTGCTGAAGAGCACAGGAGACTGTACTCGGTGTCCCACCATGACCTGTAATAGGAAAGAGTCTGACGAAAGGGATGTATATATGTGTAACCGAATCACTTGGCTGCATACCTGGAAGTGAAAGAATGTTGTGAGTCAACTCGACTTCAATGAAAATAAATGATAAAGTATGAACAAATTAGTAAAATGTAGACAATGAAAATAAACCTGTATTAAAATGTAAAAGCCATATATTTTTGTTTGCTTCTTTTATCTTCCCAATTACAGAGAAAACTGGGTCTCAGGACCTTAGGGATGGGGAGGCATGTGCACCTTCCTGCCGCATGGACCGAAGTGGTGTACCTGGCTCAGTGCAAAGGAGACGTCCAGGACGGTACGTCCACTGGCCGCGCTCCGCTCAGTCACTCTAAGTGATCTGGATCACCAGTGAAGGCGTAATTCGGTAGCTGTAATATTTAGAGACTGTGCAGGAGCCACGGAAAATTTGCCTTTCTTGTACTGAAATATCTGACAATGTTTCATTATGAAAGTTCCTTTTGTAATTTTGAATTTATGAATTTGGCTGCGCAACTTTCTAATTATGAAATTGTTTAAAAAACTTTTGCTCAGCAGAGTCCTTATTGCTTTTTTCCAAAATTAGTAACTAATTAAAAAGTAATATAAAGTGTCATTTAGTGATTTTCAATTACAATAAGCATTATTCTTTAGAGAAACTTATTTTGGCATTTTATAACTCTTACTCATAAAACATTAACCAAATGGCCATTTATTTCTTCACTTGTTTTAAACAGCCATTTTACTCATTACCTTTTCATTTATCACTTCTTATTTCTGTGTTGCCTTTTAAACTGCCTTCCAACCAATCTAAAAAAGAAATTAAGAAACATTACTTTTTAGGAAATAAAGTTCCTTCTATCATTAACTTAAATTTTATGTGTATGCCTTTTAAAATGAGTTTAGAATGGTATCCAGATGAGGTCAGAGAGTATTTCGCCACATAAATTGGGGTTTGTAGTGCTATCTGGGTGGAGGAGGCAGTGGTAACCCACTCCAGTACTCTTGCCTGGAAAATCCCATGGGCGGAGGAGCCTGGTGGGCTGCAGTCCATGGGGTCACTAGGAGTCAGGACACGACTGAGCGACTTTACTTTCACTTTTCACTTTCATGCATTGGAGAAGGAAATGGCACCCCACTCCAGTGTTCTTGCCTGGAGAATCCCAGGGGCGGGGGAGCCTGGTGGGCTGCCATCTCTGGGGTCACACAGAGTCGGACATGACTGAAGCGACTTAGCAGCAGCAGCAGCAGAAGTGCTATCTGGGAACTTTCAAGCAGTAGGGAGAATAAGAATGATTCTGCATCTAACTTGCTTTTACGGCCTTCCGTCACAGTGCTGTCCACAGCCTGGCCCTGTAAAATGTTTTAAACGATACTGAGGCAAGCAGTCTTGACTCACCAGCAACCACTTGCTCTTCCTTGTCACTTAACCTCAGTTTTGTTCCTAACAGCTGCTCAAAATCTTTGTACAGGTACATTCTTGGAGAGATTGTGAGTTTGGTTCAAGATCCCCATAATAAACTATTTCAAGGAAGTGAGTCACATGAAGTTCTTTGCTTCATGGTGCTTTTAAGAGCTATATTTATACTATATTACGGTCTATCAACTGTGCAATAGCTTGTCTGAAAAATGCACATACCTTGATTAAAAAAGAATGCTTTTGGGAAAGTGGCACTTGCTAGACTTGCTAGATGTTGGATTACTAAAAACCTTCAATTAAAAAAAAAAAGAAAAGCTGCAGTATCTGCAAAGCACAATAAGTAAAATGCAGTGTGGCTGTAATGACGGGAGGTGCAGCTTTCTTAGGGCCTTAACTGTACATTCTTCTTTGTTCAGCTCCACTGGCCTTATTCCCTCTGCTTCTCTGTGTATAGCGCTTCTGTTGACACTTCTTTGTCATCTGGTTCTGTCCGATTTCCCCACCACTGTGTAACGGTGCTGGCGGTAAAGAACCCACCTGCCAATGCAGGAGACTGGGAGATGCAAGTCTGATCCCTGGGTCGAGAAGAAGCCTGGAGGAGGACACGGCAATCCACTCCAGTGCTCTGGCCTGGAAAGTCCTGTGGGCAGAGGGGCCTGGCGGGCTACAGTCCACAGGATTGCAAACAGCTGGACAGGACAAGCAACTGAGCACAGCACGCACATATATGTGCCCTGACCTACCTTTGTTGGCTGGAAGAGCTGGACCGCCTTCCTAGGGCGCCTCTCTTTCTTCTCCTCTCTCCCGCCCTTCCCCGCCTCTGTAGTCTCAAGGGGGCGACTCAATCGCCCTTTCTGATCTAGCCTTGGAAGTCACACAGCGTCACAGAATGGCCCTTCCTATTGGTTGAAGCCGTCACAAGGCCTGCTCAGCTTCAAGGGGAAGGGGGCATAGACCTCATCTCTTGATGGGAGGGATGTCCAAGACTGCGAATATTTTAAAGCCACAATGTGGTTTTGGTGACTGACTATAAGACTTAATTGTAGCATGTAGAAAAACAGCATGATTTATAAATTATGTTTCTACTTGTCAATATTTCAGAAGCTTTAAATATGCTCTATGCTTCCCTGGACCATGCTGTCTTTGATTGCGATCATCTGCCTGCCTTATTTTTTGTTGCGGAATCAGTTCTATACAGACTCTGCTGTGATGCATTCCAAAAGGCATACTTATACTCGGTTGAAATCAAGCTGGCAAAGGTATGTTTTAAGGTGATTCCAATGTGTATTTTTTTATTGGAGGCTAATTACTTTACAATATTGTATTGGTTTTGCCAATGTGTTTTAATTGTTACATGTACTACATCTGGCCACACGATACCTGTTTCAGCTTCCAAACAGGCCATTTGGTTTTATTACAGAATATTCTCTTGTTTGGTAGTTTATTTTAATCTCTAAATATGGACACTACATTATTACCTGATATGCAAATAGAGATAGTTGGAGAAAATAGAGTTTTGCCAACTATGTACGAAAATAACATTTAATTAAGAATCAAGTTTGTACTTATTTCTGAGTGTATATAGCTTTCTCCTATCTATTTTAAGGATTGCTGAATGCCAGTTTTCCATTTAAAAATGCTGACTGATAAACTCTTTAAATGTTGCCCAATTTGAGAAGACAGATTGTTATCTCAGTATTCCATGTCATTTCATAGCTGTAGGATGGGAAACATACTCATGTAGCTCATGTTTCATGAGGTCCTAGAAGACAGTGTTCACTTCTGTGATGATCAGGTTGCCTGCTGCAAAGTTCATTATTAGTCGAAGAAATTTAGCTTAACCAGTGGTTTTATTGCAAAGAAAAACCAGGAGAATAATTTCTTTATGAATAAAGAAAATATATCTGTATGTATACATTTTAGTTGACATATATGTATATACGTATCATTTGAAATTAAGTACAGTATTATTTCAAAAAATATATTTTCCCTTCTTTACTTTTGATTATGAAATTTTGATGTTGTTAGAAAGTGGGCATGAAGATATTCATTAGTCATCCAGGGCATTTTGGAAGACACTGTATTTCAGACCTTATAAGTTAAGTCTAGATTGTCTCTGATATGTTTTGGGGTAAAAGATTTATGAACACCAGGCAAGAAACAGAACATAATAGAAATTGAACATGCAAAGAACTAAGGCTTTGCATAGAACAGCTGGGGGCGAAGAGACAAGTAAAATTACAATGTCCTTTTCTTTCTTTATTTCCCAAACTGTTCATTATAACAATACCCAAGAGCTTCTATTTATATAATTATTTTGGGGTTGCAAAATACAATATACGCATTACTTATATAAAAAGGGTTAGCATTAGGGCTAGTTTATGACGGAAAGAGTGGAGTGGAGAAACGTAGATCAAGTGTGTGCCACTTTTTTCTCTTTTCCTTCTCATCATCTTCGGTGACCTTTTCCCATTTCTTGCCTTTTATGTTTCTGCCAGCAAGAAAAATGGCTATAAAATAAAGCTTTAGTCATTGTGTACATTGCTTATAAGTTACATATACCATGGAGTCATTTAATTTAAAAAGATTCCCATATCCTCTCATCTGAGTGGTTAGACTATTTGCATTGCTTTAGATGTATTAGAAATAATAACTTGTTTAATCTTCACAATAATCCTAAAAGGTAAGTCTATTATTATCCACCATTCCGCAGACTAGGCAAGGAGACTGTGAGCTGATTACGCAAGGTCTCAGCAGGGAAGATTCTGAAGCCCAGGGTCCCATGGACTCTCAGCCATGAGTCTCCTCGTTTACCTGGGCTCCCAGATTTACAAGAGCTTCCCTGCTGCCTCAGGCTGACTCGGTTTCCCTGGCGGCTCAGGTGGGAAAGAATCTGCTTGCCATGTGGGAGACCTGGGTTCTGTCCCTGGCTGAGGAAGATCCCCTGGAGAAGGGAATGGCAACCCACTCCAGTATTCTGGCCTGGAGAATTCCATGGACAGAGGAGCCTGGCAGGTTGCAGTCCGTGGAGTCGCAAGTGTCAGACACAACTGAGCAACTAAACCTACCTGCCTATCAGACTGACTGATTTGAATGCTTGCTTTTCATTGTTGTAGATAATATAGATTGGCTAGGAGAAAGCAGCATGCTTTATAAGTGCCTTTGATTTCAGGCAAGAAGCCATTTCAATCATCCACCTTTTCTTTGCAGGAATTTCATTAAATATCTACTAGTCAGTTGGATGCTTCCTTTTCGATTTTCTTCTTGTTGACAGAACAGTGTATTTAAGGGTATTGCCACGGAGTCATTGCTCACCTTCATACACAGCATTTTGTTTCTCTTTTGACAAAAAAATAGATAGCTCATGCTTGGGAAAAGACAGAAACACCTGATTCCTAATTTTACTTATTTTCACATTTTGTGCATATTCTTCCCTCATCTGAGTATAGAATCTTAACTACTGGAGTCTACTTATTAAAGTACCACTAGTTTAATATATATGCAAGCTATATACATATAAATAAACCATATATAAACTATAGTTTAATGTATTTTTTTTTTCACATAATTGCTATCTATCTATCTATTTTGGGGTTCATTGGTTCTGGGCTTCTTTGTGGCTCAGACGGTAGAGTCTGCCTGACAACTCAGGAGACACAGGTTCAGTCCCTGGGTTGGGAAGATCCTCTGGAGTAGGAAATGGAAACCAGCTCCAGTATTCTTGTCTGGAGAATCCATGGACAGAGGAGCCTGGCAGGGGCTACAGTCCATGGGGTTGCGAGGAGTCGACACAACTGAGCAACTGACACTTCCGCTTCGCGCTGGGTCTCCGCTGCTGCACGGACCTTCTCCAGCTGTGCTGACACTTCCTCTTTGGTGCTGGGTCTCCTCTGCTGCACGGACCTCCTCCAGCTGTGCTGAGTGGAGGCCGCTCTCTGGTTGTGGCGTGCAGGCGTCTCATTGTGGAGGCTTCTCTGTTGCAGAGCGCGGGCCCTCAGGTGCGCTGGCCTCAGTACTTGTGGCACGTGGGCTCAGTAGTTGCAGTGCCTGGGCTTAGTTGCCCCCGCAGCACACAGAATCTTCCCAGACCAGGGGTTGAATCCGTGTCCCCTGCGTTGGCAAGTGGATTCTTAACCACTGGACCACCAGGAACGTCCAGTTTAAATAGATAGGAATATGAACAGTGTTCTTCAAGCTTCTATAAAGAACATGAAACACGTAACCAACTATTAAAATGTAATACATAATAAATATTATTCACCATTTCTATTTCACAATTAGATAACAGTCAGAGAAATGAAGATAAGGGATGAAAAGAGAAGGAAAGGGATTAAAGAGCAAAGGAAGAAAAGATGGGCAGGCAGAGAGAGAAATTGACAGGCGGAACTTTACCCTAGGAGGCAAAGCTTAAGTTGTCAAGCTGCAGAGAGAGTATGTACACCAGTGAAACATGAAGACAGATGCGCAGGGAGTTCAGAATTCTTCAGAGATAAAGAAACGGCAGGTTTTTCAGTAAAGGCTAGCTTTTCAGAATATTGCAGATGAAAGCTTTTAAAAACCATTTTCCAAGTATAGTCATATAAAGTTTTGCTTTGGGATCAGGGGAAACTCATGATCAAACTGCTATATAATCCAGCAGTTATACAAGCTGATACAGTTGTTGATCACGTATTTTTCTCTTTTGACCCATGTTAAATTTTTAAAGTCTTGTTTTCAGTATCCTTCTCTGGTCCCTTCAAAATCTTAGATTATTCTTCTTCTGGTGAATTTATTATTTCTGACTTTAGTATTCTCACTTAGACTATTGCAGTGTTCTTTCGAATAGTCTGTTGATTTCCACTTCCTTCGTATCTGACATCAGTCTTTTGGAGAAGCAGAGTACTATATCAGAGTGCTTTATATGAAGAAATCCCTTGGCATGACATAAATATTTTATTTATTTATGAACATGTACTGTAAATCATGCATGTTTATAAGTTATGCATACATTTGTAAACATTCATGATGCATTCTCAAAATTTATTTTAATGATTGACATTTTTGATAAAAATATTTGGAAATCACTGCTGTAATTGAAAGTTTGTGTGTTTTGAAGCAATACACACAGTCCTGGGTTCAAAACCCAATGATGCCACTCATTTGCTTAATAATCTTGTGTGAAGCACTGAGACGTGTTAGGATTATCTTTTGAGTTTAATTTTGTCTTTTTACATGTAGATCTAATAATGCTCTGCATTGTGGCAAAGAGGATTTTGATATATGATCTTGACAGTGATATAGGGATAGTTATTGTTATTATTTGGTACTTTCCTGTAATCTTATGATTTAACAATTTAGGCATTTATATTCCATTTATTACTATAGTCTGTTTTTTTTTTCTTACTTTTCATGAAATCTTACATATTTTTTGTAGATAGTTGAATTCTGTTGTCTATGTAAAACAGTTTTAGCTATGCTAAGCCGCTAAGTCACTTCAGTCGTGTCCGACTCTGTGCGACCCCATAGATGGCAGCCCACCAGGCTCCCCCGTCCCTGGGATTCTCCAGGCAAGAACACTGGAGTGGGGCACCATTTCCTTCTCCAATGCATGAAAGTGAAAAGTGAAAGTGAAGTCGCTCACTCGTGTCCGACTCTTAGCAACCCCATGGACTGCAGCCTACGGGCTCCTCCATCCCTGGGATTTTCCAGGCAAGAGTACTGGAGTGGGGTGCCATTGCCTTCTCCGAGTTTTAGCTATACATGTGTTTTAAACTTCACAGAAGTAAGACACTAAATTGTTCATTTAGTAATGACATTGTGTGAGTGTGTATGTTTGTGTGTAATTTTATGAGGAAATCACACTCTGCACTGGCAGCATATTTCTCAAAGCTGTTACAGTCCAGCACACACACACTACCCATTCATATATACACTGAAACAAGGCGCTGTGAAGTGTACTGTGGTATTTTCTCTTATTTTAAAATCCCCTTTCATTGATTTCATGACTCACTTAAGGGGCATGACTTGCAATTTGAAAGATACTGTTCTAAAGGAGATAGAACAAAATAGCATTCAGTATTGGTCATTATATGTAATGGAGAAATGATTTATAAACTTTTTTTTTTCTGCTGAGCCAGTATTTCAACCTTGATATAAATGTTTTAAAGTTATTTCAAAAGCACATGATCTCAAGTGAATTTGAAATTGTTTCATCGAAAGCAATGGTAGTAATAAAATGGTTTGTTTTCCTTATGGCTTTTAAACATTTATTGATGTAACACAAAAAATCTTTTTTCTTTCTCTTTTGACAGATTGGCTATTTGGTCTTCTTACGACTTTTTATATATTTCCTTCACGGTCACCTGGAAAATTTTAAACAACATTTACTTAGGCTTCAACCGTATTTATACGGTAGGCTGTCTTTTATTTTCTATACTTGTAAATGTTTTATGTTATATTTTGAGAAGCTCAGACAATCACTCTAAAGAGTATAAGCTGTATTTTATTTTTTGTGAAAGGTGATATGTGCAGTATTGAAGCGGACAGCTTCTAGGCAAGACTGCATGGGTTTTATGTTTAAATTTCCTGCTTAACTAAGCATCTGACCTTGTCTGTGACTCAATTTTTTCATCTGTAATAGTATCTGACTTACTGAATTTCAAGTTAAATTCGTATTTTAGTCAGGTAACCCTAGTGGTGGTGTAGATGCCGGACTGGAGAAAGGAGAGGGTGGACACAGGGGTCTGTTAGCTATGATGTTAGAACAGGCAAGAGATTAAAGGTATGAGCTTCTGCAATCAGGATAGATAGAGTAAAATAATTTTGAAAAGTATTTAGAAGATAAAGAAAAATTGGACTTGGTGATCACGTAGATCTAAGCTGTATAAGGGAAAGTGAGCAATTTAGGATGAATCTTGTTTTACATATTGACTAGTAAGGTCAAGGTAATGGTACTCTGAACTGAAAAGATTCTGGAGAAACACTGGACATATTGAATTTGGAGGTCACTCAGGTGTATATACCCAGTTGGGAGCATGTTTGAAATTGGGGAATAAGTCAAGCCTGGGAATCACTTATTTCAGAGGTATTAACATGGATAATTTAACAGTCATCATTGTTAATGTGAATGAGGTAAACTGGGACTGGGAGGTGGTGGGGGGAGACATTTATTCTAGGAATAAAGTCTTGGGGAATGTAAACAGTTAATAGATCATTGGAGTAACAGATATCAACTAGGAGAAGAGAATTAAGAGAAACAGGAGGGAGTGATATAGAAATCAAAACAGCAGAGATTCAAGAAGGTCACCATTATGGAGAGCTATAAAAGTATTAAACAATAGGAGCTCTGAAAGCAGTGATGCGTTTCTACAATCAGAAAGTCATTGTTCTCGGGAGCAGTCCCCAGTGGAAGCACAGTTCAGACTGGAGGGAAGCAGAGTGGAGGGAAAGTTTAATGACCAAATGGTGAGCTCTTTTGAAAAGCTTAGCTGTGAAAGAAGAAGAAATGTGTCAGTAGTTTGGATGAAAAACAAGGTCAATAGAGGAGATTGGTATGTCGTAGGATAAGAAATCAAGAGACTCAGGATACAAGAAAGGGAGTAAAGTTTGACAGGGGAGGCCGTGGAGAAGGGCGTAGAGAGTAATAGTGGAGGTGTTTGGATGCTAGCTTTGAAACCAGGACGCGCGCAGCTGTGGACTGGCAGCAAGGAATCCGTGTCTGTTTCATCGCTCGCTTTGTTTTCTTCATGACGCTATAAATCTCTTAACTCCTCACAGTGGTTATCGTGTTGTGATTCACCAGCTGTTCAGATATTTGTGGCAAACACATTCCGAAAAATTATTTATATGAAACCTCCAGTTCTTACATTAGCTTGTTACTGTCGATCTATCTCAAGACACCACCACCTTTGTTTCATACAAGAATGGAACCCCCTATCTGCCCTCTTATCACGTGCTGTTTGGTGCAGACCTGCTTAGGCTGCGTGTTCATCGTCAGCATTGGGTGGGTTCCTACCTGAGGCTGTGAGTCACTGCTCTCTACCCATATTGCCATCCAACGGATGAGTGGTTATTACTAATTTTTCCACTGTGTTGATGGACTGAAACTCAAAGCTTGTTTAAAAGTTCGTGAAAAGAACAACACAAAGATATTTCTGTTAAATACCACATCATCTTTTGTGAAGTGGCATAATCATTGCTGTCATTAAACTATATAGTTTAAAAATCAATAACAACACCATCTTGAAAAGAATTAAACTGGAATATTGGTTTAAAAGCAATGACATCGGAACCAGTTCACGCCGGAGCCAGGGCAGCAGCGTAGCGGTCAGAAGCGGCCGCTGCGCGGAGCTCCGAGGAAAATCTTTCACCAGGTGGACAGGCCGCCTCCGCCGCCGCAGCAGCATCGTGGGGAAGCGCGACCCCAGCAAGCCGCGGGGCCAGAGGTCTGCGTACGCCTTCTTCGTGCAGACCTGCCGCGAGGAGCACAAGAAGAAGCACCCCGACTCCTCAGTCAATTTCGCAGAGTTTTCCAAGAAATGTTCCGAGAGACGGAAGACCATGTCGGCCAAGGAAAAGTCCGAGTTCGAAGACATGGCAAAAAGTGACAAAGCTCGCTGCGACCGGGAGATGAAAAATGATGTCCCTCCTAAAGGTGACACGAAGGGAAAGAAAAAAGATCCCAACGCTCCGAAAAGGCCTCCATCTGCCTTCTTCCTGTTTTGCTCCGAACATCGCCCAAAGATCAAAAGTGAACACCCCGGCTTATCCATTGGGGATACTGCAAAAAAACTGGGTGAAATGTGGTCTGAGCAGTCAGCCAAAGATAAACAGCCGTATGGACAGAAAGCAGCTAAGCTAAAGGAGAAATACGAAAAGGATACTGCTGCATACCGTGCCAAGGGCAAGAGTGAAGCGGGGAAAAAGGGCCCTGGCAGGCCGACAGGCTCCAAGAAGAAAAATGAACCAGAAGATGAGGAGGAGGAGGAGGAGGAGGAGGGAGACGAGGAACAAATGGCTCTCTTGTAATGGTGTGTGTGGAGTGTGCCTGTGTGCTCAGGCAACTGTTTTGCTAAGAATGTGAATTCAAGTGCAGCTCAATATGAGCTTCAGCATAAAAACTGTACAGATTTTTGTATAGCTGATAAGATTCTTTGTAGAGAAAATACTTTTTTATAAATGCAAGTTGTGGCTTTTGAGGGGCTACTACATACAGTTAGAGTTTCAAGCTTCTGATGTTAAATGTTTCTAAATATTTAATGGTTTCTTTAATTTCTTGACTTGTGTATGGTAGCACAGCAAACTCATAGATATTAGCATCAATAGCAACTTTTGGGTTTTCTAGAATGAGAATGTTGCATTTTTTTTTTTAATTTTGTAATAAAATTATATATATTTAAAAATAAATAAATAAAGCAATGACATCGATTGCAATTTCAAAATACCCATTATGAAGAGTATATATTCTGACTTGATTCATTTTCAGCTGGAAGTTTCCACCATTGTTGTGTAGTAACTATACTTAATTGGGCATTCAACCATTATGTAATTGCTGTTTTGAATTATATGAACTCTTATGTATGAATTATTTACCGTGTAGTTTTCTATTATACCACTAGGGGTCATACATAACATTGTTAATCTTCAGTAGTTGGGGAAATACACAGCAGTTTCAGCCTCTCGGTACTGAATTTAATTATATTTTAATAGTTAAAAGACAAATGAAACGCAGTGCGAGATGTTAATGAAATATTTCTCACAAATTATTTTTCTTACGCTAGCACTTTCTTGCTCCAAAGAATTATATTGGATGTATCCAAACATCTCTTCGAATGTGCAGTGCATTCTGAAAATCATGGAAATTATATGTAAAAGAGAGCTCCCTTCTGAATCAATTTTTAGCCCTGTGAAAGACAAGAATACAGATTCTGGAATGGTGAGTATATTCCATGCGTGCTAACTGCTAAGTTGTTTCAGTTGTGCCCAAATTTCTTCAACCCTATGGGCTGAATAGCCCACCAGGCTCCTCTGTCCATGGGATTCCCCAGGCAAGAATCCTGGAGTGGGTTGCCGTGCCCTCCTTCAGGGGTCTTCCCAAGCCAGGGATCGAACCCAGGTTGCCTGCATCTCCTGCACTGGCAGGTGGGTTCTCTACTAGAGCTATGTGGGAAGCCCACATATATCCCAGTGCATGGCAGATCAGGTCACATTACTGTGATTAAAAATCACTGCTTGGCAGTGCAGTAACGCGGCTGAAGATGAACTTAGCTGGGGAGAGGAATGAACAGTACAGATGCTGAAGCCGTGCAACTGAGGCACGTTTCCTAGATAGCAGTTAGGACCGCGGTGGAAGTCAGTATCCACCGCTGCTGCTTTAGATGGAGTGATGCCCTCCTACCTGCTTCCTTATAGAGTCCATCTCAGCTGATTAATTAAAAATCGCAACTTAATTTAGATTGACTTTTAAATGAACATTTTATGGTATTACATTTTTATTAAAGGGAGAGTGTGTAAAGTGCAGGCTATTAATGAAAGCAAGTGTAATACTTTTATGCTCCATAATTCATGTGTAATAATATTTAATATGCTATGAAAACTAACTGAAAGTTTTTAAATGGTTCAAAATTGAGGAATTAAAACAATCCTTGGTATATGATAAAACTTTTACTTTCCAACTCAGAAATTAGTGATCAATATTAGGAAAAACTATCTGTCCCAATTATATATAATCCCTTGGTATGTAACGAGTTATGTATTATGCACACAGAATGCCAGTGTTCTTGTCCCTATAGACTGATGTTCTTCAAAAGACAAGCTTCAGTTTTCGTGACTTGCAATGCCTCTGTTTCCCTTTCTCACATATATTCCGAAAGAAAGCAGTGAACACTTCAGACCTTGATTCTTTAATTATTTTATTTTATTTTTTGCTATATATACCTACTATTTTATAATTTATAAATAGAAATTCTGTTTCTCTAATTCCTAAAAAGGAGAAAAATACATTTAACATAATGCTAGTTGGAACAACAAAGGAAATTTAAAAAAATTTTTAATCATTTATTATTTTTACTTTACAATATTGTATTGGTTTTGCCAAACATCAACATGAACCCACCACGAGTGTACACGTGCTCCCCATTCTGAATCCCCCTCCCACCTCCCTCCCCGTACCATCCCTCTGGGTTGTTCCTGTGCACTAGCCCCAAGCATCCTGTATCCTGCATAGAACCTGGACTGGCGATTCGTTTCTTATATTATACATGTTTCAATGCCATTCTCCCAAATCATCCCACCCTCTCCCTTTCCCACAGAGTCCAAAAGACTGTTCTATACATCTGTGTCTCTTTTGCTGTCTAATATACAGTATTATCATTACCATCTTTCTAAATTCCATATATATGTGTTAGTATACTGTATTGGTGTTTTTCTTTCTGACTTACTTCACTCTGTATAATAGGCTCCAGTTTCATCCACCTCATTAGAACTGATTCAAATGTATTTTTAATGGCTGAGTAATGCTCCATTGTGTATATGTACCACAGTTTTCTTATCCATTCGTCTGCTTATGGACATCTAGGTTGCTTCAGTGTCCTGCCTATTATAAACAGTGCTGCGATGAACATTGGGGTACACGTGTCTCTTTCAATTCTGGTTTCCTCAGTGTGTATGCCCAGGAGAGGGATTGCTGGGTCATAGGGCAGTTCTATTTCCAGTTTTTTAAGGAATCTCCAGACTGTTCTCCATAGTGGCTGTACTAGTTTGCATTCCCACCAACAGTGTAAGAGGGTTCCCTTTTCTCCACACCCTCTCCAGCATTTATTGCTTGTAGACTTTTGGATAGCAGCCCTTCTGATGGGCATGAGATGGTACCTCATTGGTTTTGATTTGCATTTCTCTGATAATGAGTGATGTTGAGTATCTTTTCATGTGTTTGTTAGCCATCTGTATGTCTTCTTTGAAGAAATGTCTATTTAGTTCTTTGGGCCATTTTGTGACTGGGTCATTTATTTTTCTGGAATTGAGCTGCAGGAGTTGTTTGTATATTTTTGAGATTAGTTCTTTGTCAGTTGCTTCATTTGCTATTATTTTCTCCCATTCTGGAGGCTGTCTTTTCACCTTGCTTATAGTTTCCTTTGTTGGGCAGAAGCTTTTAAGTTTAATTAGGTCCCATTTGTTTATTTTTGCTTTTATTTCTAGTATTCTAGGAGGTGGGTCATAGAGGATCCTGCTGTGATTTATGTCGGAGAGTGTTTTGCCTATGTTCTTCTAGGAGTTTTATAGTTTCTGGTCTTACATTTAGATCTTTAATCCATTTTGACTTTATTTTTGTATATGGTGTTAGAAAGTGTTCTAGTTTCATTCTTTTACAAGTGGTTGACCAGTTTTCCCAGCACCACTTGTTAAGAAATTGTCTTTTCCCCATTGTATATTCTTGCCTCCTTTGTCGAAGATAAGGTGTCCATAGGTGTGTGGATTTATCTCTGGGCTTTCTATTTTGTTCCATTGATCTATATTTCTGTCTTTGTGCCAGTACCATACTGTCTTGATGACTGTGGCTTTGTGGTAGAGCCTGAAGTCAGGCAGGTTGATTCCTCCAGTTCCATTCTTGTTTCTCAAGATTGCTTTGTCTATTCGAGGTTTTTTGTATTTCCATACAAATTGTGAAATTATTTGTTCTAGCTCTGTGAAAAATACCGTTGGTAGCTTGATAAGGATTGCATTGAATCTGTAGATTGCTTTGGGTAGTATACTCATTTTCACTATATTGATTCTTCCGATCCATGAACATGGTATATTTCTTCATCTATTAGTGTCCTCTTTGATTTCTTTCACCAGTGTTTTATAGTTTTCTATATATGGGTCTTTAGTTTCTTTAGGTAGATATATTCCTAAGTATTTTATTCTTTTCGTTGCAATGGTGAATGGAATTGTTTCCTTAATTTCTCTTTCTATTTTCTCATTATTAGTGTATAGGAATGCAAGAGATTTCTGTGTGTTGATTTTATATCCTGTAACTTTACTATATTCATTGATTAGCTCTAGTAATTTTCTGGTGGAGTCTTTAGGGTTTTCTATGTAGAGGGTCATGTCATCTGCAAACAGTGGGAGTTCTACTTCTTTATTTCCAATTTGGATTCCTTTTAATTTTTTTCCTGCTCTGATTGCTGTGGCCAAAACTTCCAGAACTATGTTGAATAGTAGCGGTGAAAGTGGGCACCCTTGTCTTGTTCCTGACTTTAGGGGAAATGCTTTCAGTTTTTCACCACTCAGGATAATGTTTGCTGTGGGTTTGTCATATATAGCTTTTATTATGTTGAGGTATGTTCCTTCTATTCCTGCTTTCTGGAGAGTTTTTTTTTTTTTTATCATAGATGGATGTTGAATTTTGTCAAAGGCTTTCTCTGCATCTATTGAGATAATCATATGGCTTTTATTTTTCAGTTTGTTAATGTGGTGCATTACATTGATTGATTTGCGGATGTTGAAGAATCCTTGCATCCCTGGGATAAAGCCCACTTGGTCATGGTGTATGATCTTTTTAATGTGTTGTTGGATTCTGATTGCTAGAATTTTGTTAAGGATTTTTGCATCTATGTTCATCAGTGATATTGGCCTGTAATTTTCCTTTTTTTGTGGCATCTTTGTCAGGTTTTGGTATTAGGGTGATGTTGGCTTCATAGAATGAGTTTGGAAGTTTACATTCCTCTGCAATTTTCTGGAAGAGTTTGAGTAGGATAGGTGTTAGCTCTTCTCTAAATTTTTGGTAGAATTCAGCTGTGATGCCATCTGGACCTGGGCTTTTGTTTGCTGGAAGATTTCTGATTACAGTTTCAATTTCTGTGCTTGTGATGGGTCTGTTAAGATTTTCTAATTCTTCCTGGTTCAGTTTTGGAAAGTTGTACTTTTCTAAGAATTTGTCCATTTCTTCCACTTTGTCCATTTTATTGGCATATAATTGCTGATAGTAGTCTCTTAATGATCCTTTGTATTTCTGTGTTGTCTGTTGTGATCTCTCCATTTTCATTTCTAATTTTATTGATTTGATTTTTCTCCCTTTGTTTCTTGATGAGTCTGGCTAATGGTTTCTCAATTTTATTTATCCTTTCAAAGAACCAGCTTTTGGCTTTGTTGATTTTTGCTATGGTCTCTTTTGTTTCTTTTGCATTTATTTCTACCCTAATTTTTAAGATTTCCTTCCTTCTACGAACCCTGGGGTTCTTCATTTCTTCCTCTTCTAGTAGCTTTAGGTGTAGAATTGGGTTATTTATTTGACTTTTTTCTTGTTTCTTGAGGTATGCCTGTATTGCTATGAACTTTCCCCTTAAGTGTCCCACAGGTTTTGGGTTGTTGTGTTTTCATTTTCATTCATTTCTAAGCATATTTTGATTTCTTTTTGATTTCTTCTGTGATTTGTTGGTTATTCAGCAGTGTGTTGTTCAGCCTCCGTATGTTGGAATTTTTAGTAGTTTTTCTCCTGTAATTGAGATCTAATCTTACTGCATTATGGTCAGAACAGATGCTTGGGATGATTTCAACTTTTTTGAATTTACCAAGGCTAGATTTATGGCCCAGGATGTGATCTGTCCTGGAGAAGGTTCCTTGTGTGCTTGAGAAAATGGTGAAATTCATTGTTTTGGGGTGAAATGTCCTATAGATATCAATTAGGTCTAACTGGTCTAATGTATCATTTAAAGTTTGCGTTTCTTTATTAATTTTCTGTTTAGTTGATCTGTCCATAGGTGTGAGTGGGGTATTAAGGTCTCCCACTATTATTGTGTTATTGTTAATTTCCCCTTTCATACTTGTTAGCATTTGTCTTACATATTGCGGTGCTCCTATGTTGGGTGCATATATATTTATAATTGTTATATCTTCTTCTTGGATTGATCCTTTGATCATTATGTATTGGCCTTCTTTGTCTCTTTTCACAGACTTTGTTTTAAAGTCTATTTTATCTGATATGAGTATTGCTACTCCTGCTTTCTTTTGGTCTCTATTTGCGTGGTATATCTTTTTCCAGCCCTTCACTTTCAGTCTGTATGTGTCCCCTGTTTTGAGGTGGGTCGCTTGTAGACAACATATATAGGGGTCTTGTTTTTGTATCCATTCAGCCAGTCTTTGTCTTTTGGTTGGGGCATTCAACCCATTTACGTTTAAGGTAATTATTGATAAGTATGATTCTGTTGCCATTTGCTTTATTGTTTGGGGTTCGAGTTTAAACACCCTTTTGGTGTTTCCTGTCTAGAGAATATCCTTTAGAATTTGTTGGAGAGCTGGTTTGGTGGTGCTGAATTGTCTCATCTTTTGCTTGTCTGTAAAGCTTTTGATTTCTCCTTCATATTTGAATGAGATCCTTGCTGGGTACAGTAATCTGGGCTGTAGGTTATTTTCTTTCATCACTTTAAGTATGTCTTGCCATTCCCTCCTGGCCTGAAGAGTTTCTATTGAAAGATCAGCTGTTATCCTTATGGGAATCCCCTTGTGTGTTATTTGTTGTTTTTCCCTTGCTGCTTTTAATATTTGTTCTTTGTGTTTGATCTTTGTTAATTTGATTAATATATGTTTCGCCTTGGGTTTATCCTGTTTGGGACTCTCTGAGTTTCTTGGACTTGGGTGATTATTTCCTTCCCCATTTTTAGGGAAGTTTTCAACTATTATCTCCTCAAGTATTTTTTCATGGTCTTTCTTTTTGTCTTCTTCTGGGACTCCTATAATTCGAATGTTGGAGCGTTTCATATTGTCCTGGAGGTCTCTGAGATTGTCCTCATTTCTTTTCATTCATTTTTCTTTTTTCCTCTCTGATTCATTTATTTCTACCATTATATCTTCTAGTTCACTAATCCTATCTTCTGCCTCCAATATTCTACTATTTGTTCCCTCCAGAGTGTTTTTGATCTCATTTATTGCATTATTCATTATATATTGACTCTTTTTTATTTCTTCTAGGTCCTTGTTAAACCTTTCTTGCATCTTCTCAGTCCTTGTCTCCAGGCTATTTATCTGTGATTCCATTTTTATTTCAAGATTTTGGATCATTTTCACTATCATTATTCAGAATTCTTTATCAGGTAGATTCCCTGTCTCTTCCTCTTTTGTTTGGTTGGTGGGAATTTATCCTGTTCCTTTACCTGCTGGGTATTCCTCTGTCTCCTCATCTTGGTTATGTTGCTGCATTTGGGGTGGCCTTTCTGTATTCTGGCAATTTGTGGAGTTCTCTTTCTTGTGGAGTTTCCTTGCTGTGGGTGGGGTTCGATCGGTGGCTTGTCAAGGTTTCTTGGTTAGGGAAGCTTGTGTCGGTGTTCTGGTGGGTGGAGCTGGATTTCTTCTCTCGGTAGTGCAACGAAGTGTTCAGTAATGAGTTATGAGATGTCAGTGGGTTTGGAGTGACTTTGGGTAGCCTGTATATTGAAGCTCTGGGCTGTGTTCCTGTGTTGCTGGAGAATTTACGTGGTATGTCTTGCTCTGGAACTTGTTGGCCCTTGGGTGGTGCTTGGTTTCAGTGTAGATATGGAGGCGTTTGATGAGCTCCTGTCAATTAATGTTCCCTGGAGTCAGGAGTTCTCTGATGTTCTCAGGATTTGAACTTAAGCCTCCGGCTTCTGGTTTTCAGTCTTATTTTTACAGTAGTCTCAAGACTTCTCCTTCTATACAGCACCTGCTTTCGAAGACAATGGGCTGCTTTTTTGGGTGCCTGATGTCCTCTGCCTGCATTCAGAAGTTGTTTTGTGGAATTTACTCAGTGTTTAAATGTTCTTTTGATGAATTTGTTGGGAAGAAAGTGGTCTCCCCATCCTATTCCTCTGCCATCTTAGGACCGCCTCCAAAAAAATTTTTTTAAATAGTTTTGCTTGTGAGTTGCCTCATAGTTTCCCCATGCTTCCTTTGGTTCCTTTCTAAAACTACCTAAAATTTAAGTGTATAAGGAAGGACATTCAACCACATCTATCTGCGGTTTTTCCAGGAGTTAGTGTTTTCTCTTTGGCTCATAACTTGGTAGAGGAACATTTATATAAACAATGACATACACTAAGCCCCTTGAACCACTTGGTTATTCTCGCTAATGAACATAGTTTGCTCCATGCATAAAAGGAGCTTGTTTTACGGTTTAAAATATATTCCAATAATTTAAATATATGACCTAAGATATTGAGCAACAGAGAAAGTGCTGACTATGAAAAGGAACGACCTACTCACCAACTGACTGTGTGCTCCAGAGCAGGTCCATTCAGTTCAGATCAGTCGCTCAGTCATGTCTGACTCTTTGCAACCCCATGAACCACAGCATGCCAGGCCTCCCTGTCCATCACCAACTCCCAGAGTTTATTCAAACTCATGTCCATTGAGTTGTTGATGCCATCCAACCATCTCATCTTCTGTTGTCCCCTTCTCCTCCTGCCCTCAATCTTTCCCAGCATCAGACTCTTTTCAGATGAGTCAGCTCTTTGAATCAGGTAAGCCAAAGTATTGGAGTTTCAGCTTTAGCATCAGTCCTTCCAGTGAACACCCAGGACTGATCTCCTTTAGGATGGAGTGGTTGGATCTCCTTGCAGTCCAAGGGACTCTCAAGAGTCTTCTCCAACACCACAGTTCAAAAGCATCAATTCTTCGGTGCTCAGCTTTCTTTATAGTCAAGCTCTCACATCCATACATGACCACTGGAAAAACCATGGCCTTGACTAGATGAACCTTTGTTAACAAAGTAATGCCTCTGCTTTTTAATACAGTGTCTGGGTTGGTCATAACTGTCCTTCCAAGAGGTAGTTCAGTTCAGTTCAGTCACCCAGTCATGTCCGACTCTTTGCAACCCCATGATTCGCAGCGCGCCAGGCCTCCCTGTCCATCACCATCTCCCAGAGTTCACTCAGACTCACGTCCATCGAGTCCGTGATGCCATCCAGCCATCTCATCCTCTGTCGTCCCCTTCTCCTCCTGCCCCCAATCCCTCCCAGCACCAGAGTCTTTTCCAATGAGTCCACTCTTCACATGAGGTGGCCAAAGTACTGGAGCTTCAGCTTTAGCATCATTCCATCCAAAGAAATCCCAGGGCTTATCTCCTTCAGAATGGACTCCTTGCAGTCCAAGGGACTCTCAAGAGTCTTCTCCAACACCACAGTTCAAAAGCATCAATTCTTCGGCGCTCTGCCTTCCTCATAGTCCAACTCTCACATCCATACATGACCAAAGGAAAAACCATAGCCTTGACTAGACAGACCTTAGTTGGCAAAGTAATGTCTCTGCTTTTGAATATGCTATCTAGATTGGTCATAACTTTTCTTCCAAGGAGTAAGCGTCTTTTAATTTCATGGCTGCAGTCACCATCTGCAGTGATTTTGGAGCCCCAAAAAATAAAGTCTGACACTGTTTCCACTGTTTCCCCATCTATTTCCCATGAAGTGATGGGACCAGATGCCATGATCTTCGTTTTCTGAATGTTGAGCTTTAAGCCAACTTTTTCGCTTTCCTCTTTCACTTTCATCAAGAGGCTTTTGAGTTCCTCTTCACTTTCTGCCATAAGGGTGGTGTCATCTGCATATCTGAGGTTATTGATATTTCTCCTGGCAATCTTGATTCCAGCTTGTGTTTCTTCCAGTTCAGTGTTTCTCATGATGTACTCTGCATATAAGTTAAATAAGCAGGGTGACAATATACAGCCTTGACTTATTCCTTTTCCTATTTGGAACCAGACTGTTGTTCCATGTTCAGTTCTAACTGTTGCTTCCTGACCTGCATACAGATTTCTCAAGAGGCAGGTTAGGTGGTCTGGTATTCCCATCTCTTTCAGAATTTTCCACAGATTATTGTGATCCACACAGTCAAAGGCTTTGGCATAGTCAATAAAGCAGAAATAGATGTTTTTCTGGAACGCTCTTGCTTTTTCCCTGATCCAGCAGATGTTGGCAATTTGATCTCTGATTCCTCTGCCTTTTCTAAAACCAGCTTGAACATCAGGGAGTTCACGGTTCACGTATTCCTGAAGCCTGGCTTGGAGAATTTTGAGCATTACTTTACTAGTGTGTGAGATAAGTGCAATTGTGCGGTAGTTTGAGCATTCTTTGGCATTGCCTTTCTGTGGGATTGAAATGAAAACTGACCTTTTCCCGTCCTGTGGCCACTGTTGAGTTTTCCAAATTTGCTGGCACGTTGAGTGCAGCACTTTCACAGCATCATCTTTTAGGATTTGAAATAGCTCAACTGGAATTCCATCACCTACACAAGCTTTCTTCGTAGTGATGCTTTCTAAGGCCCACTTGACTTCACATTCCAAGATGTCTGGCTCTAGATGAGTGATCACATCATCATGATTATCTGGGTCATGAAAATCTTTTTTGTACAGTTCTTCTGTGTATTCTTGCCACCTCTTCTTAATATCTTCTGCTTCTGTTAGGGCCATACCATTTCTGTCCTTTATCAAGCACATCTTTGCATGAAATGTTCCCTTGGTATCTCTAATTTTCCTGAAGAGATCTCTAGTCTTTCCCATTCTGTTGTTTTCCTCTATTTCTTTGCATTGATCGCTGAAGAAGGCTTTCTTATCTCTTCTTGCTATTCTTTGGAACTCTACATTCAGATGCTTATATCTTTCCTTTTCTCCTTTGCTTTTCACCTCTCTTCTTTTCACAGTAAGTGTCTTTTAATTTCATGGCTGCAGTCACCATCTGCAGTGATTTTGAAGCCCCCCAAGATAAAGTCAGCCACTGTTTCCACTGTTTTCCCCTCTATTTGCCATGAGGTGATGGAACCAGATGCCATGATCTTCGTTTTCTGAATGTTGAGTTTTAAGCCAGCATTTTCACTCTCCTCTTTCACTTTCATCGAGATGCTCTTTAGTTCTTCACTTTCTGCCATAAGGGTGGTGTCAACTGCATATCTGAGGTTATTGATATTTCTCCCAGAAATCTTGATTCCAGCTTGTGCTTCTTCCAGACCAGCATTTCTCATGATGTACTCTGCATATAAGTTAAATAAGCAAGGTGACAATATACAGCCTTGACGTAATCCTTTTCCTATTTGGAACCAGTCTATTGCTCCATTAAACTCTCTAAATCCCCGTCTGCTTACCTTTGAAAAAGATACTATCTTCATCATCATATTTGCCCTAACTAATCTACAGGGCTGTTGTGAAGACTGCAAAAAAGCATGTGCTCATAAATTAGTAATAGCCATGCAAATGTAAAGAATAGTTATTGAAAAATATTCTTAGGAACTCAGTTAGGCAGTTAAATATAATCCCATCTAAGGACATGATTATGCTGACAATAATTGTGCTTAATTATGTAGTGAATTGTGCTAAAGCTAATGTGGTGGTGATTTGAGTGTTTTTCCTGTAATCAAATAAGAGCCTGAAACCTTGACAGCCTGCACGATACAGTCGTGAGGTACACGACTTTCAGGGTTGATGCTGCTTTTCCTTAAATTAGGCTGTTTTTGTCGGTCTCGGCAGGCACAGACAACAGGGAAATGGAGACGTACTGTTTTCAGACGGTTCAGCTCCAGCTTTAGATGAACTGAAAGGGGCAAGAATGTTAGCACATGAAAAGAATGTTGTCTGCTTAAGATGGGACAATTCTCTAAACCTCTGCATTCTTCCACTTTTTAGAACAGAGGGCGTAGTTTCAGTCTTTTTAAATACTATTTCAGCTCCATGTGTGAGATTCTATGGCGAGATTATAACAGATTTTAGCCTATCAGACTTATTGCCCTCCTTTTCCTGCTCCCATTTCCTTCTAATGTAAAGAATATAAAAGGTCACGTAGGTTCGGTGGTTGATGGTGTGCTTTAACGTTGTTGCCCCGTGTCCACCCGATTTCTCTAGTGTAAGTTTAACCCAGTGTTCCCACTTCAGTTGAGTATTTTACTCATTCAGTACCCATCTGTCTCAACTTCTGGGGAACAAAAGAGGGGAAGAAGGGAGAAAACTGGGAATATAAAAGATAACATCTGTATTCATCCTGTCTCTCTTCTTTATTATTCATATGCTAAAGCAGAGGATTTGTGGAGTTATTTCTACAGCTCTTATCATCCAGTATTGCTACAGGGCCCATGACAACATATTTTGGCCACTGGAAAATACTTTATTTTTAATATATTTATAAGCATTGGAGTAGAAACAATTTGTTTTCAAAGAGCTATTATAAAATCACTTAAAAAAGGAATTCTGTGGGATATAAGCATTCGGATACACACAATATGGGTGTTGGTTCTTTATAAAAATAGGAAATTTCCTTTCCCCTGCTGCTGGAACCTGTTTCTCCTTTTAATGTTCTTTCAAGCTGATCCAGACACAGGGTTTCCATTGACTTTGACAAATGGTACACTTTAATTGGCTCTGTGGATTGCAGAGCCAGAACACTGGATTGAGTTTTCCACTCTGTCCGTTGCTCACCAGCAAAGCTGAATTTGTTAAGCACAGTTGTCACATGATAATAATAACATGGTTCTTTGGAGAAGGTAGATTCACATTCAACTAAAATGTAGTAGACCATTTATTAACTAGGTGCATCCACCCTAAAGCACAAATAGTTTTCTGAATACAAGATTTACATTCAAATGTATTAGCAATCTCTTCCTTCAGGGCTCTGAGTACTCAGTAAGCCGAAAATATCTAAATTTGGAACATTCTGTTGTACTGTAATTATAAATGGTTTCTAGGAATTGTGTTAGATGGAAACACAGGTTCTTTAAAATTAGGAGCATTACCCTGTGATTCACGTCCTGTTATTCAGGTAGCACATTTGTATTGAGAGGTCCTTTCATGGCAATGATGTCTCCCAAATGCATGAAAGCAACGATGAAACTCCAAATGCTGTCTTTGAGCAGTCACAATAGAGCTCGTGTTTCAGAGTTCATTTTTGTTATCAAAGTCTGATCAGACACTCAGAGTTTCTCAGATTTGCACAAAATTCAAGCCGATGTGGTTGTCTGAACTCTCAGCCAACAGCATGCTGGCGGCACTTTGGTAGGTGGGCTTCATCTCTGTGCTGAGTTGGGCCTGCGTTGTGGCATGTGAGGCCTCTCCCTGCAGGACGCAGACTCTGGCTGTGGCAGGGGCTCTGGAATGAACAGGCTTCAGGAGTGAGCGCACAGGGGCTCTCTAGCTGGGGGTGCGGACTCAGTATTTGCAGCACTCGACTTATTTGCTCCACGGCATGTGGGATCTTAGTTCCCCGACCAGGGATCGAACCTGCCTTCCCTGCATTGCTGGGTGGATTCTTAACCCCCAGGGAAGTCCTAACCGTAAGGTTCTGGAGGGCAGGTGTGGAGATCTACGCAGCCTCCTAAGGGAAGCCTCATATATAAGCTTCCCTACTTATTAAAGCTGCCACCTGCCCACCTGCAGAGGCCGGCCTCCCTCTCAAGGATCTCCCACCCTTATCCTTGGGTATGGGGGCTAGTTTGCAAACCAGCGCAGCCCAAAGCTGGGCAGCAGGCAGGGGGACATGAAGGAGCTACGGGACGTGGCCGTAAAACCACACTGAGCCCGAGAGAGAATAAGCCCCAGTTCTCCAGGAGTCATTCAATGCAGCGCTCCGTGCTTGACACTTTTTAAAGCTGCAATAATATGAGTTACAAAAATTGAAAAGAAACCTATGCAAAAGCATTAATTTTTTTACTGGACTGAAAATAAAATTAACAGCTAAATTTTATGTTTTAAAATACATATTTCATTTATGTACTCTAGTTAGCAGTTTGTTTGCAGATGGGAGTTATCTGCCAACCACACCTTGGGTGGGACTGACCTGGTATAAAAGCAAAGAACTCTACACCGCCCGCGGCTCTCAGAGCACTGCCTCCTCTTCGTCTACTGCGTTGTCGATATCCATGATGACGGTGTTAAATCACGTCATCATCATCATCATATTAATTCATTCTAGTTTTTCAAATACTCTTTTTCTTTTGCAAAAAGTAAAAAGCAGGGAAGAAACTTTAGCAAGATTTCCATGTAAATGCTTGAATTATAGAAGGATCTAACACATAAGGATAAGAGATAAGCCTCACTTACCTGGAAAATTCCCAGGTATGGCAGGTTGAGGGAGGTCCTGAGGAAACAGGAGTTCCCTTTAGATTTGATGCTGCCAGATGTAGGGGCAGTTCTGGTTGGGTGTTTTGTAGGGGGCACAGTGACTTTCTGTGTGTGCTTAGAAAAAAAATCAAGTGGCTTTGTTTATCCATCAGAGTAGTGTAGTCTGCGGTTGGTGCTCTGTGAGTCTATGTCCAGCAGAATAAAACGACCTGCCTCTGAGCAGCAGACCAGTTTGTAGTCACGCTGATGTCAGCTCAGTTCCAGAAGTCAGAGGCTGCTTCTTTCGTTTTTGGTGTTAAGTAAGAATGGTGTCCTATAAAATTGAAAATTAAGCTGAAATCTTCTCCAGGATCTAAATCCTGATCATTTCTTTACCAAAAGCTTTTGCAAATTTCCTCTGGTGATGGTACAATAAGTTTGTTGAAGAGAATTTTTGACTAGTTTCTGTAGCCACACAATGTACATGATTTGAAAAAAAAAAAGTATTGATTGTTTTTGTTCATCAAACCATTCACAAGTTTCAAAACGTATGTGCCTACACACTCATTCAGAGTGTTTGCCATGTGAGGGTTGTCAGGCGTTCAGGCTGAGACTTTTAGAGCCATTTGGGAAAGGAATTTCAGTTATGTGGGCTCCACGTTTTGGGGGAGACTCTACCACAAAGCATAACACTGAGTTATTTGGGTGAAATACGTATATTAACTGAAGCCCACGCATCTTAGTCTAATGTCTCACGTTATTTTAGAACTGGCTTTTTTGGGGGTATTCTAATACTCTAAACACCCCCTGGTCTCCACTTGCTCCTGTGGATGATGGTTCCCTGAGGCAGTCTAGCTCCTGCAGAGACTTTATCCTACTCCTGCCTGTATTGCCAGCACCCGAGTCCCAGACATAATGTAGATTAATTCACATCTGTGAGACTTAACTGAACAGTTGACTAGACTAAAACATCTTCGTTTAAAACTTATGTTTGAACTTCTGGCCTTCTCTCTTATGAGTGCACAGTATGAACACTTTAAAGTTGTAGTCTTGATGTTATTTCAAATAGTAAATGAGAATTATAAAACTGTTTGGAATCTCTTTAAGTGTTTCTTTTTGGTGCATAAAAGAATAAAATACCAGCTAAATTAGCAATCTGAGTACATATCACACAATGTGTATTTGAATCTTTACTGTTGACAAAAATTCAATAGGAGTGCTATGTCTAAAAACTTTCTTTTCATATGTGAAACGAATTGCCAATCCAGGTTCAATGCATGATATAGAGTGCTCGGGGCTGGTGCACTGGGACGACCCAGAGGGATGGGATGGGGAGGGAGGTGGGAGGGGTTTCAGGATGGGGAACATGTGTACACCAGTGGTGACTCCATGTCAATGTGTGGCAAAACCAATACAATATTGTAAAGTAATTAGCCTCCAATTAAAATAAATAAATTTATATTAAAAAATAAAAATAAACAGACACACACACACACACACACACACACAGATCTGTTTCTTTGTACCAATTACTTTAGTAGATCAATGAAATCTTTGAAACTGTTAGGAAGCATTTTAAGAAAAAAACAAATAGCTCATTTGTGTTCTGATTTTGTAGGCTTTTAAAATAGTTTCTTAGCAGACATTGACCATGTCCAGTTAGGCAATACTTTGTCCTTAGAGTGAAAATACACATTTAAAAAATTTATTTATTTGTTTATTTGGCTGAGTCTGGTCTTAGTTGTGGCCCTTGGGATCTTCCTTCTGTTGGGGCACACAGACTCTCCAATTGTGGCACACATTTATATATATATATATATAAATTTTAATTGAAGGATAATTGCTTTACAGAATTTTGTTCTTCTGTCATACATCAACAAGAATCAGCCATAGGTAAACCCATGTCCCCTCCCTCCCAGACCTCTCTCCCATCCCTCCCATCCCACCCTTCAGCCTGTCACAGAGTGCTTATTTAACTTATATGAAGAGTACATCATGTGAAATGTGGAGCTGGATGAGGCACAAGCTGGAATCAAGATTGCCAGGAGGAATATCAATAACCTCATGAGGCAGAAACAGCCTCATGATGAAAGTGAAAGAGGAGAGTTAAAAAGCTGGCTTAAAACTCAACATTCAAAAAATTAAGATCATGGCATCCAGTACCATCACTTCATAGCAAATAGATGGAGCAACAATGGAGACAGTGACAGACTTCATTTTCTTGGGCCCCAAAATCACTGCTGATGGTGACTGCAGCCATAAAATTAAAAGACACCTGCTCCTTGGAAGAAAGGCTATGACCAACCTAGACAGCATATTAAAAAGCAGAGACATTACTTTGCTGACAGAGGTCTGTCTACTCAAAGCTATGGTTTTTCCAGTGGTCATATATGGATGTGAGAGTTGGACTGTGAAGAAAGCTGAGGGCCAAAGAATTGATGCTTTTGAACTGTGGTGTTGGAGAAGACTCTTTGAGAGTCCCTTGGACTGCAAGGAGATCCAGCCAGTCAATAAGGAGATCAGTCCCGGGTGTTCATTGGAAGGACTGATGATGAAGCTGAAACTCCAGTACCTTGGCCACCTGATGCAAAGAGCTGACTCATTGAAAAAGACGCTGATGCTGGGAAAGATTGAAGGTGGGAGAAGGGGATGACAGAGGATGAGATGGTTGGATGGCATCACTGTCTCTATGGACATGAGTTTCAACAAGCTCCGGGAGATGGTGATGGACAGGGAGGCCTGGCATGCTGCAGTCCACGGGGTCACAGTTGGATACAACTGAGCAACTGAACAACATTGTACGCAAGGGATCCGTGTGAAAATAAACATATAAAGCTCAGATCAACTATATATGCTTTTAAAAATGTGTTCGAATAAATTGTTCCACTTGGTGTAACATGATGTAGAGAAAAACATTTAAAGTTTATTTCCATGTCTATTCAAATCAAAGAACTCTTTCTCAGATGTATTTTAATATTTCACTTCCAGGAACATTTGCAACTTAATCAGAAAGGATATGAAATTAGCTACCTGCTCTGGCACTGTGTTTCTGCCTGGACTTGTGTTCAGAAGAACAGTCCCCAGTTAAACAAGGTGCTTGAACATCTCATCTCTCGTAAAACACAGCTTCAAAAGAAATCCTGGTAAGTGGGATCCTATAAATCCAGAGTAACTCATGGAGAAACCTTTGTGTTTAAATGTTAAATAACCTTTGTACTTAAATGTTAATCACACCTTCGTTGACTATGAAAAAAATTTATAATCTCAGTTCCAAAGACAAGGGCAGTTTCTATATTTTGTATTAGTTCATTTCATCAATAAATTGTTCTCACCTTTTTTTGGCTAGAAGAGCATACTTGTATTGCCTTTTGTCTTTATTGAAGGAAATTTGTTATTGATAACTTCATTCCCACAATTTTAAGCATCTTTTACTTTTCAAGTTGTTTAACAACAATGAAGTACAGATTGTTATCCATGGAGGAATGTGCTATGATTCTGTTTGTTTCCTTAAGCCTTATTTTTAAAGCGCCTTATTTGTAAAGCATAACAGAAATGACTGTTAAGTCTTAACTCCCTCCTTTACATATGGTAATTTGAAAAGGGAAAAAAGAGTCTTAAATTACCATGAAAGAGGGCATGAGTTTGACTGAGGAAAGAAGAATTTTAAAGGAGTATTTTGAGGAAATTGATCAAAGGATATCTCTTTCAGTATCTGAGGCTGATCGGAGAATTTGAATTATTTTTCCACTACTAATAATCAATAATATGTCACGCTATCAGAAGTTGCAAATTTATAAATTTTTCTTAAAATTAATTAGTTTTTAAGTCTCTGGCAAACCAACTCTGCATCAACAATTTGTACAAATTTTGTCCATTTCTTATGGACAAAAACTATTTTCCCAGTTTCATTTTGATGTTTTTGGGGATTCTAGATCAAGTAAAGATTTCTGGAGAATAGCTTAGAGCATGTCTAATTTCCTTGAAATAGCCTATTTTAGAGTCTTGGGAGACTCTAACTTGATATAAAAATAAATTAAATTTCAATATAAAAGTAAATATTGCATAACATTGTCAAGTTTATTTTCAAAATATTCTAATAATTTCCAACTAAACATGTTTAGATAAGTGCAGTGGCTGATTAAGAATCTAATTTTCAATGTATGGCAAAACCAATACAGTATTGTAAAGTAAAATAAAGTAAAAATAAAAATTTAATAAAAAAAAAGAAAGTCAAGAAATTATTTCTTTTACCAATTTTCATTTTCACTCTATTATCAATATTTAATTTAATTTTTCAGTGATTTGTCTTTGAAAGTGAAAGTAGCTTGCTGCTGCTAAGTCGCTTCAGTCGTGTCCGACTCTGTGCAACCCCATAGACGGCAGCCCACTAGGCTCCCCGTCCCTGGGATTCTCCGGGCAAGAGCACTGGAATGGGTTGCCATTTCCTTCTCCAATGCATGAAAGTGAAAAGTGAAAGTGAGGTCGCTCAGTTGTGCCCGACTCTTCACAACCCCATGGACTGCAGCCTACCAGGCTCCTCCGTCCATGGGATTTTCCAGGCAAGAGTACTGGAGTGGGTTGCCATTGCCTTCTCTGGAAAGTAGCTTAGTTGTGTCCAACTCTTTGTGACCACATGGACTAAACGATCCATGGAATTTTCTAGGCCAGAATACTGGAGTGGGTAGCCTTTCCCTTCTCCAGCGGATCTTCCCAACCCAGGGATTGAACCAGGCTCTCCTGTGTTCCAGTTGCAGTCTTTACTGACTGAGCTATCAGGGAAGCCCTCAGGGATGTCTCTTTAAGATTTTTAAAATAACTTAGTATTTTACAAATTTAGGGATTTGGGAGGTTATACACGATTATTCTTACTTTCGGAGAGAGTACTTACTCCAGTACTCTCGCCTGGAAAATCCCATGGACGGGGGAGCCTGGTGGGCTGCAGTCCATGGGGTCGCGGAGAGTCGGGCATGACTGAGCGACCTCACTTTCACTTTTCACTTTCATGCATTGGAGAAGGAAATGGCAACCCACTCCAGTGTTCTTACCTGGAGAATCCCAGGGATGGGGAAGCCTGGTGGGATGCCATCTATGGGGTCACACAGAGTCGGACACAACTGAAGTGACTTAGCAGCAGCAGCATTCTTACTTGACAGATGAAGAAATCAAGGCCAAGTTCACAGACCCCGTGGTGACGGGAACCAGGTGTCAGGGCCCAGCACAGCACTCTTCCCGGCATTTCGTCCTGCTTTCACTCTGGCTGCCTTGCTTAGGAGACTGTTTTGAGGCTTCGTGACACCGAACCCTGACTTCTTTTTCTGGGAGGACATTGTGGGAACCGAGTGTGGGAGGGCAAGGCAGCAGTCAGACAGTGCTGAATGAGCAGAAGAGCACATTGAAAAAACAGTAAGGCGCAGTGACTGTGATGGAACGGAAAAGGTAGTTGTTTAAAAGAGCACTGCCGAAGAGTTTTCTGTTTTTTATATTTACTGTGTTTAAAAATTAATTAATTTGTTGCTTTTAGTTTTGGTTGCACTGGGTCATCACTGCAATGGGGCTTCTCTCTAGCTGCGGAGCGGGGGCCACTCTCCAGCTGTGCTGGGCCTCACTCCATGGCTGGAGTGGGGGCCACTCTCCAGCTGTGCTGGGGCCTCACGCCATGGCTTATCTTGCTGTGGCCCCTGGGCTCTGGGCCACAGGCTTCAGTCAGCTCAGTCCTCAGTCGCGTCCGACTCTGCGACCCCATGGACTGCAGCACGCCAGCTTCCCTGTCTATCACCAGCTCCTGGAGTTTACTCAAACTCATGTCCATTGAGTTGGTGATGCCATTCAACCATCTCATCCTCTGTCGTCCCCTTCTCCTCCTGCCTTCAATCTTTTCCAGCATCAGGGTCTTTCCCAATGAGTCAGTTCTTTGCATCAGGTCGACAAAATATTGGAGTCTCAGCTTCAGCATCAGTCCTTCCACTGGGATGGACTGGACTGGTCTCCTTTAGGATGGACTGGTTGGACCTCCTTGCAGTCCAAGGGACTCTCAAGAATCTTCTCCAACATCACAGTTCAAAAGCATCAGTTCTCTGGTGCTCAGCTTTCATTATGGTCCAACCCTCACGTCCATACATGACTACTGGAAAAACCATGGCTTTGACTAGATGGACCTTTGACAGCAGAGTTATGTCTCAGCTTTTTAATATGCTGTCTAGGTTCCAAGGAGCAACTGTCTTTTAATTTCATGGCTACAGTCACCATCTGCAGTGATTTTGGAGCCCACAAAAATAAAGTCTGACACTGTTTCCACTTTTTCCCCATCTATTTGCCATGAAGTGATGGGACTGAATACCATGATCTTAGTTTTTTGAATGTTGAGTTTTAGGTCAGCTTTTTTCACTCTTCTCTTTCACTTTTGTCAAGAGACTCTTCAGTTCCTTTTTGCTTTCTGCCATAAGGTTGGTGTCATCTGCATATCTGAGGTTATTGATATTTCTCCCGGCAGTCTTCATTCCAGCTTGTGCTTCATCCAGCCCAGCGTTTCTCATAATGTACTCTGCATATGAGTTAAATAAGCAGGGTGACAATATACAGTCTTGACATACTCCTTTCCCAGTTTGGAACCAGTCTGTTGGTCCATGTCCAGTTCGAACTGTTGCTTTCTGACCTGCATACAGATTTCTCAGGAGGCAATTCAGGTGGTCTGATATTCCCATCTCTTGAAGAATTTTCCACAGTTTGCTGTGATCCACACAGTCAAAGGCTTTGGCATAGTCAATAAAGCAGAAGTAAATATTTTTCTGGAACTCTCTTGCGTTTTTGATGATCCAACAGATGTTGACAATTTGATCTCTGGCTGCTCTGCCTTTCCTAAAACCAGCTTGAACATCTGGAAGTTCTTGGTGCAGGTATGGTTGAAGCCTGGCTTGGAGCATTTTGAGGCTCTGGTAGTTGCAGCGAGTGGGCTCACGCGTTGCGGCAAGGGGCCTTAGTAGTTGTGGTGCCCAAGCTCGTTTGCTGCCTGGCATGTGTTATCTTCCCAGACCAGGGACCTAACCTGTGCTCCCTGCATTGGCAGGTGGATTCTTATCTACTGCGTGACAAGGAAAGTCCTATTTACTGTTTTTTTAAGAAAAGAATTTAATTTTTCTTTTTAAATGATGTCTCTAGTAAACAGAAATAACCCATTGACATTAAAATTTTTTGTCTTTTTAAGTTAGCAATTTGACTATTAGGCAAGTTTTCTGTTAATTATAATGATAACATTATACCACGTATTAAAAAAAAAAACTTTTCTTTTTAAAAGTCTTTATTTATGTGACCACCTATGTAGTTTTCAAGAGGTTATAATTCCAGACAAAACCAAACAAAATCAAATCAGAAATGTTTTTGTATTTCTGGAGAAACTTTATTATTCATTTTGTGTACTCTGAAGTTTAGGTACATGTGAAAAATTTTTTAAATGGACTAAACATATTTAGGATTATGCAAAGATACTGAGGCTTCAGACCCTGATAGTAAATTAAGACTCTGTTAGGAAGGGGATGACAGAGGATGAGATGGTTGGATGACATCACCGACTCGATTGACGTGAGTTTTGAGCAAGCTCCAGGAGTTGGTGATGGACAGCGAGGCCTGGCTTACTACAGTCCATGGGGTTGCAAAGAGTTGGATGTGACTGAGCTGAACTGAGGATTTGCTGGACCTTAGAACTGTGACACTTGGTAGAGGGTATCTTTGGTTAGGGCCTGAAATCCAATGCAAGTCACTATTACAAGGAGTAACACAAGCGATTTCATTTTCCGTGCATGTCTGTACAGTATCACACAATAGAACAATGATCAGAGATTTAAAATGCAGAGGGAGACCATTTAACTGATGGATCAGAAGAAATTCCTTAATTAATAGTGGCAAAAGTGCTCGGGCCAATACTAGTGAGTGGTTCTCATCTGCTGCCCATTTCTGATGCTGTCCATCAACAGATAATTCATCCCATATATTCCCACCTGACTTCTTATAACCCCCTTTATAAAGATCATGCCACACAAAAGGAAAGACACAGAAATGAGTGGTTTCAGCAGAGGCTGGAGAAGAGCAGTCCCAAGATGCATGAAAAGGCAGGAGAGACTCACAGAATTAGAGCCACCTCTGGTCAGTGGGGGACAGGGGAAAACTGAGGAGAGGAAACACACGCAGAACAGTGAATTGTAAAGCAGGGTGAAGACCTGGAGAAACAGGAATGCTGAGCCCCTCCCCGTGCCCCACACCAGCCTTCAGGTCGGAAGTTTGACTGGCTTGTGCCGCGGATCAGCTGCTGTAAGGCAGCGTTCCATGGAATATGCTTAAACGTCGCGTGATGCTTCTTCCTCTGAATGCTCCACCCTGTGGTCTGGCCTTTTACAAACTGCACCACTTGCTCTGGGGAGATGGCTCAAGCCAGCACCAAAGGCTTTCTCATCCAACATGAAAATAATGAATTGTGTTTATAATTGAATTATTAGCCAATGAGGACTGCTGAGAAATGCAGCATGGCATTTCAAAAGAGCAATGTAACCTATAAAATTATACCTCCCAAAGCAAAATAGCCGATCTAACCGCACCGTGAATGTATTCTGAAAATGCTTGACAATTTAAAATTACACCAACGTGGCAAGTGTTTTCCAGACGTAGAGTGTTCGTGTTTGCATCGAAATAAATTAAAGAAAGCCCTGGCCAGCAAGGCCTTTACTTCTGGCCTCATTGCTGACCTCCACGATGTCTGTCTCCCTGAACCCTGGTAATTATAATGTCATGTGACAGTCTAACCAGCACCATCCAGATGTAAGTTTTCACCACTAATCCTCTTCATTCTTCGTGAGCTGAGATGTCAGGTTAGGTCCTCAGTCTTCTGATTCATTTCCTGGGTTTCTTATCAATCCTTTAATCCTCTGAGCTAAATATAAACATTTATCTGTATCAAGGATAAGTATACAATTTATGCTTCGCTCCCTAATGGCACAGTGAGAGAAACAGTCAGCTTCAAATCTAACGCCTGAGTTTTTTTCTCTGGCTCTCGGTCTAATTTTGATTGGGTCACATAACCCCCATGAACAGCGTCTGTTCATGTTAGATAGAGGTAATAGCCATCATAAAGAAAGGTAAGTAACGTGAAGGTGAAGACACTTTTTATACCGAGTCTTCCCCTAATCCTTCATTTCCTGCTAGTCCAGATCTGAATTAATTTTTTCCCAGACGCCTACCTACTGAATTTCTGTCTCCATGCCTGACACGTGTCCTCTCCTCAAGTTAACCTAATCAGACACCCGGACTCCCTCTCAGGGCCGTTTGCCGTGCTCTCCCCGCCATGGTGACACCAGGCTTCAGGCCCTTAGTGTCATGACTGCCAGCTTATTAACTGGTCTCCTCCCCTGTGTGTTCACTTCAGTAATCTGTCATGCTCTGCTGCTACGGTTATACCACAAATGTGATTATACCATTCTCCAGCTTCCAATTATTTAGTAAGGACTGTTTTTACATGGCATGGGGGTTGCAGCTCCAAACAGGGTCTCTTAATTTGCAATGATTAACAAAAAAAAAAAGGAAAAGAAAGAAAACAAGAGCAAACACAAAGACTGAAAGAAAGATCTTGCTCCTGGGATTAATTACCACCAGCCAGCCACATAGGCAGACCACCTGTCTGACTGACTGTATGGAAGCAGGCAATTAGGGAGCACCTCGGCCTGCTTGTTTGAAACAGCTGTCGTGGTCTGTCGACAACCCATCCCTTCATTCCCCCGACTTCCTTCCCTGGCATGCCAGGACGGAAGCTCTGTGCGCAGAGGAAGGAACCCTTTTAGCAGACAGGCTAAAGACCAGACCTTTCTGTAGTTCATCTCTTCTGAGTATCAGAAGTCAGGCATTGGCAAGAGAAATGTGTTCTTTAAACAAGTTTTCCTCAGTGGTCAAAATTGGGAGAGAAATTCTGATTGCTCTCTTTTCTGTGTGTGGTGAAGATGAGACTGGTTTGTTTATGCTAATGCTCACCATCTTAGCCCGTTAATGTGGTCTTTAGTGTCCAATAATATTATGGTTGAATCAGTACTTAAAATGTTTGTTTTTCTCAAAGGATGGTGTATGTATTTAATTTTTAGATCCCATTTATAAAATAATGTTGGCTTACTAAACTGTGTCCTTCCCACTCACTGTCAGTCATTTAATTCTAGGATTTTCCATTCTTAAGCTGTTAAATGCTATTCCTTCCTTGGCTGGCCCAAGTAAAGTTCTAAGTATGGAGATAGGTGACCTGTTTCATTAGGAGAGCCCCTGGTTACATGCAGCCCTTGGCTGAGTATAATGTTTGCCACGCTTTCTCCCCCTAAGAAGTGTAAGTACATTTTGTGCGGCGATAGGTGACCGTGCTCGTAGTTCTTTGTTTTTCAATTCCCCTCTTGAAAGGTCTAAATGTTGCTATGTTGTTTCCTACATTATCGTTGTTAGGAGATGGTCAAAGCCAGTCTGCCTCCCTTTGATTTGTCTGTTTTATTTTCAATCCAGAACCTTTTAGGAATATCTTTGTGGTTTGCAGCAAGGAGGTGGATGCCTCCTCTGACATCTCACTGAGCGCCTTAGGAAGCTGTCGGGGCGCTTTCTCTGCTTTCCTTGGAGAGACGCCCCCGCTGTGTGAGGCTGTGGCTACTGGTCTGTGTTTCAGGAAGGTTTCCACTGATTAGTGATCTTCACGTGTGTTCCTAATGCCTGCCTCTCTCTGCCCAGGGTTTTTCTTTCACACATATATGCCTACCATTACATTTTAAATCAGATTTTGGGCTTCTTGGCTTTGGAGGCATTTTCCTTCATTTGGGTCACATTTTCTTCATAGCTTTAAAATCCTTAAAGTTGCTCTTTTTTGTATGTGGTACTACAGATTTTTGTTTCTTTATGTCTGGTTGTTTCAATAGGAATTCGATATTAATGGATCTCAATTTGCCAGGGGTTGTCTTCCTCTAAATTATTGAAGAAATTTTAAAGTTTGCTCCCTTTTAAGTGCCCATTTTTTGAGTGCGTAACTGCCTTCATTATGAATTTGAATTATATTTTTATAATGTTAATTTTTGGCACTCTTTTTTTTTAACTATTCCACCTTTCACATCAGTATCAAGGCTTTTCATTGTCGTTTCTTCCTAGGCTTTATTAAAGATGCCTGAAGAGTCCTGTAATAATGTCTTCTGGCTCCTGTAAGAAAGCATTTTCAGAAGCATGATCATCCCTTAGTATTCAGACTGATCTTCTCTTTAGCTCTTGCTGTAATGTTTTTCCACTGGTCACAGGTAGGGCCTCCTCTTTCATTTTCTATTTTACTTATCTCAGAACTAGGACAAAATTATTTTTTAAACAAGAGGTTGTATTTGCAATATACCTTGCAGAGGTTAAAGGCAAATGTCACCAGGGACCCCTTGCATTCTCCTACTCCCTTCTAGTCAACCTTTGAGGAGAAAACGCACTCACAGCATGCTCAGTCCCTGTCCTACACACGCAGCCCCACGAGCACTGTTTTCTATACTTCTTGTCTTCTGAAGGCTGCTGCTACTGCTGCTAAGTTGCTTCAGTCGTGTCCGACTCTGTGCGACCCCAGAGACAGCAGCCCACCAGCCTCCCCCATCCCTGGGATTCTCCAGGCAAGAACACTGGAGTGGGTTGCCATTTCCTTCTCCAATGCATGAAAGTGAAAAGTGAAAGTGAAGTCACTGAGTCGTGTCCAACTCTCAGCGACCCCATGGACTGCAGCCTACCAGGCTCCTCCGTCCATGGGATTTTCCAGGCAAGAGTACTGGAGTGGGGTGCCATTGCCTTCTCCTCTGAAGGTTGCTATCTCTGCATAAATGCTAAGAGATGAGGATAAAGAAGCATAGAAATATCGACTCCTTTAAAATTCAGTATCTCCAAGTATAGGATTCGCTGCCCTTTTCCTATTTCCGTGAAAAACATGATAGACAGTAGAGATGTTTTTCCTTAATTTTTTTCTTTTAACTTACTTTTGGGAATCAGGACTGCTGAGTTTCGCGTTGTGTGTGGCTACACCTTCTTGCTGTTCTTATTCCAGCTCCATCAATTTTATGTTTTTTTATATCTTACAGGAAGTTTCCTGTAAGATAGTCACATCTTTTTCATTTTCCAGCTTCAGAATTGTATGGATTTTTGACATCATCAGTGTTTTTTGAAATATCTATTGAAAGTTTCAAGTAACTCTTTGTAAGGATTGCAACATAGAGACATTTTGATTCTCTTCTTTAAAATAATAATTTGCTCATAGAAGAACAAGGAGAACCTAGGCAAAAATTCTACTTCTGATGTTTCTAACCTTTCTGTAAGCTGGTATTCAGATGGGCATCTTTTTATGAAGTCTCTGGTTATTATGTGTTAGTTGGTCTAGAGGAAGGAGTTAATTATTAGTTAGTCTAGTTATAAGTCTAGAAGGAAAACTGGAACGGAGTCAGACTCGCTGAAGTCCAGTCCCGACCTGGTCATATTTGACTCTGTGTAGTTAAACATTAATTTCGAAAGCTAACACAACATTGTAAATCAACTGTATTCCAATAAAAAAAATTAAAATCAGAAGAAAAAAGTTGAAAAAGAAAAGCTAGAAAGTAAAATGAATCAAGTGACTATGTTTTTTAGACAAGCCAGTAAACTTCTGCCTCCATTTCTTTATTTACGTATTTAGATGGACATTTATAATATTTATAAATTACTTTGTACATGTTTAATTTCATGGCATTGTGGAAGTAAGTCAATGTGCTGGTTGTTGAGACTTGGTGTACTGCAATGAGTTCACTGCTAAGTCGCTTCAGTTGTGTCCGACTCTGAGCGGCCCCATAGACGGCAGCCCACCAGGCTCCCCTGTCCCTGGGATTCTCCAGGCAAGATCACTGGAGTGGGGTGCCATTGCCTTCTCCAATGCATGAAAGTGAAAACTGAAAGAGAAGTCACTCAGTTGTGCCCGACTCTCAGCGACCCCATGGACTGCAGCCTACCAGGCTCCTCCTTCCATAGGATTTTCCAGGCAAGAGTACTGGAGTGGGTTGCCGTGCTGTATTTAAATGTCTAACCTAAATCAATTTGGAAATTTTCTATGTGCATCAATTTTCAGTTTTGATTTTTTAACAAACTTCAATTTATAAGTTTTGCTGCTTTTATTCTATTTTTGTCAAAGGCATTTTCCCTTACTGAAAATTTTGTGATCAGCAGTATTGATTGAAAATAGTATGTTTCTGGTAAAGCATTTTTTTTAACCATAGGTGGCTGACACTGATGAATCTTTTTTCAATTTGTATTTTAGTGAAACTGCCCTAGGTTAGCTACAGTTTTCCAGACTTAAAAGGGAACAGGAGAAACAAAAGGTTTGACTGTGAGGTATGCTGCTGCTGCTGCAAAGTCGCTTCAGTCATGTCTGACTCTGTGCGACCCCATAGACGTCAGCCCACCAGGCTTCCCCGTCCCTGGGATTCTCCAGGCAAGAACACTGGAGTGGGTTGCCATTTTCTTCTCCAATGCATGAAAGTGAAAAGTGAAAGTGAAGTCATGGGTAAAGTTTTGCAAAGTCTGAGACTGTCCCCTCCTTCACTTGACCTTACTGTGAAGCAGGGGCCTTGAGTACTCTGGGGAAGGACTCACTCTTTGTTCACCTTGGAGAGCATCCAGACCTTTTCCTTCAGTCATTGCAGATAAAAAAAAACCTTAGTGAACTCACATCTATTGACTTTGAAATAATGGTATTGCTGTGATTCAGTTCAGTTCAGCCTTTTGAATCCAGACATTTTATATAGAGTATTTCCCTTAAATTTCATAATAGTCTCTGAAAAGTAAGTTTTGCTACATTTACTTTATAGATGAGCAGATTAAGATTTAGCTGAGGTGTGACTGTTGCCCTATGCCATGTATCTAGTTAGTGATAGAGCTGAGATTCCATCTCCAATTTTCCTCCTCTAAACTTCATGCTGATAAATATTGCTTAAATGCATCGGTTAGACTTTAGTGCTCCTGCGTGGAACAGTGACCTGACTGCAGCCGCATTCCCAAGTAGGGCTTTGTTTATCACACAGGACAAGTGCAGCACCGCTGAGGGAATGTGTCAGGGGCCCTCAGGAGCCAAGCCTCTCCTAGCCTCCTGTTATTCCATCCTCAGTAAATGACTTTCATCCTCGTTAATGCAAGACGGCTGCTCTACCTTCTGGTGTCAGGTGTGAATTCCCAGGAAAAGGATGAGCAGAGGAGAAAGGAGAACCTGTTATCTGAATTTAAAACCAGTTTTAGCTTTTATGGAAGGCTTTTACAATATGCTTCCTCTTATATCTCACTGGCCAAACCTATGCTTAACGCCATTCCAAAGGAGTCTGGGGAGTCATTTGTTAAAAATTAGATGTACTTGATATAATTTATATATAACAAAAGTGAAACAATTTGTGTGTACAGACCTATGACTTTTGGCAGATGCATACACCTGTGTAATCACTGCCCCAATCAAGATGGAAAAGTTTCCATCTTGTTGAAGCAATATTAACTGATCGCTTGGCCATTTTGAACAAAATTGAGGTTTAGTTCTGAAAGGAAGAAGGAGACAAATGGAACTAGGTGTGCAATAGGCAGCATTGTAATCTAAGGTTAAATATTAATGTGTTTAAATAATGGCTTAGAAAAGCAAAACTGAGAAAAGTAGGAAAAACACATAGGTGGGAGAAGACTTACATTATTAGTTAACCTAGCTTAAAACATGAACTGGGACAGGTTTCCCAGATCTGCTTGACTCAATTTTTAAAATATCTTTAAAGTATTTAAAAAAAATTCTTCAATGTGTCAAAACTTGTGGTTCAGATTAAGGAGGTAAATTGTGAAGAACTTTGAGATCTGCAAAGCATCATTCAAATGCAAAGAATTATCTTTTTTTCCATAGTTAGAGGTGTTTCCTTTGGAAATCATGATGAGCTTGACTTGCTGACCTGAAGTATCACAGCTGTGAAATTCAAATATAGTTTTCAAAAATATTGACTATTCAAACTGATCTCCTGTTGTTGTGCAGTTGCTGAGTTGTGTCTGACTCTTTGCAACCCAGTGAACTTGCAGAACTCCAGGCTTCCCTGTCCTTCACTATTTCCCAGAGCTTGTTTAAACTCATGTCCATTGAGTCAGTGGTGCCATACAACCATCTCATCCTCTGTCGTCCCCTTCTCCTCCTGCCTTCAGCCTTTCCCAGCGTCACGGTCTTTTCCAATGAGTCAGCTTTTCATATCAGGCGGCCAGAGCATTGGAGCTTCAGCTTCAGCATCACTCCTTCCAATAAATATTCAAGGTTATATTAAAGTAATGCTCAAAATTCTCCAAGCCAAGCTTCAGCAATATGTGAACCATGAAATTCCAGATGTTCAAGCTGGTTTTAGAAAAGGCAGAAGAACCAGAGAAGAAATTGCCAACATCTGCTGGATCATCGAAAAAGCAAGAGAGTTCGAGAAAAACATCTATTCTGCTTTATTGACTATGCCAGAGCCTTTGACTGTGTGGATCACAATAAACTGTGGAAAATTCTGAAAGAGATGGGAATACCAGACCACCTAACCTGCCTCTTGAGAAACCTATGTGCAAGTCAGGAAGCAACAGTTAGAACTGGACATGGACCAACAAACTGGTTCCAAATAGGAAAAGGAGTACGTCAAGGATGTATATTGTCACCCTGCTTGTTTAACTTATATGCAGAGTACATCATGAGAAATGCTGGGCTGGATGAAGCACAAGCTGGAATCAAGATTGCCGGGAGAAATATCAATCACCTCAGATATGCAGATGACACCACCCTTATGGCAGAAAGTGAAGAGGAACTAAAAAGCCTCTTGATGAAAGTGAAAGAGGCGAGTGAAAAAGTTGGCTTAAAGCTCAACATTCAGAAAACAAAGATCATGGCATCTGATCCCATCACTTCATGGGAAATAGATGGGGAAACAGTGGAAACAGTGTCAGACTTTATTTTGGGGGGCTCCAAAATCACTGCAGATGGTGATTACAGCCATGAAATTAAAAGACACTTACTCCTTGGAAGGAAAATTATGACCAACCTAGATAGCATATTCAAAAGCAGAGACATTGCTTTGCCGATTAAGGTCCGCCTAGTCAAGGCTATGGCTTTTCCAGTGGTCATGTATGGATGTGAGAGTTGGACTGTGAAGCAGGCTGAGCGCCGAAGAATTGATGCTTTTGAACTGTGGTGTTGGAGAAGACTCTTGAGAGTCCCTTGGACTGCAAGGAGATCCAACCCGTCCATCCTAAAGGAGATCAGTCCTGGGTGTTCATTGGAAGGACTGATGCTAAAGCTGAAACTCCAATACTTTGGCCACCTCATACGAAGAGTTGACTCATTGGAAAAGACTCTGATGCTGGGAGAGATTGGGGGCAGGAGGAGAAGGGGTTGACAGAGGACGAGATGGCTGGATGGCATCACCGATTCAATGGACATGAGTTTGAGTGGACTCCGGGAATTGGTGATGGACAGGAAGCCTGGCGTGCTGCGACGCATGGGGTCACAGAGAGTCGGACACAACTGAGCAACTGAACTGAACTGAACTGAATTTCCTTTTGGATTAACGGGTTGGATCTCCTTGCTGTCCAAGGGACTCTCAAGATTCTTGTCTAACACCACAGTTCAAAAGCATCCATTTTTCTGCCCTCAGCTTTCCTTTTGGTCCAGTTCTCACATCTGTACATGACTACTGGAAAAACCATAGCTTTACCTCTGTGGATCTTTGTCAGCAAAGTGATGTCTTTGCTTTTTAATACACTGTCTTGGTTTGTTATAGCTGTTCTTCCAGGAGCAAGCGTCTTTTAATTTCATGGCTGCACTCACCATCTGCAGTGATTTTGGGGCCCAAGAAAATTGAGTCTGTCACTGTTTCCCCTTCTATATGCCATGAAGTGATGGGACTGGAGGCCAGGATCTTAATGTTGTGAATGGTGAGTTTTAAGCCAGCTTTTTCACTCTCCTCTTTCACTCTCATCAAGAGGCCCTGTATGTCCTCTTTGCTTTCAGCCATTAGAGTGGTATCATCTGCATACCTGAGGTTATTGCTATTTCTCCCAGCAATCTTGATTCCAGCTTGTGAGTTATCCAGCCCAGCACTTCGCATGATGTGCTCTGCATAGAGGGCAAACAAGCAGGGCGACAGCATGTGCTTGATGTACTCCTTTCTCAATTTTGAGCCAGTCCATTGTTCCATGTCCAGTTCTAACTATTGCTTCTCATCCTGCATACATGTCTCTCAGAAGACAGGTGAGGTGGTATGCTGTTCTCATCACTTTAAGCATTTTCCATAGTTTGTTGTGATCCACAGTCAGACTCTTTAGTGTATTCAATAAAGCAGAAGTAGTTTTTTTTTTTTTTTAATTCCCTTGCTATTTCTGTGATCTAATGGATGTTGGCAATTTGATCTCTGATTCCTCTGCCTTTTCTAAATCCAGCTTGTACATCTGGAAGTTCTTTGTTCTTATACTGTTGAATGCTGGCTTGAAGGATTTTGAGCATTACCCTGCTAACATGTGAGATGAGTGCAAGTGTGTGGTAGTTTGAGCATTCTTTGGCATTGCCTTTGTTTGGGATTGGAATGAAAACTGACCTTTTCCAGTCCTGTGGCCACTGCTGAGTTTTCCCAATTTGCTGGCATATTGAGTACAGCACTTTCACAACATCATCTTTTAGGATCTGAAACAGCTCAACTGGAATTCCATCACCTCCAGTAGCTTTGTTCGTAGTGATGTTTCCTAAGGCCCGCTTGACTTCACACTCCAGGATGTCTGGCTCTAGATGAGTGACCACATTCATTTGTAGTTATCCAGGTCATTAAGACCTTTCTTTGTATAGTTCTTCTGTGTATTCTCTGCAGAAGGAAATGGCAAACCACTGCAGTATCCTTGCCTGGAAAATCCCATGGACAGAGGAGTCTGGTGGGCTAAGGTCCATGTGGTCACAAAGAGCTGGGCATGACTGAGTGATTAACACTGCAACACTTCTCTGTGTATTCTTGCCACCTCTTGTTAATCTCCCTAGTTTCTGTTAGGTCTTTGCCAGTTTCATCCTTCCTTGTGCTCATCTTTGCCTGAAATGTTCCCTTGGTATCTACAGTTTTCTTGAAGAGATCTCTAGTCTTTGCCATTCTATTGTTTCCCTCTATTTCCTTTCATTGTTTACTTAAGACTTCATGTCGTCTTGCTGTCCTTTGAAACTCGGCATTCCCTTTTGCTTCTTCTTTTCTCAGCTATTTGTAAGGCCTCCTCAGGCAACCACTTTGCCTCCTTTCATTTCTTTCTCTTTGGGGTGGTTTTGGCCACCACGTCCTATACAATGTTACCAACCTCCGTCCATAGTTCTTCAGACACTCTGTCTACCAGATCTAATCCCTTGAGTCTATTTGTCATCTCTGCTGTGTAATCATAAGGGATTTGATTTAGGTCACACCACTAGGTCTAGTGGTTTTCCCTACTTTCTTCAATTTAAGCCTGCATTTTGCAATAAGGAGTTTATGATCTGAGCCACAGTCAGCTCCCTGTCTTGTTTTTACTGACTGTATAGAGCTTCTCCATCTTCAGGTGCAAAGAATATAATCAATCCGATTTTGGTGTGGACCATCTGGTGATGTCCATGTGTAGAGTCCTCTCGTGTTTTGGAAGAGGGTGTTTGCTACGTTCTCTTGGAAAAACTCTGTTAACCTTTGTCCTGTTTCATTTTGTACTCCAAGACCAAACTTGCCTGTTATTCCAGGTATTTATTGACTTCCTACTTTATATTCAATCCCCTGTGATGAAAAGGACCTTTTCTTAGTGTTAGTTCTAGAAGGTCTTATGAAAGTGAAAGTGAAATTGCTCAGTCTTGTCCCACTGTTTGCGACCCCATGGACTGTAGTCTACCAGGCTCCTCTGTCCATGGGATTCTCCAGGCAAGGATACTGGAGTGGGTTGCCATTTCCTTCTCCAGGGGATCTTCCCAACCCAGGGATCGAATCCAGGTCTCCCACATTGCAGGCAGACGCTCTACCCTCGATTCCCTGGAGAAGGACAAACTGGGATCATTCTATTGTTTTTGAGATTGCACCCAAGTACTGCATTTGGACTCTTCTGTTGACTATGTGGGATGATTTAACTGATTAATGGCCTATGAATCAAGGCAGTATGTAGCTCCAGGCAGAGATAATTTTATATTTACATTATTATCAGCTCTTTGAAATTTGAATAACAACACTAAATTTATAATTTCCTGAAACTGTTAGAATATATGTACACTTACGGTTAATGAACTCTTATATGATTTCCCAGTTGTATGTGTATGTGTGTGTGTGTGTGTGTATGCACGCGCACGCGCGTGTGCTTAGTTACTCAATCATGTCCGACTCTTTGTGATCCCATGAACTGTAGACCGCCAGGCTCCTCTGTCCATGGCATTCTCCAGGCAAAAATACCGGAGTGGGTGCTGCAGGGAGTCTTCCCAACCCAGGGATCGAACTCAGGTCTCCCACAGGCAGATTCTTTACCATCTGAGTCACCAGGGAAGCCCTCCTAGTTGCATAGTTATTTCAAATCTTGGCAGTCTTCTATTTAATGTGAAATACAAATTTATTTTGAGAAATTTCACTTTATATAAAAATACTGAGCTTTCATAGTATTTAGAAAGACCATTTTTTAATTCTCTCTTTTGAGAATAAAACTCTCTCCTGAAATATACCTGCTGGAATCAGTTGCAAAAGGTTAGAAATCAAAACTTATTGTGAGATCTTGGGGACACTCTGAAACCAGTGCCTTTGATTGCTCGCTACGCAGGATCTGTAAAGAGACGTGATCATTTGTAATATTTTTTGCTCTCAGTTTTGTCAGAGCACTGCTGTGGACTCAGCATCTGTCCCAATGTGGCCCTTTTCTGTAAGCAGTTACCAATGGCAAAGAACACTAGTCTTTTTTGAAAATAAATGTATCTAGTCATCCACAGCAGTCACTTCTTCTGGCCTATTACCTTTTTCGTTAAAAGATTATTTAGTATTATTTTAAACTAAAGTCTTTGTTGTTTTGTTTATAAAATTTCCAGGTTGGATTCAGCCTTGGCTTTGTTGGTCCTTGGGGAGGCTGCCAGATTAAACATAGCCTGTTTGAAAGCATTCATGGACCTAATGAGAGATTTTCTGTTAAGCATTATGTCTGTTCAAAATCAGGTAAGAGTATATTGTTAATGAAGGTGCACAAAAAGACCTAAATTGAAACAAATTTTACTTCTGACCCTATTTTAATTGTACATTATATTAGGACTTATAATGATCATGAAGGAAAGTGAAAGTGTTAGTTGCTCAGCCATGTTTGACCCTTTGGGACCCATAGACTGTGGCCCGCCAGGCTCCTCTGTCCATGGGATTCTCCAGGCAAAATTACTGGAGTGGGTAGCCATTCTTTTCTCCAAGGATCTTTCCAACCCAGGATCAGACCCAGGTCTCCTGCATCGCAGGCAGGTTTTTTACTGTCCAAGCCAACAGGGAAGCTCCCATAATGAGCCTGACTTTGTAACAATAATTTTGGTTAAATGTGAAAGTAAAGCATGTTTACTGTACATCCCAGAATAAACAGATAGATAGAGACACAGAGATAGTACATTATACTCACATGCACACATGCAGGCACCCAGGAGGAATTTTTAAATTTTATTAGCAGACATGGGATCAGATAGTCATGGTTTAGTTTCCTGTTTAAAAAAATTTGTCATTACATATTATTAAGATTTATTAATACATTTTAGTGAGGATGAGGTAACTGTTTCTCTGTTGTTGAACTTTGAGCTTATTTCTGATTCAGTGAATTGCATCATTCACAGTTCTGTTCAGTCGCTTAGTCGTGTCCAACTCTTTGCAACCCCATGGACTGCAGCATGCCAGGCTTTCCTGTCCATCACCAACAACGATTCACATCTAATTACAAATAATATTGAACTGATATTCTCATACAAAAAAATCTCCACCTGCATTTACGGATGTTTCCTTAGAATAGATTTGTTGCCAAATGATAGACTCCATACTTTCTCCTAATCCCCTTACAGCAGCTGTTCAAATTCCTCTCCGGAAGATATGACTCTTTTGCATTCTTATGAAAAAATATATAAAAGTGTACATACAAATTGAGCTATATACAAAACAGATTCTTTTACAATATGAAATGGAGAATAGTATCTCATTGGATTAATTGACAATCCATTGATTACTAAGGAAATTGAAATGTTGTACTTTATATACTTTTTAGTAATTTTTTATTTTTTGAACCTTGTCTCATGCAATCTACCCATGGAATACTTGCTTTTAATGAGCACATTTTAGAAGTGTTAGTTGATTATGGTCTTGTAACAACTCAATAAAAATTGAAGATATTTCTTATAAGTATGGTATATAGTTCTCATTATGACAGAACATACTTTGATTCTATAATAGCTATTTTCTCATTTTAGGATAAAAGCTGCGAGGTAGATGATTTTTCCTGGGCCCAGAATGTAGTCTCCATATACATAAAAATTCTTGCAGAAATCTGCTTATATGCGACCAATTCTGTTTTGAGAAAGACTGCTTTAGTTGGTTTCTGTGACTGTGAAAGTCCACAGAATGATGTTTTACTTGTGGGCAAATCACCAGAAGAGCCAGAATTGAGGGAAACAAGCATTTCGGGTCTTTTGGAATATTTCTCTTCAGAAACATCAGATTGTTGTGAGTAAACTGTTTTTCAACAGTTGAGAAATATTTTTTCTTGAGAAATATTTCTAATATATCTCTTTATATATGATAATCTTTTTTATGTACAAAAAGTTAACATTTTGAAGTGGGAAGGTAATGTCAAATTTACTAAAACTTTCTACAAATTTAGGAAGTCTATTGTATAAGATGGAAACTTCTGATCAATAATTTTAAAACAGCTGAAATGTACCCTAGAGCTTGTTGATTGCTGGTTCAAGTTATATTCCTTGGAAACAGGAGATGGCCTTAGGAAAAGTTGTAGAACGTGTGTAGCATTTGTTTTGCTCTTGTTCCGTTGGGCCTTCTCATCCGTCTTCTCCATTGCTTTCACTGTTTCTCTTGTTCTTCCCAGACCCCAGAGTGTTTCTCTTTAATCACTCAGATATTATAGTTCATTCTTCACTTCTCGCATTTCATGCTCAAAATGTACCTGACTTGTGTCTCAAGACTTGTTTATTTTTCTACTATTGCCTATGCATATTATTAGAATAAAATGCTTCTGTTTTTAAAAGGGCATGTCAGGGACAATATAATTCAAAAGTGTCCTTTCAGGTTAACTAGCACTCTTCTTTACGAATATCATGTAGTCCATAGTCTATATGTTATTATAGTTTCTTAGGGATATGTCTCTAGCTTCCATTAAGTCTTAAGATAATCGAGATTGGAGAATCATGTCTGAACTGTATTCATATTAACCCGTATTTACCATGGTATTTAGTACAGAATAGGTGGGCAATAATGATAGCGAGTCTATTATGTAATTAAATAAATCACTGAATTTCAAAGATAATTGCAAGATAAGGAGGCAAATTCATTGATTTTGAACATATGTGAATATAATTTTAAACAGTAAGACCTTAGTCACAGATAGTTTCTTTCTCAAGAACTTGCTTGCTATTTTGAAAGTACTTTCAATATAGTTCTGGTTTAAACAGTAGATTGAAGCTGACTTTGAAGTGTAATGTATTTGACTTTTGCCTGCCTTTTAGGAAGATGATGCTTATTTTTCACTAGTGCCAATTTTAAACAGATTTTAAGTTAACGGATGAATTATCCTTCTCCCTTGTTTATCGTATCGATCAAGTGTAGGTATTCACTTCTCTCACTGTTCACATTGTTTGAAATATTTAGAATGGTCAGAAGTCTTCCTATATAGCAGCAGCTCAACAGATGATTTTTAACTTGCCCCCGCATAGATTCATGTAAAACTTTGGGGCCTTCAGTTTTTTCCCAAGTGTGTAGAATTAGTTCTTTCTGCTCTTCCACTGCTCTGTTCAGTGATGGGTCCAGAAGACAGCCTTCCATTGTAGGATCTGTACTTTTGGAAGCTTCTTGGCCTCCCTCTGACCATGGCCTCTGAGCTCTGGTAAAACCTCACAGTGGTAGGGTATTTCTGTGGATCCTAGAAGTTTTCCTCTTTTTAGCGATCTGATATTTTTTTTCAGCAGATTGATGATTTCAGTGCATTTATTTGTTCACTGTTGATCTTTCTTTGAAGCTTCTTATCATCTCCCAGTGACTTTGATAGCATAGGAATAGAATATGGGTGACTTCTTGGAAGAGATTTTTGCTTTTCCATTTTTTATTTACAACTTCATATTCCTCATCCCCCTGAGCAATACACCCCAAATCTTCCTAGCTCAAATATTGGTCATGTCCCCTATAATCGTTTCTCTACCGGGAGCGGACCTGTTGAGATTTTTCTGGCAGTTGTGTGTGCTTTTTTCCTCTGAGCAGTGTTTATGGAGAATGATCGGTGAGCTTGGACTTGCCAAGGTTAGTCATCCTTGGGCATTGCTTTCTCTTCTTTGTGAATCTGAATGAGCACACTTGTTTCTGGTTGGTATGAACTCAAACCAGCGGAAGAGTATGACATCCAAGAAACAGCAGATTCTGACATGTGTCCCTAGGTGACATCACTGCCTAGATACTTGTACTGTAACTGATAGTCTCATGAAGGTATATATTTTAATTCTGTCCTGAATAACTCCTGTAGGAATGTCTAAGTTTCATTATTGGTATAATGTACAATGTGGATCTATCCATCTGTAGTGTTATAGATCAAAGAGCCGTCTCTACAGATCACATGGAGTCAGCATTTTATTCTTAAATGACAATAAAATAGACAGAGAGAAGGCAGTTTCTAACAGACTGAGGTCTGGGTCTGAAGGAGGTGCCCTGAGGCCATGGGTGACTCTTCTGCTTTCGCTGATGTTTTTCTTATGCTTATACTTGGACTTAGCATTGAAATAATTAAATAGCATTTTACCAATATTTTCTCAACCCAAGTGGGAAAATAGATGTTTCGAGCTGTGGAATACCTTTAAAGATTCTATCAGCAGTAAAGAGGAGAGACATACCGAAGTTGCTTCCTCTGCAGTCAAAAGTCAATACATTTTCTTTGGCATCAAAGTTGTACAAGCCATAAGTAATACTAGTGGTGTTTGCCTCATTAACGATTCTGAGTATTTTGAAATCATCAGTACTTAAAGCACCTTTGTGATTTCTTGTCGGGAGTGTTTAAGGCAAGTTGGTGATGATTGTTTTGCTAAAGATGTCTCAAGAGTGTCAGACAATCCTGCGCTTTTCTTCTTCGTCCCTATCAGAATCGGAGAATGTACTTCTGCTGGACATAAGGTTTAGGCCTCTTCCTTGCGCTCGCACTGAGTGCTTGGTCTTCCTGCATCGGTCAGCGCTGTGAAAAGTCATCGCTTTACATGTCTGCTCACATGCATAGTCAAATAGATCACCAAGGGATAGGGCTCACTATTTCTGTCGATGTGTTTCGTTATGACTTGATTCTCTGTAGTGTCGCTGATTGATTTTCCCACAGAGGGAGAATGATTCTGTCTGGGTTGCCCTGGTTGCATGATTGTCGATAATGATCACCACTTCTATCCGATCACTTAAGATAGATGCCTCCGGAAGGAATGTCATCTGGGCAGACCTTGTCAGCATGATTGCTGGAGAGGATAGGACTGTCTTTTTGGAAAGTGACACAGAGAACAAGGAGTGCTTCTTTATTTAATTGAAAATAACTTGATTTTTCTCATAATTTTCCCTTCAAGTAAGTAGATCTTTTGTTTAGAGTGAAAGAATCCATTCTGGAGTCATACAGATTTGCATTTCAGTTCTGTCACTTGTATCTCAAAATTCTAGGTCAAATTATCTAATCTTTTGATTGGATTTCTTTACTTCGTAATTAAGATAAAAATACTATTCTTATCATGAGGCTTTTTGTAAGAAAAAAACTATGGAAACATATACGTACTTGGCATAATAACTCATGGATAGTAAAGGTCCAACGGATATTAATAGGTTTTTCAGTTGCTAGTGCAGTTAATGATGTTGAGAAGTCAGTGAGGAAGGGTTTTTTCCTAATGCTTACTCCCTTATACACTTTCTATCTGGGAATTCTTTTTTATTTACTTAAAAGATATAAATGACGCTGCAAAACATTTAAGAATATTATCAATGGCCCTTTTATGAATGAATCAGGCAGTATTCTTATGAGCCACTTTTGTGTAAAGCCCTTAATATAAACAGACTCTTCAAATCGTGGTTTTGTGAGGACAATGTTATAGGAAACTAATAACTTCCATTGAGTTAATTTCCTGTCGATCTGACCCGGTGCAGGTGCAGAACCTGAAACATTTCGAGGAATGGATGGCTACTTAGCATGTGCCTTTTTTATTCTAAGGTTTTATGTCAGACACACTTATCATAGAGTCGCATATCTGTTAATTCTAGACTGAGGTCTCTGGCCAGTGACAGAAGTGCTGAGCTTTCACGATTTGGGTTGAATAGAAATTTCTATGTATGGTTATAAATACCACCTCTGAATTTAACATCTGGTTGAAACTCCAAGTGTCTGACTTGTAGGATTCCCTTCATGGAGGACCATCCTCTACACCTTCTGCTATGGACTGAACTGTGCCCCTCAAGCCTCAAAATTCATATGCTGAAATCACAACCTGCAACGTGAGTGTATTTGGAGATAGGGCCTACAAGGGGGTAACTCAATAAGGTCATGCTACTGCGGCCCTGATGTGACGGAACCAGTGTCCTTATAAGAAAGACACTGGAGAGCTCACTCTCCGCTGGGTCGGACACAGTGAGAAAGCAAGCCGTCCCAAAGCCAGGAAGAAAGCCCTCGTGGTATACGCAGTCAGGCGGCACCTTGACCTCAGGCATCTCAGCCTTCAACACCACGAGAAAGTAAACTTCTGTTGCTGAAGGCCTCCAGTCCGCGGCTCTTCGTTACGGCAGCCCAGGCAGGCTACTGCACTTCCCAGTGGTGGTCAGCTGTCGGCAGGTTGAAGGTCATTGTTGGAAAAAAGGCCTTGCATATACCTAGAAAAGACAGTTTTGAACTGGAAAGCTATGAGGGAAGTTGAAAAATGTTAATTTATTTAAACACACAGAATTTTTGCCTATTGAAATTATGACTTTGAAAAACACTTTGTCCTGATGGGTAACAGAGTAATAATCATAATGGATATTTGCGAAGTTCTTACTATGTGTCAGACATTGTTCTAGGCATGTAGCATGCGTCACCTAACATATTTATCATTATAACAAGACTGGATTGCAGATATTCGTAGTATCCCCTTTCGATAGATAAGAAAACTGAGGCACTCGGTCTTTATTTTTCCAAGGAAACTTAGTAAACGGCACAGGTGAGACTTAGTCTAGGCACTCTGTCTTCAGGACCTGCACTGATAGCTGCCTCATGGTGCTGTGCTAGCTACGCTATCTGACCCTCTGAGTGAAGTGGAAAAAAAGAAACAATCCACGTGCATGTTGAAGAATATGGAAAAGATGGCTGAGAACTTCTGTCTGACAGTCCTTGTCCTACAGCAATGCTTACAAAAGCGTTTTCAGACTTTCTGTTGTGTGAGTCCTTATGGCCAAGATAAACTCCTGGACCTTGTTTCAGAAATTTGGATTGAAAATCCTAAAAGTAGAATCCAGGAACAATCTGTATTATTAAACCACTTCTGACACTATATTTTGAGATTTTGCTGTAGGTTCAGTTCAGTTCAGTCACTCAGTCGTGTCTGACGCTTTGCGACCCCATGGACTGCAGCACACCAGGCCTCTGGGTCCATCACCAACTACCAGAGTTCACTCAAACTCATGTCCATTGAGTCGGTGATGCCATCCAACCATCTCATCCTCTGTCGTCCCCTTCTCCTGCCCTCAATTTTTCCCAGCATCAGGGTCTTTTCAAATGAGTCAGCTCTTCGCATCAGATGGCCAAAGTATTGGAGTTTCAGCTTCAACATCAGTCCTTCCAGTGAACAACCAGGACTGATCTTCTTTAGGATGGACTGGTTGGATCTCCTTGCAGTCCAAGGGACTCTCAAGAGTCTTCTCCAACACCACAGTTCAAAAGCATCAATTCTTCAGCGCTCAGCTTTCTTTATAGTCCAACTCTCACATCCATAAATGACCACTGGAAAAACCATAGCCTTGACTAGACGGACCTTTGTTGATAAAGTCATGTCTTTGCTTTTTAATATGCTGTCTGGGTTGGTCAAAATTTTCCTTCCAAGGAGTAAGCGTCTTTTAATTTCGTGGCTTTGGTCACCATCTGCAGTGATTTTGGAGCCAAAAAATAAAGTCTGACACTGTTTCCATTTCCCCATCTATTTGTCATGAAGTGATGGGACCAGAGGCCATGATCTTCGTTTTCTGAATGTCGAGTTTTAGCCAGCTTTTTCACTCTCCTCTTTCACTTTCATCAAGAGGCTGTTTAGTTCCTCTTCACTTTCTGCTATAAGCATGGTGTCATCTGCATATCTGAGGTTATTGTTATTTCTTCTGGCAATCTTGATTCCAGCTTGTGCTTTCTCCAGCCCAGCGTTTCTCATGAGGTACTCTGCATAGAAGTTAAATAAGCAGGGTGACAATCTACAGCCTTGATGTACTCCTTTTCCTATTTGGAACCAGTCTGTTGGTCCGTGACAATGCTTTTCCTACTTGTTACAGACCTTTATGCCTCCAGCCAGCTAGTCCTTATAGTTTATGCTTTATATAAAACATTACAAAGAGGGAAAGCCAGCTCTGTGTTACACACTGTTTGAATATAGTGTGTAGTGTATACACTATCTATGCCATATTCTATGTTCCTACTTTGGTTTTCAGAGTGATAAAAGAATAGCTTTTTAATAAGCCCTGATTATCTGAACTCTGTTCTATGAAAGTAAGACTTGGAGGTGGTCTGTCTGGGGAGAGACTGGCAGCAGACCCGGGTTCAGTGTGTCTCATGGAAGAAACAGGCAGCGAGTGATCGAATCATGACACCACAGCGCAGTAAGGGCCTCATCAGCCGTGCAGTCCTCAGCTGGCGCACATCCAGGCCACTGCAACAGTGCATGGCTGCCTTCTGCTCAGAAGCCAGCTGAGGCTTGAATTCCCTGTCTCCCCAAACGGGGCATTCCAGCTTGGAACCCTGCGAAGGATTCTTCCTTATATTACAGTGAAATCTACCTTTCCGTGTTTTCCAAACTTTTGCTTAAATTTTGCTTCCCAGAGGCAACCAGAAATAGTCTGTTCCATTCCTCACATGCAGCCCTTCAGATATTTGAAGACAGTTGCCTTAGTTCTCTTTCTCCATCTCCACTCTCTCATCAAACCCTATGTCTTTGCTTACTGCTCCTATGTTAACGTTTTGTAATGAATGAAAAGCATATTTTAAATATGGTTTATAATTAACATACATTTGCTGGAACGTGGTAGTGTTGTTAATTTTGTCTGAATTTGTAGTAATTTATCCTAGTTTAAAGTATGAGGTGAAGACAGGTAGGTCCCAAGTATTTTTCCATTCAGTGTTGTCTCAGAACAGAAAAAAGTAAATATGACATTTTTGCCTTTCATTCTTTTGTTGAGAATTATTTTCCTAAGTTGGTTCTACAGTGATGATAGTGAATGAAATACATGTCACAGCTGTAAAATAACTTAGGGAAAAAAACATTAGCACAGAGTAATATTTCCTCTTTAAAAAGTAAATGAAAGTTAATTGGATTCTTAGAACCAATTGAAACTTTTAATGATAGTCTATTAAATCTTCAATATACCTCTTACCTTGGTGAAGGTTATCCACAAAAATACTCAGTAATATGGTTATGATTTATACATGAAAAGTATTTAACTCCTTTAATAACCCAAGTACAGGTTAGCCATCAAATTCAGACAAATATAGAATTATAATTATAGTCCTGGTTATATTAATATATATGCAAGGCAGTTAGACAAATGTATCTATGTGTATTTTTAATTTTATTTTATTGTGGGAAAAGCACTTAACATGATACCTACCTTCTTAGAATTTTACATATACAATGTGCTATTGTTGACTATAGGTACAGCATGGTAAACCAGTTCTCTAGAGCTTATTCACGTTGCTTGACTGAAACTTTATGTCTCTTGATTAGTAACTCCTCATGTCTCCTTTCCCTTGCCTCTGGAAACCGCAACTTCACTCTTTGACTTTATGAGCATGGCTGCTTCACATGCCTCCTATAAATGAAATCATGCAGAGTTTTGTCTTTCAGTGACTGGCCTACTTTGTTTCACATAATGGCCCCAAGATTCATGTGTGTTGTTACATATGGCAAAACGTCCTTCATTTTTACAGCTGGATAGTGTTCCACTGCAGAAACGTACCACAGTTTCCTTGTCCACTCATCTCCTGATGGACATTAAAGTTGTTCCTATCTCTTGGTGACTGTGAGCAGTGCTATGCTAAAGATAAGAGTGAGTATCTCTGTACTAAATGAAAGAACTGTGTATCCTTCCCTTTGGATATATATAGCCATAAGTGGGATTGCTGGATCACATGGTAATTCTATTTTTATCTTTTTGAGGAACATTCAAACTTTTACATAGCACCTGTTAACATGTTTCTTCAAGAAAATTAGAGATAGCAAGGGAACATTTCATGCAAAGATGGGCTCAATAAAGGAAAGAAATGATATGGACCTCTAACAGAAGCAGAAGATATTAAGAAGAGGTGGCAAAAATACACAGAAGAACTGTACAAAAAAGATCTTCACGACCAAGATAATCACGATGGTGTGATCACTCACCAAGAGCCAGACATCCTGGAATGTGAAGTCAAGTGGGCCTTAGAAAGCATCACTACGAACAAAGCTAGTGGAGGTGATGGAATTCCAGTTGAGCTATTTCAAATCCTGAAAGATGATGCTGTGAAAGTGCTGCACTCAATATGCCAGCAAATTTGGAAAACTCAGCAGTGGCCACAGGACTGGAAAAGGTCAGTTTTCATTCCAATTCCAAAGAAAGGCAATGCCAAAGAGTGCTCAAACTACCACACAATTGCACTCATCTCACAACACTAGTAAAGTAACGCTCAAAATTCTCCAAGCCAGGCTTCAACAGTACATGAACCTAGAAATTCCAGATATTCAAGCTGGATTTAGAAAAGGCAGAGGAACCAGAGATCAAATTGCCAACATCCACTGGATCATTGAAAAGGCAAGAGAGTTCCAGAAAAACATCTACTTCTGCTTTATTGACTATGCCAAAGCCTTTGACTGTGTGGATCACAGTGAACTGTATAAAATTCTTCAAGAGATGGGAATACCAGACCACCTGACCTGCCTCTTGTGTAATCTGTATGCAGGTGAAGAAGCAACAGTTAGAACTGGACATGGAACAACAGACTGGTTTCAAATAGGGAAAGGAGTACATCAAGGCTGCATATTGTCACCCTGCTTATTTAACATATGCAGAGTACAGGATGAGAAACGCTGGGCTGGAAGAAGCACAAGCTGGAATCAGGATTGCTGGGAGAAATATCAATAACCTCAGATATGCAGCTGACATCAGCCTTGTGGCAGAAAGCAAAGAAGAACTAAAAAGCCTGTTGATGAAAGTGAAAGAGAATAGTGAAAAAGCTGGCTTAAAACTCAACATTCAGAAAACTAAGATCATGGTATCCAATCCCATCACTTCATGGGAAATCACTGCAGATGGTAACTGCAGCTATGACATTAAAAGATGCTTGCTCCTTGGAAGAAAAGCAATGACCAACCTAGACAGCATATTAAAAAGCAGAGACATTAACTTTGCCAACAAAGGTCCATCTAGTCAAGGCTATGGTTTTTCCAGTAGTCATGTATGGATGTGAGTGTTGGACCATAAAGAAATCTGAGAGCCGAAGAATTGATGCTTTTGAACTGTGGTCGTAAATAGTCAGACAGAACTGAGCAACTGAACTGAACTGAACTGAACAGTTGCCATGTTACATTCCCACCAGCAGTAATTTTTCTTCCCATTTGAGTCAACACATGTTGTGTTTGCTTTTTGTGGATAATGGCCACCCTGACGCGTGTGAGGTAGTATCTCATTGCAGTTTTAATTTGCATTTCCCTGATGACTCTTAACATTGAGTGGTTTTGTTTTGTTTACCTATTGACCATTTGTTTATCTGTTGAAGTCCTTTGTTCATGGTGATACATCTTTATGAAAGTTATTTTCAGTTCTTTGTCAGGTAAATCATATAGTGCTATCTCACTGAGATTTGTTTCTGGAGTTTTTTTTTTCTTTTGTTTGGAATTCTTTGCTCAGTTATTCAGTGAAGAGATATATTACCGAATCAGGGCATCCCCTTGACTCTGAATTCAGTGTTGGCTGTCTTTGTGTACTTTTGGCTGCACTGGGCGTCAATCGTGGCTCACAGGGCTCTTCCTGGTGGCGCGCGGCGTCTCCAGCTGTGGCGTCCGTTCAGGTGCCGTGATCATAGCTCTTTGACTCCTGTCACTCTTCTCTCTCACCCTCATCAAGGCGCTGTTTAGTTCCTCTCCTCTTTCTGCCATAAGAGTGATGTCATCTGCAGAGCTGAAATTGTTGATGTTTCTCCCAGCACTCTTGACTCCAGCTTGAGATCCATCCAGCTCGGCATTTCGCATGATGTACTCTGCATAGAAGTTAAATAAGCAGGGTGACCATATGCAGCTGTGGCATACTCCTTTCCCGATATTGAGCCAGTCTGTTGTTCCTTGTCCCGTTCTACTCTTGGTTCCTGAGGTTTCTCGCATACAGGTTTCTCAGGAGACAGATAAGAATTTTCCATCTCTTTAAGAATTTTCTATAGACGACTGTTGTGATCCTCAGAGACTTTCATGTAGTCAGTGAAACAGAAGGAGATGTTTTTCCAGAATTCCCTTGCTTTCTCCATGATCCAGCAAATATTGGCAATTTGATCCCTGGTTCCTCTGCCCTTTCCTAAATCCAGCTTGTAATTTGGAAGTTCTTGGTTCACATACTGCTGAAACATAGCTTGAAGGGTTTTGAGCTTGTGAAATGAGGATATTTGTATGGTAGTTGCTAAAGCTGAAACTCCAGTACTTTGGCCACCTCATGCTAAGGGTTGACTCATTGAAAAAGACCCTGATGCTGGGAGGGATTGGGGGCAGGAGGAGAAGGGGATGACAAAGGATGAGATGTTTGGATGGCAATACTGACTCGATGGACATGAGGTTTTTTTTTTAATATAAATTTATTTATTTTAATTGGAGGCTAATTACTTTACAATATTGTACATGAGTTTGAGTAAACTCCAGAAGTTTGTGATGGACAGGGAGGCCCAGCGTGCTGTGATTCATGGGGTCGCAAAGAGTCGGACACGACTGAGCGACTGAACTGAGCTGTATGGTAGTTAGGCTGTTTGGCATTGCCCTTCTTTGGGATTGAAATGAAAGCGGAGTTTTTCCAGTCCTATGTTTCCCAAATTTGCTAATGTAAATTTGGTGCAACACTTTAGCAGCACTTTAATCTTTTAGGATTTGAAATATCTCAGCTGCAATTCTATCACTTCCACTAGCTTTTTTTGTAATACAGCTTCCTAAGGCCCACATGACTTCACACTCCAGAATGTCCAGCTCTAGGTGAGTGACCACACCATTGTGGTCATCTGTCATTAAGACCTCTTTTGTACAGTTCTTCTGTGTATTCTTGCCACCTTTTCTTAATCTCTTCTGCTTCTGTTAGGTCCTTACCATTTCTGTCCTTTATCATGCCTGTCCTTGCATGAAATGTTCCCTTGATATCTCCAATTTTCTTGAAGAGATCTCTAGTCTTTCCCAGCCTATTGTTTTCCTCTATTTCTTTGCATTGTTCATTTAAGAAGGCCTTTTTATCTCTCCTCGCTGTTCTCTGGAACTCTGCATTCAGTTGAGTCTATCTTTCCCTTTCTCCTTTTCTCAGGTATTTGTGAGGCCTCCTCAGCCAACCACTTTGCCTCCTTGCGTGTCATTTCCTTTGGGATGGTTCTGATCACCACCTCCTATACAATGTTACAAACTTCCGTCCGTAGTTCTTCAGGCACCCTCTCTACCAGATCTAGTGTCTTGAATATGATTTGTCCCTTCCACTGTATAATCATAAGCAGTTTGATCTACATCGTACCTGAATGGCCTAGCGGTTTTCCCTACATTCTCCATTTCTAAGCCTGAACTTTGCACGATCGGAGCCACTGTCAGCTCCAGGCTCGTTTTTGCGTGCTCTATAGAGCTTCTACATCTTTGGCTGCAAAGGACGTAACCTATCTGGTTTGGGTGTCGGCCATCTGGTACTGTCTATGTGTAGAGTTGCCATTTGGGCTGTTGGGAAAGGGTGTTGGCTATAACTAGCATGTTTCCTCGACAAAACTCTGTTAGCCTTTGCCCTGTTTCATTTTGTACTCCAAGGACAGACTTGCTTGTTTTTCTGGTTATCTCTCTGTCTCGCTCTCTCTCTTTTTTTTTTGCATTCCAATCCCCTATGATGAAAAGGGCACCTTTTTTGATGTCAGTTCTAGAAGGTGTTGTATTGATAGGTCTTCTTATAACTGGCCAACCTCAGCTTCTTCAGCATCAGTGGGTGGGGCAGACACTTGGATTACTGTGGTATTGAATGGTTTGCCTTCGAATTCAAGTCAGATCATTCTGTCTTTTTTGAGATTGTACCCAAGTACTTTACTTCAGACTCTTTTGTTGACTATGAGGGCTACTCCATTTCTTCTAAGGGACTCTTGCCCACAGTAGTAGATGTAACAGTCATCTTAATTGAATTTGCCCATTCCTGTCCATTTTACTTCACTGATTCCTAAGATGTTGGTGTTCACTCTTGCCATCTTCTGCTTGACCACATCCAACTTACTTTGCTTCTGGGCCTGACATTCCAGGTTCCTATGCTGTATTGCTCTTTGCAGCATCGGGCTTTGCTTTCACCCCCACACACGTCCATATCCAGGCCCTGTCTCCCCGGTGGCCCAGCCGCTTCGCTGTTTCTGGAGTCACGTTGATAATCGCTCTCTGCTCTTCCCTAGTAGCATGTTGGACACCTTCCAAAATGGGGGGCTCACCTTCTGGTGTCATATCTTTCTGCCTTTTCATATGTCGAGGGAGGTCTCCAGGCATGGGTACTGGAGTGGGTTGCCGTTTCCTCCTCCAGTGGACGGACCATGGTTTGTCAGCACTCTTCACTGTGACCTGTCCATCTTGGGTGGCCCTGAACGACAGGGCTCAAAGCTTCCCTGAGTTACACAAGCCTCTTCACCATGATAAGGCTGTGATCCATGAAGAGGCCTGTTACTATTGAGGACATCTCCAATTCCATTTAAGAACAATTCTGTTAAAAAAAAAAATTGTTTTGCTCCCCTGGGTGACATTTAACACACACTAATTTTAGCAGTATTGTAGGTCTCTTCCATTATACTCTCACTTTAGAAATTGGAGTAAGCATTTATTTGTCTTGCTCATCTCTGCTTTAAATGCCTTATTGGCTGACACATCTAAGGGCAGAAATTTGCTGGTTAGCTTGGTGGGTAGTAATACTCTTCTCAACAATTTCTGTTTTGAAGCCAGGTTTCTCTAATAGTCCAGCACTTGGGCAGTACTTGTACAGCTGTAATTTTTATCCCTTTCTCATTCATTCAATGTTTGCATTAGACTGGAGTAAACAGATATCACTTATCAAGATGCAAAGTGTTAGAAGTTCCCTGGTGGTCTAGTGTTTAAGACTTTGCACTTCCACTGCAGGGCACACAGCTTTGATCCCTGGTCAGGGAATTTAAGATCCCATATGGCACTACAAAGAAAAAGAAAAGTAAAACTTTTATGGATTTGTTATCTTAATTAAGAAAAGGGAGGCTTTTATTGCTCAAAGATGTCATCAAGATTCTGTCTCTTGACATCTTTGTATTCTGCCAGCTCAGGATGTTGGATTTTCATTCCTATGCTTGTTACCTCATTGTTAAAAGGTGGCATTTGGGCTCTAGATGTCACAGACCCACAGAGGAATGCAAAGCAAAAGGAAGGAAATGGAATGATGCTGACTCTCTTCTAGAGCTCGCCTACCTTATCCTAAAATGAAAGATTTCCAGAAGGATGGCAAAAGACTAGCCCGTGTGTGAAGCTGTCAGGCCTGGCTACCCTTGGCACCACTAGCTACAAGGAAGGTTGGAGAAATAAACGTCTGGTAGGGAGAGAGGCATTTATAATGGCTCATGAGAATTCATTCCCAAGATCTGGGTACCAAATAGGTTTCTGTTTTTAAGGAAGGGTTTGCCTCTAATGACTTTCCTAGGAAGTAGAAAAGATGGCAAGTCTGTGCAGCCAGCACAACACACCAACGCAATGTATTCTTTTGTCATCTGTCAGTTTCAGCAGTCATAGCCATAGTGTTAGCAGTTTGAATAGTCACTGTATCTACTATTTTGAGTTTACTGTCTTGTTTGGTTTCACATCCAACGTCCGATGGGCTTTGCCTTTGTTTGGTATTTATGAAAGTTGAAAGTTAGTTTGTTCACATTAGTAAAAAACTTGTAAAATGTATTGCTTTTACATTAACTTGTATATTTTGTGCTATTTTTGTTTTGACCTAAATATGTTGTACATATATTCTTAACAAATATGAAACTCCTTTCTTTATGTTGATCCTCTAAATTAATTGATAACTTCTGTCCTTATTATTGAAAACTCATGAGTTGTCCTTTTTTGGAATACTGAACAACTTCAGTTATATTTGTCTAATACTATATTTTCAATTTCTCTTTTTATGATAACTTTACAATTTTACCAATGAAATTGTTTTGCTTTTTCATTTGCTCCAAGTTCATATTTTCTTGGGTGGTTTTTAGAAAAAAATATATCACTCAGAAGCTCAATTACTGTGTTCTTTGGGGAATGTTATAATGTTAGACTTGATCCCAGTGCTTCTGAGCCTTGGGCAATAGTAGCGATAACCCTAAATATAAAAGTTTATGAGGAGTAGCATGAATTCTTCCTCTGCTTATGTGGTTTAAATGCTTACTATTTTTGTTAAATCTGCTACTAGGGTGTGAAAGTCTGGGCTGCTTTGTGTAGCTGTGAACTGTCTTTAAATGAAATCATCGCTAAACATCTCTGGCCTCTGGCTCCCCGTGTCTGATCCACATCAAGAATGTTTATAATGTAAAAAAAAAAAAAATACTTGTTATACCTTTGTATAAGTGTGTGTGTGTGTGTGTGTGTTTGTATAAATATAATGAGTAGGTAACATGTGGTAAGGTGGGTTAAGAATGAACTATCAACAAATTATGTTTTGATAAATAATTACACACTTGGCTTCTTTAAAGTTTAAGTACTGCCTACCATAATCTCACATAATAAGCTCAAAAAGTAATTTCCACATGAATTAAAACCTTTAAAATAACCGGAAGAAAATACAGCGTAGTAGCTTCGTAACTTTCAAGCAGGAAAGCCTCTGGCAAACAACACAGAAGCCATAAACCATGAAAGTCATGATAGGAAGACCACTACGTAAAATATATAATGTCTATGCAATATGCATAGTCTATAATGCTAATATGATACAATATACAAATATATATGATGTTTGTACGGCCCACCAGGCTCTTCTGTCCATGGGGATTCTGCAGGTAAGAATACTGGAGTCGGTAGCCGTTCCCTTTTCCAGGGGATCTTCCCAACCCAGGGATCGAACCCAGGTCTCCTGCATTGCAGGCGGATTCTTTACCACTAAGCCATCAGGGAAGCCCATATGAAATAGAGATAATAATAAGAAGAAATATCACTTGTCCTCGCTGTTGCCATATTCAGTGTTCAGTGGTTTCAGAACCTGTTAGATGGCCACAGCTGGACCAAGACGAAGTCTGAGCTTGCATTTCTTTCCCTTCCCTGCCTGCCTTCCCTTGTGATTATCAGGTAAATCCATAGTTTGGAACTTCAAACACAGCCTCCTAAAGCTACAAATGTTCTCAGAGGAAATGTCTGCACATCCAGGGCAAAACCAGAGCTCTCGGGTGCAGCGGGATGGTTTCCGTTTTCTCTCTCACGTTAGTGCTTCAAGGTGGGGATGAGCAGACGACAAGCGGACATGTTCCCGGACCCAGAGGCCCAGATCTGCCCGGAGCGGCGAGAAGCGCAGGGCGCCCTGCCTCCTCCGTCTGCTGCCTCCGGCCAAGCCGCTGCAGGGGAGAGGGTGGCTTCTGTCCGGAACGTGGGAGAAGTAGAAATTTCAGATCTGAGGTACAAGACGAAGGGTCCCTGTCATCCAGTATTCTGAGACTTGTACTTCTACTTGTATTTCCATTTTGCAAACTTCAGATATCCGTTATATTTTGTAATTTAAGATAATACCCGATAAAAATGGGGAAAGCTGACCATTTTCTTCCTTGTCAACACTGCTTCTAGGAATCAAAGCTTACCCTGTAGGGACTGTAGAAAATAATTCACTGTGGAGGTGAGACCTCATCCTCTAAATCTGCATGAGAATCTTCATAAATCCCCAAGCATAGTGAAACATTACTGTAATTTCTGAAAATTAAAAGGTGTTATTGCTCTTCTCAGGAAGTTTTGCACTCATTTCTACAAATGTGTCTTCATTTAGTTCTGTACCTGTAACTGAAAGATTCCTACTGTCTCATTCTCTTTATTCCCTAGTATGATTGCTACTGTTTCTTTTGGTTGCAACAGATAAAACTTGCACTGGACTTCTTAATCAAAAACATTTGACCATGTAAAAATCGCTAGCTCTCCAAATAAAGGTACAGAGACTCTCATGGAAACATCTCCCATGTTCTTAAATCGTAAATACAAAGATGTATCCAGTTTGATCCAGGGGTTTAAGATCCATCTGTAGCCGAACGTAGTAGCAAGAGGCCCATGAACTAGAAATCATGCAATATTTTCAAAAGTGTTCATGGTGCTAAAGGACATCCCAAAGTGCCATCTTAAAAATCAATTTTGTAATAATATATCTTAGCAGAAGACAAAAAAGATATATTTTGGCTCCCTATCCAAATTTAATTAGGAAGCAAATGTGTACACATTAATGAAAATTAAAAAAAAAATACGCTAGGTACTTATAACTTCCTTGGTTGTAGCAGTTAGAATTATATTAAGCTCTTGCAGAGTGCTTCAGACCATTTTTTTCTACCATTTAATCTTGTCCAGAAACACTAATACTCTAGAGTCACTGTTGTCTTCACCCAGCTCTCATCCATCAAGAGTAGCCTGATAGCATGTTCATGGGTACAGAAATCCCTGATTTAATCTAACACATTAATTCTGTGTGAGGTCCAGGTATTTCTTAAAGGCTTTGACTGAGTAGTTATTTCATTCAAGACATCTCAAGTAGCTGCTTATTGGAAAGAATTATAAAAGATCCCCATGTGGAGTGAAGTGTGAGAGATTTAGAAGATGAGGGAAAACGGCACCAAGATTGTTCAGTTGCAGATGAAAAAAAGTTCACTGGTCTGGACTTGGTGTCAGATATTTGGGGTTACTCTCAGCTCAGCTGTCAAGTTCTAGATGGCATTAGGTAGCTTGATTTATTTCTCAGAATCTTAGTTTCCTCAAGATTATGGATTTTAAGAATGTTTGCATGTAATATGCTCATAAACATTGTCATTATTTCTTATTTCCAAAAAGAGATGTTTTCCGTTTCCTTCCTTTTTTTGTTGTTGCCTTTCAGATACAAAAACCTGTGAGGACTAACTGCTTCCATTGAGATAGTCCATTTAATTGAATGCAATTGAAAGTGAATCCAAGAATGAGAAGTCTGGTATTTCTTTAATTATATAAGTCAGGAATGTTCTTGACAAACAAATGAACTACTTTCTTCTTTGGATTCCAATTGTGACTCCAGAAGACAGTTATTTTTAATGAAAGATTTCTGTAATTGACTGTGGGAAAAGATCATGAAATTTAAGGAGGATGGCGTCTAATCAGTTCCTTAAATATTTGTCAACATTTTGGCTTCCTACTTGTCATTACATTTCAATTAACTATCATATGCTAATAAAAGCAAAAGCTAATCTTTGCTTTGTGTTTTTTGTCATCCTTGTAACAAAAGTGGGCATGTTAGTAACACTTTGGTTCTCTTTGGTTTGTTCTGTCATTGCACATTAAAATGACCCTTTGATCTAAACTTATGTGGGCTTCCCTGCTGGCTCAGCAGTAAAGAATCTGCTTTCAATGCAGGAGATGTGGGTTTGATCCCTAGGTTGGGAAGGTCTCCTGTAGAAGGAAGGGGCAACCCACTCCAGTATTCTTGCCTGGGAAATGCCATAGACAGAGGAGCCTGGGGGCCTAAGTTTATGGGGATGCAAGAGTCAGACACGACTTAGCGACTAAACCACCTCCACCACCAGTATTTACTTTATTTATAAACTGGTATTGCCTTTTGTTGAGGGATGAGATGGTTGGGTGGCATCAGCGACTCAATGGACATGGGTTTGGGTGGACTCCGGGAGCTGGTGATGGACAGGGAGGCCTGGCGTGCTGTGGTCCATGGGGTCACAAAGAGTCGGACACGACTGAGCAACTGAACTGAACTGGTTGCCGTTTGTTGCTTGAGGGACTTGTGGAAGATGTGCTGGAGGACGTGCGTAATCAAATGTATCCTAAGCTTCTGTTATTACGTGTCACGTTAGCCTCTATGCTTATAGGTCACACACTTTTAAAATATATACTTTATTTTGGAGTATAGTTGATTAACAATGTTGTGTTAGTTTAAGGTTACAACAAAGTGATTCAGTTACACATGTATTGATTCTTTTTCAAGTTCTTTTCCATATAGATTATTACAGTGTATTGAGTAGAGGCCCCTGTGCTATATAGTAGGTCCTTATTGGCTATCGATTTTAAATGCAGCCGTGTGTGTGTGTCTGTCCCAACCTCCCAATCTGTCCCTCCCTGCTCTGGTAACAATAAGCACGTTCTCTAGATCTGTTTCTATTTTGTAAATAAGCTCATTTGTATCATTTTTTTTTAGATTACACATGCAAGCGATACCATAATGTGTGTTTGTCTGAATTACTTCCCTTAGGAAACTCCAGATCCATTCACTTTGCTGAAAATGGCATTCTTTCACTCCTTTTAAAGGCTGAGTGATGTTCCCCGGTATATACGTGGCACATCCTCTGTGTACATTCAAATGCTGATGGTGTTTAGGGTGTTTCCATATCTCGGCTATTATGAACACAGGGGTGCATGTATTTTTTTTTTTTTTTTTTTGGAATTATAGTTTTGTCTGGATTTATGCCCAGGAGTAGATCGCATGGTAATTCTATTTTAGTTTTTTGAAAAACTTCCATACCATTCTCCATAGAGACTGTACTCATTTATATCCCTATCAATAGTGTAGGAGGATTCCTTTTTCTCCACAGCCTCTCCAGCATTTATTGTTTGTAGCCGTTTTTGATGATGGCCATTCTGGCCGTGTGAGGTGGTACCTCTCTGTAGTTTTGACTTGCATTTCTCTAATATCAACAGTGCTGCGTGTCTTTTCGCATGCCGCTTGGTCATCTGTGTGTCCTCTTTGGGGAAGTGTCTACATAGGTCTGTGGCCCATCTTTGGATTATGTTGTTTTTGTTGTTGTTGAGTCGCATGAGCTCTTTCTATATTTTGGAGGTTAATCCCTTGTTGCTTGCATCATTTGCGAATATCTTCTCCCATTCTGTGGATTGTATTTTTGTTACATTTACGGTTTCCTTTGTGCAAAAGTTTTTGAGTTTAATTGCCATTTTTTGGTTTGTTTTTATTTCTATTACTGTAGGAGATGAGTCAAAAAAGATCTTGCTGTGATTTATGTCAAAGATTTATGTTCTGCTTATATTTTCCTCTAAGAGTTTTTATAGTATCTATTCTCACATATAGATCTTTAATCCATTTTGAGTTTATTTTTGTGTATGATATTAAAGAATTTTTAATTTTATTCTTTCACATGTAGCTGACAGTTTTCCCAGCACCGTTTATTGAAGAGACTGTCCTTTCTCCATCATATAGTCTTGCCTCCTTTGTTGTAGATTGATTGACCATAGGTATATGGGTTTATTTCTGAGCTTGGTGTCCTGTTCAGTTGATCTAATTATTTCTGTTTTTGTGCCAGTACCATTCTGTTTTGATGACTGTAGCTTTGTTGTACAGTGTGAAGTCAAGGAGCCTGATTTTCCAGGTCCATTTTTCTTTCTCAAGATTGCTTTGGCTCTTTGGGGTTTTTTGTGTCTCCATACAAATTAAAAAATTTTTTGTTCCAGTTCTACGAAAAATTCCATTGGTATTTGGTTAGGGATTGTATTGAATCTGTAGATTGTCTTGGGTGGTATAGTCATTTGGACAATATTGATTCTTCTAATCCAAGAATGTGATATATCTTTCTATCTGTGTCATCTTTGATTTCTTTTATCAACTCTTACAGTTTTTGAAGTACAAGTCTTCTGCCTATTTAGACAGGTTTATTCCTAACTATTTTATTCTTTCTGATGCAGTGTTAAGTGGGATTATTTCTTGAATTTCTCTTTCTGATTTTTCATTGTTAGAGTATAGGAATGCTATTAATTTTGTGTCCTGTAGTTTTACCAAGTTCATGGATGAGCTCTAGTAGATTTCTGATAACATCTTTAGGATTTTCTATACCCATCAATGCAAAGAAATAGAGGAAAACAACAGAATGGGAAAGACTAGAGATCTCTTCAAGAAAATTAGAGATACCAAGGGAACATTTCATGCAGAGATGGGCTCGATAAAGGACAGAAATGGTATGGACCCAACAGAAGCAGAAGATATTAAGAAGATGTGGAAAGAATACACAGAAGAACTGTACAAAAAAGATCTTCACGACCCGGATAATCACGATGGTGTGATCACTCATCTAGAGCCAGACATCCCGGAATGTGAAGTCAAGTGGGCCTTAGAAAGCATCACTACGAACAAAGCTAGTGGAGGTGATGGAATTCCAGTTGAGCTGTTTCAAATCCTGAAAGATGATGCTGTGAAAGTGCTGCACTCAATATGCCACCAAATTTGGAAAACTCAGCAGTGGCCACAGGACTGGAAAAGGTCAGTTTTCATTCCAATTCCAAAGAAAGGCAATGCCAAAGAATGCTCAAACTACTGCACAATCACACTCATCTCACACGTTAGTAAAGTAATGCTCAAAATTCTCCAAGCCAGGCTTCAGCAATACGTGAACCGTGAACTTCCTGATGTTCAAGCTGGTTTTAGAAAAGGCAGAGGAACCAGAGATCAAATTGCCAATATCCGCTGGATCATGGAAAAAGCAAGAGAATTCCAGAAAACATCTACTTCTGCTTTATTGACTATGCCAAAGCCTTTGACTGTGTGGATCACAATAAACTGTGGAAAATTCTGAAAGAGATGGGAATACCACACCACCTAACCTACCTCTTGAGAAATCTGTATGCAGGTCAGGAAGCAACAGTTAGAACTGGACATGGAACAACAGACTGGTTCCAAATAGGAAAATGAGTCCGTCAAGGCTATATATTGTCACCCTGCTTATTTAACTTACATGCAGAGTACATCATGAGAAACGCTGGGCTGGAAGAAGCACAAGCTGGAATCAAGATTGCCAGGAGAAATATCAATAACCTCAGATATGCAGATGACACCACCCTTATGGCAGAAAGTGAAGAGGAACTCAAAAGCCTCTTGATAAAAGTGAAAGAGGAGAGTGAAAAAGTTGGCTTAAAGCTCAACATTCAGAAAACGAAGATCATGGCATCCGGTCCCATCACTTCATGGGAAATAGATGGGGAAACAGTGGAAACAGTGTCAGACATTATTTTTTGGGCTCCAAAATCACTGCAGATGGTGACTGCAGCCATGAAATTAAAAGACGCTTACTCCTTGGAAGAAAAGTGATGACCAACCTAGATAGCATATTCAAAAGCAGAGACATTACTTTGCCGATTAAGGTCCGTCTAGTCAAGGCTATGGCTTTTCCTGTGGTCATGTATGGATGTGAGAGATGGACTGTGAAGAAGGCTGAGCACCAAAGAATTGATGCTTTTGAACTGTGGTGTTGGAGAAGACTCTTGAGAGTCCCTTGGACTGCAAGGAGATCCAACCAGTCCATTCTGAAGGAGATCAGCCCTGGGATTTCTTTGGAAGGAATGATGCTAAAGCTGAAACTCCAGTACTTTGGCCACCTGATGTGAAGAGTTGACTCATTGGAAAAGACTCTGATGCTGGGAGGGATTGGGGGCAGGTGGAGAAGGGGACGACAGAGGATGAGATGGCTGGATGGCATCACTGATTCGATGGATGTGAGTCTGAGTGAACTCTGGGCGTTGGTAATGGACAGGGAGGCCTGGTGTGCTGCGATTCATGGGGTCGCAAAGAGTCGGACACGACTGGGCAACTGAACTGAACTGACTGAACTGATGTATAGTATCACATCATCTGCAAACAGTGGCAGTTTGACTTCTTGGATTAAAAGTTGGATTCTTTTTATTTCTTTTTCTTCTCTGATTGCCATGCCTAGGACTTCCAAAGCTATGCTGAAGTAATGTGGCAAAAGGGGACATCCTTGTCTTGTCTTGCTCCTTATCTTAGAGGAAAGCTTTCAGCTTCTTCCCATTGGCTATGATGTCGGTTTGTCATATATGGCCCTTATTATGTTGAGGTAGGTTCCTTCTATTCCCCCTTTCTGGATAGTTGTGTGTGTGTGTGTGTGTGTGTGTGTGTGTGTGTGTGTGTGTGTGTGTGTGTGTGTTTTTAATCACAAATGGGTTTGAATTTTGTCAGAAGCCTTTTCTGCATCTATTGAGATGATCACATGGTTTTTATTATTCAGTTTGTTGATATGGTATATTACATTGATTGCTTTGTGAATATTGAAAAAATCCTTGCATTCCTGGGATGTATCTTGCTTGAGTGTGATGTGTGATCCTCTTAATGTATTAGTATATTGTTGGATTCAGCTCTTCCCTTGTGGCTCAGATGGTGAAGAATCCGTCTGCAGTGCAGGAGACCTGGGTTTGATCCCTTGGTTGGGAAGATACCCTGGAGAAGGGAAAGGCTACCCACTCCAGTATTCTTGCCTGGAGAATTCAAAGTATAGAGGAGCCTACTGGGCTACAGTCCATGGGTTCGCAAAGAGTTGGACACGATTGAGTGCCTTTCATTTTCATTTTGGATTCAGTTTGCTTGTATTTTGTTGAGAAGTTTTGTGTCTTATGTTCATCTGTGTTACTGACCGGTAATTTTGTTTTTTTGTGGTATCTTTGTCTGACTTTGAAATCAGGTTAATGGTGGCCTCATAGAATGAGTTTTGGATTGTTCCTTCCTCTGAAATTTTTGGAAATTTCAGAAGAATCAGGGTTGGCTCTTCTCTAAATGTTTGATAATATTTGCCTTTGAAGCCACCTGATCCTGGACTTTTATTTTTTGTTGGGAGATGGTTTTTTTTTTTTTTTTTCCTTTTTTGAACTTTTAATCAGAGTTTCCATTTCAGTGTTCATGACTGGTCTGTTCAAGTTTTCTGTCTCTCCCTAATCTGGAGCACACTTTTCTAAGACTTTGTTCATGTCTTCCAGGTTGTCTGTTTTATTGGCGTGTAGCTGCTTGTAGTCTTTCGTGATCCTTCGCATTTCTGCAGTGTCCATTGTGATTTCATCTTCTTTGCTGATTTTATTGATTTGAGTCCTCTCCTTCTTTTCTTGATGAGTCTGGCTGAATGTTTATCAATTTTGTCTCTTTTTTAAATGTCAGCTTTTTGTTCAGTTGCTTTTTCTGTTGCTTTCTTCATCCCTATTTCTGCTGTGACCTTTATGATATCTTTCCTTCTACTAACTTTGGGTTTTATTTGTTTTTCTTTCTCTGGTTGCTTTGTGTGTAAGTCTAGGTTGTTCATTTGAGGTTTTTCTCACTTCCTGAGGTAAGATTGTATTTTCTAAACTTCCCTGTTAGAAGCGCTTATGCTGCATTCATCGATTATGCATTATCATGCTTTTTGTTTTCCCTTGTTTTTTGGTGTTTTTGTTCCCGCTTTGATTTCTTCACTGATCCTTTGGTTGTTTCACCGTAGTGTTTGGCCTTCTTATGTTTGTGGTTTTTACAGTTTTTTTATTGTAGTTGATTTCTCCTGCATTGCAGGCAGATTCTTTTACCACAAAGCCACCAAGGAAGTTGTTGTCGGTGACTTTAATCTTACAGGGTTGTGGTTGAAAAAGATTTCGATTTTCTTAAATTTACTGAGGCTTGCTTTGTGGCCAAGCATGTGATCAGTCCTGGAGAATGTTTCATGTGTGCTTGAAGAACGTGTCTTCTCCTTTTGGCTGAAATTCTCTATACATATCGATTGTGTCCGTCTGGTCCTAGGTGTCCTTTAGAGCCTGTGCTTACTTACTGATTTTCTGTCTGGATGATCTGTCCGTTGTTGAAAGTGGAACGTTAAAGCCCCCACTGATATTCTGTGGCTGTATATTTCTCCTTCTGCGGCTGTTAGCATTCACCTTGTGCATTGAGCTGCCCCTGTGGTGCATGCGTGTATATTTGCAATTGTTGCATCTTCTTCTTGGGTTGATCCCTCAGTCAGTACACAGTGTCCTGTTTGGTTCTTGTAACGGTTTTTATTTGGAAGTCTGTTTTGTCTGTTATGAGTCTGCTACTCCAGCTTTCTTTTGACTTACATTTGCAAAGCATGCCTGTTTTTATCCCCTCACTTTCGATGTGTGTCCCTGGATGTGAAGGGGGACTCTTATAGTCATCACATATATGGGTCCTGTTTTTGTCTCCACTCAGCAAGTCTGCGTCTTTAGGTTGGAGAATTTAATCCATTTACATTTAAGGTAATTATCACCATGTTTATTCTCATTGCCTTTTTGCTAGTTGTTCTGGATTTGTTTTTGAAGCCTGTTTGCTTCCCTTCGTCTTTTGTTCTCTTTCTACTTGATGACTTAGCTTTGGTGCTCGCATTCCTTTTTCTTTTCTGTTTGCGTACTGTCTATTGTAGGTTTTCGGTTTGGGGTTGCCTTGGGGTTTCGATATAGCAGTCTGCATATAAACACAACTGCTTGAAGTTGCGGATCTCTTAGTCTTCATTGCACTTCCAATATGCTGCGTCTATACTCTCTTCTCCCGTTCCTTGTTTTGATGACGCATTGGTGTGTAGATGATTTCCTACCTTTGCTCTGTGTTTGCCTCTGCCAAGGAACTTTTCCATTCGCAGTTTGTTTGTTTCAGGTTGAGGCCTTTTCCTTCTACCTAGAGAGATTCCTTTGTTGCAGAGTTGGTGGCATTCCTTTGGTGGTATTTGTTCTAAAGTTAATCTGGTGGTGCTGAATTTTCTCCGCTTTTGCTTGTTCATAAAGCTTATGATTTTCCCATTGAATCTGAATGAGAGCCTTGCTAAGTAAAGTTGTCTTGGTTGTAGGTTTTTTTCTTTCATCAATTTAAATATATTATGCCACTCCCTTCTAACCTGAAAAGTTTCTGTTGAGAAACCTGATGATAACCTTATTGGAATTCAGTCAGTTCAGTTCAGCCACCCAGTCATGTCCGACTCCCCATGACTCCAAGAACCGCAGCACGCCAGGCCTCTCTGTTCATCACCAACCCCCAGAATCCACCCAAACCCTTGTCCATCGAGTTGGTGATGCCATCCGACCATCTCATCCTTTGTCGTACCCTTCAGTTCAGTTCAGTTCAGTCACTCAGTCATGTCTGACTCTTTGCGACCTCATGAATTGCAGCACGCTAGGCCTCCCTGTCCATCACCATCTCCCGGAGTTCTCTCAGACCCATGTCTGTCGAGTCCGTGATGCCATCCAGCCATCTCATCCTCAGTCGTCCCCTTCTCCTCCTGTCCCCAATCCCTCCCAGCATCAGAGTCTTTTCCAATGAGTCAACTCTTCACATCAGGTGGCCAAAGTACTGGAGTTTCAGCTTTAGCATCATTCCTTCCAAAGAAATCCCAGGGTTGATCTCCTTCAGAATGGACTGGTTGGATCTCCTTGCAGTCCAAGGGACTCTCAAGAGTCTTCTCCAACACCACAGCTCAAAAGCATCAATTCTTTGGCGCTCAGCCTTCTTCACAGTCCAACTCTCACATCCATACATGACCACAGGAAAAACCATAGCCTTGACTAGACGGACCCTAGTCAGCAAAGTAATGTCTCTGCTTTTGAATATACTCTCTAGGTTGGTCATCACTTTTCTTCCAAGGAGTAAGCGTCTTTTAATTTCATGGCTGCAGTCACCATCTGCAGTGATTTTGGAGCCCCCCAAAATAATGTCTGACACTGTTTCCACTGTTTCCCCATCTATTTCCCATGAAGTGATGGGACCGGATGCCATGATCTTCGTTTTCTGAATGTTGAGCTTTAAGCCAACTTTTTCACTCTCCTCTTTCACTTTTATCAAGAGGCTTTTGAGTTCCTCTTCACTTTCCGCCATAAGGGTGGTGTCATCTGCATATCTGAGGTTATTGATATTTCTCCTGGCAATCTTGATTCCAGCTTGTGCTTCTTCCAGCCCAGCGTTTCTCATGATGTACTCTGCATGTAAGTTAAATAAGCAGGGTGACAATATATAGCCTTGACGGACTCATTTTCCTATTTGGAACCAGTCTGTTGTTCCATGTCCAGTTCTAACTGTTGCTTCCTGGCCTGCATACAGATTTCTCAAGAGGTAGGTTAGGTGGTGTGGTATTCCCATCTCTTTCAGAATTTTCCACAGTTTATTGTGATCCACACAGTCAAAGGCTTTGGCATAGTCAATAAAGCAGAAGTAGATGTTTTTCTGGAACTCTCTTGCTTTTTCCATGATCCAGCGGATATTGGCAATTTGATCTCTGGTTCCTCTGCCTTTTCTAAAACCAGCTTAAACATCAGGGAGTTCATGGTTCATGTATTACTGAAGCCTGGCTTGGAGAATTTTGAGCATTACTTTACTAGCATGTGAGATGAGTGCAATTATGCGGTAGTTTGAGCATTCTTTGGCATTGCCTTTCTTTGGAATTGGAATGAAAACTGACCTTTTCCGGTCCTGTGGCCACTGCTGAATTTTCCCAATTTGCTGGCATATTGAGTGCAGCACTTTCACAGCATCATCTTTCAGGATTTGAAACAGCTCAACTGGAATTCCATCACCTCCACTAGCTTTGTTCGTAGTGATGCTTTCTAAGGCCCACCTGACTTCACATTCCAAGATGTCTGGCTCTAGATGAGTGATCACACCATCATGAATATCTGAGTAATGAAGATCTTTTTCGTACAGTTCTTCTGTGTATTCTTGCCACCTCTTCTTAATGTCTTCTGCTTCTGTTAGGTCCATACCACTTCTGTCCTTTTTCGAGTCCATCTCTGCATGAAATGTTCCCTTGGTATCTCTAATTTTCTTGAAGAGATCTCTAGTCTTCCCCATTCTGTTGTTTTCCTCTATTTCTTTGCATTGACCACTGAAGAAGGCTTTCTTATCTCTTCTTGCTATTCTTTGGAACTCTGCATTCAGATGCTTATATCTTTCCTTTTCTCCTTTGCTTTTCACCTCTCTTCTTTTCACAGCTAGTTGTAAGGCCTCCCCAGACAGCCATTTTGCTTTTTTGCATTTCTTTTCCATGGGGATGGTCTTGATCCCTGTCTCCTGTACAATGTCACAAACCTCATTCCATAGTTCATCAGGCACTCTGTCTATCAGATCTAGGCCCTTAAATCTATTTCTCACTTCCACTGTATAATCATAAGGGATTTGATTGAGGTCATACCTGAATGGTGTAGCAGTTTTCCCTACTTTCTTCAATTTGAGTCTGAATTTGGTAATAAGGAGTTCATGATCTGATCCACAGTCAGCTCCTGGTCTTGTTTTTGTTGAGTGTATAGAGCTTCTCCATCTTTGGCTGCAAAGAATATAATCAGTCTGATTTCAGTGTTGACCATCTGTTGATGTCCATGTGTAGAGTCTTCTCTTGTGTTGTTGGAAGAGGGTGTTTGCTATGACCAGTGTATTTTCTTGGCAAAACTCTATTAGTCTTTGCCCTGCTTCATTCTGCATTCCAAAGCCAAATTTGCCTGTTACTCCAGGTGTTTCCTGACTTCTTACTTTTGCATTCCAGTCCCCAGTAAGGAAAAGGACATCTTTTTTGGGTGTTCGTTCTAAAATGTCTTGTAGGTCTTCATAAAACCGTTCAACTTCAGTTTCTTCAGCATTACTGGTTGGGGCATAGACTTGGATTACTGTGATATTGAATCGTTTGCCTTGGAGACGAACAGAGATCATTCTGTCGTTTTTGAGATTGCATCCAGGTACTGCATTTTGGACTCTTTTGTTGACCATGATGGCTACTCCATTTCTTCTGAGGGATTGTCGTCCCCTTCTCTCACCTTCAATATTTTCCAGAATCAGAGTCTTTTCAAATGAGTCAACTCTTTGCATCAGGTGGCCAAAGTATGGGAGTTTAGCTTCAACCTCAGTCCTTCCAATGAATATTCAGGTCTGATCTCCTTTAGGATGGACTAGTTGGATCTCCTTGCGGTCCAAGGGACTCTCAAGACCACAGTCTTCTCCAACACCACAGTTCAAAAGCATCAATTTTTGGCACTCTTTATTTATAGTCTAACGCTCACATCCATACATGACCACTGGAAAAACTGGAATTCACTGGGATGTAATTTGTTGCTTTTCTCTCGTTGCTTTTAATATCTTTCCTTTGTCTGTAACTTATTAGTTTTATTGCTGAGTCTTGGTATGTGCCTCCTTTCGATTTTTCCTGCCTGGGACTCACTGTGTTTCCTGGAGTTTGGTGACCATTTCCTTTCCCATAGTAGGAAAGTTTTTAAGTAGTATCTCTTAAAATGTTTTCTCAGGTCGTTTTTCTCTTTATTCTCTTTCTGGGACCCTTATTATGCAGATGTTGGTTCTATTTAATGTCCCAGTGGTCTCTTAGGCTATGCTCATCTCTCTTACCTTTTTTCCTTCTGTTCTGCAGCAGCGGTTTCCACCATGCTCTCTTCAGCTCACACATCCGCTTTTCTGTCTCAATTACTCTGCTGTTGATCCCTTCCAGGGTATTTTTCATTTCAGTCACTGCATTGTTCATCTCCGTTTGTTTGCTCTTTAGATCCCTACATCCTTGTTATACATTTCTTGCACGTTTTTGATCCTTGCCACTGTTTTTTTCCCGAGATCCTGGATCGTCTTCACTATCATCACTCTGAATTCTTTTTCAGGTAGATTGTCTGTCTCACTTAGTTGTTCCACTGGCATTATATCTCGTTCCTTCATCTGGGACATATTTTTTGCTCTCTCTTTTTGTCTGATTTTCTTTGATTGTGATTTCCATTCTGCAGGCTATAGGACTGTGGTTTTTCTTGCTTTTGCTGTCTCCTCCCTGGTGAATGAAGCTGTCTACGAAGCTTGTGCCCACTAAGAGGGACTGGTTCCTGCCCGCTGGTGAGTGGAGTTGGTCCTTGTCCCTCTGATGGGCAGGCCCATGTCAAATGTTGTGTTTACCGGGCAGCTGTGTGCTTGGCAAGACTTTACCCGGCCTGTCTGCTGATGAGTAGGGCTGTGCTCCTGTCCTGTCAGCTGTCTGGCCAGAAGGATCCCAGCACTGGCGCCTACAGCTATTGGGTGGGGCAGGTCTTGATGAGAAAATGTGGCCTCTAGGAGGACTCAATACTGTGTGTGTCCCCCAGGACTACTACGGCCAGTGTTCTCATCCTCACAGTGAGCCACAGATGCCCCTGCCTCCTCAGGAAACCCCCCATTGTTAGCTGCTAGGCCTGTCCCAGATTACTAGGAGGTCACTGCTTTCCCCCTGCATCTAGATGCTTATGAGACCTTCGTGTGTCTCCAACTGTGGAGCTTCTGTTTCCTCCAATCCTGTGGAATTCCTGTGATTAAACCCTGCTGGCCTTCAAAGCCAGGTTTTCTGGGAGCTCCTTCTCCTCCCATGCCAGACCTGCAGGGGCTCAGAACTCTCACTTCTGTGGGAGAACTTTTCTGGTATAAATAGTTTCCAGCTTGTGGGTTGTCCACCTGGTATGTATGGGGTGGTCTCTTTGTCTTTGAATATAGGGTATCTTTTCTGGTAGGTTCCAGCTATTCCAGATTTTGTTGTTGCTGCTGATGGATGTTCAGCCTTTAGTTGTCATTCTGGTGTTTTTGTAACAGGAGATGAGTTCACCTCCTTCTGCTCCAACGTCTCGTCTCTGCCCTCACCTATGATCACACGTACAGCATATTTAATGTGTGTGTGTTTAGGCACACCATTATCATTATAGTATACCACCCTGAAAAGAAAGAGTTAGCCTAGAATTTCTATTCATTCTACCACACATCCAAAATATATCTCAAATTTTCTCCTCATCTCTATCTCTATTTTTAAATCCTTTGAAGTTCAGGAGTTGCCAAGACTACCCTCACTTCTGAAACTACCTGCAAGTTTGGAAGTCCCCAAGAAAACCCTCAGGTTTCATGATTTGTGGGAGAATTCACAGCACTCAGCACATCCAGTTTACTCAGGTTATGGTTTAAAATAGCAAAAGGATTAAAATCAGCTAGGGAAGTGATGCGCAGGGCAGAGCTCAGAAGTGTTCCAAGCACAGAGCTAGCCATTGTCCTGTCCCAGGGGAGTTATATGGATAGCACTTCCTTCTCCTCGAAACAGTGTATGACAATTTGCATAGAGTATTGTCACCCATGGAAGGTCACCAAGCTTTGGTATCCACAGTTTTTATTGAAATTTAGTTACATACACGTGGCAGTCCCCAGGCTCTGACCCTTTCAAAGGCCGAGTTGATAACAATAGCCTAAAGCTCCCAGGTTAACAAAAACATTCTTATCTGACAGGACATTCCAAGGTATCAGAAGTGACCGCCCAGAAGCCAAGGGGAGAGATCATTGTCCAGCTTTACAAACCTCGAGTCTGTGCAGCTGTCACTTTGCTTATAGATTGACTTTGTTGTTGTTTGGTCTCTGAGTCATGTCCGACTCACTTGTGACCCCATGGCCTATAGCGTGCCAGGCTCGTCTCTCCGTGGGATTTGCCAGGCAACAATACTGGAGTGGGTTGCTATTTCCTTCTCCAGAGGATCATCCCTCCCCAGGGACTGAACCCATGCCTCTTGCACTGCAGGCAGATTCTTTACTACTGAGCCATGAGGGGAGCCCACAGATGAGCTGCAAAAAGGTGAAAATCTTCCTCCTTCCTTGTACTCCTTCTTTTCACCAAGAAGCCAAAAAGGTTTTTTAAACATAAAGTGGGTCAGTTCCCTTTTTGCCCTTAAATTCTTTATTAGCTTTTTATTACACTGAGAATTAAATGCAAGCTCCTTTCTGTGGCTTACCAATTGTCTGCGATCACTGAGAGTGTGCCTCTGCAAAGGGTGTGCCTGCCTGGCCTGTCTTGTCCGATGCAACCTCGGGCACCTCGTCCTCCTCCATTCTGGCCTTTCTTCTGCTTCTCTGAACTTTCAAGCTGTCCCAAGTCTGCAGGTTTTGCACTTTCTGTCGCTTCCGCTGGGAACACTTTCCACCAGCTGCTTGGATGGATAGCTCTTCTTTCTTTATTCCATCACATTTTAGCTTGAATATTGTGCCCTCATGGAGGTCTTTCTCTCACTCTGACAGGAGTAGTTCTCTTCTCCTGGTCGTTGTTGGTCTCATTAGCATCTATTATTTTTACAATAATATTGTTCTGTTTATTTTGTTAGTATCTGTGTTTCTCCACTAGAATTGAGTGTCCCTAGAGCGGTAGCATTGTCTTTGTCTTTGGTACAGAGAGCAGTGTTAACACGTAGCGTTGACTCAGTAAGTACAGATTAAACGAATGGCTGGCTTACTCTCTGATTCTTCCATTGTGTCTTGGCATTGATCTAGCTCCTTCCACGCTAAACGGCATTTTATAAAGATAATGTTTTAAACTAGATCTTGCATTCAGTTTTCCCTACAGTGATACGTTTGATTCTGTGGTGCCAAGTTATATTTGTCAAAATTTCAAAGGCTGTATTCTTTTATAATCATTCATATGAGTAGAAATATTCATATTTCATATTCATTGAATATGTGACATATAAATATCTAGACTGCAGTTAAAGGCTTCCAAAGATTTCAAACACTGAAATAAAGCATTGCTACAAAGAGAGGTTCATAAAATATTGGTTTTCAAATGGTATAATTTCTCAGTTTTTCAAGGTTTATTAAGAATTTTGTTTTGCTTCAGTTTGATTTCCTAGCATACTGTCTGCTTAGCTGCAGACAGAGACACATTTTCTCTCAGTACATTTAAGGCAACATCTTTGATAGCTGCCACAGGGTCACTCAAAGCAGAACAGAAAAGTGCCCTGCGTTGCAGTCTTGTCCTTGGATGAGAAGTTTCAGAGCAGGCATGCTTCTCAGCCAGTGTCTAAATGTCCGTGTGAGAGCGCATTCTGCTTTTCATGACAGCTGTGGCAATCCTATCTGTCTTGATAAGAACTTTTTTCTTCATTAACTGCCAGTCAGTTGGATGTCACAGATTCTCCCTACAAATATCTATAAGCAACACTTCACTGTCGTTTAAATCAACAGGTGAACAGCTTACTTTTAAAGTCATCATTGGCATTTGAAAACTGAGTTTTGAGAACACAGTTATCAGAATGTATTTTATGGTTTGTCGCTGTGGAAACACACCATATTCAGTTCAGAGATTTTAAGGTTCTAAAACATTGTTTCTCAAAAAACAATAATTTAAAATGTATGAAGGAAGGTAATCTGCGTGTGTTTCTGTCAATCACAGTGCTAAAGGTAAAGAATCTAGGAGTTTAGAAATAAATTTCTAAATGGGTTAAAATCTACAGCATACTTTATCATCTTGCTAAAAAACTGCTTTTTTATTTCTGAGGTTTACACTTCCAGAATTATTCATTAAAAGCTCATAATTGTTTCTCTACTTACGTTGAGTTCAGGCCTTATTTTTATGCTAATGACTCACAAATCCATAATTTCAATTCTGTTCTTTTACTTGAATTATAGCTCTGTTTTTACAACAAGCTACAGAACACTGAATATCAGATTCCCCTCACCCATCATCAGGCCACATTAATTTATCTCCTTTCTCTCCAAACTGGCTTTTCTCTATAATCTAACTTCTGCAACTGGTTTCACTGTCGTTTGTCTCCTGAGTGCGAACACGTACATGTCCTTCTCCGCAGCAGAGGACTCTTATGAGGCCTACCCCACGGAGCCTTTGCCCGTTCCTCTGCAGCCTCCTGCTGCTCAGGCCAGCAAAGCCCTGGATGCCCTCGTTAAACTCCCATGTTGGCCTCCCAGTCTGCTGCTTGGATAGACATGACATTTCTTAACAGTGTGAGAATTTCTTTGGTATAATAAATTAAGGACAGAAACGGTATGGACCTAAAAGAAGCAGAAGATATAAAGAAGAGGTGGCAAGAATACACAGAAGAACTGTACAAAAAAGATCTTCACGACCCAGATAATCATGATGGTGTGATCACTCACCTAGAGTCAGACATCCTGGAATGCAAAGTCAAGTGGGCCTTAGGAAGCATCACTATGAACAAAGCTAGTGGAGGTGATGGAATCCAGCTGAGCTATTTCAAATCCTGAAAGATGATTCTGTGAAAGTGCTGCACTCAATATGCCAGAAAACTTGGAAAACTCATCAATGGCCATAGGACTGGAAAAGGTCAGTTTTCATTCCAATCCCAAAGAAAGAGAATGAATGTTCAAACTACCACACAGTTATACCCATCTCACATGCTAACAAAGTAATGCTCAAAACTCACCATGCTAGGCTTCAACAGTACATGAACCATGAACTTCCAGATGTTCAAGCTGGATTTAGAAAAGGCAGAGGAACCAGAGATCAAATTGCCAACATCCATCAAAAGAGCAAGCGAGTTCCAGAAAAACATCTGCTTCTGCTTTATTGACTACGCCAAAGCCTTTGACTGTGTGGATCACAGCAAACTATGGAAAATTCTTCAAGAGATGGGAATACCAGACCACCTTACCTGCCTCCTGAGAAATCTGTATGCAGGTCAAGAAGCAACAGTTAGAACTGGACATGGAACAACAGACTGTTTCCAAATCAGGAAAAGAGTACATCAAGGCTAAATATTGTCACCCTGCTCATTTAACTTATATGCAGAGTACATCATGCGAAATGCTGGGCTGGAAGAAGCTCAAGCTGGACTCAAGATTGCCAGGAGAAATATCAATAAAGTGAAGAGGAAAGTGAAAGAGGAACTAAGGAGCCTCCTGAAGAAAGTGAAAGAGGAGAGTGAAAAAGATTGCATGGTTGGATGGCACCATCAACTCAGTGGACATGAGTTTGCACACACTGGGAGACAGTGATGGACAGGGAGGCCTAGGCATGCTGCAGTCCATGGGGTCGCAAAGAGTCAGAAATGACTCAACGACTGAACAACCACAGCATCACACTGCTGATGAGAGCTGGATGAAGACTAGAATAGTCTTAATCTCTCCAATCCAGAAAAGTCCTTTTCTTTACAATCTCACCTTCTATTCCATTCACAGGAGAGGAAGGTGCAGTAGAAGGTAAGAGAACATAGAAAAGAAATGAGTTTAGAAATAAGAGGAGGAAGGCTCTATCTTTTAGATAGATCTAAAATTGATATTTGAGAAGAGAGTGGAAGTTGCAATCAAGAGGCTAAGTTAAGCAGCAAATTCTTCTGAAAATACAGTTTTCCCCTTATAAGATTTTTGCCAATTAAAATCAGTGTACTGCAATAGTTGACATTATATATGGGAAGTCATGTCTGTAAGATGGTAGAACAGAAGTTCCTTGGCCTTCATCCTCTCACAGAAAAAAATAACTTGGCAAACATCCGTGACCAAAAGCACCTTTGGGAGGACCTTGGAACCCAAGTAATAGGTTGTAAAACACAAATGCAACCCAAGACTCAGGAGAGCCTCTTTAAGAAGGCAGGCTGGACTTAGGTGACCAGCCTGTCAACAGTGGTCTAACTGTGGACCTAGAAGCTCCACTGTCTTCCTGTGAACTCAGCTCCTCCCCTGCTTGTCTGCAGTCCTGCTGCTAGCCCCATCCACCAGAGGACTTGAGAGGACCCATGCTTGCTGTGCCCTGAGTCCCGGGCCCACTGACTGAGGGCTGACCGTGAATCCTGAAGCATCTCTGAGACTTGGTTCTAGCCTCAGTCCACCATGGTTCAGAAGCAGTTCTGTGTACCCAGGAAACCACCCAGGGACCTAGCAGGGGCATGCACACAGACCTAGAGGAGCTAAATCCTTCTGTACTCGATAACAGGCCTGAGACCTGTGGACCCAGCCATGGTCCCATGACCAGCTCCAGCTCTGTTCCACACGATCCTGGAGATGCTCCCTCCCATTCAGGGACCCACAGGAGCCAAGCCCAGTTAGGTCCCCAGTAACAGGTCAACTGACCCCAAGTGGAGAGGGAGCTGTGAGAAGAGAGGGGGATAGAGAGGATCTTAAATGGAGCTACCATAGAGAGTTCATATGAGAAATGGGTAAGGTTAAAAAAACAAAAGATAAATGAGGTCCGATTAAATGGTAGACATTTGAGCAAAAGACTAATGCTGTATCTGCTCAATGAGATCTTATGTTTCAGTTCAGTCATCCAGTCATGTCCGACTCTTTGTGACCCCATGGACTGCAGCACGCCAGGCCTCCCTGTCCATCACCAATCCCTAGAGCTTGCTAAAACTCATGTCCATTGAGTTGGTGATGCCATCCAACCATCTCATCCTCTGTCGTCCCCTTTTCGTCCTGCCCCCAATCCCTCCCAGCATCAGAGTCTTTTCCAAAGAGTCAACTCTTTGCATGAGGTGGCCCAAGTATTGGAGTTTCAGCTTCAGCATCAGTCCTTCCAAAGAACACCCAGGGCTGATCTCCTTTAGAATGGACTGGTTGGATCTCCTTGCAGTCCAAGGGACTCTCGAGAGTCTTCTCCCACACCACAGTTCAAAAGCATCAATTCTTCAGCACTCAGCTTTCTTTATAGTCCAACTCTCACATCCGTACATGACCACTGGAAAAACCATAGCCTTGACTAGACGGACCTTTGTTGGCAAAGTAATGTCTCTACTTTTTAATATGCTATTTAGGTTGGTCATAACTTTTCTTCCAAGGAGCAAGCATCTTTCATTGTTTCCATTGTTTCCCTATCTATTTGCCATGAGATGATGGGACTGGATGCCATGATCTTAGTTTTCTGAACGTTGAGCTTTAAGCCAACTTTTTCACTCTCCTCTCTCACTTTCATCAAGAAGCTCCTTAACTTTCTGCCATTAGAGCGGTATCATCTACATATCTGAGGTTATTTATATTTCTCCCATCAGTCTTGATTCCAGCTTGTGATTCATCTAGCCCAGTATTTCATACTCTGCATATAAGTTAAGTTGCACGGTGAAAATATACACCCTGTGTATGATGCTACAGGAATTTTTATCCAAGTTGAGGCTCATATGTTACGTTCCCTTCTATTATTCTAAGTATGATATAATCCTCATAGCAGGATTGTAATGAGTAACTAGAATATGGACACATACTCCCAGGTATTCTATTTATAATAACAGTAATAATTTTTATTAACCTGGTTATGAAATCCAGATTGAATTAGGAAAAGTTGAAGATTATGACTTTTCAGTGTGTTTGTCTCTTTAGATTGGTGATTTCAGAGTCAGACTAGCTCTCACCAGAACACCTTCCATCTCTCTTTCTGAACCTTTTCTTCCTCCTACTCCTCTTTCTTGCTTCACGTATAGTGAATACCCTCATGGTGCTCTTTGGCTAACGTAAGCTCATATACCATCTGAGACATGCATTATTCTCTAAATTTATTTATCCCATCACTATCTAAATTAGAGTTCTCTTTTCTTGAATAGTATTGTATAGCAATATATCATCTAGGTAAGATATAATTAAGATAAAGAGAAACTTCGTCCTCTTTTCTGTAAGAGAAAATGCATATTTTAAAAGTAGAACTTGGTAACTTATTTAAATTGCTAATTAGTATATAATTTTTAGAAGGAGAAGTGTATTAGACTTTTAAAAAACCTCTTCTGAATTAATTACTCCCTTCCCCTATTTCATTTGATTTATGTATCTATTATTTTAAAAAATCTCCCAGCTTATAATTATATCAGTAGTTCTTGTGTGCTTTTCATATTATTTTTAAAGCTTTTTTCTTGATTCAGATGCCATATTTCATGGAGTTTGATCATTTTTATAACAGGCAGGATTTTTCTCCTATTTCACTGATTTATTATAGAAATTCACCATGGTGGTCTGTGTTTATATTGTCTTAAACAAATTCCTCTTTATTTGAATTCCAAAAGTGTGTTTATAGTACATAGTTAAGAGTTTATCTTTTAATTTTTTAATTTATGAGGTATAATATTAGTTAGGTGTAAGTAACTTTTCATATGGTTAGAAGTTTTTAAATCATCTGTGAGATGTTCTAAAATTAAAGGAGTAAAAGTAATCATGGGTAAAAAAAAAAATTCCAAAGCTCAGAATTTAAAACTTTAAAATATTAGTAAAGTCGTGTCCTCCTTTTTCACAATAACATACATTAGTAAGATGAATAAAATATCTTCCCCCCAAAATGTTTCTTTTTAAACAGGTGATCAAGTGAAATGGGCTGGACGCTATGGCCTACTGTACAACCTGGTGAAAATGTCATGGGAACTTCGGGGAGATAAAGAGCAGGATGGACTTAGGAACAAAATATGGCAAATGTTACAGAAAACAAGAGATCGTGAGAAAGATGGGCGAATCTGTAACGCAGTAAATATCGCTCAGGTAAGGTAATGCGCTGGGTAATCGGTAGGAAATTTTATCATCAGGAAGCATTTGTCCTCTATCTCTGAATATCCACAGTCAGTGTGTATCAGTGATTCACAATTGAGAACACAATTTCAAAAATTTAATACTGACCTAATTTTAGTTAAAGAAGAGAGTTGGCAGTCTTCTGATTAAGCAGCTTCAAGAAAGGAGTTAATTTTGGGGAAGGGAAGAGTAATTGTTCTGCTTTGGGCTTGTGACTTCAAGACGCATCTCTGACTAGGCTGCCTGTACATTTTAATTTGTCGAGGTTAGCCTGGGTCTATGCCTAATTTTCCAGCTTTCTTATTAGTAGTGGATTAAAAAGTGTCTCAATCTGGATAATAAATTATTTAGTTATCTTAATTTATAAGTTTACCTTTCCAGCATCAGACAATATAAGTCACAAATTTGGATTCACTACATCTAATGTCTTTTTCTTTAAAGTTAAAAATATGTTTTACAAATTCTTGGTTTTTCCATTCTGTTTGAATATATATGTAAAATCATTTTGAAACTAGCTACCCATTCTTCATAAAATACGAATATGATTTTCCAGTGATTTTTTTAACCACGTGATACCTATGATATTTCGAAACTCCATCAAATTTTTCCCCCTCTTCATGTCTTATTTTGAAACAGGTTAATTTGTTATCCTAAAGTATATTGTTTTTCTGTCCCTGAAAGTTCTGGTTCTTTCTAGCTTTCACAGATGCAATTATCCTAACACTGTTAATATCCTGTTTTCTAATAATTAAGGGTGTGTTGATGTTAACAAGAAGAGCAAATCATGATTCACTCTGCTTAATTGATTGTCCAAGTGTATGGGTAGGCCATTATTGCGATACAGAAAATCTACATTTCAGATCCTTAGTGGAAAACAAAACCTTAAACTCCTTGTTTTTGAATTATTTATCTGATTTGGAGTAATGATCTTTATGGAGGACAATATGAAAACATGTAGTCCATTATTTTCTCTAGATTTCTAATTTTTTTTTTTTTTTGAGGAAAAAGACAATCAAATTGCTGCCCTTTTAAACTACATTGTTTTGGATTTCATGGATTTGCTTTTATGCAGTTTGCTTCAGCTTTTCCTTGGTTTTGGAGTGAGGAACACTGAAAAAAGAGAAGAAAAACAAAGAAAATTATTGTACCTATTATAGTGATGACCACTATATCACCCAGTATTCTCTTTACTGCGTTATAGGAAATAAATCCTCCATGTGCTTTCTGAACCTTATTATTGATTTTATTTTGTATAAGCTACTTGCTGAAGCTTAAAAAAATAGTCAAATTTTTAGCCATTTTCTAAGAGAAGTAGAAGATGATTAATTCATCTTATTTGGTCTTATTATTTTCTTTTTTTCCTGCTTCCATGATTCTTTCAATTATTTATGTTATTATCTGGTTTTGTACCTATTTTCATATGCCATTTCATATCTCAAGTGGACTATATTGTAACTACATAAATAAGCTAACTCAAATTTGTCATTTCTATAATTAAAATTCTATTTATATGCCTGTTTTCAAGGCCAATCACTCGATGTAAGATAGCTTCTTTCTTCAAAATTTTACTAAATTTCTATAGATAATTACATTTGAAATTCATAAGTCAGTTAATCAGACATGGCAAATATTCTTTAGATGCTAGATCCAAGTGAAGACCTTATTACTCAAGCAGTCAGTTCTGAGAATAAAGGAATAAACAAAAGCTTAACCACTAGATGTGCTAATTAGTTTTCGGTGCTTAGTGAGACTTCCAGGGATGCTTTCATTCATTCTGAATAGTCAGTGTGTGAGGAAGGCAAGTTTTCCTTACAGAAAAATCTAAATTAAAAATTTGTAAAAGCAGTTATATCAATTTATGTGTAATACATATTTGATATAAAACAAGCTTAATTTGTATCAGGTAGTCTAACAAGAGGTATAATTTACTATAGACCTGTTTCACATATAGGTTAGAGAGAGCTAGACATATTTGAATTATTAAACAACATAAGTAATGATATAAATGATAAATTAGAAAATATCTAGTTGGTTGATTATCACTTAATTTAGTTTGATTCTTTTATTTAATATTGAAATATATGAGTATATAAAGTGAGAAATTGTATAAAATCCAGTTTTCATTCCAATTCCAAAGAAAGGCAATGCCAAAGAATGCTCAAACCACCGCACAGTTGCACTCATCTCACATGCTAGTAAAGTAATGCTCAAAATAATCCAAGCCAGGCTTCAGCAATACATGAACCGTGAACTCCCTGATGTTCAAGCTGGTTTTAGAAAAGGCAGAGGAACCAGAGATCAAATTGCCAACATCCGCTGGATCATGGAAAAAGCAAGAGAGTTCCAGAAAAACATGTACTTCTGCTTTATTGACTGCCAAAGCCTTTGACTGTGTGGATCACAATAAACTGTGGAAAATTCTGAAAGAGAAGGGAATACCAGACCACCTGACCTGCCTCTTGAGAAATCTGTATGCAGGTCAGGAAGCAACAGTTAGAACTGGACATGGAACAACAGGCTGGTTTCAAATAGGAAAAGGAGTACGTCAAGGCTGTAAATTGTCACCCTGCTTGTTTAAGGTATATGCAGAGTACATCATGAGAAACGCTGGGCTGGAAGAAACACAAGTTGGAATCAAGATTGCCAGAAGAAATATAAATAACCTCAGATACGCAGATGACACCACCCTTATGGCAGAAAGTGAAGAGGAACTAAAAAGCCTCTTGATGAAAGTGAAAGAGGAGAGTAAAAAAGTTGGCTTAAAGCTCAACATTGAGAAAACAAAGATCATGGCATCCGGTCCCATCACTTCATGGGAAATAGATGGGGAAACAGTGGAAACAGTGTCAGACATTATTTTTTGGGCTCCAAAATCACTGCAGATGGTGACTGCAGCCATGCAATTAAAAGATGCTTACTCCTTGGAAGAAAAGTTATGACCAACCTAGATAGCATATTCAAAAGCAGAGACATTACTTTGCCGACTAAGGTCTGTCTAGTCAAGGCTATGGTTTTTCCAGTGGTCATGTATGGATGTGAGAGTTGGACTGTGAAGAAGGCTGAGTGCCGAAGAATTGATGCATTTGAACTGTGGTGTTGGAGAAGACTCTTGAGAGTCCCTTGGACTGCAAGGAGATCCAACCAGTCCCTTCTGAAGGAGATCAACCCTGGGATTTCTTTGGAAGGAATGATGCTAAAGCTGAAGCTCCAGTCCTTTGGCCACCTCATGTGAAGAGCTGACTCATTGGAAAAGATTCTGATGCTGGGAGGGATTGGGGGCAGGAGGAGAAGGGGACGACTGAGGATGAGATAGCTGGATGGCATCACGGACTCGATGGACGTGAGTCTGAGTGAACTCTGGGAGATGGTGATGGACAGGGAGGCCTGGCGTGCTGCGATTCACAGGGTCACAAAGTCGGACACGACTGAGCGACTGAACTGAACTGAATGTTATATGAGTAGAGATTTGAAAAATGCTTATATGTTGGTGCTTGCCCTTTCTTGTTTTCTGGGACCCTGTAACTGATATGTCAGAGTTAACCAGGTAGATGAGAGACAACGTGGCAGAGAGACGAGCCATCCTAGTTTTTCAACGTCCCCATCTCAAAACTAGCTAGCTGGTCCCTGGCCAGCTGAATTTTCCAGTAATCATGTATGGATGTGAGAGTTGGACCATAAAGAAGAGTGAGCACCAAGGTATAGATGCTTTCAAACTATGGTGTTGGAGAAGATTCTTGAGAGTCCCTTGGATTGCACGGAGATCAAACAACTGAATCCTAAAGGAAATCAGTCCTGAATGTTCATCAGAAGGACTGATGCTGAAGCTGAAGCTCCAATTCTTTGGGCCACCTGATGTGAAGAGCCAACTCACTGGAAAAGACCCTGATGCTGGGAAAGATTGAAGGCAGGAAGAAAAGGGGATGACAAGGACGAGATGGTTGAATTGTGTCATCGACTCCATGGACATGAGTTTGAGCAAACTCTGGGAGACGGTGAACGAGGGGAAACCTGACGTGCTGCGGTCCATGGGGTTGCCAAGAGTCGAACACCACTGAGCGACTGAACAACAACCTGACCTGACAACGGATCACAGACACATACACGAGAGCAGAAGACACATTCTGCTATGCCCAGCTCTGATTGTTGACCTTGGCACCGTGGAACTAAGCAAATGTTTGTGTTCAGCCTTTATGTTTCGGAGTTGTTGTTGTTGTTGTTTTAATGTAGTAGGAGTTCTCTAATTGACCACTAAATAAATGAGACTTTCAGTTCAGTTCAGTCGCTCACTCATGTCCGACTCTTTGCGACCCCATGAATCGCAGCACGCCAGACCTCCCTGTCCATCACCAACTCCTGGAGTTCACTCAAACTCACGTCCATCGAGTCTGTGAGTTTGGCCATCCAGCCATCTCATCCTCGGTCGTCCCCTTCTCCTCCTCCCCCCAATCCCTCCCAGCATCAGAGACTTTTCCAATGAGTCAACTCTTCGCATGAGGTGGGCAAAGTACTGGAGCTTCAGCTTTAGCATCGTTCCTTCCAAAGAAATCCCAGGGTTGATCTCCTTCAGAAGGGACTGGTTGGATCTCCTTGCAGTCCAAGGGACCCTCAAGAGTCTTCTCCAACACCACAGTTCAAAAGCATCAATTCTTTGGTGCTCAGCCTTCTTCACAGTCCAACTCTCACATCCATACATGACCACTGGAAAAACCATAGCCTTGACTAGACGGACCTTAGTCGGCAAAGTAATTTCTCTGCTTTTGAATATGCTATCTAGGTTGATTATAACTTTTCTTCCAAGGAGTAAGCGTCTTTTAATTGCATGGCTGCAGTCACCATCTGCAGTGATTTTGGAGCCCCCCAAAATAAAGTCTGACACTGTTTCCACTGTTTCCCCATCTATTTCCCATGAAGTGATGGGACCGGATGCCATGATCTTCGTTTTCTCAATGTTGAGCTTTAAGCCAACTTTTTCGCTCTCCACTTTCACTTTCATCAAGGGGCTTTTTAGCTCCTCTTCACTTTCTGCCATAGGGGTGGTGTCATCTGCATATCTGAGGTTATTGATATTTCTCCTGGAAATCTTGATTCCAGCTTGATTTTCTTCCAGCCCAGCGTTTCTCATGATGTACTCTGCATATAAGTTAAATAAGCAGGGTGACAATATACAGCCTTGACGTACTCCTTTCCCTATTTGAAACCAGCCTGTTGTTCCATGTCCAGTTCTAACTGTTGCTTCTTGACCTGCATACAGATTTCTCAAGAGGCAGGTCAGGTGATCTGGTATTCCCATCTCTTTCAGAATTTTCCACAGTTTATTGTGATCCACACAGTCAAAGGCTTGGGCATGGTCAATAAAGCAAAAATAGATGTTTTTCTGGAACTCTCTTGCTTTTTCCATGATCCAGCGGATGTTGGTTATTTGATCTCTGGTTCCTCTGCCTTTTCTAAAACCAGGTTGAACAGCAGGGAGTTCACGGTTCACATATTACTGAAGCCTGGCTAGGAGAATTTTGAGCATTACTTGACTAGCATGTAAAGTTCAGTGAAAATGTTATTTTTTTAATACTCATTTTTTAGCATTTGATTATTTTGTTTGGCTGCACTGGGTCTCGCGTGTGGGGTCTACTTGCGCTAAGTGGCTGTTTCATCGCAGCACACGGACTCTCTAGTTGTGGCACGCAGCTTCAGTTGTTGCAGTGTGGAGACTCTGGTTATCTTGCATGGGCTCCAGAACTTGAGGGCTCAGTAGTTGTGGCATGGAGGCTTGGTTTTTCCATGGTGCATGGAATCTTCGTTCCCCAACCAGGGATGGAACTTGCTTCCCCTGCATTGCAAGACAGATTCTTGATCATTGGACTCCCAGGGAAGTCTCCTTTCATAATTATTTCTTAAAAGGCGCTAGTAGTAACAACTAAGGTTTGTTGGGCATTTACTGTGTGCCATGTGCTAAACACTTTACATGCGTTCATTATTTAATCCTCAAAAAAGCCTCATATGATGTATAAATTGTTATAGTATTGATTTTCTTGGGGATGGTTTTGATAGGCACCTGTAGTACAATGTTACAAACCTCCGTCCATAGTTCATCAGGCACTCTGTCTATCAGATCTAATCACTTGAATCTACTTGTCACTTCCACTGTATGTCATAAGGGATTTGATTTAGGTCATACCTGAGTGGTCTAGTGGTCTTCCCTACTTTCTTCAATTTAAGTCTAAATTTGGCAATAAGGAGTTCATGATCTGAGCCACAGTCAGCTCCCAGTCTTGTTTTTGCTGACTGTATAGAGCTTCTCTATCTTCGGCTGCAAAGAATATAATCAATCTGATTTTGGTGTTGACCATTTGGTGATGTCCATGTGTAGAGTCTTCTCTTGTGTTGTTGGAAGAGGGTGTTTGCTATGACCAGTGCGTTCTCTTGGCAAAACTGTTAGTCTTTTCCCTGCTTCATTCTGTACTCAAGGCTAAACTTGCCTGTTACTCTAGGTATCTCTTGATTTCCTACTTTTGCATTCCAGTCCCCTATAATGAAAAGGACATCTTTTTTGGTGTTAATTCTACAAGATCTTGTAGGTCATCATAGAACTGTTCAACTTCAGCTTCTTCAGCATTACTAGTTGGGGCATAGACTTGGATTACCGTGATACTGAATGGCTTGCCTTGGAAACAAACAGAGATCATTCTGTCATTTTTGAGATTGCATCAAAGTACTGCATTTCAGAGTCTTTTGTTGACTATGATGGCTATCTATTTCTTCTAAGGGATTCTTACCCACAGTAGTAGATATAATGGTCATCTGAGTTAAATTCACCCATTCCAGTCCATTTTAGTTCACTGATTCCTAAAATGTCGACTTTCACTCTTGCCATTGAAAGGTTGTTGCTGAACGAAAAGATGCTGAGATTCTTGGCCTCTGGAGGAGAAGAATTCAATCCAGGGCCAGAGATGAGGCTTGATCGCTCAGAGCTTTTGTGTAATAAAGTTTTATTAAAGTATAAAGGAGATAGAGAAAGCTTCTGACATAGGCATCAGAAGGGGCAGAAAGAGTACGCCCCTGCTAGTCTTCAGCTGGATGTTATATAGTCACTAGCAGTCTGTTAATGAAAGAAAGGAACATCATAAAACTCAGAATGGCACCAGGCCCCACACACATAAGGTGAATTTTGGGGTAATCTTGGCACCAAAAGTTTCATCCAGGGCCATAAAATGATTAACTTGAATCTTGTAGAAGGACAGATTAGCATACAAACAGTTTTGTTTACAGAGATTAGGGAAACAATATCTGAGTATAACATACTGGTTTGTCAAGTAGGTTCTGAGCCATTAGGCAGAACCTACTTGAAGACAGAGTTTGGGGTAAATGCATAGCACATTAGCATAGCTTAAGACAAACATTTTCATGAGAAAAATGCATTGGTTTGAGAATCTCAAGGTTTGAGAATAGTTAACTTCAGGTGAAACCAGGTGTCATTATGGCAACACAGTATTTTAAGAGAAACCTCCTTTTAAATTTGTATAGAGAAGAAAAAATTTCATTAGTTTGTTTTCTCCTGCTGCTTAATCGAGATAAAAATGTTTGACGCTTGCAGGCTATTTCCTCCAGTTGGAGACCCACGGCCTTCCTGCATGTTACCTTCTCACCATCTCCTGTTTGACTACTTCAAATTTACCTTGATTCGTGGACCTAACATTCCAGGTTCCTATGCAATATTGGCCACCTCATGCTAAAAGTTGACTCATTGGAAAAGACTGTGATGCTGGGAGGGATTGACGGCAGGAGGAGAAGGGGACGACCGAGGATGAGATGGCTGGATGGCATCACGGACTCGATGGACGTGAGTCTGAGTGAACTCTGGGAGATGGTGATGGACAGGGAGGCCTGGCGTGCTGCGATTCATGGGGTCACAAAGAGTTGGACACGACTGAGCGACTGAACTGACCTGATGCAATATTGTTCCCTTTACAGCATCTGACTTTACTTCCATCACAGTCACATCTGCAACTGGGTGTTGCTTTCATTTTGACTCAGCTTCTTCATTCTTTCTGGAGCTATTTCTCCCCTCTTCTCTGGTAGCATAATGAGTACCTTCCAACCTGGGGAATTCATGATAAAAGTTCATGAGAAAAGAGAAGATTCAAAAAGAATGAGAAAAGAAGAGAAGTGGGAAAAAAAGAGTTTATGAGAAAAAAAGAGACCTGGGGAGTTCATTAGAAAAAAAGAGAAGTGAAAGGCAAAGGACAAAAGGAAAGATATACCCATCTGAATGCAGAGTTCCAAAGAATAGAAAGGAGAGATAAGAAAGCCTTCCTCAGTGATCAATGCAACGAAATAGAGGAAAACAACAGAATAGGAAAGACTAGAGATCTCTTCAAGAAAATTAGAGATACCAAGGGAACATTTCATGTAAAGATGGGCTCGATAAAGGACAGAATGGTATGGACCAAACAGAAGCAGTAGATATTAAGAAGAGGTGGCAAGAATACACAGAAGAACTGTACAAAAAAGATCTTCACGACCAAGATAATTACAATGGTGTGATCACTCACCTAGAGCCAGATATCTTGGAATGTGAAGTCAAGTGGGCTTTAGGAAGCATCACTATGAACACACCTAGTGGAGGTGATGGAATTCCAATTAAGCTTTTCCAGATCCTAAAAGATGCTGCTGTGCTGTGAAAGTGCTGCACTCAATATGCCAGCAAATTTGGAAAACTCAGCAGTGGCCACAGGACTGGAAAAGGTCGGTTTTAATTCCAATCCCAAAGAAAGGCAACACCAAAGATTGTTCAAACTACTGCACAATTACACTCATCTCACATGCTAGCAAAGTAATACTCAAAGTTCTCCAAGCCAGGCTTCAACAGTACATGAAATGAGAACTTCCAGATGTTCAAGCTGGATTTAGAAAAGGCAGAGGGACCAGAAAGCAAATTTCCAACATCTGTTGGATCATAAAAAAGTGAGAGAGTTCCAGAAAAAATCTACTTCTGCTGTATTGACAATACCAAAGCCTTTGACTGTGTGGGTCACAATAAACTGTGGAAAATTCTTCAAGAGATGGGGATACCAGACCACCTGACCTGCCTCTTGAGAAATCTGTATGCAGGTGGAGAAGCAACAGTTAGAACTGGACATGGAACAACAGACTGGTTCCCAATTGGGAAAGGAATACGTCAAGGCTGTATATTGTCACCCTGCTTATTTAATTTCGATGCAGAGTACATCATGGGAAACACCGGTTTGGATGAGGCACAAGCTGGAATCAAGATTTCTGAGAGAAATATCAATAACCTCAGATATGTAGATGACACCACCCTTATGGCAGAAAGTGAAGAGGAACTCAAAAGCCTCTTGATGAAAGTGAAAGAGGAGAGTGAAAACATTGGCTTAAAGCTCAACATTCAGAAAATGAAGATCATGGCATCTGGTCCTATCACTTCATGAGAAATAGATGGGGAAACAGTGGAAACAGTGTCAGACTTTATTTTTGGGGGCTCCAAAATCACTGCAGATGGTGATTGCAGCCATGAAATTAAAAGATGCTTAATCCTGGGAAGGAAAGTTATGACCAACCTAGATAGCATATTCAAAAGCAGAGACATTACTTTGCCAAGAAAGGTCCATCTAGTCAGGGCTATGGTTTTTCCAGTGGTCATGTATGGATATGAGAGTTGGACTGTGAAGAAAGCTGAGTGTCGAAGAATTGATGCTTTTGAACTGTGGTGTTGGAGAAGACTCTTGAGAGTCCCTTGGACTGCAAGCAGATCCAACCAGTCCATTCTAAAGAAGATCAGCCCTGGGATTTCTTTGGAAGGAATGATGCTAAAGCTGTAACTCCAGTCCTTTGGCCACCTCATGTGAAGAGTTGACTCATTGGAAAAGATTCTGATGCTGGGAGGGATTGGGGGCAGGAGGAGAAGGGAACGGCAGAAGATGAGATGGCTGGATTGCTTCACCAACTCGATGGATGTGAGTTTGAGCGAACTCTGGGAGTTGGTGATGGACGGGAAGGCGTGGTGTTGCGATTCATGGGGTCGCAAAGAGTCGGACACGACTGAGCAACTGAACTGAATTGAACTGAGTCTTACATTTTAGGTCTAGAGTTCATTTTGAGTTTATTTTGAATAAAGGATAAGGAAATGTTCAAATTTCATTCTTTTAATGCACCTGTCCAGTTTTTCCAACACCGCTTCTTTCAGAGACTGCCTTTTCTCCATTGCATGTTTTTGCTTGCTTTGTTATGAATTAATTGACTATCTGTGTGTAGGTTTCTTTCTGGGCTCTCTATTCTGGCCATTGATCAGTATGTCTGGTTTTTTTTGTTTTGTTTTTCGCCATTACTGTATTGCTTTGATTTCTTACCCCAGTTCAATCCCTGGGTCAGGAAGATCTCCTGGAGAAGGGAATGGCAACCCACTCCAGTATTCTTGCCTGGGAAATCCCATGGACAGAGAAGCCTGGCGGGCTACAATCCATGGGGCCACAGAATCTGACATGACTGAGTGACTAACCTTTCTTTAGTATAGTCTGAAGTCAGGAAGCATGATACCTCCAGGTTTGTTCTTTTTTCTTAAGATTGCTTTGGCCATTTGGGATGTCCCATGGTTCTATACAAATTTTGGAATTATTTGTTCTAATTCTGTGAAAAATATCACTGATATTTTGATAGGTATTGGATTAAATTTGTAGATTGCTTTGAGTAGGCAGGATGGAAATTTTGACGATATTCTTCCAATCCATTGTCACAGGCCGTCTTTCCACATATTCATATCATGTTTATTAAGTTCCTTCACCAGTGTCTCATAGTTTTTAGAGTATAGGTCTTTCCCCGCTTTGGTTAAGTTCATTCATGGGTATTTCATTCTTTTTGATGTAGTTTTCAATGGGATTATTTTTTTGCTTTCTCTTTCACATAGTCCATTATTAGTGTATAGAAAGCGGCAGATTTGTGTATGTTAATCTTGCAGCCTGCAACTTTACCGAATTCAGTTATTAGTTTGAATTGTGTGTGTGTGTGTGTGTGTGTGTGTGTGTACTTTTAGGCTTTTCTATATATAGTATTGTATTACCTGCAAGTGAGTCAGACACAACTTAGCAACTAAACAACGCCTGCAAGTAATGAGTTTCACTTCTTTCCTTCCAATCTGGATGCCTTTTACTTATTTTGTCTGATTGCTGTGGCTAAGACTTCTAGTACTATGATAAATAGAAATGGTGAGAGTGGGCGTCCTTGTTACTGATATTAGAGGAAAGGCTTTCTTTTCTTAGCCAGTGAGTATGATGTTAGTTATGGGTTTTCATAAATGGCCTCTATTTTGCTGAGATATTTTCCCTCTATACCAACTTTGTGGAGAATGTTTATCATGGATGGGTGTTGAATTGTGTCCGATGCTTTCCCTGTGTCTACTGAGATGACCACGTGGTTTTTATCCTTCATCTTGTGAATGTGGGGTATCACGTTGATTGAGTTGCTTAAGTTGGACTATACTTGCTTTCCTGGAATAAAATCTCACTTGTTCATGGTGTATGGTCTTTTTTATGTCTGTTGAATTAAGTTTGCCAATATTTTTGTTGAGGATTCTTACATCCATATTCCTCAAAGACAGTGACTTGTACTCTCCTTTTTTGTGGTATCTGGTTCTGATATGAGGTAATGGTGGCCTTGTTGACTGAATTTGGGAGTGTTCCTTCCTCTTTAGTTTTTTGGAATAATTTGAGGAAAGGTATTAACTATCCTTTTCATATTTGGTAGAATTTTCCTGTGAATATGTCTGTTTCTGGAGTTTTTTGGAAGATTTTTGATTCCTGATTCAATTTAATTTCTAGTAATCAGTCTGTTCAGATTATCTGTTTCCTCCTGACTTAATCTTGATAGATTATAGGTTATATGTTTCTAAAGGTTTATCCCTTTGTTCTTGGTTATGCAATTTGTTGACATTTAACTATTTATAGTATTCTCCTATGGTTTTTTTCTCATATTATTTGTAATTTCTCCTCTTTTATTTCTTATTTATTTGTATCCTGTCTTTTTTTTTTTTTTTTATGAACCTAGCTGCAGGTTTATCAATTTTGTTTATTTTTCAAAAGAAAATCAGCTCTTGGTTCCCTTGATCTTTCCTGTTGTTTGATTGGTCTATAGTTTATTTATTTTCTTATTACCTTTGTTATTTTATTTCTTCTGCTTCCTCTGGGCTTTGTTCTTTTTCTGATTTGTTTAGATGCTCATTTATTTCAGATTTGTGTTGCTTCACGAAGTAGGCCTTATTGCGAAGCATTTCTCTCTTGGAAGTGCTGTTTCTGTGCCTGCAGGTTTGGGAAAGCTCTGTCTCGGGTCCATTTGTCTGAAGCTCTGCTCTGACTGTCTCTTAGGTTTCTTGGTTGAGCTGCTGATTTTTGTTAGCATGTCAGATGCGGACTAGTCTCCATGTGTTTCTGTCTTTCCCATTTTTCTTCTTATAATTGTTTTCTAGTTTCATTTGTTATGGTCAAAAGTGATACTTGATGTAACTTTTATCCTCTAAAATTTGCTGAGACTTGTTTCTAAACCTAGTACATGATCTGCCCAGGAGAGCTTTCCATGCGCACTTGAACCCAGTGTGTATTTGACTCTTTTGGATGAAATGTTCTGAAATATCTATATCAAGTTCAACTGGTCTACTATGTCATTTAGGACCAGTGTTTTCTTATTGATTTTCTGCCTGGATCTCTGCCCATTGATGTGCGTGGGATGCCAAGGTTTCTACAACTACTTCTTTGTTAATTTCTCCCTCTGTGTCTGTTAACATTTGCCTTGTATATTTAGGGGCCTGTGTATTAGGTGCATGCATGGTTACGGATGTTATATCCTCTTGTATCGACCCCCGTGTCATTACATAATGTCCTTTTTAGTCTGTTGTTATAGACTTTGACTCTAAAGTTTACTTTTCTGATACGGTTATTGCTCTCCTAGCTTTCTTTTCACATCTGTTTGCATGGAACATATTTCTCTGTCCCCACTCTCAGTCTGCATTTGTCTTTAGCTGTAGACTCTCTTGTAGGCAACATGTAGCTAGGTCTTTTCTTTTTCATCCAATCAGCTACCTTATGTGCTGTGATTGGAGAATTTAATGCATAGACATGTGAAGTGACTATTGATAGTTATGTACTTGTTGCCATTTCATTACTTATTTTCTGGTTGTCCTCTATCCTTTTTTTAAAACTGGTTTTGTGCCCTTCCAGGAAGAGAGTTCGTTATACCATTTCATCCTAGCCTTTCTGCTTGTTTATTTTGGAGTCACGCAGTCTTTTATTTGTTACTCCAATATTTCAGAAGGAGCCCTTCATTATCTCCTTCTAATGTAGGGGGATTTATGTGTTTCCTGGGCCATAAAATGGTCTTGCAATATTTTAGCAACTTTTATTTCTTTTATACACTTTTCCTGTTGAGCATTTAAGTTGTGTTTCTCTGGATGTGTTTCTGTATGTGTATGCTGTGTGCACGTGTGTGTTTACAGATGCCAACATATTAATGTTGTTTTATACACTCAATATACTTTTGCTTTACTGATCTATTTACTTGTTTCTTTCCTTACTTTCTCTTCTTGAATTGCTGGCCTTCTATACGGGATTATTTTTCTTTTGCTCAAAGAAAATCCTTTCATATTCTTTTCATGAGCATTGGCTGGTGGCTAATTCTGTCAGTTTTTGCTGACAGAAGGGTTTTATTCAATTTGACTCTAAAGGTTTGTTGGCCAAGAATTCTATTTTGGTATGGATAGGACTGAGTGTCTAACCCGTGATGTTTATTCTTTTCCTATTTAATGGTTTTCCTTGCATCATTTTATGACTTTAGTCATCAGACTTTTCTGACTCATTTTTAGCTAGGATATAAGTTTTTTAAATATGTATTTGCGTGGCTGTGCCGCACGTGGGACCCGTCTTCACTGTGGCGCGTGAGGTTTTTGTGGTGGTTGTTGCAGCATGTGATATCTGGTTCCCTGACCAGGGGTTGTACCCAGGCCCCCTGCAATGGAAGCGTGGAGTCCTAACCACTGAACCACCAGGGAAGTCTCAAGGTAATGTAATTTTCATGTCAAGTTACATACTAACATGTCTATACTAGGTTCAGTACTAACAGTTTCTAACCTAACTCCTTTACATTCTTCAAAGCTAATTATTCAAAAGATCAAAGTGATTGCTGTTCTGTTCAGTCACTCAGTCACGTCTGACTCTTTGTGACCCCATGGACTGCAGCACCCCACGTTTCCCCATCCTTCACCATCTCCCAGGGTTTGCTCAAACTCATGTCCATCAAGTCAGTGATGCCATCCGACCATCTCATCCTCTGCCATCCCCTTCAATCTTCAGTCTTCAAGACCCAGCATCAGGTTCTTTCCAACGAGTCAGCTCTTCGCATCGCGTGGCCAAAGTATTGGAGCTTCAGTTTCAGCACCAGTTCTTCCAGTGAATATTCTGGGTTGATCTCCTTTAGGATGGACTGGTTGGATCTCCTTGCAGTCCAAGGGACTCTCAAGAGTCTTCTCCAACACCACAGTTCAAAGGCATCAGTTCTTCAGCGCTCAGCCTTTTTTATTGTCCAACTCTTTCATCTATACATGACCACTGGAAAAACCATAGCCTTGACTAGACGACCTTTCCAGGCAAAGTAATGTCTCTGCTTTTTAATACACTGTCTAGGTCATTGCTTTTCTTCCAAGGAGCAGGCATCTTTTAATTTCATGGCTGCAGTCACCATCTGCAGTGATTTTGGAGCCCAAAGTGGTTAGCATCTAAGCAGTTCTCAGGTTTCCTCTCTGCCATCCCCGAGCAACACTCTGCTCTTACCTTACTCCTGTGTGATCTTCTAACTTCCTTAAACTCTACAGCTGAAGCTCCCTTTTATACTTAATTTTTCTCGGGAAAATGATACTCATTTATTTTATATTTTAAAAGTCTGCCTGTTCTTAAGCAAGCTAATAATGGAACTGTGGAATAACTTAAACAACGAAATCACATATATGAATAAAACAAAGCAAGATGATTTCAAAAGAATGAGCACATTTGGTCTATAGGTATAATATGTGAAAGCAAATATTTTGAGTTTATTAAAATAGTACTGTCTTGTCTGAATACTCTGTACACAATATATCTTTATAGGTTTAATTTTACAGTAGAACATAAGCATTATATAATCAAGGTTTTCTTTCCTTTTCTTTGGCCCTATAATGGCAACACATTTACAGAAATAAGATAAAAAGGTTAATTACTTATTCCTAAATATCCTCAGTTTTAAAAAATCAGTCACTGATTCCCGCATTCTATTGAACCGCGTGCATTACTGACCTGGTGCTTCCCCGGGGCCCATACGGTCTAGCATCTGCCTGCAGTGTAGGACGCCTCCATTCGATCCCTGGAAAAGGGCGGCTCCCCACTCCAGTATTCTTGGGGTTTCCCCGGTGACTCGGACAGTAAAGAATCTGCCTGTAATGAGGGAAACCCTGGTTCGATCTCTGGGTCGTGATGATCCCCCGGAAAATGGAATGGAAACCCACTCCAGTATTCTTGCCTGGAGAATCGCATGGACCGAGGAGCCTGGCGGGCTACCATCCATGGGGTCCCAAACAGTGGACAGTCCACAGGTCACAAAGTGCTGGACACGACTGAGTGACTATCCCTTTCACTTCACCTTCACTTTGGGGAACAAATTCTGTAGTGTAAAATAGAAACTTACTTCTACAAGTGGTAAAACTTCTGTTAGTCTTCAGATCTTTCCTCACTGCTCAACGTGAACAGAGAACATATCAAAAAAGCCCCAAAACAAAACTATACAATAAAGGCTTGCACCTCAGATGCTTTGATCTAAAACGTTTATCCCACTCTTATTTCAGTTAATGCAGACAAGTGTGATTATAGAAAGCCTTTGCTTATTCTTTCCTTCCTAATCCCTTGCTCCCAGATACTTGCTTCATGAAAGGTAATCATCATATTACCTACACAGGGTGAATCACAGTGTTAATTATAGGCTACGTTAGAGTGGGAAGGATTTATTTCAGAAGGATTGATGATACTTGTATATTTATGGAATTAAGAGAGATTTTATCTTTTTACACTTTAAAAATATATATGCAATTCATATGATAATCTACTGAATTCAATAATTTAAGGTTTATATTTAATACCTGAATTTATTACATCACTGGTAAATCCTTTACTGTGTTATGTACTTTCATGTCTTGCTTTTTTTTTTAATCCATAATAACATTCTATCATCTGTAATTCTTTTCATATCTGTTCACAAACTTTGATGCTTAATGGAGGTTAGATGAGAAGTGAGATATTTAGTAGCATATTTGAAGTGAAAAACATTTCTAAATAGATCCCTAAACATGAGCCCTTTATCTGACAAATTCAATATAAACCCAACTGTTGCCTGAGTATTTGGGAAAGAAATCAAAAACTGTCATATACTCACAGTGGCATAATAAACAAATGTTAATTGATGTGCTTTGTTTGAAATACTTCCAGGGAGACTTGCAATGAGCAAGGCTCCGCTGTATAGGCAATTCAGCAGCATATGCTGGCAAGTCTAGGAAAAGTCATCGTGTGTAAATGCTTTCTGCCATCTGTTACATGACCCAAAATATCAGAAGGAAACATGTATAGCTGAAATGGATGCACGGCTTTATTCAGAGTACCTTTGACTCATTAGGTAAGCACTTGGTGGTTAACATTTCATGGTGAGATCTTTAAAATAAAATTTGTTTTTATTCTTAATGACATTTCCATGCTCCTGATGCGCTCTATAGAGCAGCAAAGCAGAACAACAGCAGTGTTTGTCTCTGTTCTCTCAGTACCTCTCTTTCTCTTCCCCCACATGTGGTTCTTCTGACATAAATGGAAACTCTTGAGTGGGGAGACGAAGATGCATTTTTGGAAGCGTATAGTTTCCTTAAATCCTTATCAATAGGATTCCAGTGAAACAGACACATTGTTTTCAGAAAACAAAAATATTTGTAGAGTTTTTACAATGCGCCAGCTGCTGTGCTAAGTATCTTACCTAATGTAACTCACCTAGACCTCATAATTCCCACCACCATCACCACTCACACAGGTGAGGACCTGAGTCTGAGCAAGATCAAAATGAGTGAGCACTGGTGGATGCGCCTGTGAGCTGAACCCACGGCTTCCGTGTCCTCCTGCCCCTAAAATTAGAATCAAGAAACTCGCATTTATTGAAGGACTTCTGTGTGTCAGACACTACGCTAGAAAATACATTCAGTTCTTGTGTTTAACTTTTACAGGCGCCCGGGGAGGAGAGGAGTGTTATCATTCCATTTTAAGAATGGAGAAACATGCGCAGAGAGGCTAAGTAACCTGTGCAAGGCCACTCACTTTGTAAAGTGGGAAATGGACACTCCCATCTGGTCCTCTTCTTAATCCACTGCAATAGTGGATTCTAGACTTTAATACATTTAGGAGCATGGCCTGAAATTCTCTATTTACAGCATGCCCGTCAGTTCAGTTCAGTCACTCAGTCGGGGCCGGCTCTTTGCGACCCCACGAATCGCAGCACTCCAGACCTCCCTGTCCATCCCCAACTCCCGGAGTTCACTCAGACTCACATCCATCGAGTCCGTGATGCCATCCAGCCATCTCATCCGCGGTCATCCCCTTCTCCTCCTGCCCCCAATCCCTCCCAGCATCAGAGTCTTTTCCAATGAGTCAACTCTTCTCATGAGGTGGCCAAAGTGCTGGAGTTTCAGCTTTTGCATCATTCCTTCCAATGAACACCCAGGGTTGATCTCCTTCAGAATGGACTGGTTGGATCTCCTTGCAGTCCAAGGGACTCTCAAGAGTCTTCTCCAACACCACAGTTCAAAAGCATCAATTCTTCGGTGCTCAGCCTTCTTCACAGTCCAACTCTCACATCCATACATGACCACAGGAAAAACCATAGCCTTGACTAGACGGACCTTAGTCGGCAAAGCAATGTCTCTGCTTTTCAACATGCTATCTAGGTTGGTCATAACTTTTCTTTCAAGAAGTAAGCATCTTTTAATTTCACGGCTGCAGTCACCATCTGCAATGATTTTGGAGCCCCAAAAAATAAAGTCTGACACTGTTTCCACTATTTCCCCATTTATTTCCCATGAAGTGATGGGATCGGATGCCATGATCTTCGTTTTCTGAATGTTGAGCTTTAAGCCAACTTTTTCACTCTCCTCTTTCACTTTTATCAAGAGGCTTTTGAGTTCCTCTTCACTTTCTTCCATAAGGGTGGTGTCATCTGCATATCTGAGGTGATTGATATTTCTCCTGGCAATCTTGATTCCAGCTTGTGCTTCTTCCAGCCCAGCGTTTCTCATGATGTACTCTGCATAGAAGTTAAATAAGCAAGGTGACAATATACAGCCTTGACGTACTCCTTTTCCTATTTGGAACCAGTCTGTTGTGCCATGTCCAGTTCTAACTGTTGCTTCCTGACCTGCATACAGATTTCTCAAGAGGCAAGTCAGGCGGTCTGGTATTCCCATCTCTTTCAGAATTTTCCACAGTTTATTGTGATCCACACAGTCAAAGGCTTTGGCATAGTCAATAAGGCAGAAATAGATGTTTTTCTGGAACTCTCTTGCTTTTTTGATGATCCAGCAGATGTTGGCAATTTGATCCCTGGTTCTTCTGCCTTTTCTAAAACCAGCTTGAACATCTGGAAGTTCACGGTTCATATATCACTGAAGTCTGGCTTGGAGAATTTTGAGCATTACTTTACTAGGCATGACAATAATCATGGTCTGAGGACCACAGGTTTAGTAACTGCCATCCTCCTTTGTGAGATTTTATAACTCCTGGAGGAAATAATCTTTGAGACCACCTGTGAGTCACTTTCATTTGCATTTTGAACTTTGAAGAAAAAGTATATATTTTTTCACAAATAAGTTAAATGTTCTCAGCTCTGAGTCTATTTAAGGATAAGTGGAGGCCAAAGGCGGAGAGGAAGAGATGGAGAGAGCACGTGCTGCCGACTCTGCCGCAGAGCCGCAGCACCCTTCTTCTTTCCCTTTTATTCTCTCACATCAAGGGTAGTGTGAATTAGCTTGAATTTTAGTGTGTTTACTACAGTTCCATAAATACTGATGGAAAATGCAGAATGCTGGACAGGATTTTATTTTCTTTTGTGTTGCTACTACATCACAATTCTTTGGGTAATTTCACCTGCTCTGAGTTATCCATCTTCTTGCCAGCCTAAATGAATCATGATTTTTCCCATCATTATGCCCAAAATAAAGACAGAAGGATGAAAATCTGACCTTGCATGTGGCTACAATCTGTGTGTGAGAGAAATATTCTTCAGGAGTACCACTTTTCCTATTTTAATACTAAATCAGTAAAATTAGCATAGGTAATCAAAAATTGCCATGTTTCTTAATAAAATGTATCAAGTTTCAACAATGCAATAGGAAGAATCCTGAATTTTAAAGCCTACATGGCATTGTTAAACAATAGAGACACATGATAAGGATGTTAATGTATAAAGATGGAATTTGGGGTAATACTCACTGGTAGATGAAATAGTAATTTCGTGATTTTGGAGTCTGCTGTGAAAAGTGGTCATTAATATTTTGGGTAAGTTTACTTCTAGGATGTATAGATTTCACATTAATGCATCATTGGCATAAATAAATTCAGCCTCTGAATTTTAAAATGAGAATAATAGGTCTTCCCTGGTGGCCGTGTGGGTGAGACTTTGCACTTCCAATGCTAGGGCATGGGTTCGATCCCTGGTCTGGGAACTAAGATCCCACATGCTCTGCATTGTGGTCAAAAAAAAGAAAAAGAGAAAAAACAGGATAATAGCTCAAGAAGAAAGCAGATTCTTTAGAGATTACTCCGGAAGTATAATCATAATCCTATTTGATAAATTTGGTAATATAAAAGTGACTATTAACCTGTCTTTGGCTGAAGAGGGTGAATCAAGGCTTCTCTAGGTTGGTGGTGGGAGCAGCTCATGAAAGCCCGAGCATCGCGTCTGTCTTGGGGCACCCCCGAAAGCACTGGTGCCTGTTGAGCATCTCCCTGTTGGCTGCACAGGCCATCTCTGTTGCCTAAGTGAACCCTCACAAAGCTCTAAGCAGTGGCTATTGTTCTCTCTACATCACAGGAAAAACACGGTGGAACCAAACTGAACCCAAAGCGTAGACCAGGAGAGGTTAGCCACTTTCTGCAAGTGGCATCCTTGATACCTAGACCTGATTTCAGATCTTTCTAACTGCAAAGTCCACCTTCTTTGCTGACTTCTTCCTGCAGGAAAACAAACAAAACCTTTTACAGATAAGGCCAGTATGCTTTTGACCAGTATTTGACACTACATTTCCATAAATTGAATGCCTTGGAAATCACTGAGGAAGGAAAACTGACCTGAGCTTTCAAGTAGGGAATCACGGTGGAGACTGCGGCACTGTCTTCATGCTGCTCTGAGAGGGACCTGGCCTCTGGGTCTGTGACCCGTCCAGGAGGGAAAGAAAGCAAAGCGCAGCCAGGCGAGATGGGGTGAGAAGGGCGTGCAGATTCCGTGACGCTCAGCAATGCTCCCCTGGAAACGAGGTAGCTACCTGAAATCATGTGGTGAGAAGACACGATTTTTGTTGGTTTGTTCATTCACTCAGACATGTATTCATTCATGTTCTCTTAGCAACGGAAGAGCTTAGTCACATGTTTGTGCAACTCTATGGTGTTCTTGATTTTGAACTACCTTTTCTTATGAAAAAATTAATCCACAGACACGGAGCAGAATAAATAGCCCAGGTATTGTGATTACCATTTTATCGATGGGACACGCAGACTTTGAGACCTTGAATAATGTCCTAAAAATCATAACAGCTCCCGAGTGTCCTAGGCACACTTAACTGCTTGTTTCGATTTGAATGCTCTTTCCATGAGCTTGACCTGGTTAATAAGCAAGATACGCAAGTGGGAATAGTATAAACCGAGCAGTATACTGATTTTGACATCCGGAGATAATGGAAATCAAAGATATTTAAGAGTAGGTATATATCAGTAAAGGCTGCTGATAATGCTCTTTTTCTGAAATAGTGAAAATATAGCCCTCTTTTTAAAGGTCAGCGTTGACTTTCTAGCACTTCGAGGCCGCTTTGAGTCTTCATTTCATCATTTACATGCTTACATGCTTGCATGATTTTCACCACGTCCTTTTTACGTGTGTTTTGCCTGTTATTCTTTCTTATCCTTTCAGTCTTATGTATTATTTACTTTGCCTTTTTCTGTTTTCCTCACTGCTTTAAACCTTTACGTTTTCAGTCTTTATCATAAGATTGTTCTCATTTTTTCCACTGTAATTTTGTCTAGATAATGAAATCATTCAGTCATGTCAGACCCTTTGGACTGTAACCCACCAGGCTTCTCTGTCCATGGGATTATTCAGGCAAAAAATACTGGAGTGGGTTGTCATTTCCTCCTCCAGGGGATCTTCCTGACCCAGGGACTGAACCTGTGTCCCCTGTGTCTCCTGCATTGCAGGCAGATTCTTTACCCACTGAGCCATCAGGGAAGCTGAGATAATGCAATCAGTTCAGTTAAGTTCAGTCGCTCAGTCGTGTCCGACTCTTTGCTACCCCATGAATCGCAGCACTCCAGGCCTTCCTGTCCATCACCATCTCCCAGAATTCACTCAGACTCGCATCCGTCGAGTCCGTGATGCCATCCAGCCATCTCATCCTCTGTCATCCGCTTCTCCTCCTGCCCCCAATCCCTCCCAGCATCAGAGTCTTTTCCAATGAGTCAACTCTTCACATGAGGTGGCCAGAGGACTGGAGTTTCAGCTTTAGCATCATTCCTTCCAATGAAATCCCAGGACTGATCTCCTTTAGAATGAACTGGTTGGATCTCCTTGCAGTCCAAGGGACTCTCAAGAGTCTTCTCCAACACCACACTTCAAAAGCATCAATTCTTCAGTGCTCAGCTTTCTTCACAGTTCAACTCTCACACCCATACAGGACCACTGGAAAAACCATAGCCTTGACTAGACGGACCTTAGTCGGCAAAGTAATGTCTCTGCTTTTGAATATGCTATCTAGGTTGGTCATAACTTTCCTTCCCAGGAGTAAGCGTCTTTTAATTTCATGGCTGCAGTCACCATCTGCAGTGATTTTGGAGCCCCCAAAAATAAAGTCTGACACTGTTTCCACTGTTTCCCCATCTATTTCCCATGAAGTGATGGGACCGGATGCCATGATCTTCGTTTTCTGAATGTTGAGCTTTAAGCCAACTTTTTCACTCTCCACTAATAGTTAGTCTTTAAATAGTAACTTCACTGTGCTAGCCCTAATCTTGGAATCCTAAAGAGGTTATTCAGATGTTCATACGAAGAAAAACATTTTTCATTCTTCATTTTCTACCATAGGATCTACAGATATTTAAAATGAATCCTGAGTGACTAGCAATGAGCTGCCCGAAGATGGATAATATTAAATAAAACTGTAAAAACAAATAAAAGGAGGCAGTACCTAACTTAGTTATGAGAAAGAGTTTTTAATATTAACATATTGTGAACACTAAAAAACATAATACATGACATTGTGAAACTTACATCTTCGTTTATTTGAAGAAAATGTACCTTTAGCTGTTTCAGAAGAAGGTATAATTAAAAATCAGTCATGGATATTATTGGACATAAATAAGAAAATTCCAAAAATTGCTCTTACCTGAATAAAAATTGCTAGATATTCTGGAGTTTGTGTGTGTGTGTGTGTGTGTGTTTCTGTATTAGGACATAATTCAATATAAATCTAAACCCTGCAACATTTCCAATACAAGCGAACTATAAAGCCCTTTTTGTATTTTACTTAACTAAGATTTCATGCTATAGAAATTTTCTGTTGACTTCAAGGAAAGTTTAGATTACACAGAGAGAAATGAAAGTCTGACCTAATAAAACATTTGTATTACCAATGCTTCAACTGATTGCTTACTTTCTTGTTAAGTAAGTATTATAAATGCTTATGAAACTCTTGTATGGGAAGTATATAGATTTAAAATAGAAATTATATCATTACATTTAAAAAATTTCAAGACCAATTTCCTTCATGCTTAATAGGTTTTTTTTGGTTGAAAATTCTTCCTATGATTTTTAAAATCTTTTGAGAAAATGCATTTTTCTCCTTTAAAGCTTATTTTTATTTAATAGGAAGAATATTTCTTTCCTAGTCAAAGAAAATAAATATATATTTTACCTTTTATTTAATAACACATTATTTTTTCTCTCATTTAATTCTTTGTCGTTACTTTTTTTTTCTTTCTTTAAACAGGCAGAGATAAATGACCCAACTGATCCTTTCACAAGTTATAGTACAAAAGTTTCATCAAATATAGGGGATGAAAGTTTCTCCAAATATATAGGCTGGAGAATTGCCAGTGTGCTTTCCAAGCTGTTCTTCCCTTCCATGGATGCCTGTATTCTTTCTCTGAAAAGACCAGTGATGAAACGGTATCAAAGGAGAGATGTGAACAAAACGCAGGATTCCATGAAGAAGAGAGTTCTACGTTTTACTGTAAGGTAAGGTGATGCAATATTCAAAATATTTCCGTTATTCTAACATAACATTTTGGAATCCTATGAATTTCCCATAATCATGTGCCACTTTATATAACTCAGTTTTCCTTTTTGATTCAAATCCTGGCTTCATCACCTTCTAGATATTTTATCTAGATATTTTATCATGAGCAAGTATTCCTTTCTCAGAAAGTGTTTCCTCGTGCTTAAAATAGGTATTATTGTGTAATATAAATCAGTTTTATTAAAGTGAAAGCTTCTCTTCCATAGTGACCTACATTTGCCTAGTTTACCCCTATTTCTCCCTATTATAACCACTGTGTATCCTTCCAAGGTCTATAAATTATTAATATAAGAAATGATGAGTACATTTTAAATTTTCTCTCCATTTTTGATTGTGGTTTATGGATTTCTTAAGTCTGTTTAGGAAAATTCTTTCCATTTTGAGATTAAAATATTGTCATATTTCTCCTAGTGTTTCTTTTTCCGTTTAAAAAAAAATGCCTTGCCGAGGTATGCCTGACGTGCAAATGTGATGCTTCCAAATTGGCAGGGATGCAGCTGGAACCCATTCTAGCACTTGCGCCGTAAGTCTGTTCATCACCTCAAAAGTTTTCTTCTATTTTTTTTGTTATTCTTCTTAAAAATAATTATTTTCAAGGTGCATTTGAATTTTAGTTAGAAATTTTTGTTTTAACAAAAATTGTTAACATTTCAGTAACATTCCTTGTGGCCACCGTGTCCTAAGCATGGTTTCAACTGCAGACAAACTTGTGGAGACGCTACAGGGCGCCCTGCCCTACTTTGATAAATCAGTATCTGAGTGAAAATGGACGGGGTGATGATGGTACTTCGTGTGATACCAGAGTTTCTAGTGTTATCATTTTATGAAAATTGATGCCTTGATATTAATTCCAGTTAAGCTACACTTACAAATAGCATTTGAGAGTGCTCTGACATTTAAACATGGATTACGGTTTGTACTCCCCGATTTAGGCTCTGACATTTTTATTAACAGCTCTAGTTTCCTTCCACTGGTCTATATTTTCTATATTTTCAGACATGTTTTAATGATGTGAAAGTAAGTCGAAGTGGTGGTGATGTAGCAGAGAGAATATTAAAATAGCATATCTTTCCAGTACTTTAACAGACATTGAGCTGTGGGAGTGTCTTCCTCTCAATTTTAGGAGTGGGGTATGGCATCTTCTAGCACTCTTAAGGATTTATTTTGGACACTTTAATCATGTGAATTTTTTTTTTTTTTGGTATGTGATGTGAAGTGTTGATCCGTGTGGTTATTTAACGTCCCAACAATGTTTTTTGAGTAATCTATCTGCCGTCAACATTTTTCCTGATGTTAAATCTCTATAAAATATGAAATGCCCATTTCTTTCCTTTTTCTATATTCTAAAGTAATTTTAAAATTACTTTAAAGGATAGTGAAGAACAGTGAGGGGAAAGGAAGAGACAGTGAAAAGGCGGATGGGGATGCGCCCGCTGGGACACAGTAAGGAAGGGGCTAGAGAGACAGGGAAGCCTGTTGGGGATGCTTAAAAGGGCCGAACCGAGAAATGAAGAGTAGGAGCAGGAAGGAAGGGGAAAGAGGTCGAAAGCAAACGGAGAAGATGCAAGTAAGGGGCGAGCTGCGCTGAGGCTGGAAAGCACAGCGGGGGCAGATGCGGCGGGCTGGGGACCGGGAGGAGGCTCCGCCGAGTCAGAGACGGAGACGGGAGACGGGGGGCTGCGTTAGGGCCCCGGAGCCCGTGGGCACCGCAGGACTGGGGCGTGCGGTGTTCTCAGAGCCCGCCGTTCACTACACAAGTGAGACTCATTCACCACTGACCTGTGGAAAAACCATCTCCTTTGTGCATTTTTATTTTTCCACAGCTCATTACAGCCTCTAAAAATCAGAGTCTCTGACTAAGAATGAGAGCTGAGCTGCCCTCTAGCAGAGGCCCCTCAGGTTGGCACAGGGTGCCCCTCACTTCGCACCCTTCTTGCGATGGAGCACGGCACAGCGCCGCCTGTAGCTGTGCCTATTGCCAGCTCCAGTTAGGGGTGAGCTCGTCCCGGGTGCAGCAGATGTGAGCGGAGCAGGACTGTAGCTCAGTGACTGCAAGACGAAGGCTAGGTCAGGCCCGGTTGAGTAGTCTTTACTGTCTATTAGGGGTATGGATGGACCTGCTTGTAAAGAAGTGGCTGAAAAACAAGTTTAACTCTTAGCCACGAAAAGACTCTGATGCTGGGAGGGATTGGGGGCAGGAGGAGAAGGGGACGACCGAGGATGAGATGGCTGGATGGCATCACCGAGTCGATGGACGTGAGTCTGGGTGAACTCCGGGAGATGGTGATGGACAGGGAGGCCTGGCGTGCTGCGATTCATGGGGTCGCAAAGAGTCGGACACGACTGAGCGACTGAACTGAACTGAACTATGCGTTGAAAAAATGGCTCTGGCCCACTAGACATTACCCACGGGCAATGTCGTTTCTCCCATTTGCTTGATTCTCCATTGAGTCAGCAGTTACGTGGCAATAGTTCCTATTTCACCACCTCCTCCCGCGTTCCGGTCCGCAGACAGGAGTTAATGCAATCACCGTCCTGTAGGTCAATCACAAAGACAACAGTTTGCAGCCCACTGTATCCTTAGCTCGTTTTCACCTTTTGAGAGGCCTTCTTGCAGAGTCCTATCATCCGTTCCTCACCAAGTACTCCTAGAAATCTCCATTTTGTGTGTTCATCAAATAGCAATGTGTAAGAAGGCCGACATTTCACGACTCCTATGGAAGACCGGGCACGTCTAAGAGGTAGGAAGGTGGGAAATTTACAAGCGTATGTTTCTGTATTGCTCTGGAGTCCTAAAGTATACTTATTTCAGTGTGAATGTTTATTGGTAAGGAGAAGATAGGAGTTTCCTTATTGCTGACCTATAATTTATTTCCTAAAATATTTTTCCTCACTTGTGTTCTTAGCCTGTAAAATTCTCTCTAAATGGGAATTCTTTGTTTATATGTTTATAAAGATATATGTATTGCTTTGAATGATATAGATTTAACTTCTTTCCTTTACAAAATTTTTCAAAAGAACATTCATTGTTTTCCTTCTGTCCATTAAATTTGGGAGGTTTTGCTTTTTCATGGTACATGCTGTTCTTCCCCTCAGCATTTTATAAAAAATGAGAAAATCATTATGTTTCTTTACTACAAAAACAGCAGCCCCAAACCGAGGCATAGATGCTTCGACTTCAAAACATTGTTGTTGTTTTTTCTCCCTTTTCTTTCTTTGTCAGTAAAACTATCTTCAATCTACCTTAAGGCTGAGAATTCAGAACTCTGAAGATCAAATTTTCAAAAACCAGTCTCTACATTTATACTTTTTGGCTTCTGAGGTTTCTTGGAGGTGTGTTTTCTAAGCTTCTGCCTTGAATCCCTAAAAATTCACAAACAAGTAATTATTTGCACTCATGTAAAGACTAGGAGAATATTAACACTTTATCTATGATTAGGCTTAGTTTGCTCACTAATTTTATATCAGAAGATTTCATTCATAAGACCCACACCTGGAAGAGAGCCCAGATGAAACTCACAAGAACGGGCTGAGAATATCCATAGGTATACAGGCAGGACATTTTACATAGCTGACTTCCTCAACAGAGCAGTCCTTCCAAAGGCTACTGCGTTTCCTCTGCAGCCTCCTTTATTAAAGGAGCCAGTTCCAAGGTAGGGGACTCAGAGGAGCTAACATTTACTGAATGGAGACAAGGTGGGGGGAAAGAAGGGTACTGCAATGTCGCATTGGAGAGGCTTTACTGGAGAGACCAGTAAAGACACTTCAGAGTCCCTTGGACTGCAAGGAGATCCAACCAATCCACCCTAAAGGAAATCAGTCTTGAGTGTTCATTGGACGGACTGATGTTGAAGCTGAAACCCCAATATTTTGGCCACCTGATGTGAAGAACTGACTCATTGGAAAAGACTCTGACTCTGGGAAAGATTGAAGGAGGGAGGAGAAGGGGATGAAAGAGGATGAGATGGTTGGATGGCATCACCGACTCAATGGACATGAGTTAGTTTGAGTAAGCTCTGGGGATTGGTGATGGACAGGGAGGCCTGGCGTGCTGCGGTCCGTGGGGTCATGAAGAGTCGGACACGACTGAGTGACTAGACTGACTGAACTGGAGAGACCAGTGGTGAGCAGCACAAAGGGGCAGCTGGTCCCCATCTCTCACTGTCCCCGGGAGGGATGCCGAGTCTGGGGAAGCAACTGGACGTTCGACCGGATTTGCATTTTGTGGGGAGAGACACTGAGTGACTGGTGCTCTACCTTTTAATATAAGGATGAAAATTAGCTTCTCAAGGAAGAGATAAACATTTGGGTTCAGTTGCCAAGTCTCTGAGGTGGCCATGCACATGTGTATGCTAAGTCACTTCAGTTGTGTTTGAATCTGTGCGACCCCATGGACTGTAGCCCCCCAGGCTGCTCTGAATCCCCCCATGGGATTCTCCAGGCAAGAATACTGGAGTGGATTACCATGCCCTCCTCCACCGGATCTTCCCGACCCAGGGACTGAACCCGGGCCTCTTACATCGCCTGCATTGGCAGGCGGAGTCTTTACCACTAGCATCACCTGGGAAGTCCTTGAGGTGGCCATCAGCTGGAAATGTCAGGTGCTTAGGACTTGGGCCCTTGGGAAGTGCTCTTAATCGTTGTGATAGGAGGCCATCTGGCTCCTCAGGAGTTGGATGTACAGGGTGGGAGACTTAGAATCCCTAGTTCTAGTAGACAAGTTGCCAGACTATTCAGGATGAATCTCCAGTGTGAAAGCTAGGCACACTGCTTGCCTCCCTAGCTGAGTGCATTTTATAAACAAGGCACCATGCTAAGCAGTACCCTTAGATGTAGACAGGATTGTTATATCCATTTTATATATCGTTAAAATCTCCATTTTGGAGACATGATTACTGGGAGATTAAGGAATTTGCCCATTTACGTATAACTGTTAAGTGCTAAAGTCTGAACTTAAACGAATGCATTTAGACTCCTGAGTCTACTGTGTGGATTTCTTCCCCTTGTGTGGACTTATTTCGTCTGATGGCAAACCCTTGAGCTGTTGTTAAAACAGCGACAGAAACAAAAAACTTATCTTGTCATAAGAAAAGACTTATAAGAAAAGTCGTAAGTCATAAGAAAAGACTTATGAATCTGTTTTTCAATTTCTGTACTTGGTTTTCAGCACTTGACTTTGATTGAGGAGCATTTTTAAATTATCATTTCCTTAGCTGTGTGGGGTCACTGTTGCTGCACTGGGCCGTCTTTAGCTGGGGCGGGCGGGGTGTGCTCTGGGTGCGCGCGGGCCTCTCTGCAGAGGCTTCTCCCGCTGCAGAGCCAGGCTCGCGGCCATGGGCGTGGACAGCTGCGGCTAGAGACTCCAGAGTGCTGGCTCAGTAGTTGTGCCGAGCTTCGCTGCCCTGCGGCTTGTGAGGTTTTGCAAGATGAGGGATCACACCTGTGCCCCCTGCATTGCAAGGCAGATTCTTAACCACTGGGCCACCAGGGAGGCCCTAAGGAACATTTGCTTCTTCCTGTGCCCTGCATCTCTCTAGCTTAGTATTAGGAAATCTGTGTCAAAGAGGAGTTTTCTATTAATTAGTATGATATTTGGCTAAAGCCAATGGAGGAAAATTATAAAATTAATCAAATATATTAGCAATATATTTGTATATTAATTTATTTTATTGATTTATATATTTATATATTATATAAATATAATCCAATAATTATTATGTAAATAAATATATAATATATATTTTATTTTTTTTTTTGAGAGAGAGAGAGGGAGATATTTTAGAAAGGAGCGCTCCAAAGGATTCTTAAATGAAATACCTTAAACACATCTGTCTAGTTCTGCTTCATGCAGGGGAAAAATGTCTGTGCCTCCTTTATAGAATATCAAGGATGTTTATCTTACAGCCTTTTTTTTCCCTGATTGATTTAGAGCAAGTTACTTAACTTCTTTGAGCCTAAGGCTGCTAATCTTTAAAAATGTGAAAGCTGTGCGTTCTTCTCGGTCTTGTCCTTAGGAGAGAAGGAGAGAATGTGTGTAACGAACCTGGACGTGTTACAGCTCCTTATCCTACTGTTCTTTCACTTAGTAGATTTTCAAAAACATTTGTTTTCTTCCTAATATGATATTCATTAATGTAATTGTAATAAATAATAAATGAAAATTTTACAGAAAGCTATGAATTATTGCTAGCAACTTTTCAAAGAGAACATCCACTTTCCTTAATTTTTAGCTTTTGGCTATGTTCCCTTCTTGTGTCTACTTTTTGAATTAAAACACAATTCAGATGCGGCTCCAAGTCGTGGCTGCATCTTGATGGTCCAGTGCCAAGACCCATTATGGATGGAACCTTGATGGTCCCCTTGGCTGCTGACAGTCTTCAGCTGGAGGGAAATAGAGAGCATGGCTAGGTCTTCAGAGGTGGGCACCTATGGTCTGGACTTCTGTGACACATTTTATTATTAAAATATTGGTTGGATGATCAGCTCACCTTAGTCTCTTTCCCCTGCACTGGACTGTGGCGTGAGGCTCTTCCTTTTGGCACACAGGCTTTACTCTGGTTGTGGGCGTGCACGCCTTGTTGCCCCAAGGCCTGTGGGGTCTTAGTTCCCCAACCGGAGATGGAACCCGTGACCCTTGCATGGGAAGGTGGTTTCTTAACCTTTGGACTACCAGGGAAGCCCTCAGATAGCTCATTGAAAGTGTTTTTATTATTTTATGGATTTTTATGACTCCAGTACCCTATTGGGAGTGAGGTCCAGTCGCCAGTGACGGGACTGTGCTTAGTGCTATCCGTTGCCATACGACTGGTTCACCTCTGGTCTTTCCTGACCTTTCCTAGGTCAGTCCCCGTCTGTCTTAGGTTATTTCCTCCTCTTTTCTGCCTTTCCAGTGGAGCCTTGGTCTGAACAGGAATTTCAGGTATTATCAGCGGGGCCGTAGCTTTAGCAGCTGCTTTCACTGCAGCGGCTTTGTGCTTAAAAGACAGGTGTCTGGCTTTAATATGATCAACCCAAGAGTTCTCCATTCACAGGAATATGGTGTGATGCAGAGTCTTAAAACGTGGCACACTTATTCAAAGGACCTGGGTGAGATGTGAAAACATTCTATGTTTCAAATACAGATCAACTAGAATAAAAAATGACAGCCCAATGGGAAGACAAAAGTTGTACGACAGGAACAAAACCACAATCTGCGGGAGTGTTTGTGTGCTTTGTTTTACAGGCATGCTTCGCTGCTTTTAAAGAAAAGGGCAATATTGTTTAGCTCATGGTGAACTTCCTTTGCAGTGGTTGGCAAGTGTGTGTTGCCTGCGTTAATCAGAATGTAAACTTGGATTTGACATTAATCGAATTGGGGGTAGTCATCCCACTTTTTAGATTCTCAGAAAATATGAAGTCAATCAGTTAAAGGGTTTAATCTTCCCCAGTTTCTAAATGTCTCCTTGATGGGATCAAGTATTGTTCAGGCACATGACTCTGAAAATCTTAGTACCCAGGAGAGCTGCTTTCTGTCTTACCTGTCAGAGCAGGTGTTCCTCCCCAGCTAGCCCGTTTTTTCCTAGGCTGTCTCTAGGTATGGATTTAAACAGTTGGGAGAATACAGAATCCCTAACACAGGTGGTACTGTCCTTCAGTAAGTGGCAACTGGGCATCTCTGCATGCAGCCACTGTTAGGCACGAGGAAGACAGGCAAACTCTGCTTAAAAGGGTAATTGATGGTTTCCTGTTCAGAATGACGGCTGTGCTTCTAGCATATTGGATTTCCACCATGAAGACATGTGGAGCTTTGCACTCACAGTTTTCTGTATCTTCAGTTATTCAGTGCAATTCAGAACACCTGACTTATATTAGACTTTAATAAATAATTATTCACTAACTAATGCTATGGAGAAGGCAATGGCAGCCCACTCCAGCACTCTTGCCTGGAAAATCCCATGGATGGAGGAGCCTGGTGGGCTGCAGTCCATGGGGTCGCTAAGAGTCGGACTCGACTGAGCGACTTCACTTTTGCTTTGCACTTTCATGCATTGGAGAAGGCAACGGCACCCCACTCCAGCACTCTTGCCTGGAGAGTCCCAGGGACTGCGGAGCCTGGTGGGCTGCCGTCTATGGGGTCGCACAGAGTTGGAGACGACTGAAGTGACTTAGCAGCAGCAGCTAATGCTAGCAGGAGGCACAGGATGTGCCGAGCCTCCACTGGCGAAGTAGATCACAGGGCGTTTGAGGAACCAGAACAGCGGTGCAGCTGGGTCACTGAGACCAAGGGGGATGAAGCTGGAGAGCGGCTCAGGGCTTCCAGCTTCAGACTAGGAGCCACAAGAAGGCGCCGAATGTGTGTAATGTGGCAGAGGAGGGAGTGAGGGGTGGAGTTTGTGTGCGTATGTGTTTGAGGCTGTGACATGATCACAGATGTGACATGCCCTGGGCAAGTTGCTTGACTTCTCTGAATCTGAGTGTCTCTGTCTAGAATATGAGGGTAATTATAGCACCTTTCTTGTCGGTGCTGATGAGAAATTAATGAGATAGTCAATTAAAAGTGCTCCCTATAGTACTTGACCACAAAATGTTCATTATTTGTATATTAAATAAATATATAGTGGCATAACTATAAGTATAATAAATATGCTGATACACTGTTGACCAGTATATTGATTTTTAAAACCTATGTATTCTTTTGTCTGTGCTGCGTCTTAGCTGTGGCTCATGGGGTCTTCACAGTAGCATGCGAGCTTCGTTAATAGTTGTGGTGTGCATGCTGGGTCTAGTTCCCTGACCAGGGATTGAACCTGGGCCCCTCGCGTCGTGAACATGCACTTACCCACGGGCCACCAGGGAAGTCCCTAAGTATATTAATTTGATTATGTAGCATAACCAACTTCACTATTTCCATTGCTGGCTCTGTTACGTTGGAAAAGTGCACAGGTCACTTTTGCAATATAGTACATACTAGGTTGGTGGCAATTCAAATGGAAAGGAAGAAGATGGATTTGCATGGGATTTGGTAGAAAAAGCAGTAGAATTGGATGATGATTAAAAAGAGTAGAGTGGCAGGAGGTGTGGGGAGGAAAATGTCTTTTCCAGGCTGAACACCAAGTCCGCTAGCAGCGCGGTTCACTGAAGCAAGGAGCGATGGGTGAGGCGAGGTGTGCTTGAGGTAAGGGAAGATGCTGAACTGGAAGCCATGCTTTTGAGATCTCCCATCACTTCATGGGAAATAGATGGGGAAACAGTAGAAACAGTGTCAGACTTTATTTTTGGGGGCTCCAAAATCACTGCAGATGGTGACTGCAGCCATGCAATTAAAAGACGCTTACTCCTTGGAAGAAAAGTTATGACCAACGTAGATAGTATATTCAAAAGCAGAGACATTACTTTGCCGACTAAGGTCCATCTAGTCAAGGCTATGGTTTTTCCTGTAGTCATGTATGGATGTGAGAGTTGGACTGTGAAGATGGCTGAGCGCTGAAGAATTGATGCTCTTGAACTGTGGTGTTGGAGAAGACTCTTGAGAGTCCCTTGGACTGCAAGGAGATCCAACCAGTCCATTCTGAAGGAGATCAACCCTGGGATTTCTTTGGAAGGAATGATGCTAAAGCTGAAACTCCAGTCCTTTGGCCACCTGATGTGAAGAGTTGACTCATTGGAAAAGACTCTGATGCTGGGAGGGATTGGGGGCAGGAGGAGAAGGGGACAACAGAGGATGAGATGGCTGGATGGCATCACTGACTCGATGGACGTGAGTCTGGGTGAACTCCAGGAGATGGTGATGGACAGGGAGGCCTGGCGTGCTGGGATTCATGGGGTCGCAAAGAGTCGGACACGACTGAGCGACTGAACTGAACTGAACTGAACTGCAGTGGAGAAGTCACACAGGCCGTGAGTTTCACAGTTCTGTGTGTGATTCAGGGACGAAGTCTGGGCTGAGTCCTTGAGTGAAGGTGAAGACTAATGTCACAGGCACAAGCGACCGCCGTGGTAAAGCGCATCATGAAGGGAGAGGAGGATCTGGGGTGGAATTTTGAGGAATGCCACCAGTTAACCTCTGGAAGGAAGAGGGTCACAGCAGAATGCACAGCAAACCAAACCTTAGCCAGAGAGGGTGGGTGACTTAGAACAACCTGAGAAAAGTTTATGGGAGGTTCCCGTAACTAGTACACACGCGCATGTGCAGTCGCTTAGTCATGTCCAGACCCTTGGACTGTAGCCCACCAGGCCCCTCTGCCCTTGGGATTATCCCAGCAAGGATACTGGAGTGGGTGGCTGTTTCCTCCTCCGGGGATCTTCCCGACCTGGAGACAGAAGCCACGTCTCCTGTGGCTGCTGCACTGGCAGATGGATTCTTTACCACTGAATCACCTGGGAAACCCGATTAGTATGCAACAGTGCTTTAAAATTTAAGTGTATGGAGATGTTGACTTCAAAGATAGAGGAGAATTTTCAAAATAATCTACCTAGACAGTGATAGAATCTCTCTCTCCGAGTATCCCTGAGCATCGCTTTCTGCTCACTACACAAAAAGTACAAATGCAGATAGATGACAAAAGAATTGCAAAGAGTTGATGACTCATACGTCCAAAGACCTTGCAGTATCTACCTAATGAGGAAAAAAGGTAAGTGCCAAACCAATGCATGAAACTCTTGAAGTTTGTAGACAAGATCTGTTGGTCAGGAAGGGCAGTAATACCATCAACTGTATATATGTATATCTTTGACAGAAATGGATTTCTAACCTCTAAAGAAATATTTCCATGTATCAAAATTCCAAGAAATAAGAAGTGAGATTATCACTTAGAAACAAACCTTAATGGTCTTTCTAGTTATTTCATGGGCTTATAGGGCCTTTTAAAAATTTTGCCACTCTTTCCATTTAAAAAAAAAAAAGATTCATTAATGCTCTATTTATATCATGAACAATGGTGCAGTGTGTCTCTTCCATCAGTTTATCCAACAACCAAAGACAAAGATACATATTTAAGAGATTAATTTCTCCTTATCATGCTTTTAGGTCCATTTTCAATTGGGAAAGTAAAACTCAGACCAAACAAGTTAGCAGACTATGTGAAGTTCATGCCAAGGACTGCAGGGAAATCAGAGGTCTCAGAGCAGATTCGAAAGGCCTTCCACACCGGTCCTGATGTTCTGCAGGAAGATACCAGGCAGGAGAGTGAGAGACGGGCTGTGAATGTATGAAAGTGTGTAACACATCTGTTCCGTGCATGTCTTCATTACCCCGAAACTACAGTGCTGCTACATTTCTAGACTTTCAGCATTTGTTCAGACATTTGGTGTGTGTTGCATGTGTTTTGCTTACCAAGACTTAATTTTCACATTGTAAATTCCTCTTTCATGTTTTTTTCTTTCATCTTCTGCCTCCTTCTTAAAGGAGTGCATCCATATTCAATACTAATCATGCTTTATGTCTTTAATAAATTGTCATATCTATTTATCATTCTGAACAGCTTCCAACTTCAACACCAACTCTGGCACTGCAATATAAGATCAGTAATTGCTAAGCATCCATCATATCTGAAGTGATATGTCATTAAATTCTTGGCTGTTCACAATAGTTCACTAACCCAAGTCTTGTTGAGTTAGAACTAATGTCGATTGGTCCCCTTTCTGTTTTATCTTTTCCTACATCGAGCTATTCAAAGGAAAAAGCCTATCTTTAATTAAACTTTTACTAAACCATTTATACAAGCAAACCAACACTGCCACACAGAAGTCTCAGCACAGCTGGTTGACAAATCAACCACTGATTAGCATACTGATATCTAGCCGGGAAACCTTGTGATAAGTGAATTATAGCAAGCAAACAAACAAAAAAAAAAGCAACATGTAATGCTTTCTGTAGTGTCTTTTCTTGCTGGGCTATAAATAGCATATGTTACAGCTAGTATGATTGTTCAGGAGTCCCTGTCTAAAGGACAAGCATTAAATTAAAAAAAGAAAAAAAAGACATACTCATCCTCACAAATTCCCCAAAACCTATGGGTTTTATTCCTGTAATGCTCACCTTCTGTCCATGGATAAAATATAGGAAGAAGGACAATGGATAGTGAATTCCATCTGGCACTCAGACGACTTCCTGACACAACGGCATCTGGCTGGGAGAGGAGCTTGGGGAGTGACCCAGCCCATGGCCTTTGGGCAGGTCATTAGCTGGGATCTGGGCAGCACCTCTGTTAACATCTGCCTGTTGACTTCTGAGGTGTTTTAGTCAAGTTGTTACTGTTGTTCAGTCGCTCAGTCGTGTCTGACTCTTTGTGACCCCGTGGACTGCGGCACGCCAGGCCTCCCTGTCCATCACCAACTCCTGGAGCTTACTCAAATCCATGTCCATTGAGTTGGTGATGCCATCCAACCAGCTCATCCTCTGGCGTCCCCTTCCCCTCCTGCCCTCAATCTTGCCCAGCATCAGGGTCTTTTCTAATGAGTCAGCTCTTCCCATCAGGTGGCCAGAGTATTGGAGTTTCAGCTTCAGCATCTGTCCTTCCAATGAACACTCAGGACTGGTCTCCTTTAGGATGGGCTGGTTGGATCTCCTTGCAGTCCAAGGGACTCCCCAGGGTCTTCCCCGGCATGTCAGCATGTCAGCGTGTCAGCATGTCACATGTCACAGCAGTGGTGGTGGAGCAGCCAAGGGGCCAGTGGAAGGGGCGGCAGAAGCAGCAGGGAAACCAGCTGGACAGGCCCAGGCTTCTCACACCGGCACAACCCTCTGCTTCATTTCAGCCCACTTTTCTATGTTCATCTGCTGTCCTCAGTCATCGCCGAGCACTTTGCGGTCACACAGAGTTCTAAACACAGCTGGCCAGAGAATCACCCCCACGGTGAGCATCCTGATGTCAGAGACAGAGGAGGTGACAAGTGCGAGAACGTAACAGGAGATGTCAGCTGAAACAATTCACAAGTTTCCTTGACCCCTTCTCTTGTTCCACTCCGTGCACTGCTCTATCAGTGATCCCAGTGTATGAAAATCTCTAAATCCTTGATGCTAGAATGTCCGTCGATTTTACACATGGTCCCAGATAGGACTGGCGCGTAAGCACTGGTGCTATAAATTCTTTCCACTCCTGGCTCAAGAAGCAGTCACTTTAGCATTGTATTTCAGTGTTGTGTTGCCACGAGGTCAGATACATTCAGATATGTTCAGGAGTATGATAAAGTGATAAGCCCCAAGTCATGGTGATGTGGCTAGAAGATATGAAAAAGAAGCATGTAAACATTTGTGGGGAGAACCTACAGACAGGACACTCTGGGGAAGAAGATACTGAAGCAGAAACTCTTAAGAGTTCTCAAGAAGGCGTTTTCTTTCTTCTCTTTGCATAGGCAGGGATGCATCTAATCTAATCTTGACTCAGTGGGATTTCCAGTCATCAGAAATGGAAGTTATTCCCATTCATAGGCTGTGTGGCTGAGCAAGCCTCACTGTCAGAAAGCGTCCCACTTCAATTGTGGCTCTGTGGTACCACGTGAATGGGAATTGGACAGTTCATTTGATTGATGTAGACATGCAAAGGTGGCAGTTCAGACCCTTGAAATTCCCTTTAGGACCTGAATGATCCTACTGGGCTTTCTCAGTGACTCACACAATGGGATCATAGGTGTATTTTCCCTCCAGTGTGCGGACAGCCACCTCCGATACTTTTCTCAGCCCACTTGCATTTAGATTATGTGGGAGGCTAAAATGATGAGAGGTAAAATTGAGGATAAAATATATTGCTATTTTCAAGTTCAAGTAGATTTTCAAAATAACTAGACAACAATCTCAGAGACAGCAGGCAGGCACCAAACACAAAACAAAAGACCATCATCCCCATCACAGCAATGTAAGTGTGGTAGAAAAAATAGGTCAGTTTAGTAAGAACTGGAGCCTGTAAGGTGTGATAGAGAGTGCATTTCTTGTTTTGTGTAGCTGGGACCGCAAAAGATGACTATGGTTGGCACTGCCTTGGTAGAAAACAGGTTACTGTTAGGCAGTCATTGAGGGTGAAACTAGCCCAGAACAATCAATGTTTTCTATATTCTAATGATCAAGAAATTCAGTCTGATTTGGTCACACAAGTAGGTAGCATTGTCGTACCAACCAGATCCCTCCACCTCTCTTATTTCCTTTAGTCTTCATCACTCCCCTCCCGCTGCCTAAATTCTGGTAGGCATTTGAACAGAGTAACAAAAGGAGCATGGTTTTATTTTCTGCAATTATGTGAATCTCAGAATACCCGTTTGAGAACCTCTGGGGGTTTTGCAGGCCTCTTGTCTCTTCCATATGTGAAAAACTCCTCTCTGTCCATGGGGTTTCCCAGGCAAGAATACTGGAGTGGGTTTCCATTTCCTCCCCCAGGGAACTTTCCCAGCCCAGGGACTGAACTGAGTCTCCTGCTTGGCCGGCAGGTCCTTCACCACTGAACCGCCAGGGAAGCCGTTCATGTCAAGGTGGCAACACTCTCATAGTTTAAGTAGACTCTTCTAAGGTCACATGAGCAGGATTTGACTAAAATCTGTTAAATTTCTGGAGCTAAAATCTTTAGGAACTCTTGAATGAAAATAAATGCCTCATCATATTTATGTGGCAACTTTTCCTTTATCTGTGACGGTACAGCTAGGCTTTCCCCTATCCCAGCAAGAGCATCTCTCTTTGAAAGTTCAGCATTTTAAGTTTAGAAGGAACTGCTTTCCTCTGCTCAAGAAGCTGTATTAAAATGTGTCCTCTGTACTTATTTTTTTCTGATTGGTCTTCTATAGCTTTGCATCTCAAAGGAGAATTTTAATAGAGGATAGTAAAATGTTCCAGGTGGCACAGTGGTAAAGAACCCACCTCCCAATGCAGGAGATGCGAGAGGTGCAGGTTCAATCCCTGGGTCGGGAAGACCCCCTGGAGGAGGGCATGGCAACCCACTCTAGTGTCCTTTCCTGGAGAATCCCACGGACAGAGGAGCCTGGCGGGCTACAGTTCGCGGGGTCACCGAGAGTCGGGCAGGACTGAGCATGCGCAGCACAGACAGTAAACGTCCGCATCATAAGGTGAAAACTAGCGCAAAAATCTACACGACATAATTGAAATGGTGCTATCTAAAATAACGACTACATCTAAAGATAGATAGATAGCTATTTTCATCGACAGCTGAACACACACACCCTGTTTGATGCTTACAAATTGCCTGGTTGATTTAGGCTTATAAACTGCCAAGATAGTCTAAGGAATGCAGTGTATGACTTGGAAATAAGAAACAGGGAGAATGAAAGAAAAAATAGACACATATAAAGGATATCCCACGTTCTTATACAAGAGTATAAGAACATGACTCTTATTTAAGAGTCGATCCCTTGCATACTTGATTCCTTAACTCTGAGTATCATTTTCCTCTTTTAAAAAGTTGCATGGCTTCACTTAATACTCAATACTTAATTTGACAGCCACAAATATTAGTATTTTTAAAGCAGAAGATAACATGAAAGAGAAACATTCGCTGTGCATTCAGCAGGAAAGAGTGGGTCCTGCTGTGTAGTTTCAAATTGCAGGGCTTATGAAAAAGAACAAATATCTTGACTGAATTTATCCTGTAGATTTTCAGCCTAGGAAACCCAGAGCAATCTAGGCATATAGCTGAAGCAGCTGGGTGAAAAGTGAAATAACTCATACAATTAATTTGTTAGTGAGGTTCATAACTTATAGCCATTTTTATGACGATCTCTTGGTCCCTTGAGGCTTTTGAACTGTGGTGTTGGAGAAGACTCTCAAGAGTACCTTGGACAGCAAGGAGATCCAACCAGTCCATCCTAAAGGAGATCAGTCCTGAGTGTTCATTGGAAGGACTGTTGCTAAGGTGAAACTCCAATCCTCTGGCCATCTGATGTGAAGAGCTGACACGCTGGAAAAGACCCTGATGCTGGGAGAGACTGAAGGCAGGAAGAGAAGGAGATGACAGAGGATAAGATGGTTGGATGGCATCACTGACTCAGTGGACATGAGTTTGGGTAAACTCCGGGAGTTGGTGATAGACAGGGAGTCCTGGCGTCCTGCAGTCCATGGGGCTGCAAAGAGTCAGACACGACTGAGCGACTGAACTGACTGACTTGGTTCCTTTGTTGTTCAGTCACTCAGTCGTGTGGAGATCAGTAGAGAAATAACTCCAGAAAGAAAGCAAAAACAACACCCAGTTATGGATGTGACTGGTGATAGAAGCAAAGTCCAATGCTATAAAGAGCAATATTGCATACGAACCTGGAATGTCAGGTCCATGAATCAAGGCAAATTGGAAGTGGTCAAACAGGAGATGGCAAGAGTGAACGTCGATATTCCAGGAATCAGCAAACTGAAATGGACTGGAATGGGTGAATTTAACTCAGATGACCATTATATCTACTACTGTGGGCAGGAATCCCTCAGAAGAAATGGAGTAGCTATCGTGGTCAACAGAAGAGTCCGAAATGCAATACTTGGATGCAATCTCAAAAACGACAGAATGATCTCTGTTCATCTCCAAGGCAAACCATTCAATATCACAGTAATCCAAGTCTGTGCCCCACCAGTAACGCTGAAGAAGCTGAAGTTGAACGGTTCTATGAAGAACTACAAGACCTTTTAGAACTAACACCCAAAAAAGATGTCCTTTTCATTATAGGGGACTGGAATGCAAAGGTCGGAAGTCAAGAAACACCTGGAGTAACAGGCAAATTTGGCCTCGGAATACGGAATGAAGCAGGGCAAAGACTAATACAGTTTTGCCAAGAAAATGCACTGGTCATAGCAAACACCCTCTTCCAACAACACAAGAGAAGACTCTACACATGGACGTCACCAGATGGTCAACACCAAAAATCAGATTGACTATATTCTTTGCAGCCAAAGATGGAGAAGCTATATACAGTAAGCAAAAACAAGACCAGGAGCTGACTGTAGCTCAGATCATGAGCTCCTTATTACCAAGTTCAGACTTAAATTGAAGAAAGTAGGGAAAACCACTAGACCATTCAGGTATGATCTAAATCAAATCCCTTATGATTATACAGTGGAAGTGAGAAATAGATTTCAGGGCCTAGATCTGATAGAGTGCCTGATGAACTATGGATGGAGGTTCGTGACATTGTACAGGAGACAGGGATCAAGACTATCCCCATGGAAAAGAAATGCAAAAAAGCAAAATGGCTGTCTGGGGAGGCTCTACAAATAGCTGTGAAAAGAAGAGAAGTGAAAAACAAAGGAGAAAAGGAGAGATATAAGCATCTGAATGCAGAGTTCCAAAGAATAGCAAGGAGAGATAAGAAAGCCTTCCTCAGCGATCAATGCAAAGAAATAGAGGAAAATAACAGAATGGGAAAGACTAGAGATCTCTTCAAGAAAATGTGAGATACCAAGGGAACATTTCATGCAAGGATGGGCTCAATAAAGGACAGAAATGGTAGGGATCTAACAGAAGCAGAAGATATTAAGAAGAGGTGGAAAGAATACACAGAAGAACTGTACAAAAAAGATCTTCACGACCCAGATAATCATGATGCTGTGATCACTCACCTAGAGCAAGACATCCTGGAATGTGAAGTCAGGTGGGCCTTAGAAAGCATCACTACGAACAAAGCTAGTGTAGGTGATGGAATTCCAGTGGAGCTATGTCAAATCCTGAAAGATGATGCTGTGAAAGTGCTGCACTCAATATGCCACCAAATTTGGAAAACTCAGCAGTGGCCACAGGACTGGCAAAGGTCAGTTTTCATTCCAATCCCAAAGAAAGGCAATGCCAAAGAATGCTCAAACTACCGCACAATTGCACTCATCTCACATGCTAGTAAAGTAATGCTCAAAATTCTCCAAGCCAGGCTTCAGCAATACGTGAATCATGAACTTCCAGATGTTCAAGCTGGTTTTAGAAAAGGCAGAGGAACCAGAGATCAAATTGCCAACATCCACTGGATCATGGAAAAAGCAAGAGAGTTCCAGAAAAACATCTATTTCTGCTTTATTGACTATGCCAAAGCCTTTGACTGTGTGGATCACAATAAACTGTGGAAAATTCTTCAAGAGATGGGCATACCAGACCACCTGACCTGCCTCTTGAGAAATCTGTACACAGGTCAGGAAGCAACAGTTAGAACTGGACATGGAACAACAGACTGTTAGGAAAAGGAGTACGTCAAGGCTGTATATTGTCACCCTGCTTATTTAACTTCTATGCAGAGTACATCATGAGAAACGCTGGGCTGGAAGAAGCACAAGCTGGAATCAAGAATGCTGGGAGAAACATAAATAACCTCATATATGCAGATGACACCACCCTTATGGCAGAACGTGAATAGAAACTAAAAAGCCTCTTGATGAAAGTGAAAGAGGAGAGTGAAAAAGTTGGCTTAAAGCTCAACATTCAGAAAATGAAGATCATGGCATCCGGTCCCATCACTTCATGGGAAATAGATGGGGAAACAGTGGAAACAGTGTCAGACTCTATTTTTCTGGTCTCCAAAATCACTGCAGATGGTGACTGCAGCCATGAAATTAAAAGACGCTTTCTCCTTGGAAGGAAAGTTATGACCAACCTAGATAGCATATTCAAAAGCAGAGACATTACTTTGCTGACTAAGGTCCAACTAGTCAAGGCTATGGTTTTTCCTGTGGTCGTGTATGGTTGTGAGAGTTGGACTGTGAAGAAAGCTAAGCGCCGAAGAATTGATGCTTTTGAACTGTGGTGTTGGAGAAGACTCTTGAGAGTCCCTTGGACTGCAAGGAGATTCAACCAGTCCAATCTAATGGAGATCAGTCCTGTGTGTTCTTTGGAAGGACTGATGCTAAAGCCAAAACTCCAATACTCTGGCCACCTCATGCGAAGAGTTGACTCATTGGAAGAGTCCCTGATGCTGGGAGGGATTGGGGGCAGGAGGAGAAGGGGACGACAGAGGATGAGATGGCTTGATGACATCACCGACTCAATGGACATGAGTTTGAGTGAACTCCGGGAGTTGGTGATGGACAGGGAGGCCTGGCGTGCTGCAATTCATGGGGTCGCAAAGAGTTGGACATGACTGAGCAACTGAACTGAACTGATGGGACCAGAGGCCATGATCTTAGTTTTATGAATGTTGAGTTTTAGGCCAGATTTTTTAAGTCTCCTCTTTCACCTTCATCAAAAGGCTCTTTAATTCCCGTTCACTTTCTTCCATAAGGGTGGTGTCATCTGCTTATTTGAGATGATTGATATTTCTCCCGGAAATCTTGATTCCAGCTTGTGCTTCATCCAGCCCGCATTTCACATGATGTACTCTGCATAGAAATTAAATAAGCAGGATGGCAATATACAGTCTTGGCATACTCCTTTCCCAATTTGGAACCAATCCTTTGTTCCATGTCCCTTGGCCCCTTAGAGCCTGATTTTTCTCTTGAATTCTGTACTGAAGTAAACAACCACCCCCAATTGTGTTTTCATTTAGATGGTCTCATAATCGCCTCAAATTTAACATATCCAATATTGAACTAATCTCCCTCTGACCCCAAACTACCCTTTCCATTATTTTCTCAATAAATAGAAAATTCATCTTTCCATTGAATCGGACCTTGAAATCATCTTTGCCTCTATTTCACTCACATTCCATGCTTAATCTATAAGACAAGATCGTCTTTACCTTCAAAATATTTCCAAAATCTTTCACTGCTGTTTCCACCTGATTCAAAAGAGAAGAAAATAAATTGGCAGTAGGGGCGAGGACAGTCTAGCTGTGGAAGCGGCTTTTGTAAAGCTCTGCAATAGTGATGAAAACTGTAGGAAGCTAGACATCTGAAATTTCTCTGTAGGCCAAGCTCTCTGCTAAGTCCTGGCGACTTAGTAGGGAATCAGACAAATGCTGCCCACCTTCATAGACGGGAACATCCAAAACAGAGAATAGATAAATCAGGAAGCGAAGGAGGTAATGGCAGATTGCTTTTAATCTCATGGCTCAGGCGGTAAAGCGTCTGTCTGCAGTGCTGGAGACCCGAGTTCAATCCCTGAGTCAGGAAGATCCCCTGGAGAAGGAAATGGCAACCCACTCCAGTACTCTAGCCTGGAAAATCCCATGGGCAGAGGAGCCTGGTAGGCTACAGTCCATGGGGTCGCAAAGAGCCGGACATGACTGAGCAACTTTACTTTAATCCCATGAGTGAAATTAACTGGGTGATAAAACTGAAAGGAATTAGAGGGTTCCACTTTAGATAGGCAGGCAAGATCCCTTTGAGGGGGTGATTTTGGGTGGGACCTCCTGGGGAAGGAGCCTGTAGGGAGAGAGCATGTGTGTGTGTGTGTGTGGTGGGGGTCGGGGGAGAGGTGGGGCGCAGGGGCACAAACCAGGGAAAGGAAGGTCAGGGTGTGGTTACTCAGGGTGGTCGGTGTGGCTGCTCTGATAGGGCACAGTGAGAGGAGGGGAAGCTGTCTCTTAGGCCAGACTTTACTGGGCTGAATGTCCAGATCAGGGATTCTGGTTTTATTCTATCAGAAAAGGAAGTCATCGGGAGGTTTTAACCAGAGGGATAATAAAGCCAATTTGCTTTTTAAAGAGAACAAATTATGATCCAAAGGTGAAAACTGAATTGAATTGACATTTCTCCTACTCCTTTAATCTCCTTTTTGAGATTTAAAACTGGTCTTGAAAATAATAGGTAGGTAGGTTTCCATCCAGTGCCTGTTGAAAATTTCATTGTTGGGACGACCCTTCCCAATCAGTGACTGGAATTTGGGTTTCGTCTGCAGCTGTATTCTTTGGCCATAGTTCAGCCTGTGGCAGTTGCAGAAATTCACTGGTAAACCACTGCTGGCCTGATGAGGGCAACATTTGAACAATTCATCCAGCGGGATCGGCATGAGAATAAGAATAGAATAGTATTTATGAAACAATTTGATATTTTTGAATTATTATGATCCCAAAAGGTCATACTCTTTAAATTGGTCTTTAATTTTAGGTATTTTGCTTTAATGTAGATATTTGCATGTATTTAATTTGTTTAAAAATCATACATTTACACACTCCATAGGGAGTTTATAGCATAAACAAAATAAAAGACACATACACACACAAAACGTAGGAAATAATTTATACCCTGGCACCTATTTATGTTTATACCTATGATGGTTGCCAACCCAACAATGACGATAGCATTGTGCATTTCTATGGTACTCATCTCTTTTCTATTATAACAACGTTTCAAGCAATAAGCAAGGAAAATTCCCATTTTGATAATGATTTCTATTCTAGATTTCACTTTATGTTACATATACTTGTTACACTTCAGGCTCTCAGGTTGTTCTACTGGCTATAGGATAATTCAGTACAGATTTTTTTGTTGTTGTTTGCTTTGTTTTGTTTCTTAACTTTTAATTTTGTGTTAGGGTATAGTCAGGTAACAATGTGGTCATTTCAGGTGAACACCAAAGGGACTGTCATGCTTATACCTGTATCTGTTTACCCCAAGCTCCCCTCCCATCCAGGCTGCCACAGAACACTGAACAGAGTTCCGTGTGCTGTACCGTAGGTCCTTGTTGGTTATGCATTTTAAATATAGCAGCGTGCACAGGCAACCGCAAGTCTGCTCTCTAAGTCTCAGTCGAGCTCCTTTGGAAACAAAACAGAGAACTTCCCTGGGGCAGTCTCCATGCATATGAGACCTGAGCAAATTGGCCATGCCCTTTTCCACCCCCAGTGGCGCTCATTTTTCACAGCGGCCTCTGGTACACATTGTTGGTTCCAACCAGACATTTTTGAGATGTTAGTTTACAATGTCTTATGGGGTTTTCTTCCAACAGTTGCTGAAAATTTCATGGAGGTCCCTTTAGGCCCCAAAGCTACTGACCCTACAGAATGAATTTTTAATGGGGGAATTCTAGGAACATAGCCAAGTCATATGGAGCTACTTGGGGTCTGGAAAACCTTTCTCTCCTTAAATCACACCCGCCATGAGAACTCTTATGCTGCATCCATCCCAAGGCTGCACCCGCCTGAAATAAATTTCTCTCATGAAAAGTTATCCTATAGCTGTGTAATGTGGGCACTCAAAAGTTTTTATCCTTGATATCCTTCAAATGTCATCATAATTCCCACTTAAGGGTTATATAACATTACCACAGGATAAAGCAGTATGTGATTAATTATAAGACAAATTGGTATTTACATTCCACTTTTCTCTCACAATACCTTTACAAACAGAAGCTAATTAATAGATTAGATGTCAATATTGTGTCTCCAAACAGTTTAATGCTTTAGATTCTGATTTATTTTTAGCTCTAGTGCTTCTTTAGCATTTTAATTTGAGACAGCAGAGTACAACAGATATTTTTCTCTTCTGTTCCACAGTAACCAAGTAAAAGGTGTTTGGAATCACTTATTACACCAATTTGTGCATAACAAGTAGATTTATTTCAGAAATAAAATGCGTATTCCTATAAAACAGGTGAGAAAGATTTGTAAATAAATGAAACCACTCCATATCTTGTGTTTTGCCCAGTTCATGAGGATTTAGTAAAGTGGTCAAAAGTTGTTTGCACAGTGGAAGAACTACTTAAATGTCTAGAAATCCTCGCATTTTCACACCACCATTTATCTGGAGGTTTCAGCTCCCCGAGTGGCCTTTGCAGCACCAGGATGGGGCCGTAAACCTGCTATGTTCAAATTAAATAGAGATTCTGCTCCAGCCTGCCCTTCACCTTTCAGAGTACTTACTATAAGGATTGAGTGTCATGTCCTCTTACTGTTGGGTTTTTTGGTTTGTTCTTCTTAGATTATTGTCAATTTTATTTTTTCTCTCTGTGTTTACTTGGTTTCCTTTTTTAAAAGCTTTTTGTAGGTGGAAACTTCAATCATTGATTTTAAAACTCTTCTTTTCCAAGATATGTCTTAAAAACTACAAATTTCCTTTATACAGTGCATTGATATGACAAGTTATGTTTTTATTATGACTCAGTACAAAACATTTTCTTCTTGTTTTTGTAATCTCTTCTTTGAATCATGGTTATTTAGAACTATGATTTTAATTTCCATATATGTGGGAGAATTTATAACTATCATTTTATTCATATAGAATTTAACTCTTAACAGAGGTCATACTTTGTAAAATTTGATTTTTTTCAAAAATTTTTTCGATTATATATTTAATTGGAGGATAATTGCTTTACAACGCTGTGTTGGTTTCTCCCACACATCAGCACGAGCTGGCCACGGGCATGCGTATGTCCCCTCCCTCTGGAACCTCGCTCCCACCTCCCGCCGCATCCTACCCCGTTAAATAATAGAGCACTGTTTGACCTCCCGTGTCATACAGCAAGTTCTCACTGACTGTCTATTTTATTTTTAAAAATTACTGAGACTTGACTGAGTCCTTGGTCTATATTAGTAAACACTCCAGGGCACTTGAAAATAGTATGAATGTGGGATGTGTAGTGTCGTGCTCTGTAAATGAAAAACTAGGTCAACGTGGTCGATATAATTAAAATCTTTTTCATCTTTACAAATTTTTTTCAGTGTTTTTTTTTCTACCTGTAGTGAGAGAGGGGTGTAAAAGTCTCCAGGTATACTTGTAGGTGTGACTGTATCACCTTTTCATTGCCAAATTTTGCTTTATTTTGATAGACTTTCTCCACATACATTTATCATTTTAAAGTTTTCCTGAAGGATTGACGCTTTTAATATTATGAAATATTTCTCTTTACTTCCGGTTAATCATTCTTATCTGGAAAATTTGAATTGTCTGATAGTAATATTTCCACAACACTTTCTAATGCTTGGCTTTTTCATATATATATTTCTGTCTTTTTCCTACTCTTTTCCTTTCATCTTCCTGTTTTTTCATTTAAATAAGCTTTGCATGCAGCATATAGCTAGGTCATTTAAAAACTTCTGGTTCAGCGTTCTTTGTCTTTCAACTGAAATCTTTCATCCACTTTAATTTAATGTAAAAATTTTATTGTTGCGTTTAGAGCTACTAATTTTCTGTTTGTTTTTCTCCACATACTGCATGCTGCCCTGCCCCTCTGTTTGTCCTTTCCTGTCTTATTTTGGGTTAATGAAATATGTTGTATTATTTAACTTAATATCATCTATTGGCCATTTTGGGGTCGCAGTTTTATTTTATATGATTTGGTGGCTGTTTAAGGTACTTTAATATGCCTTTTCAATATATCAAAGTCTCCTTAATATTGTATCACTTAGCGTAAAATGGAAGAGCATTCTGGAAACTTCCTGCAAAGAGTTTTTATTTGTGTTATTGTTAGCAGTTTAGTTGTTGACTGATCACCTTGACCTTGAGAAGGTTTGGTTTTTACTATTAGGAGGGACTGTTTCATTTTGGCCTGAGTCTTAAGAAAAATTCTTTAGTCCTGGGACATATTCTTCACTTCTAAAATGTGTTTTTCGGAATTTAATGGAGTTTAACAGTTTGCACCAAGTTCCTCAGATTTAGCAAGATGTAAATCCCAGACTCTCCTTCCTGCAGTGCTCACCAGCACGCCTTTCCGCTTAGCTCACTAGCCTGCCAGCTGCTGCTTCTCATTCTGCTCTACAGAATCTCTTCCACATGCATACAGGTCATCCAGAGTGAAAGTGAAAGTCGCTCAGTCATGCCCGACTCTCTGCAACCCATGGATTATACAGCCCATGGACTTCTCCCGGCCAGAATACTGGAGTGGGTAGTCATTCCCTCCTGCAGGGATCAATCCCTCCCAACCCAGGGAGCGAACCCAGGTCTCCCGCATTGCGGGTGGATTCTTTACCAGCTGAGCCCGGGAAGCCCAGAGAGCAGGGGGGTCTGTGCAGATTACCTGCTTTGTCCTTTATGGTCCCGTCTCCTGAGATTCCTCGGATGCCTCCCAGCCTCTCTGGAGCCTCAGACACCATCCTCTGACACCTTTAGCAATGCTAGTAAAGGTTTCTGCTTGAGTGTTAGTCATTCTGACTCTGGGAAAACTGGAATGTGTCCTCAAGAGAAGAAACGTAGTGTTTCTACCATCCAGTTTTATTCCCTTTCCTTTGAAAGTTGAACTCCATCAGTTGCCTGTTTTTGATTGGTCTCTAGGGCTTTAAATAGGATTTTAAATTTTATCCTGAGTCTATTATGATTGTCACCTTGGGAGAGGAATTCAGATTAAACTGCTCCATTATTCCCGGAAATGGAATTGGAAAAATGACTCTTTTTTGGCTTCCTTATAAAAACAGTCCAGGTAGATTCTGAGCCACACATGGCTTGGCAAGTCATATGATTTAGACATACACAAATTCTGTGCAGTGAGATGATCAGCCTGTCTTTTTAAATCAGTTCCATCCTTAGCTTCCTTATTCTTATGCTGAATCAAATGATGTGGCTATAGAGACATAGCTTATTGAGTAAAGCAGACATGTTTTCTTCTTGCTTTACTATGAAATCTATTTTATCAGATTAGGGAGTTTTAAAGCTTCCAGATTTGGGGCTATCTTATTTTATATCTACTTTACATAATTTCCCATGCTCATTTCAAGATTCTTTAACTTAGGTTTCATAAAATAGTTACATTTAAATTGTTATTAAACACCAAAAGTACCCACTCTTCACTTATTTCCTGATTATCCTTTGTTCTTTTCCCTCCGTGGTGGCTTATATGACTCTATATCCAGGAGTTGCATAGTCAACAAATTAATGCCTGCAGGCCTAGAAAAATAAAATAGATGTGTGTTAGGCCAACATGAGGAAACATTAGAGAATTCTAGAGAATGAGGCAAATTGAAGAAGGCATGCATTATCTGCAAGGTCAGACTTGCCAGCTTTTGTGATGTAGGAAGTCTATGGAGCCGCACGGCCAGAACTTCCACTTTCAAGAGAAACTGTAAATATGAAGTTCTATGTGAAAGTTCCTGGATATTAACGTACCTTCAGGTCAAATCAAACATGTCTGATTGGTGTCTTAGTGGGGACTGCTGTAATAGTGCCATACAGACTGAGTGGCTTAAACAACAAACACGTATTCCTTATGATTCTGGAAGCTAAGATGTCCGGCGAGGCCCTCACTGTGTCCTTACGCGGCAGAAAGGGCAAGGCTCCCTGTGTGGTTTCTTCTGCAAGAGAACAGATCCCATTCCCTCGGGCTCTGGCCTTATGACCTGACCGCCCCCCAGAGGTCCCGTCCCCAGATGCCACCCCGCGGGGGATGCCACCCCGCGGGGGATGCCACCCCGCGGGGGATGCCACCCCGCGGGGGATGCCACCCCGCGGGGGATGCCACCCCGCGGGGGATGCCACCCCGCGGGGGATGCCACCCCGCGGGGGATGCCACCGTGTGGGTACGTGCAGAGCCCTCGCCTCTCCCTGCTTGTTTGTTCCCAAGGCTGGCCCCTCTTGCACTGGCACACACCCCCTCGCGCCCACCTACCCAGACCCGTGCGCCTGTGCTCGGTTCACGCTTCCTCTCCTCGTGACGCTGCTGAGAGTCTTCCAGTCTCTGCTGTTCATCTCCCCTAATGAGAAATCTGTGTTTTATCGTCTTAGAAAACCTTTTACGACTTAGTTTTGCTGTCTTTGTGCCCTAGGAGTTGTGCTTCAATTCCCAATGTCTTTTATTTCTCCCCATAGTTTTTCAATTTAATTTTACTTATGGCTGGTATTTATGCACAAGCTTTTTTCTTGTTCTTTACTTCTTTTTTTGTACACTTTTTAAAGGTTACTTTCAATTTACAGGCATTACAAAATATTGGCTATATTCACTGTGTTGCACAGTACATCCCTGAACCTATCTTATACCCAACAATTGTATCTCCCACTCCCCAAGCCCTAAACTGCCCCCTCCATACAGGTAACCACTAGTTTGTTCTCTGTATCTGTGAGTCTGCTTCTTTTTATATTCACAAATTTGTTGTATTTTTTAGACTTCATATACAAGTGATATCATACATTGATTTTCTTTCTCTGACTTATTTCACTTAGCATAATATCCTCCAAGTCCATCCATGTTGCTGAAAATGGCAAAATATTGTTATTTTTATGGCTGAGTAGTATCCCATTATTTATACAATATACAACCACATCTGTATTCATTCACTATCGATGGAACTTCTCATTTTATGTTGGAGTATAGTTTATTGGGCTTCCCTGATACCAGTTTACCAGGGGCTCCCTGGCAGCTCGGCTGGTAAAGAATCCGCCTGCAATGCAGGAGACCCTGGTTCTATTCCTCGGTTGGGAAGATTCCCCTGGAGATGGGGATACGCAACCCACTCCAGTATTCTTGGGCTTCCCTGGTGGCTCAGACAGTAAAGAATCCGCCTGCAATGCAGGAGACCTGGGTTTGATCCCTGGGTTGGGAAGATCCCCTGGAGAAGGGCATGGCAACCCACTCCAGTATTCTTGCCTGGAGAATTCCATGGACAGAGGAGCCTGGTGGGCTACAGTCCATGGGGTCGCAAAGAGTCAGACACAACTGAGTGACTGACACTTTCACTTTCGTAGTTGATTAACAGTGGGCCATAAGATTTTTAAAGTGTGAGGGCGGGACTTCCCTGTTTGCCCAGTGGTTAGGACTCTCTGCTTCCAGTATAGGAGTGGGTCGTGGGTTCGATCCCTGGTTGAGTACTAAGATCCCACATGCCCTGTGGCCAAAGAAATAAATTAATTCATTTTAAAAAACTGTGAGGGAAGGTAAAACTTAGCAGAATTATTGATTTGGAGGAGATCATAGATTTATTCAATCCAAGCCCTTTAGTTGACAGATGAGGAAACTAAAGCTTAGTTAGTTAAAAGTGATGGAGTGTGTAAGCTAATGGCCAAGTCTCAGGAGGCTAAACCACCTGTATATTTCTCTTTCCGCCATAGACACGACGTTCAATAGATTTAGGAAAAGTTACTTTCCCGTTCACTCTCAAAGATGGATTTTTTTTTTTCTCTGTTTCTTCCTCTATGTTCTTCTTAGACTGGCAGAGTGACATAGAATCAGATTCTTTAGCTCCAAAGAGATAAAAATATCTTTCCCCTGAGATTGGGAGTATCTGATAGCCTCTTCCAATTACTTAAATTTGGAAAAGAGGAATATTATTAGTCAGCTTATATTTTATAGTACCTCTTTCCCCTTAAGAGCCTGAAAGACAAGGAAGTATCCTGGTTGTGAAAGAATAGAATTTTCCTATAATCTGAGCTATCTGTTCTGTCTTAAATTCTTAAGCAGAATTGAATTTTATTAAGAAACCTGTAGCAATGCTATAATAGATAAATATTACACTCTAGTATGCAGTTGCCTTTTGAACATAGTCATTATACCACAGGATGGCATCCTAAATCAATTTCTGTGAGTCTGTGCTGAAGTAAAAGCATAAGGCTCTGCATATATAAAGCCTAAGCTTGTCTAATCCAAAGACCTAGATAAATCACATTATGATAAGCTTCAATTCATGAAAAGTATTTGTACCTTCTTTCTTTAGTACCTGATATGAAAAAGGTAGCAATTGTTTTTATGAAAGAAAACTGCACTCACCATCAATATACATGGTTAAAGAGCTTAAATATTTACACTGCAAGTAAGTGAAATGTATTCACCTAATTTTTAGTACATTAAAAATGAAAACCTTGGAGGATTCCCTGGTGGTCCAGTGGTTAGGACTCTGCCTTCTCACTGCTGGGGCCCTGGATTTGACCCTTGGTCGGGCAGCTAAGATCCCACTAGCCACATGGCATGGCCAAAAAAAGGAAAGAATGAAATTGAACTACAAAACAAAATTATCAAGGTGATTAAATGTTTTTTTTTTTTTAACAAAACCTCTTACATTTCCAGTAGCAATTAGTAAATAAAAACATTTTGTTGTATCTTTGTGTTTTCAGTGCAGTATTATTAAGAAATCACAGAATTAAACCACAAATGATTATATCTATCTTCAAAAATAATGCCAAAGGGATAGCTCCCTCTGTGCTTGAAATGTTTAATCCCTTATATCTTTGTTGGTGTTATAATTTGCTGTTTCTTTACCAGCAAAGAGAACATATGTTTGTCCTTTTAAAAAACTGACCAAGTATTTATTTCATTCCATTGATACTTAATGATAGTCATCACTCTTTCAGAAAGACCAGCCTATTTTTATTTTGGTGCTGATAAATACGACGGGCTTCCCCGGTGGCTCGGATTGTAACGAATCTGCCTGCAGTGCGGAGATGTAGGCTTGATCCCTGGGTCGGGAAGATTCCCTGGAGAAGGAAATGGCAGCCCATTGTAATGTTTCTTGCCTGGGAAATCCCATAGACAGAGGAGCCTGGTGAGCTGCAGTTCATGGGTTTGTGAAAGAGTCGGACATGACTGAGCGACTGAAGAACAACAAAGTAACTGTAATGGTTGCAAAGCTGGCATGAAATGAATGATGTCCGCTTTGTTTATCCCCATAGCAGCTCAGCAGTGTCTGTACTGATTTCCTGGAGCTCACAGAAGTGTATTTCATGGAATGATAGAATATGACGTTGTGCATTTTTCAACGCCTCTGTCAGTGGACATTCAGGATCCCTTCTTTTTAATTCTTATTGCAAACGAAGCTGCTGTGCACACTTCTGTACTGCTTCCTGGTGCACACATGGGCCTGTTTTTCTAGGGTGTGCCTAGGAGTAGGTCATGGGATATTGTGCATGTCGAATTTTAAAGATCTGCCTAGTCAAGGCTATGGTTTTTCCTGTGGTCATGTATGATTGTGAGAGTTGGACTGTGAACAGGGCTGAGCACCGAAGAATTGACGCTTTTGAACTGTGGTGTTGGAGAAGACGCTTGAGAGTCCCTTGGACTGCAAGGAGATCCAACCAGTCCATTCTAAAGGAGCTCAGCCCTGGGATTTCTTTAGAAGGAATGATGCTAAAGCTGAAGCTCCAGTCCTTTGGCCACTTCATGCAAAGAGTTGCCTCATTGGAAGAGTCTCTGATGCTGGGAGGGATTGGGGGCAGGAGGAGAAGGGGACGACCGAGGATGAGAAGGCTGGATGGCATCACGGACTCGATGGATGTGAGTCTGAGTGAACTCCGGGAGTTGGTGATGGACAGGGAGGCCTGGCGTGCTGCGATTCACGGGGTCGCAAAGAGTCAGACACGACTGAGCGACTGAACTGAACTGAATTTTAAAGACACTGCCATTTCCCTCCCTGCTCCCCAGCGGTGGTGAGACTCCCCTCTGCTTTACATTCTCACCAACACTTACTACTGCCAGACTTCTTTATTTGGGGCAGTCTAGTAAATGAACTTCCCCGGTGACTCAGTTGGAAAAGAATCCGCCTGCAATGCAGGAGACCTGGGTTCAGTCTCTGGATCTGGAAGAGCTCCTGCAGAAAGGAATGGCAACCCCCTCCAGTATTGTGCCTGGGAAGTCCTATGGACAGAGGAGCCTGATGGGCCGCAGTCCACGAATTGAACATGACTTAGCAACTAAACTAGCAGCACCACCAATGGGTGAACAGAAGTTCACTATAGCTATTTTTAATGGGCTTGATTTTAACTTATTTTTGTGTGTTTATCTACTGGATGACTTCTAAAATGGCTGTTCTTATCATTCGCCCACTTTTCTTTTGGTGTATGCATTCTGTTGGCTGGATTATAGCTTGCTTTTTCATACTTGCTATGTTATTTAGTGATTAACACAACTTCCTAATTTTAATGAGCTTGAATTTATTCCTTATAAGAAAGCATCCTTCCCCACACCTATATCATAAAAATTATGCTGCTATGTTTTCTACCAAAGGTTTAAAAAGTCTTGTATTTAAGTCATTAAAGAATTTGTGGTTATGGCGTGGGGTAGGAACACGGACTCGATAGACGTGCGTCTGAGTGAACTCCAGGAGATGGTGATGGACAGGGAGGCCTGGCGTGCTGCGATTCATGGGGTCGCAAAGAGTCGGACACGACTGAGCGACTGAACTGAACTGAACTGAGGAAGCTAGAGATTTTTTCCCATTTGGATAGAAATATTCATACACCGTTTACCAAAAACGCTGCTCCACTCACACTATCAGCTCTGCTGTATGTTAAGCAGATATGTTTTCCATGTAGACAATAGATCTATGTGGGCCTTTTGACTATTCCATTTGTTAATTTACCCCTTTGTTAGTCTGTCACTTTAGTTATTCACTACGAATTCAGTGTTTACATTTTTGAGCCAGTTCCTCCTCCTGTCTTCTTCAGCAATGGTTTTGCTTTTGCTGCAGTCTTCTGTGTAAATTTTAGAATTAAGTTGGTATGTTTCTTGGAAAAGTTTCCAGGGATTTTGCTTTAAATCTTAGTTTATCAATCAATTTGGGGAATTTTACTCCTTAATGATACAAAGTATACCCTTTATGAATATAGGATGGATTTTCATTTAATCAGGGATTTCAAAATAATTTTCAAAAAGTCTTGAAATTTCTAGCATAAATATTACTTCATCTTTTTGTTGGATTTAATTCTAGACTTTTTTTTTTACTGTTATGGATATAGTTTTATAAACTATCATTATGAAAAATTTAAAACATATAGAAAAGTAGAGAGAATAGTATAATTAGTCCCCTTTTACACAACCTCTAGCCTCAACAGCTGTTAATTATGGTAATCTGGTTTTACATACCCTACTGCACATTCTGTCCTGCCAACCCCTGACTATTTTGAGGCAAAATCCTAACATCATATATTTCACTTATAATTGGTGAATAATGACATTAAAGTATTTTAAGGAAAAGTATGTCTAATAGTCATAAATATATAGGAGTAAATATGTTTTACATTAAGTATCTAATACATAGCCAATTTTCTAAAGTCTCTCAATAAAACTCTACAGTTTTTGTATGAAATTTGTGACTAATGAAGGTTTTTAATTGTCCTTTCAGATCCTTGAGTCTTTAATTTGTTTCTCTTGACTCACTGCACTTGTTGGTGTTACATTAAATTTTGAATAGAAGCAGTATTACCATTTTGTTTCCAAGTTGCATAGGATTGTTTTGAAACTTTCACCATTAGAATATTTACTGTAGGTTTTGTAAAACATGATTTATCAGAGTACAAAGAAATCTTTAATTCATAGTTAACTATGACTTATGAATAATTATTTAATTATATCAAGCTGTGTTCTCCATTATTGAGATGTCATCTTTTCTCTTTCCATTTGTTATATAACATTAAATGGTATTGATATTACATTACTCAGATAGCTCCAAACTTGTCATTATGCTTTCTTTTCCTGAGGCACCCCTGTTCAGTCTGCTTCTGTCTTGCTGAATGCGGCCTGCTAGTGTTTTGCTCGGGGTTTCCTTGTCTGTGTTGTCTGGAGGCACTGTTCTGTCATCTTCTTCTCGTATACTTTCTTTGTCTGGTTTTGGCATCATGACAGTATCAACCTCATGGGATAGTGTCCTCTTCTATTTTTTGGAAGAGTTTATGAAACACTAATGCTAAATCTTCTTTAAAGGCTTCATAGAATGCAGTAAGACCATCTAGTGTCAGGCTTTTGGTTTATAAGACTTTGGTGTTGCTTTTACTAATTTAGCCTCTACTTTTTATCTTGTTATACAGGTCGATTCAGGTTTTTATTTCTTCTTGAGCCATTTTCAGAAATTTGTAGTTTCTGGGTACATTTCAACCAGGTTATCTGTTTCATCAGCAAGCAGTTGTTCAAAGTATTCCCTTGTAAATTTTTTTATTTCTGTAAGGTCATAGCAACGTCTCCTCTTTCATCTCGATTTTGGAACTTTGCATCTTCTTTTTATTCAGTCAGTATAGCTAAAAGTTTTTCATTTTTGTTGATCTTTCAAAGAATCAGCTTTCGGATCTGCTGACTTTCTCTGTTGTTTCTCTACTAAATATTTCATTTACTTCCATTCTAATTTTGTTTCCTTCTTTCTGCTGGCTTTAGGTTTAGTTTGTGCTGGTTTTTTAGTTTCATATAAGGTGTAGGTTAGATTTTTGATTTGAGAATTTTCTTCTTTAAAAAAACTTTTTTGCATGTTGTATTTTATTTTTAATCAATTGCAAAATATGTTCCCATTTCCTTGGTTATTTGTTCGTGTCTCAGGTGCTTATTTATGAATGTGTTGTTTAATTCTACATACATGTGAATTTTCCAGATTTTCTCCTTTCTGATTTCCCATTTCATTCCATTGAGTATTAAAAAATTGTGTACGATTTCAGTCCTTTTTAATGTGCTGAGACCTGTTTTATGTCCAGCTGTATGGTTTATCTTGAAGAACATTCCATGTACACATATAGTCTTGACATTATTATGCCTACATGGTTAATAGCATTATCAAAGTCTTCTATCCCTGTCTAGCTGTTTTATATATTATAGAAAGTGGGATATTGAAGTCTCCTCTGTTATTGTTGAATCATCTATTATTCCCTTCAATTTTATCAGTTTTTGCTTCATCTATTTTAGGGTCTCTTATTTGGTGTACACATATTTATAATTATTTTTTGATGGATTGACCTTTTTATGATTATTAAATGTCCTTTTATCCTCTAGTAGCATTTTTGAAAGTACCTTTGAAATCTGTTAGTTTCATATTAGTATATATTTGACTACTGTATGCATGATATATTTTTTCATCTTTTTACTTTAAATTTTTACAAGACTTTGAATCTAAAGTGTGTTTCTTATTGACAGCAGATAAATGTTTTTAAAAATATTCTTCTAATCTCTGCTTTGGCTGGAATATTTCATCCATTTATGTTTAATACAATTAATGATAAGGTAGGACTTTTATCTGCCATTTTTAAATTTTTCATGTATGTCTTGTTTTTTATTCTTCATTTCATCTATTACTGTCTTCTTTTGTGTTAAGTAGCTATATATCTATTGTACTTTTTAATTATCTTTGAAGTTCTGTTAGTTTTGTGTTAAAATTCTTTTCTCCAAGGTTGCCGTGGAGGTTATAATTAATATCATAACTTACAAAACTTCAGTTCACATTTAGTTCACAGCTTATTTCCAACAGTTACAAAACTGCTCTTCTGTAGCTCCGTTCTTTCCTCCATTTTGTGCTGTCATGTTCCTAAATAAAGACGAGGGAGGTATTATTCAGAGCATCGTTTCTCAGCTCACTCTTCATAAAGAAGCTGCTGCTGCTGCTAAGTCGCTTCAGTCGTGTCCGACTCTGTGCGACCCCATAGACGGCAGCTCACCAGGCTCCCCCGTCCCTGGGATTCTCCAGGCAAGAACACTGGAGTGGGGTGCCATTGAGGAAGGCCTTATTCAGAGGACCCTTTCTCAGCTCACTCTGCATGAAGACAAGGCGGGCGTTATTCAGAGGACCGTCTCTCAGCTCACTCTCATATGCAGTTGCGCCAGGTGCTAGTCCCATCTTCTGAAGAAAGTATACTCCAATAACGTAAGACTTTGGCTGGCTTTCTGCTTCATCTGTTAATGTCTACTTTTCACAGTTCATAGACTGATCAAAATGCATTCCCTTTTGTTTTCAAAATCTTAAAATTACATATTTATTGTGTGCATGTGTGTGTAGTGGGAGCTATTATATATTTTCATGGGTTTGGCAAGAAAGAGGGAGAAGAAAGACTGTACTTTATCTTATCACCATAAGCCAGTGGTCAATGTCTTCATTATAAACATAAATCTATAGCTGAAAGAAAAGCTTTTTATATAAGAATGTTTAGCTTTTTGGTAAGAGGTCTAAGAAGGGAAATTTGATTTTTCTGACTTCTGTCTTCTGTGCTGTGATCAGTTGTATCTGACTCTTTGTGACCCTGTGGACAGTAGCTGGCCAGGCTCCTTCGTGCATGGGGTTCTCCAGGCAAGAATACTGGAGTGTGTTGCCATTTCCTCCTCCAGGGGATCTTCCCAACCCAGGGATTGACTCTGTGTCTCCTGAGTCACCTGCATTGCAGGTGGGTTTTTTCTTGACTTCTGTTGCTTTCCTCCAGGTATATGTTGGTCTTTCCAGTGAAACAATAATCTGGAAAGGTTTTTTTTTTTTTTTCCATTCCTATATAGAACAATGAAATTTAACATTGGAAGGCTTATATAAGATAAGCAAAATAGGAAGTTATGATGAATTTCTAGAAACACTTAAAATCCACAGTTGAAATCACATGAAGGATATAATTTTGCATACAAATACAAGGTCTAAGATTCACTATTAATTAAGTCCCATGTGCCAACTTAGAACAGATGTATGTGTTTACCAAATAATTATGAGTTATTTATTAGTAATTAAAAGATAACAGCTACTAAATGCATATTAATTAGTTACATAAGACAAAATGACATATAGTAACCTTTTAATTTCAAGTATAAAACAAGTATAAATCAAAGAAGCAGATATTCGAATGAAAAATAAACTGTTAATTAACTTGCCATACTGACCAATCTTCGGTGCTAGAGAAAAGACACTTCTCAGTGTATATGCTGGGCTGCCCAGGTGGCGCTAGTGGTGAAGAACCTGCCTGCCAGTGCTGGAGACCCAAGAGACCTGGGTGTGTCCTTGGGTCAGAAAAAGATCCCCTGGAGGAGGGCATGGCCACCCACTCCAGTATTCTTGCCTGCAGGATCCCCTGGACAGAGGAGCCTGGCGGGCTGCAGCCCACAGCGTTGCAGAGTCAGACGGGACGGAAAGTACAGGGCCTTCCCTGGGGGCTCAGACGGTGAAGAGTCCACCTGCGATGCGGGAGACCTGGGTTCCATCCCTGGGCTGGGAAGATCTGCTGCAGAAGGGAAAGGCCGCCCACTCCAGTATTCTTGCCTGGAGAACTCCATGGACAGAGGAGCCTGGTAGGCTTCCAGTTCAGGGGATCTCAAAGAATAGGACACTACTGAGTGACTTTCACTTCACTCACCATGTATCTGCTACTGTGAAATAGGTTGATTTTTTTTTTCCATGTCGCACTACACTTCAGAGAACCAGTTAAAGGTGAGTTTATAGATACCAAACAAAATGAGTGAGAGACAACTCCCATTGCATTAAAAGCATTGTACTCCTTAGGAACATGGGGGAACTGGGAGAAGCGCTTCCCATGTACTCTCTTAAAAAACGAGTGAACAAAACATAACTCAAATCTTCTACTCAGTAGCTTAGTAAGAATTCTGTACCTTTTCACTTTCATTATCTCACTCTGCTTTCTTTGGAGGAGAAATATCTCTAAATTATTCACACTACTAGGGTGAGTTGCTCAGAGGCTTGCATTTGGGTCTAAATAAAGGATGACAAAATATGCTGGTAGACTATTCCAATAAGAACTGCATATAAAAAAATCCAAAATACTCATTGCTAGTAGATCAGACAAGTAAGCTATGGTATAGTCATTGATAATCAAATGTTATATAATTTTTAAAATGAAAGGAATATTATTGCATGCAAAATAATGTTGAACTAAAGAAAATGATGATTTTTTAATTAAAAATAAATCAGTTAAATTAATACCATAGGCTTTAAATAAATTGCTGTGATTCATGAATTCTTGTATATTTTAGGGGAAAAGGGAAGTCACAGAGCCATGCAGTTTGGCCATGGTGTATTAGAGTCAGTTAATGTTTTTCAGAATTTCTGATTCTAGCACAACTTTATAGACCTAACCATAGACTTATTGGCAATTATAGTCTGAACTAAGGATATCATCTATAGCTTTTTACTATCTCATTCTTAAACCGCAAAGAGAAAACAAAATCAACATCTTCATCTGCTCTTAATCAAAACACTTCTATGTCTATAAAATACACAGGCAAAACAGTGTTTAGAATACCATTGGCTAGATGAAATACAGATACAGGAGTGGTCTAACACAAACAAGGCAAATTTGGCACCTTTAAAGCTCAATAAATTCAACCATTGTTTTGTGATATTAACATCTTGAAAATTGTGTTAACTTGCTGTGTTCTGCTTACAGGCTTTCAACACTGAGGCCCCCTAATGAATTTTCAGTAGGTCTTATCTGTCTTGCACTTTGCATTTAATGCTCTGAATTTTATTACCTGAATCTGCTTGCATATTTACACATGCAAAATGTGGTAGAGAATTGAAGTCATTTTTCTGGATAATCCAAACCAAATTCGTGGCCTCAGTTCCTAAATATTTCAGATGAAGTTGTATTTCTCTGAGTTTGAGTTTTAGGATAATTATTTTAGTTCTGTATTTGATGTACACAGGCAAATCCTTAGAATTCAGTGTGTAGAAAAGTGCTGAGGGCAGGGATTTCAAAATGAAAGGAAGGAATCTATTTTAAAGTGCAGTAAGAACTTGAATTTATGGTTATAATTTTGGCTTAAAGTCAGAAAACTTTCTCTTTTTAATATTTCATTAACATTTTAGTGATCTAGAGATCTAAAGATCTCTTCAAGAAAATTAGTGATACCAGGGAGCATTTCATCAGGTTCAGTTCAGTTTAGTTCAGTCACTTAGTCATGTGCAGCTCTTGGCGATCCCACGGACTGCAGCACGCCAGGCCTCCCTGTCACTCACCAACTCCAAGAGTTTACCCAAACTCATGTCCATTGAGTCAGTGATGCCATCCAGCCATCTCATCCTCTGTCATCCCCTTCTCCTCCCACCTTCAATCTTTTCAGCATCAGTTTCTTTTCAAATGAGTCAGCTCTTTGCAACAAGAGGCCAAAGTATTGAAGTTTCAGCTTCAAAATCAGTCCTTCCAATGAACACTCAGGACTGATTTCCTTTAGGATGGACTGGTTGGATCTCCTTGCAGTCCAAGGGACTCTCAAGAGTCTTCTCCAACACCATCAGTTCAAAAGCATCAATTCTTTGGTGCTAAGCTTTCTTCACAGTCCAACTCTCACACCCATACCTGACAACAGAAAAACCATAGCCTTGACTAGACGGACCTTTGTTGGCAAAGTAATGTCTTTGCTTTTTAATATGCTGTCTAGGTTGGTCATAACTTTCCTGCGAAGAAGAGTAAGTGTCTTTTAACTTCATGGTGACAGTCACCATCTGCAGCAATTTTGGAGCCCAGAAAAATAAAGTCTGACACTATTTCCACTGTTCCCCCATCTATTTGCCATGTAGTGATGGGATTGGATGACATGACCTTAGTTTTCTGAATGTTGAGCTTTAAGCCAACTTTTTCACTCTCCTCTTTCACTTTCATCAAGGTGCTTTAGTTCTTCTTCACTTTCTGCCATAAGGGTGGTGTCATCTGCATATCTGAGGTTATTGATATTTCTCCCGGCAATCTTGATTCCAGCTTGTGATTCATCCAGCCCAGAGTTTCTCATGATGTACTTTGCATATAAGTTAAATAAGCAGGGTGACAGTATACAGCCTTGACATACTCCTTTTCCTATTTGGAACCCAAGATGGAACTCAAGATGGACAGGTCATGGTGGAGTTCTGTGGTCCACTGGAGAAGGGAATGGCAAACCACTTCAGTATTCTTGCCTTGAGAACCCCATGACCAGTATGAAAAGGCAAAAAGGTGGGACAGTGAAAGATGAACTCCCCAGGTCAGTAACTGCCCAATATGCTACTGGAGATCAGTGGAGAAATAACTCCAGAAAGAATGAAGAGATGGAGCCAAAATAAAAACAACACCCAGTTGTGAACATGACTGGTGATAGAAGCAAGGTCTGATGCTGTAAAGAGCAATACTACATAGGAACCTGGAATGTTCCATGAATCAAGGCAAATTGGAAGTGGTCAAACAGGAGATGGCAAGAGTGAAAGTCGACATTTTAGTAATCGGTGAACTAAAATGGACCGGAATGTGGGAATTTAACTGAGTTTTTTTTTTTTTTTATCTAAAGATGGGCACGATAAAGGAAAGAAATTGTATGGACCTAACAGAAGCAGAAGATATTAAGAAGAGGTGGCAAGAATATACAGAAAAACTATACAGAAAAGATCAGCATGATCCAAATAATCATGATGTTGTGATCACTAACCTTGAGCCAGACATCCTGGAACAGGAGGCAAGTGGGCCTTAGGAAGCATCACTACGAGCAAAGATAGTGGAGGTGATGGAATTCCAGTTGAACTATTTCAGATACTAAAAGGTGATGCTGTGAAAGTGCTACACTCAATATGCCAGCAAATTTGGAAAACTCAGCAGTGGCCACGGGACTGGAAAAGGTCAATTTTCATTCCAAGCCCAAAGAAAGGCGATGCCAAAGAATGTTCAAACGGCTGTACAATTGCACTCATCTCACACACTAGCAAAATAATGCTCAAAATTCTCCAAGTTGGCTTCAACAGCACATGAACCATGAACTTCCAGATGTTCAAGCTGGTTTTAGAAAAGGTAGAGGAACCAGAGATCAAATTGCCAACATCCATTGGATCATCAGAAAAGCAAGAGAGTTCCAGAAAAATATTTACTTCTGCTTTATTGACTATGCCAAAGCCTTTGACTGTGTGGATCACAACAAACTGTGGAAAATTCTTCAAGAGATGGGCATACCAGACAACCTGAATTGCCTCCTGAGAAATCTATATTCAGGTCAGAAAGCAACAGTTAGAACTGAACATGGAACAACGGACTGGTTCCAAATCAGGAAAGGAGTACATTGAGGTTGTATACTGTCACCCTGCTTATTTAACTTATATGCAGAGTACATCATGAGAAACGCTGGGCTGGATGAAGCACAAGCTGGAATCAAGATTGCTGGGAGAAATATCAATAACCTGAGACAGGCAGATTACACCACCCTTATGGCAGAAAGCAAAGAAGAACTAAAGAGCATATTGATGAAAGTGAAAGAGGAGAGTAAAAATGTTGTCTTAAAACTCAACATTCAGAAAACTAAGATCATGGCATCTGGTCCCATCACTTCATGACAAATAGATGGGGAAACAATGGAAACAGTGACAGCCTTTTTTTTCTGGGCTCCAAAATCACTTCAGATGGTGATTACAGATGTGAAATTAAAGATGCTTACCCCCTGGAAGAAAAGCTATGATCTACCTAGACAGCATATTAAAAAGCAGAGACATTACTTTGCCAACAAAGGTCCATCTAGTCAAACCTATGGTTTTCCCAGTAGTCATGTATAGATGTGAGAGTTGGAGTAGAAAGAAAGCTGAGCACCAAAGAACTGATGCTTTTGAACTGTGGTGTTGGAGAAGACTATTGAGAGTCCCTTGGACTGCAAGGAGATCCAACCAGTCCATCCTAAAGGAGATCAGTCCTGAATATTCATTGGAAGGACTGATGCTGAAGCTGAAACTCCAATCCTTTGGCCACCTAATGGGAAGAACTGTCTCATTTGAAAAGACCCTGATGCTGGGAAAGATAGGAGGCGGGAGGAGAAGGGGTCGGCAGATGATGAGATGGTTGGATGGCATCACCGACTTAATGGATATGAGTTTGAGTAAACTCTGGGAGTTGGTGATGGACAGGGAGGCCTAGCGTGCTGCAGTCCCTGGGGTCACAAAGATTTGGACATGACTGAGATACTGAACTGAACATTTTATTGATCAGATTGATTTCCATAACGTGTGTACAATATAGCAGCAAAGGTGGGTCAATACTGATGATTAACACAGGAAAAATTCGTAGCATGGAATACAGTCAGCTTTGCTTTTAATACGTAAGGGTAAAAGATGCAATGCTTGCCAAGAGATTCTTATGGCTGAGACTTGTCACATGGTAACGCTATTCAGAATATAATAATGAATGCCTTTCCAGGATAATAATACCTAGTCTAATCCTCTCATTTTAAACTGAACACAAATATAAAGGATATTAAGAATATATTTGAGATGTCAATGAAATAGAATGTTGCCACAGGATAATGCTCTCCTGCTGTTTCATAAAATGCCAAGCCAAAGGCAAGACTCGCATTTTCAGAGTAGAAGACATTAATCCCATGGCAGTGTTTTACTGCAGTGATTGTACTTCTATTATATAAATGAGCATGTAGATTTAATCACTTCCCTTGATGTATGTTGATGTAGTAAATTGACAGTGGTTTATCATCATTATGGAATTGTTATATTCTTGAAGGTGATTTATCAAAGGAAATATAAATGTTTTAGGAAACAACTTTCAGGTTGAGGGGTAATAGAAATGTCTGACTAGCTGCAGATTGGTTTTCCTTGAGAAAGTAATAGTTAATATGGCGAAAGAGGGACAGTTGATTGACATACTCAAAAGGTTTGTGTAGTAGTCATGTTAATAGCACAGTTCCACATCTCAATTTGCTGACAAGTAAAACATAGTGATTAAATAAAATTATTTGAGCAAAAAAAATCACAATGACATGTCGAAATTTGAATTTCTGCTCAGAATGCTTTACTAAGCCATTTACAAAACTAGCTTTGTTACTTTGAATAATGATTACTGAAAAACAGCTGACATCTTTAGATAACAGCACCATTCCATATTTCTAAGTACTGCTATATAATACAACAAAGGCCCATTGTGCAGGATAGGTTAAAGGTTCTTAGAGAAGCTTAACCATCTAAGCCAAACCAAGCATTATTCCCAATGAAAAATGAAAACTAATTTCTTGTTTTTTTCTCTTTGAAAATACATAATAATAGTTGGATATATTCCATTGACTGTGTTTAGAATATTATATTCCATATAGAAATATTTGTTCCTTATATCTGAAAGAAGCCTCAAGTTTGCTTTGAGAACCTTTTCCAGTTTTTCAAATGAACCCAAACCACTGCAGTTAATTTACTATTCTCAAAGGTAGATCTGATTTCACTTACCTTTTTCTGTCTATTGACTATCTTAAAATAAGTCCATTTTGTATTTCTGAGGCCATCTATGGGACTTCCCTGGTGGTTCAGTGGTAAGGAATCTGCCTGCAATGCAGGAGACCCAGGTTCAATCCCTGGGTCAGGAAAAGCCCATGGGGGACGGCATGGCAACCTGCTCTAGTATTTTTGGCTGGAGAATCCCATGGACAGAGGAGCCTGGCAGGCTACAGTCCTTAGGGTCGAACAGAGTCAGATAAGACTGTGGCAAATAGAAGGGAAACAGTGGGAACAGTGAGAGACTTTATTTATCTGGACTCCAAAGTCACTGCAGATGGTGACTGCAGCCATGAAATTAAAAGACACTTGCTTCTTGGAAGAAAAGCTATGACCAACCTAGACAGCATATTACAAAGCAGAGACATTACTTTGCCATCTAAGGTCCATGTTGTCAAGACTATGGTTTTTTCCAGTAGTCATATATAGATGTGAGAGTTGGACTATGAAGAAAGCTGAGTGCCAAAGAATTGATGCTTTTGAACTATGGTACTGGAGAAGACTCTTGAGAGTCCCTTGGACTGCAAGGAGATCCAACCAGTCCATCCTAAAAGAGATCCGTCCTGAATATTCATTGGAAGGACTGATGCTGAAGCTGAAACTCCAATACTTTGGTCACCTGATGGGAAGAACTGACTCATTTGAAAAGACCCTGATGCTGGGAAAGATTGAAGGCAGGAAGAGAAGGGGATGACAGAGGATGAGGTGGTTGGATGGCATCACCTACTCAATGGACATGAGTCTGAGTAAGCTCCTGGAGTTGGTGATGGACAGGGAGTCCTGCCGTGCTACGGTCCATGGAGTCATAAAGAGTCGGACACAACTGAGCGACTGAACTGAACTGAAGGCCATCTATGTTACCACTAAGGCCCACAGATTTGAAAATTAAAAGCTTCATCTTCAAAAATACAGCAAGCAAGGTAACTTAAAAAGCTAAAATCTATTCTTTTTCATAAAAAGGCAAATCATCTAGTCTATAGAAGGAAAGGCCATTAAGGAAAAATATCAACATGGCCAAAGTGGGATAACAGTGACATCTGGAAAGTGCTCACGGAGTTGAGATACTCTCTCTTTTTTTTTTTTTTAGCATTTCAAAAATTTATTCATTTATTTACTTACTTGCGTTTGGTTGCCCCAGGTCTTTGGTTTTGTGCGCGGACTTTCTCCAGCTGCGGTGAGCAGGGGCTCCTCTCTAGCGCCGGTGCTCAGGCTTCTCACGGGGCGGCTTCTCTTTGCAGAGCCGGGCTCCAGGCACGGGGCCTTCCGCAGCTGAGCTCCTGGGCTCCAGAGCACCGGCTCACTGGCTGCGCGCAGGCTTAGCTGCTCTGCGGCCAGATCGGGGGCGAACCTGTGTCTCCTGCACTGGCAGGTGGATTCTCTCCCACCGAGCCACCAGGGAAGCCCGAGATGCTCTCATGACCTTGTCATACCCTTGTCACTAGGCCGTTCCCTGCGTCACAGGCCACCCACTGCCAGTTCTTTGTGTGAAAAGATCTGGAATCATCACAGCCATATTTCTTCTATGTTAATCACAAATCTGTTTTTGAATTTCACAAAAGACCACAGCCTGGGGGGCAGTTCCAGAGGCTACAGGTCCAAGATGAAGGGCTCAGCAAGGCATGTCTTCCCCGTGGCTTGTAGGCTGCTGCCTCCTTCCTGCGACCTCACATGGGCTTCTTTGTCTGATGCCTCTTAGTGTGTTGGAATCTTTTCAGATTGGATTAGGGCCCATCCATGTGACCTCTGGGCTTCCCTGGTAGCTCAGCTGATGAAGAATCTGCCTGCAATGCGGGAGGCGTGGGTTCGATCCCTGGGTTGGGAAGATCCCCTGGAGAAGGGGATAGGCTACCCACTCCACTATTCTCACCTGGAGAATTCCACGGGCTGTATAGTCCATGGGGTCGCAAAGAGTCGGACACGACTGAGTGACTTTCACTTTATGTGACCTCTTTTTCATCTTATTCACCTCTTCAAGGCTATCTCCAAATATAGTCATATTGTGAATTGCTGTGGCTTAGGGCTGCAGTATATGAATATGGGGGACACAGTTTTGTTCATAACACATACTAGTAAGATTTCTTTTGAATTTTAGTATTACACATAAAAAGAAAACTGAAGCTAGAAAATCGTAATAATATATGATCTTTTAAAAAGCATGGAAAAAAAAGATTTCGTGTTGAAAGGACTCTGTCATTTTTATTCTTCTAAAGCTTTGTCCACAACCCCAAGTGTATCATTGTGGTATAATATTACATTGATAAAGTATTTCTGTGTGTACTGAATGCCTTCTATGCTGCTTCTTATCTTTCCTACAGGGAATAAGTTTCTTGAGAAAAGATACCATGTTTCATATAAGTATGTATTATACCTCGTAAGTATGTATTATACCTCAAACCTACCACAGGGCCTAGGCACTGGATAAATATTAAGGAAGGGATAGTTGGATGGATGGACGGATGAAATAATTTGCAAGTCACTTGTACATTTAGAGCTGTGATTTAGATATTTTATACCTGAGATTGTTGCTAATGAGAAATACTCTCGATTATGGCAAGAGACACCTTAGGAATATTATTCTTTAGTGTACATAAAACTAGATCTTAAAATATGACTGCCAAACAGATTTAAGAAAGATTTTATTACATGGCTACCAGCCAAAACCATTGAGCAGAAAATAGAAAGGAAATAAAATTATACTGTCTTGGAATCCAGGTGGAGTTTTGTACATTCTTTCTCATTAAACATCTACCTTGTTTCCTATCTGAGTTTCAGAGCCAAAGGAAGAGCTATGAACGTTTGACGTATACTTAGTTCCAAACAGACTGTAAATACTCAGTAGTTTGGATGTGCAAGCCAGGATGTGTGTTTATGTTATTCCCTTTCTGCACTGTAGTTCTCCGAACATAAATTTCTCCTCCTTCTTTAGAATTGTTTAACCCATCACCAAGAAATACCTATATCTTCAGCTTAACAAGGAAAAATTTAAATATCCAAGCAACAGTCATAATTTTGCTTCCTGGTGATAACTGCCAACAACATTTGTAAAATAAGCCTGCTAACATTTAGGTATATTTAAATATGTGTGTATATTAAAGCCATATAAATATGAAGGTAAGTCTATCAAATTCAGCAAGGCTCCAAAAGGATGTACATGCTGAAATGAACTACTATGCAGGACTTCTTGAGAACTAGCTAAAGGGAAGGTGTGATTACTAGTCGCCAACGACTGGACTTCCCCGGTGGCCCAGTGGTAAAGAATCCGCCTGCAGCGCAGGAGATGCCAGCTCAGTCTCTGGGGTCAGGAAGGTCCCCTGGAGGAGGGCATGGCAACCCACTCAGTGTTCTTCCCTGGGAAGTCCCATGGGCAGAGGGGCCTGGAGGGCTGCAGTCCGCGGGGTCGCCCAGAGTCGGACACGACGTAGTGACTGCGCTGCGGCGATACTGAGCGCTCCTCCTGGGGGGTGTAGGGCGCGGGACGCCTTTGGAGGAGGCTGCGGTCTGAGTCCGCCCTCTGGGAGAGTCTGCTCTGGTGTCGCCGCGAGGGGAGGGGAGGTGGCTCATTTACGTTCTCGGCACCTTGTGAAAGGCTCAGGCCGGAAGAACACACAGCGGGTTCAGGGTCAAGAGAAGGGCCGTCCAGGAGTGAGAGGCACTCGGCGCGGGGGCCTGCAGGAGGCAGCGGCCGAGGGCAGCAGCGACGGTCTCGGGCAGCTCGAGGAGCCTCGCTTCTCGCGGAGGTCCTGCCCTTTGAGGATCTCCAGGAAGCACGTCTAAGGCCAGCGTCCCTGCCGGCTCAGGCAGCCAAAGCACCCGCCTGCAACGCAGGCAGATCCCCTGGAGGAGGGCATGGCTCCCCACTCCAGGGTCCCTGCCTGGAGAATCCCATGGACGGAGGAGCCTGGCGGGCTACAGCCCACGGGGTCGAACAGGCTCCGAGGGCAGCTGTGCCGCGGCGGGGTAGCGCCGGGCAGCAGCAATCATTGACCTTCCCCTGCCCTCCCCACTTCCGCTACTTCCGTCCCTGGGAGGGAGCCAGGGTCAGCAAGGAAGGGCTTCTGGAGAGAAAGGAGTCACTTGTGCCCACCATCCTTAGCACTGTTTCCAAGCTAAGCAATAGTAATCTAATGAAGTTTGCCCGTTAAATTGGACTATTTTACTAACAAGCTAAAACTAAAGTGACTGAAGAAATATTTTTCCAAAGTGATCGTAAAGCCCTGGTCTGGCCTGACCGAGATTTCATATAAGATATCGAGAGACCTAGACCCAACTGAAAACCAGTTGCAAAGGAGAGCCTGGAGGGAATTAAAGTGATACATTTTTATACACCGTGCAGAATTCTGTTCTTTCAACATTATGTATACAAATACCCACACACGAACCAAATATAACGCACTATTAAATAGACACAATGAATTACACTCAGCATAAGTCTGTACATATATAAAGTGGGGCTGTATTTGACACACTGTTTTAGAGTTTTACAGCTTGCCTTCTTGGTGGTGCAGTGGTAAAAAATTCAGCCTGCCAATGCAGGAGATGCAAGAAATGCAGGTTCAATCCCTGAGTGGGGAAGATCCCCTGGAGTAGAAAGTGGCAACCTATTCCAGTATTCTTCCCTGGAAAATACCATGGACAGAGGAGCCTGGTGGGCTACATACAGTCCATGGGGTCTCAGAGTCAGACATGACTGAGCGTGTATCTGTTCATTTCTCGTTTATCTATATGTCATGATCAAGTATGTTTTTCTGCAGCATTATTTGTAATTACTTCAAAAAACCCTTGATTAGTTACTCATTTCATTTGACTATTTCCCTGTTGCTGGCCATTTATATTTTGTTAAATTCATACATGTTTGAATTAGTGTTTGCTGAAGTTAATATCCTTATAATGAATAAGTAGTGAACACCTTTCCTTATTGGAACAAGAGTGTGATAAGCATAGACTTGTGGTCGCAGAGATGAAGTACAGTTGGTTTACATGTTTCAGGTTCATTGCAAAGGGAGTCCATTTCACATATATCCTTTTTCAGACTCTTTCCCGTTATAGGTTATCACAAGATACCGACTATAGAGTTCTGTGCTGCAGTCAGATTCTTGTTTATCAGTAGAGTGCATCTGTTCATCTCGAGCTCCCGATTTCCCCTCCTCCCTCCTTTCTCCTTTGGTAACCATAATCTTGTTTTCTCTGCCTGTGAGTCTTTCTCTGTCTTATAAATAAGTTCATTTGTATCACATTTTAGATTCCACATATAGATTATATGATATTTGTCTTCATCTGACTTCCTTCACCTGGTAAGAATCCATGTTGCTGCAAATGGCATTATTTCCTTCCACTTTATGCCTATGTACGCACATTGTATAATTGTATATGCATTCCGAATCTTTTTCTCCGTTCATCCACCGATGGACATTTAGGTTGCTTTCATATCTCAGCTATTGCAAACAGTGCTGCTATGAGCATTGCGATGTATGTATCTTTTCAAATTAGAGTTTTTATCTTTTTTCCAATATATGCCCAGGAGTGGAATTGCTGGATTATATGGTAACTCTATTTTTATTATTTTAAGGAACCTCCATAGTGGTTGCATCAGTTTGCATTCCCGCCAACCCTGTAGGAGGGTTCCCAGAGGGGCATGTATTTTAATAGTTGTTAAGTACTTCCAAACCACCATTCAGAAATCTGTAACCAATTTGTCCTTCCCACCAGTAGTAAATTGTGTGCCATTCCCCACACTGTCTGCATTATTAACTTTTAATGCACAGCATTATCAACTTATTTTCCAAAATTAAAGTACAAAGTATGGCATAATGAATGCTAAAAATCTGTGCGTCTCTGATTACTGTGGAGCTGCGAGTGCTGCGTGCTTGCTGATGGATCTGCACGATGGTATTTTCATTTTCTAATTTTGTTGGCCACTGCCTCCTGTCTTTTGGCCATTGTTTAAAAAGATAGTCTATTTGTATATCTTTTTCTAATTGATTTACAATTCTTTTGATATGTTAGAAATTTCACACTGTCCCATATGTTGATATTATGGTATACTCTGATAATCACTTACATCTGACCCTGCTCCTCTGTCCATGGGATTTTCCAGGCAGTAGTCCTGGAGTGGATTGCCATTTCCTTCTCCAAGGGATCTTCCCAACCCAGGAATCGAACCTGAGTGTCCCACATTGTAGACAGACGCTTTACCGTCTGAGCCACCAGGGAAGTCTGATATTATAGTCCTCTGTTAATCATTTCCATCTGACCCTTGAACAATGAGGGGGGTAGGAACACTGACCTCCCTTGAAGTCAAACATTCTGCGTGACTTACAGTCAGCCTTCCCTGTATGTGGTTTCCCCATATGCAGGGATCCTCAGTGTGTCACCGTTAGCATTGTAGTATTTTCTACCGAAAGAAACCTGTGTATAAGTGGGTGCGTGCAGTTCAAACCTGGACTGTTCAAGGATCAACTGTATATTTAAATGTCTTTCTTGTTGTATTAGCCATACAGACATTTAATTTTCAGTTTTTCTCTAGTCAAACAAGTCAGCATTACCCTGCGTTTTTCTCTGTCTTTGGTATCAAAATTAGAAGGTTCTTTTTATACAATTATATTTATTAATATATTTAAATCTTAAATCTAAATGTAATTATAACATTGCAACAAGGCCCTACTGTAGAGCACATGGAACTATATTCAATATCCTGAGATAAACCGGAATGGAAAAGAATATTAAAAAGTATATATATGTATAATTGAATCATTTTGCTGTATAGCAGAAATTAACATTATAAACCAACTTCAATTTAAAAAAAGAAAAGTAAAATTAATTTAATGAAATAAAGTAGCCTATTGAAAGAGTATAAAGTATATATGTATAAAAAATTGCCAAACATGAACTAAGTATCAAAGATAATAGAACAACTGGAGGGCACCTGAGCTCTCTCTGCATTTTATTCTCCTTGTTCATATTATTCCTTTCTCTGTCTCTCTTTTTTAACAACAAAAAATGTATAGTTGCAAGTACATTCTCCATCTATTTACCTTCTCTTTTTCTTCAGAACTAATCACTATTCTATTTCAGGGCATTATTCATGTCCAAGTGTCTATTGCCTATCCTAGATATCAGTAAGCAGTCTGCTTCCTTTCTGTAGGGTTTTAAACTTCCATTAAATTTTGTCTAATATGTCTGTGTATTTTCAATATGCTTTTTTACTCAATATTGTGTTTTTGAAATTCAGTAACATGGGCATTTTCCCCTAACATTATAAACTTTAGAGCCCCCATGCTGTTGTTCATAGGTCTATTTCATTCATTGTGACAGATGTGTGCCCAAACCTTAGGTCGTCTCTTCTGTTGAAAATGAATAACTAGGTAATTCCAGCTTTTTTATTTTTCAATTCCAACTAATGTTAGGACGAATTTTCCAGCTCGCACTTTCTTGGGAACATGAGTCAGAGCTTCCCTGAGTCAGAGCATATGTAGAAGTGGAATTGCTGAGTCATGCAAGTGTGGTTTCTCCGTCATGTCCAACTCTTTGTGACCCCATGGACTAGAGCCCACCAGGCTCCTTTGTCTTCTGCCCACCTGGGTAAGGAAGCTTCCCTGGAGGCCCAGATGGTAAAGAATCTGCCTGCAATGCAAGAGACCCGAGTTCGATCGCTGGGTTGGGAAGGTCCCCTGGAGAAGGGAAAGGCTACCCACTCCCATATTCATGCCTGGAGAATTCCATGTAGCCTGGTGGGCTACAGTCCATGGGGTCGCAAAGAACTGGGCATGACCAAGCAACCGACACTTTCACAAGTGTGCTTTATTAAGCTTTACCAGCTATTGCCAAATTATTCTCCAAAGTGATTGTATAATTTACAGAATGGTGTGCAAGAATTCATGCTAATCCAAATTTTTGCCAAAAGCTAAGTAAAAGAGATTTAAATTTCTCTACCAGTGTGAAGAATGGTGTCCCAGGCTTGCTCTGATTCGCATTCTCCTGCTACCCCTTCAGTTGTGCAGCTCTTTACAGGCCGATTAGCTACTTTGAATCCTCTTCAGTGAAAGACATGACCACAGCCTGTGTCATTCTTCTCCTGTTGGAATTTTTTTCATTAATGCAATTTTTAAATTTAAATGTAAATGTTGCTCGGATATGTCACAAAAATATGTGTTTTTTGTAATGTTTTTAGAATATCTTTTCATGTATTAAATTTTCTAAGTTTAGTGTATTCAATTTATAATTTATAATTCAATTCAATTTATAGTTCTGCATTTTTGTATCTTATTCAAAAAATCCCTCCCTCTCTTGATAGCCTAAGAATATTCTCCCATATCTTCTTGAGAAATTTTCACAGTTTTGTTTTTCACATTTTGGTCTTTAACCCATCTGGAATATTTTATTTTTGTGCACAGTATAAGGGATCTATTTTCATCATTTTTCCTTATGGAATGCAAATCGTCTTGGCATCGTTTTATTGAATAGTCTACTCTTTTGCAACAGATTTGTCTGTCATATACCATACACATGTGGTTTATCTATTTAGTGCTTTGTTTTTCTGTTTCTTTCTGAAATACTCACTGCTTTAATGATCGTATTAATGGCTTAGTAATGAGTCTTTGAGTGTATAGGACAAATCCTCTTCTCTAATTTTCCTTGTAGAACATTTTATCTTTTCTTGATTCTTCACTTCTTTTATGGATCTTAGGATCAATTTGTCCAGTCCTACAGGTAGCCCATTTTGTAAACTGGAGGATAATCGCTTTACAATGCTGTGCTGGTTTCTGCTGTACACAAACCTGAATCCGCCATGAGTACGGGCACACCCCCTCCCTCTCGAGCCTCACCCCGGCCCGCCCCCCCCCCCCGCCCCCCCCTGCCCCCCCCTGCCTCTCAGAGCGCCGGGCTGGCCTCCCTGTGCTGTGCAGACGCTCCCGGCCAGGCTGTACACGCTGCAGTGTGTGTATGCCGCCGCTGCTCTCGCCACCCACCCTGCCTTCTCCTGCCGCCGCTGTGCCTCCGGGTCTGCTCTCTACATGCCCATCTCTATTCCTGCCCTGCAGATCCATTCAGCAGCAGCACTTTATAGATTCCATATATAGGTGTTAGTATGCAGTATTTAGTTTTCTCTTTCTGACTTACTTCACTCTGAATCACAGGCTCCAGCTCACCCACCTCAGTTCAACTCACTCAAATTGTTCCTTTTTATGGCTAAGTAATATCCCATTGTATACACATACGACATCTTCTTTATCCATTCATCTGCCGATGGACATCTAGGTTGCTTCCACGTCCTGGCTATTGTAAATAGCACTGCAGTGGATGATGAGGTACGTGCGTCTCTTTGAATTAAGGTTTCTTAGGGTATATGTCTGGTGGCAGGATTTCTGGATCATATGGCAGTTTTATTCCTAGTATTTTAAGGAAACTCCATATTGTTCTCCATAGTGGCCATGTTAATTTACATTTCTATCAACAGTATAAGAAGGTTCCCTTTTCTCCATATCCTCTCCAGCATTTATTATTTGTAAACTTTTTGATGATGGCCATTCTGACCACCGCAAGATGATACCTCATTGTTGTTTTGATTTACATTTCTCTAATACTCAGTGATGTTGAGCATCTTTTTATGTGTTTGTTGGGTATCTGTATGTCTTCTTTGGAGAAATGTCTGTTTAGGTTACAAATAGTCTTGTTGGAAATTTTATTTGACTTGTAATGGGTTTGTCAATCAATTAAGAATATATTTGATCTCCATGATAAGTTTCCATTTTACTTAGATCTTTCATTCTTCAATGAAATTATATAAATTTCTTAAAGCACTTCTTGCTAGATACTGCATTAAACTATTGATCCCTCTGTATTAATATTGTTTCCCATAAAATATTTAAACTCTCTTAATATAAGTCTTGATAGGTGGTGGATTCTCTTGTTATGTCTAGGTATACATCATATAACCTATAAATAACAATATTATATATATACCTATTTCTTTATGTATGTCTAGACTAGGATGTCTAGGTTATTTTGCAAAAAGTTAGGATAATGAGATCTTACCTTTCTCTCAAAAGCAGAAGGAGATTTCTTCTGAAGTCTCACTATTACGTTTATTTTCTTGATGCCATTTTGGACTGATAGTTTCCTGAGTTAAAGAACAAGCACTGTATTAGTCTATATATATTTAAAAAAAAATAGTTTTAATTGCTGGCCCTTTATTTTCAAATGCACTTCCAATATCCTGCACTGGTGCTCTCCTCACAATTGTTGCTTTTGATATCATATTTGTATGCAGGTGATTTCCTGCCTTTCCTTTGCTTGTCTTTATAGGTAAGCTTTTCCATTCATAATTTTCTTTTTTTCTAGTAGTGGCCTTTTCCGCCCAGAGACATTCCTTTTAGTATTTGTTGTAAAGCTGGTCTGGTGATGCTGAATTCTGTTTGCTTTTGATTTTCTGTTGAGCTTTTGATTTCTGTCAAATTTCCATGAGACTCTTGCTGGGTAGAATATTGCTGGCTGTAGGTTCTTCCCTTTCATCACTTGAAGTATATTGTGCCGCTCCCTTCTGGCCTGCAGAATGTATGCTGAAAAAATCAACCAATGGCCTTATGGGAGTTCCCTTGTATATTATTTGTTTCTTTTCCCTTGTTGCTTTTAATACTTTTCTTCGTCTTTAATTTTCATCAGTTTGATTTCGGCGTGTTTGGATGTGTTCCTCCGTGGGTTTATTTATATCCCGCACTTGCAGGAGCTGAGTGACCATGTTCTTTCTCGTGTTAGGGAAGTTTGTAGCTATTACCCTTCCACATACTGTTCAGGCCCCCTCTCTCCTCTCTCCTCTCCTGGGACCCCTGCTATTGGAACGCTGGAATACTTAACACTGTGCCGGAAGCATCTTGGACTGTCTTCGTCTCTTTTCGTTCTTTATTCTGTTCCCAGCAGTGACTCTCACTGTTCTGCCTTTCAGTTCACGTATCTGTCTTCCTGCCTCAGTTACTACGCCACTGATTCCGTCTAATGTATTTTTCCTTTCAGTTACTGTACTCTTCATCTCTGTCCTTTATTTCTTCCAGTCCTTTGTTAAGCACTTCTTGCCTCTTCTTGGCCCTTGCCTCTGGTCTCCAAGACTCAGGGCCATCCTCACCAGCATTTCTCTGAATTCGTTTCCAGCAGATAGCCAGTCTCCACTTCACTTAGTTTTTCTTCTGGGGTTTTATCTTGTTCCTTTATCTCAGACACACTCCTCTGCCATTTCACTTTGTCTTCACTTTCTGAGAGCATGTTTGCTGTTCTGCAGGCTGCCAAGCTGTAGTTCCTGCTTCCGCTGGCTGCCTTCTGGCGGGTGAGGCTGTCTGTGGGGCTTGCGCAGGCTTCCTGGAGGGAGTCTCTGCCCACAGGTGGGTGGGGCTGGTCTCATCCTCGGTCAGCGGGCAGGGCCATGCTCAGGAAGACTCTGCGTGGTCTGCCCGCCGATGGCAGGGCTGTGTTCCTGCCCTGTTGGATGTTTGGTCTGAGGTGTCCTAGCACTGAAGCCTCAGAGAAGGCCATGGCACCCACACCAGTACTCTTGCCTGGAAAATTCCATGGGCGGAGGAGCCTGGTGGGCTGCAGTCCATGGGGTCGCAAAGAGTCGGACACGATTGAGCGACTTCACTTTCACTTTCACTTTCATGCATTGGAGAAGGAAATGGCAACCCACTCCAGCGCTCTTGCCTGGAGAATCCCAGGGATGGGGGACGACAAGCGACTCAGCAGCAGCAGCACTGGAGCCTACAGGCTGATGGATGGGCCTAGGTCTCGGCAAGGAAATGCTGATCTCCAGCAGGGCTCACACCAATGAGTAATCACCAGAACTGCTGCTGCCAGAGTCTGTTCCTGCAGGGAGCCACAGCTGTGTGTTGCCTCCACAGGAGACCCTCTAATGCCGCCCTAGGCTCCTATGAGGTCCCTGCTTTTTTTCTTGGATTCTGGTGTGCACAAGACCTTGTATGCACCCTCCAAGAGTAGAGTTTCCGTTTCTCCCAGTCCTGTGGAATTCCTGCCATCACACCCTGTCTCCCAGTCCTGTGGAATTCCTGCAGTCACACCATGCTGGTCTTCAAAGCCAGATTCTCTGGGGGCTCCTCCTCCATTTCCAAACCCCGATCTGGGAAGCCTGATGTGGGGCTCAAGACTGGGAGAACTTCCGTGATGTAGTTATTTTCCAGTCTGTGCATTGCCCTCCTGACATGTACAGGGTTTGATTTTATCACGATTGTGGCCTCTGACTGTCTCATTCAGCTTCTTCTTTGTCTTCGGATGTAGGGTATCTTTCTGGTGGTTCCAGCATGGTTTTTTGCTGCTCCTGCTCTTGATGGTTATTTAGCAGGAAGTTGGGTTTTTGGGGGGCTCCCCTGATAGTGCAGTTGGTAAAGAATCAGCCTGTAGTGCAGGAGACCCTGGTTCGATTCCTAGGTCGGGAAATCTGCTGGAGAAGAGATAGGCCACCCACTCCAGTGTTCTTAGGCTTCCCTGGTGGCTCAGCTGGTAAAGAATCCACCTGCAATGCAGGAGACTTGGGTTCAGTCCCTGGGTTGGGCAGATCCTCTGGAGAAGGGAAAGGCTACCCACTCCAGTATTCTGGCCTGGAGAGTTCCATAGACTATACAGTCCATGGGGTTGCAAAGAGTCAGACACAACTGAGTGCCTCTCACTTCCATTTTTGTGTTTTTGTAAGAAGAGGTGAGGTCACATCTTTCTACTCCATCATCTTGCCAGCTAAATCCAGGAAATTTTAAAATTATCACCTTGGTTGGGCCTTCAGCCTGAAGAGAATACGATATAACCTCAGGTGATCCCATTTGCAAAGTCAATAGTTTAATTGTCACTTCAGAATTTAAAGGAAACCCAAACAGGTTACTAGAATGAGCCCCAAATGAAGGAGGATAGAGGAGAGCGATAGGAGATACATCAGCATTATGTTGCTGTGCTTAGGTGCATTTCATATTTTTAATTTTTCATAGGCTTTCCTGACATGTTCTTCAGTGAAGCTGTTTTGGAATTTAAAACTGTCTGGGGCTTCTGCCTACCAGTTAAAGTGGTTACAGTTATTTAGGATGAGAGTTCTCTCAAAATTTGCCTCAACAAGTTAGAAGTTTTTCCACTTCAAAGGAATCCGTCATCTGGGTATTGACAACTAGGACCTTAATAGCACTCTAATGAATAAGATGCCAAAGGCATCCCTGCAAGAGAGGGCAAAGGGTGCAGCCCTCACCAGATCCAGAGAGTTCACTCCCAGTGATAGTCTCCCATCACTGAATGGGCAGAAGCAATGAAGATTGAGACAGAAAAGCCCCCTTAAGGTTTTATTCCCTTATGACAAACCACCCTGACTCTGGGTTCCTTTCAGCTAAATGAATACCTAAGAGGGTTGTGCTGTGAGGTTGAAGCTTGTGTGTTGTAGAGTACCTCATGGCATGGAAATTTTGAGGTTGGTGAGTGACCTAGTGTGGTCTAACGTGTTCTGTGATCACTCTATCCTTTTAAAGGTGGCAAGTGCTCCAGTGACTGTTAAATCCCTCATCTGTGCCCACCGATGGTGTGATTGTGGCTTCCAACATATCCCTTAGGAACAGCTTCTTACCTCATGCTATGTTAACCACAGCAAACTGGTATCCGACCCCCACAAACTCACCAGTCTGTGGGGTTGGCACAGACAACAGGCTTTTAAACCTGTGCCTGCACCTTACCCTGTGGGATTTCCTTCTACCGCAAATGACAATAGACAGAGACAAAGAAAAATAAGAACCGTTTCTGAGAAGTGAAAGAGCAGCAGACCAAGAGTGCTCCACCAAATTTCCCAAGAGTTGCTTACTCTAGGAGCTGGCCCTACAAATCTTTTCTCCTGCCAACCTAGACTGAGAAAAGGGGAAAAGAACTCTTGCCATCTTGTTTCCAACATACCCTGCAGGCAGAGGTCCCAGAGATGGACTTGATAAGAATTCTCACCTTCTGCTTTTGTCAGATGTCCCAGGGTCTTTTAACAGCAGCAGGCTTGGGGCAGGTGAGGTCCAAGCAGTAAACTTGATCCCATCCTCATCACCAGTTGGAGAAAGAAAAAAATTTTCCTCTTCCTTTCCAGGTTCTTCTGGCTGCCCTAAGGATTAAATGACATTAGACAGATTAATAGGAGGAAATAATGCAAAAAATATAATAATATTTATACATGAGAGAGACAGAAAGACTTAGTAGCCAGCATATTTTTTCTTCTTTAGGAGAATCAAATATGACCTTTTTCTTATTATTTTCTTAATTTTTTAAGCCGAATTGTTTAAGTGATTTTTTAGTTTTATAGTATTTAAAACCTTTTCCTTTATTTTTTTTGAAGAACATTTAAAACACATTACTACTTAAGAAGTTTAAGTATTTAAAATAGTTCCTGCCATATAAAAAATGCCCAATAAATGATAGTTGTTTTAAATACTTATTACCTATCCTATTTGTAACTTAATATAATTTAAAAATTAAATTATTTTAATTTTTTTCCCCTCCAAACACTCCTTCCATAGTTTTGTTAGGAGTGAACTGATTGTTTAGATTCTGGGTCATGCTATTAATTTCTTTCATAATACATTTTTAGAGAAGTTTTAGATTCACAGCAAAATTGATCAGAGATTGTATAATGTTCATGTAATTTTAATTTTTCTAAATAATTATTTTAGAATAACCTCAGATATGCAGATGACACCACCCTTATGGCAGAAAGTGAAGAACTAAAGAGCCTCTTGCTGAAAGTGAAAGACTTGGAAAGTGAAAAAGTTGGCTTAAAGCTCAACATGGAGAAAACTAAGATCATGTCATCCATTTCTATTACTTCATGGCAAATAGATGGGGAAACAATGGAAACAGTGATAGACTTTTTTTCTTGGGCTCCAAAATCACTGCAGATGGTGGCTGCAGCCATGAAATTAAAAGATGCTTGCTTCTTGGAAGAAAAGCTATGACCACCCTAGACAGCATATTAAAAAGCAGAGACATTACATTGCCAACAAAGGTCCGTCTAGACAAAGCTATGATTTCTCCAGTAGTCATGCATGGATGTGAGAGTTGAACTATAAAGAAAGCTGAGTGCCGAAGAATTGATACTTTTGAACTGTGGTGTTGGAGAAGACTCTTGAGAGTCCCTTGGACTGCACAGAAATCCAACCAGTCCATCCTAAAGGAAATCAGTCTTGAATATTCATTGGAGGGATGGATGTTGAAGCTGAAACTCCAATACTTTGGCTACCTGGTGCAAAAAGCTGACTCATTGGAAAAGACCTTGATGCTGGGAAAGACTGAGGGCAAGAGGAGAAGCGGGCAACAGAGGATGAGATGGTTGGATGGCATCACCGACTCGATGGAAATGAGTTTGAGTAAACTTCAGGAGTTGGTGATGGATGGGGAGGCCTAGCGTGCTGTAGTCCATGGGGTCACAAAGAGTCAGACATGACTGAGTGACTGAACTGAGCTGTAATAATTATCTTAACGTTTCTATATTGATTTTTATAAGTACCTTGGCAGTGGTTTAGTCACTAAGTTGTGTCCAACGCTTACAACCCCATGGTCTATAGCCCGCCAAGCTCCTCTGTCCATGGGATTTTCCAGCCAAGAATACTGGAGTGGACTGCCATTTCCTTCTCCAATAAGTACCTTAAAATTATTTAAAATTAACTTTAGGTTTTATGAATTTTATTTGATCGGTTATTGATCTTGAGTCTTTCCCCCTTTTTTATTCTCCTCTTTTTGAGTATATTCCAAATCCTGACTTTGGTATTCTGTAGCTTCCTTAACAGTAAGATATTTAAAACTTTGTCTCTGGTCCAAACTGCTAATTATTAACAGTCTTCTTTACTTATAAATCAAATGGAAGGCGAAAAATGAAGAAATATACAAAGGAACGTCTTTGCTATTTGAAACTATGAGACTTGAATTACTCAAATGAACAATACAGCTAGATAGTATATGTTGATTTTCCTCTTCAAGTTTTCTGCTTAGCAGTATATTCAATTCAGTAGCAGACTTCTATACAAAATACACCTGCGTACATCCATATATGTCCATCCCTACTGCTCTTCCCAAGTCCAAGTCATCATCATCTTTCATCCTGGTCATCAAACCAGACTGTGCTTTACTGTTAACCTAATATTTTACCTCTCTGAATGAATGATTTACCAGTGCGGAGACCCTTTCTTCCCGAGTAGAGAAGTAGAGGGGATCTTCACGTATTACGGATCTCTACAACGATAATAAGAATATCTCTATGCAAGGGTTAAAAAAACCCTAATTCATCCGTCACCCAGGTTATGTCCATTTGAACAGCAATTCCTGGAGCCCAGGATGCTTGCTGGGTATCCTCGCCCCATAATCTTCCCACCTCAGAAAGCTGATGGCACTTACTTTTAACTACAGTTCTATAGTTTTGTTGCTATTGTTCAGTTGCTATGTCATCTCTGACCCTGTGACCCCGTGGACTGCAGCACGCCAGCCTCCTCTGGCCTCCACGATCTCCAGGAGCTTGCTCAAATTCGTGTCCGTTCATGTTCTATAGTTTAGACCTAGAATGTTTTAATATGGCTTATATGCTGAGAATTTTATTACCTTTTATTTATTATTACTCCTTATTGTTCAAAGTTAATTTTTCTTTATCATCGCCTCACCCTTTCAAGCCAATATTTCCCTTGTGTTATATCCAACTTTAGATTGTCAGTCTGTTGAGATCTAGGATAATATATTTTATTCCTATGTTTTATGCATTAATCTGGAAATAAATGTTTAACAAGCATTCTAATTGATTTATTAATAGGGCTAAATTGGGACTCCTGGGAAAAATGATTCCTTTAAGGATACATTAATTGTAATTTGAAGTACTTTATATTATTTTGAAAAAGTAGGAGACATATCATACTGGAGCAAATTTGTTTGAAAGAGTGAGCCATTGAATCATGATTTCAGTCTTTACAAGAATGAAAAATGTTTTCCCCAGTGCTTTTGATTAAATTTAATGGATGGCAACTCCATTAGGTTAACATGTCTGGAAAACTGAAATAGTTTGATAGTTAAATAGAGACCGTGATTCTGACATTAAAATCAATACTGAATAAGCCAACATTTTTCTCTGTTACTGCCCTTTAAATTTAAAGGATTATAATTTTTAAAATGATTTTCACATAAGGGTCAATTGTTCAGGTTAAATTCATCAGCAATATATGTCATGGGGTAGCTGCAATACAGCATTAATGATACGTTAATTATTATTGGAAACGTTCGTTCCAGTTTTAGTTCAATCACGTATTAGCTATGCATGTTTAAGCAGTGGGCCTGTTACCTCAGAGCCTCAATTTCTTAATTTGAAATCGGAATAATCCTGTCTGCCTTATGTGTTCCACAGAAGAGTTTCATGAAATAGTGCCTATCATTAAGGCATTTATACACTCAATAGCGTTTCTAGAGAAAAATAAGTCTTTATCTCAAGAGCCAATTTCATTTTAATAATTTCAAATTCTTATTTGAAAATAAAAGGTCAAGTCCTGAGAAGTATTTTCTAAATAAAAGCACCTTTCTTCTAACTAAGAAACTTGCTTTCAAGCATCCTTTGATGTGCTAACTAGGCCTTCTGACAATCATCAAGATAGAGGAATTTAATTACAACAAAAACTGTAACAACAGCCTCTTTCTCTGCTCCCAGGTAAGGCTGTTGAAAGAACGCTTGCTTGCATGCATGCTCAGTTCAGCTGTCTTCAGCTGTGTTCAGCTGTCTGCGACTCCATGGACTGTAGCCCACCAGGCTCCTATGTCCATCAGATTATCCAGGCAAGAATACTGGAGTGGGTTGCCATTTCCTCCTCCAGGGGATCTTACTGACCCAGGATGGAACCCAGGTCTCCTGAGGCTCCTGCATTGGCAAGCAGACTCTTCACTACGGAGAAAGAGCACACATTATAGTTTATAGACAGGTACTAACCTGGTAAAATGTCAGTGTCTTGTTATATTTGGATCATCGTTTGACATAGAGCTGGTTGGGTGCGGCCAGATTAGATGCTACTGTGGAGACAGTGGCCTCTTGAACCTCAGTTCTGAGCGTCCTGCCCCATCAGTGGTGAAAGCTCTTTCTACACAATAGCTGAAATATAATGTAGGTTATAACAAAAGATGAAAACACGAGCACTGCTTGCTGCAGTTCCAACCATGAAAGCGGAGTAATGAAAAGGAGAGGAAGAGCGTGGGCGATGCGCTCCCGGCTGGCGCCCTGCTCGCGCTGACCTCTGTCTAGATGTTAGGATTCCCTACGATGCCCTGCTCGCACTGACCTCTGTCTAGACGTCAGGATTCCTTACGATCGCGGTGCCCAGCCACAGGCTGGCGGTTTCTCCCACCGAGGACAGCCAGACTTTGCGTCTGCCCATGCTGCTGCAGTTTCTGGCGCTCTGAATTCCTTTGTGAAGGCCACGGCTCCGTCTGGCATCCTTTTCCTTTTACCTGAAGAAGTTCTTTTTATACCTCTGGTGATGCAAAATAGGCAAGCCTGCTGGTGATGAATTCTTTAAAGTTTCTTAAGTTTGGAAAATTATTTATTCTGCCTTAAACTTTGAAAGAGATTTGTTGTGGGTAAAGAAGTCTTTGCTGATAGGGCTTTGTTTTGTTTTGGTTTTTTGTTTCAGGACTTTAAAAATGTCCCACTGACTCCCATCTTTCATTATTTTCTGTTTTGCTAGAGCTGCGTAACTACAAGCAAAACCCGCTGGCGTTGTTACCTTTGTCTCTCTGTACATATTGCGTATTTGTTTCTTTGCATTTAATATCTTTCTCTGTATCACTGCTTCGCAGTGATTTTGTTACGCCTTGGTGATTTGCAAGGCATATCGCAAGGTGCATTACGTATTTGCGTATCCTGCGTATCGTATTTGCAGGGTGATTTGCAAAGGTGTTACGCCTTGGCATAATTTTGTTATGCCTTGGTGAATTTTATATTTCTTTGCTTAGGATTTCTTGAGCTTATTGGATTTCTGGATTAGTAGTTTTCAACAATTTGAAAAAAAATTCTGGCCATTATTTATTTATTTGTATTTCCCCTCTATTTCTCCTTTTCTCCATGTTCAGCCATCTGAACATTTTCCACAGTGTACTGAAATGAAGTTATGTTCATTTTGTCTTTTTTCCCCCTTGTGTTTCTGTGTTAAGTTTCTATTGATAAATCTTTAAATTTACTAAATTTTCTCTTTTGGAGTGTTTATTATCCCATTAATCCCAGAAAATGGCTTTTCAAATCACTGGACTTTTTATTTATAGAAGCTTGATTTCGGTCATTTTTTATCTTCCAGGTTTCTTTGTAGTATGTCCATTCTTTCCTCCAGCAACTTGAATACATGGAATATAGTCACAATAACGTTTAATGTCCTTGTCTACTAATTCTATAACCTGTGTCGTTACTGGATCAGTTTTGATTGATTTTTCTCCTTGTAATGGGATATAGTTTCCTGCTTGTTTACCTGCCTCATAATTTTTTTTATTTGATGCCAGAAATTGTAAATTTTATTTTATTGCTAAGTTTTATTGTGGTGCATAGTTAAGTTATGTGGAGTTTGAGCCTTTGGGGTCTCAGTCTTACTTTGTAAGTCACTTGATTTATCTGGGGCGGTGCCGGGCCTTCGCTGCTGCACGCCCTCCTCGAGGTGCGGCCGTGGAGGCTGTCCTCGCGGCGGTGCACGGACTTCTCACGCGGGCCGCGCCTGTTGCCGCAGAGCCCGGGCCCTGGGGGCGTGTGGCCTCCGGTGGTCGGGGCTCCCCGGGCTAGAGCACAGGCTCCGCTGTGGCGCTTGGTCTCGGCTGTTCTCTGGCGTGTGCGGTCTTCCAGGATCCGGGAGAGAACGCAGGCCTCCTGCACTGGCAGGCGATTCTTTGCCACGGAGCCCCAGGGAAGCCCTTGTGTCTCAGTTTTAAGCTTTGTTAGGGAAGACATTTAACCTGCTTTTAAACTGGGGCTAATTTTTTCCCACTCCTGAGGCAAAAGGACTTGATGTGAAGCTCATGAAATACGATTTTTTTTCTATTTCTCATCCAGTGTGAGCACCAAGGATTGATTTCTCTGATTCCTTCCCAGTCCCTGACGGTGCCCTCAAATGCACGTGCTGATCAACGTTCACCTGAGGGGCCCTTGGGAGGTCTCCAGAGCTCTGTCTCTGTTAGCGCTGTCCTCTCTGGTGTCTTGCCCTGTGAACAGTAACAGTTTTGGTCTGCACGGATACCCCAGTCCATCTCCTCAATTCAGCAAACCGCCGAGTGCTGTTGGGGTTCTCCTTTCCGACACCACAGTTTGCTGACTTTTGCTGGCCAGTAATTGAGATCACTTGGCCCTCATCCCTTCCTGTCTTTGGGTATGGCTGTCCATTGTAGTTTGACGTTCATGTTTTAAAATATCTATCTATCTATAGCTATAGGTATACTTTTCTCCTGTTTTAAAACACAATTTTTTAGGTAAGAGTATAAATAAAGGCCTGTTACTTCATCTTGCCTGGAAGCTGTCATTCTTATTAAAAACTACAATCTATAAGGAGAGGAATTTTGAATGGTGTGAATAGTATCATAAGTATCCAAATTTTTCTTTGTATATAACTGAATCCAACCAGCGATTGAAACAGAGAAGGCAATGGCATCCCACTCCAGTACTCTTGCCTGGAAAATACCATGGACGGGGGAGCCTGGTGGGCTGCAGTCCATGGGATCACGAAGAGTTGGACACGACTGAGTGATTTCACTTTCCCTTTTCACTTTCATGCACTGGAGAAGGAAATGGCGACCCACTCCAGTGTTCTTGCCTGGAGAATCCCAGGGATGGGGGAGCCTGGTGGACTGCTGTCTATGGGGTCGCACAGAGTCGGACACAACTGAAGTAACTTAGCAGCAGTGATTGAAAAAAGGAGAAAAGTGATAGCCTTTCCTCATTGCCCTGTGGGGTCACCTCTGTCATAAATCAAATAACTGGATAGTGGTCATCTTCATACTGCGTTTCATTCCATTGGTCTACCTCAGTATCTTTAACTAATATCTTTTTAATTTCTGTAACTGTATAATACATCTTGATTAAAAGATTTATTCTTCTACTTCAGGATTGCCTGAAGGCTCTTCAGGTCCTTTTAATTTCTGCACAAGTCTTAGCATCAGTTTATGAATGCTGAATATAGGAATTAACTGGAGAAGTAGCATAGTATGTTCCTGAATTCATTGAGATGTTCCCTAATTTCCGATAATATTCAGTATAGAAGTCTGAAATATTTATTCTCAGCATTATGTCTAGACATTTGATTTTTTTATTTGTAAATAGTATCTTTTCAAAATTTCATTTGCTATTTGTTATAAATAAATGACAATGCTTTTGTACATTGACTGTGTATACAGCTGGCTAGTTAAATATAGATATTAAGTCTAAAACTTATCTGTGGATATCTTTATCTTCCATGCATAAAAGTCACCGAGAGGGAGTTCCCTGGTGGTCCAGTGGTTAGACTTGGCACTTTCATTGCTGTGGGCCTGGGTTCAATCCCTGGTCAGGCAACTAAGCAAGTCATGAGGTGCAGCCAAAAAAAGTTACTAAGGATAATACTGCTTTTCTTCTTTCCTCCATCCCAGCTCTGTGGTTTTTATGCACTTGTCTCTTCTCATTACATTGGCTAGGACCTCCAATTTATCGCTGAATAGAAGTGATGATAGTATGCATTTCCGGAATCTTTCCCAGTTCCATGGATAAAGGTTTCAGTAAATCACCACTAAGTGTAGGACTCACCGCAGGTTTTAGAAAATCATCTTTATCAAGTTAAGAAGTAACTCATTCCTAATTTACTAAGACTTTTTTTTTTATTATGAAAAGATTTTGGGCTTTCTCAAACATGTAATGCATGTATCAAAAGAATCATATAGTTTTCTTTTTTCAGTTGAATTGAGTTAAACTGACTTTTGACTTCCGATCAATCGAACTTGTATATTTCTGATATTACACCCACATGACCATGATATATTTTGGTTCTTATATGTCACTCAAATAGATTTGCTAATGTTTCACTAGCATTATTATATCCTTGTTCATAAGAAATCTTATTATTAGTCTTTGTTTGCCACATTAATGTTTACAGACATAAATTTATTTAAGGCATCATTTGTTCTGAGTTCATTTGTGTGTGAATGCTGAGTCACTGCAGTTGCGGCCAACTCTTTGTGATCCTATGGACTATAGCTCACCAGACTCCTGTCCGTGGGACTCTCCAGGCACGGGTACTGAAACGGGCTGCCGTGCCCTCCTCCAGGAAACCTTCCCAACCTAGGGGCTGAACCCGAATCTCTTACGTCTCTACGTTTCCTGCACTGGCTGATGAATTCCCTACCACTTGCACCACGTGCGAAGTACGAGCTCACTTGTTTCTCCCCCAAGTTAATGTGGCAAAGCCCTGTCGCTTAGTCCTCGGAATGTGAGTACCAAGTATTCTATTTTAAAATGGGGGTATTGCAGGCAGAATCAGATAGGATAAGTTCACACTGAAGTAGAGTGGGCCTGCAATCCAGCATAGCTAGTGATTTTATAAAAAGGGAGAGTGTGGTCACATACACACACACGGGGAGAATGCCGTGTGAAGATAAAGGCAGCCGTCACACGATGCGGCCGAAGCCACGAGCGCCGGAGACGGCCACAACGCCACCGAAGCTCGGCAAGAGCCACAGAGCACACGCCTCCCTCGCGCCTCTCAGAAGCACACAGTCCCACTGACACCTCGATTTGTCTTTCACCTCCCAAACGGTGAGACAGTAAACTCAGATGGTTCAAGCCACTTAGAGGCAATGATGTTTTTATAGAGTCGGACACAACTGAAGTGACTTAGCAGCAGCAGCAGAAGCAGCAAACGAATACAGATCTTATCTGGAGATTTTCATCTTTTGTTTTCACCAGGTTTAACATGATATGCCTGTGTATTATTTTCTTTGCATTTACTTTACTTTTTGTTTGCAAGCTTTTTGAAATATTTCATGAGGTGTGGAACTGAGGGCTTTCACGGTTTTGAAACCAGGCTACAAATGCTGCTCCGACTTCCCGGGCTTTCTGCTGGTGTATGAGCTTCGCCTGCTGCCTAGCTCGGGGATTCGGCACTACCTCTAGAGGAAAGCTGGCTGGATCTCAAAGCCCACCAGTTATCCTGCTTTCTCTCTCCAGCCTTAGAAGACCACCAAAAGTTCTCCTCATTCTTCTGCGCCTGCCTACCTCCCCCACCCCCACCAGTAGGCCTCTACCCAGGCAAAGCCTAGATTTTTAGCCTCTACATCTGGGCTCAGAATTGACAGATTGCCTGGAAAAACAGTGTATGCGTGGTGTCAGCCCACCTCCCTGCGGCCCTGTCCTCTCTTATCCAGCCTTCACTGTTTCAGCAGCGCTAGGTGAACGGTTGGAGCTTGTTTTCCCCACCTTCATGCTGAGAATGCTGTTCTGTCACTTACCTTCTCTAACTGTTACTCTAGTTGTAAACATAATATATAGTTTTCATAAAAATTGGGAAAAAGGAGTATGCCCTCAATTACCGCTTTTCCTATCAACCTTAGGTAATCATTGTCACTACTTTAGTATGTTCCCCTCAGATCTATTTTCTGGGGGTAATTTATCCAGTAGCAACACATACACCGTACCCTAACCAACACTCAGATGTCACCATTGTCCCACAAGCTTCAAAACCTAGAAGTAAGCACACATTAATGGATACAGAGAGACATCATACATACCAGAAGATCCTCATTCAATCAAGTTATTTAACTCTGAGTGAATAAACTCATCTAAAGAAAAACCGTGTACCTCTTAATCCCCTATCCCTATACTGAGAGGTACAAACTATTAGGTATAAAATAAGCTACAAGGATATAGTATACAACATGCGATTACAGCCCATGTTTTATAGCTATAAATGGAGTGTAATATTTAAAAATTGTGAATCACTATATTGTGCACTTGTTATACATCATCTGTACTTCAACTAAAAAAAGAGATATAAATGTAGGAGGCCAATCATCCCCAGTGGAAGTAGATAAAAATTAGCACTTAAGAAATCAACTGTCTTCTGTTTTCCTTTGCTCTGATCTTTTGCTCATATACACACTTTAAAAAACTGATTTTATGTGTGGATTTGCCAAAAAAGAGAGATTATGTTGCTAAATTAGTCTTCTTTTTAAATCCATATCTTGGCTTTCTGTTTTGTACATCTATTTTTTAAAAATTTGGCTTGTATGAGTTTATATGAGAGAGTGATCAACTTTTCTGCATAGATATAACCTGCTGTGTCTCAGACATACTGAAAGTGAAAGAAAGTGAAAGTGAGAGTCGCTCAGTTGTGTCAGATTCTTTGAGACCCCATGGACTATACAGTACCCTCCAGGCCAGAATACTGGAGTGGGTAGCCTTTCCCTTCTCCAGGGGACCTTCCTGATCCAGGAATCAAACGGGGGTCTCCTGCATTGCAGGCGGATTCTCTACCAGTGGAGCTATGAGGAAAGGCTCGAAGTAACAAAATTATAGCGATCTATCGGGGACTATTGTGTTGTCTCAGGAAACACCCAGTCTCTCCACAAATGCTTTCTATTCAAATAGCAGTGTTCACTTACTAAGTAGATTTTTATTCTACATAACTGAGATTATTTTGTATATATATTTTGTGATATTCTCTTTTTGGTTATTTATATAATGTGAAGTTTTTTCCCAACTTATCAGACCCCTCTAGAACCTCTCATGAAAACTTCATGAGAGCAGGGATTTTTCTGTCTGTTCTTTGGCCTATTGCGTTACTAGAGCAAAAGCTGATGCAGTAAATACTGGGGAAATGTCAATAAGTAAACTATTCTTTCTGCAATCAATAAATAGTATTCAGTATCATATGGCATATAGGAATCATGGCTCATTTAGTCAATTCTCTATCGTTGGTCATTTAATTTCCAAACGTTTTACTTTTATTAACAGTGCAGTAATGAATGAATTTGTAGATACATGATTGGGCACATTTAATTTTTTTATTTAGTTCAAGTCACTAAATTAATGGTTGTGTATATGTGTTAAATTTTTGGAATTGTCAGACTGCTGAAGCAGAAGTTTAAACGTTTATTTATATGCCAGAATACTGAGATGCTAGTCAATAATAAATGAATAATATGGAAGTCTTCATTAAATTCTTGCCTGGAAAATCCCGCGGACAGAGGAGTCTGGCAGGCTACAGTCCGTGTGGTCACAAGAGTCAGACACGACTTAGTGACTAAATCACCACCACCTCTATTTCCTTAAATAAACAATATACTAGGGAGGATTAGAACATGATACTCTGGTGCTTTCAGACCCCTATACTGAAACTGGACCCATCTGAAATGCTTGGCAGGCTGACTTCAGGGGTGGTAAACGGACTGGGCCCCAGACTGCCCTCTCATGGACTCTGCTTTGTCATATGACATCAACCACCAATCACAGATGGCCCTGGCGGAGTGGCTTAGAAGCTGAATGTGACAGCTGTCAGGTGGAGGTCCCAGTGACAAACAGAGAACTAGGCAAGACCGCAGCTCCAAGGAACTCCCGGTTTGATGCCTCACTGATATAACATTTTATCAAGACAGCTTCCCTGGCAGGCCGATCTTGACCTGGATTTGCCTGTCTTTGCAATTAGCATATTCATTTGACAGTGTGCTAATGCAGTCACAGGAAAAAAGACAGCTTTTCACTCTGCATCTACATGGGTACTGCCTTCCTTGGTGCGATCTGTTGGATGGCCTCTCTTTTCTTCAGGACAGCTGCCTGTTTATAAGGACGTGCTGACTTGGGCCAGCCAGTCCCAGGCTTTTGCTGGCTTCCTGCGTGAGCGTTACCCGGACAGGCACCAGCAGGCTCTGCTTTTGCTGTGTCATCCCAAGGCCCTTGGCAAACACTTGCAGTTTAGTCATCTTGGGAGCAAGGGATTTCAGAGTAGGTTCATGGTATATAGTATTTGGTCAGTTCCTGGCACACACAGGTTCAACTCCCAGGTGTTTCCAAATGCTGTGCTGATTCGTATGATCTCAGCTATTTCTTTTGTTCAATTATTTTTATATGGAATGATTTCTCTTGTATAAAGATGATGTCCCTAAATGTGAGAACTGTATATCCTGACTGACGCTTGAGGTGCACCTGCATACACTTGAGCTTAAGGGTCATCCCAGGTGCTGGGAGGGCTGGACTCCCAGGCGTCTGTTTAAAACCGTTTGCTGCAGGCTTCCGCTTGCAGCCACCTGTCGGTGAATGGCATTTAGAGCAAACTGGCAGCGCAAGTCCGGACCCCAGACTCAGTCTGGTCGCTTGAGGGTTTCCACTTGCACTCCTCTCCCTGGCTCTTTCACAATTCAGTCAGCATCACATCGTCACACGCACTGAGTAGTAAGATAGTGCTGTTTACTAGAAATGACAAGACTGTATTTCCGGTGCAGTGTTTTAATTCCCATCTCTTACTGAGCACATCCAGTTCAGCAGGCACTGTACTCTGCTGAGAGGGATTAAAGAGGCAACTGTCTCCTCTATGGCTCTTTTAACGGGGGGATAAAAGTGTCTATATTATCGTTAAGTCAATGTGTAGTTAAGTTCCACGAGTGAGTGCGTGAAGTTGCTCAGTCATGTCTGAATCTTTGTGACCCCATGGACTGTAGCCTACCATGCTTCCTTCTGTCAATGGGATTTTTCAGGCAAGAGTACTGGAGTGGGCTGCCATTTCCTTCTCCAGAAGATCTCCCCAACCCAGGGATCAAAGCCGGGTCTCCTGCATTGCAAACAGTCTGAGCCACTAGGGAAGTCCTAAGTTCCATGAAGAAAGTTCAAATACTGCCCCGGAAAATTGGTCATACTGGGGCTTCCCTCCTTCTGGAGCGTGGTTAGGAGAGGCATCACTGGAGCTAAGGCCTGGAGGATGCCTGCTTCAGAGCACAAGCGCACAGGCCCTGAGTGAGGACTGGGTGGCCTGGCCCATGAGAGGGGCGGAGGAAGGCCAGGTGAACGGAGAATGCCAGGTGAGAGGAGACCCGGGCAAGGCGGGCGGAGAAGGAACCTCGGGGCTGATGGAGCACGGGGGAAACAAACAGGAGCCAGGAGGAAACTGTGGGCCAGATGCAGCTCAGTTCAGTTCAGTTGCTCAGTCGTGTCCGACTATGCTACCCCATGAATCGCAGCACGCCAGGCCTCCCTGTCCATCAACAACTTCCGGAGTCCACCCAAACCCATGTCCATCGAGTCCGTGATGCCATCCAGCCATCTCATCCTCTGTCGTCCCCTTCTCCTCCTGCCCCCAATCCCTCCCAGCATCAGGGTCTTTTCCAATCAGTCAACTCTGCGCATGAGGTGGCCAAAGTATTGGAGTTTCAGCTTCAGCATCAGTCCTTCCAATGAGCACCCTGAACTGATCTCCTTTAGAATGGGCTGGTTGGATCTCCTTGCTGTCCAAAGGACTCTTAAGAGTCTTCTCCAACACCACAGTTCAAAAGCATCAATTCTTCTGCACTCAGCTTTCTTCACAGTCCAACTCTCCTATCCATACATGACCACTGGAAAAACCATAGCCTTGACTAGACGGACCTTTATTGGCGAAGTAATGTCTCTGCTTTTGAATATGCTATCTAGGTTGGTCATAACTTCCTTCCAAAGAGTAAGTGTCTTTTAATTTCATTGCTGCAATCACCATCTGCAGTGATTTTGGAGCCCAGGAAAATAAACTCAGCCACTCTTTCCACTGTTTCCCCGTCTATCTGCATGAAGTGATGGGACCAGATGCCATGATCTTCGTTTTCTGAATGTTGAGCTTTATGCCAACTTTTTCACTCTCTTCTTTCACTTTCATCAAGATGCTCTTTAGTTCTTTTTCACTTTCTGCCATAAGGGTGGTGTCATTTGCATATCTGAGGTGACTGATATTTCTCCCGGCAATCTTGATTCCAGCTTGTGCTTCTTCCACCCCAGTGTTTCTCATGATGTACTCTGGATATAAGTTAAATAAGCAGGGTGACAATATACAGCCTTGACGTACTCCTTTTCCTATTTGGAACCAATCTGTTTTTCCATGTCCAGTTCTAACTGTTGCTTCCTGACTTGCATACAGGTTTCTCAAGAGGCAGGTCAGGTGGTCTGGTATTCCCATCTCTTTCAGAATTTTCCACAGTTTGTTGTGATCCACACAGTCAAAGGCTTTGGCATAGTCAATAAAGCAGAAATAGATGTTTTTCTGGAACTCTCTTGCTTTTCCCATGATCCAGTGGATGCTGGCAATTTGATCTCTGGTTCCTCTGCCTTTTCTAAAACAAGCTTGAACGTCTGGAAGTTCAGAGTTCATGTATTGCTGAAGCCTGGCTTGGAGAATTTTAAGCAATACTTTACTAGCGTGTGAGATGAGTGCAATTATGCGGTAGTTTGAGCATTCTTTAGCATTGCCTTTCTTTGGGATTGGAATGAAAACTGACCTTTTCCAGTCTTGTGGCCAGCACTGAGTTTTCCATATTTGCTGGCATATTGAGTGCAGCACTTTCACAGCATCATCTTTCAGGATTTGAAATATTTCACCTGTAATCCCATCACCTCCACTAGCTTTGTTCATAGTGATGCTTCCTAAGGCCCATTTGACTTCACATTCCAGAATGTCTGGCTCTAGGTGAGTGATCACACCATTGTGATTATCTGGGTCATGAAGATATTTTTTGTACAGTTCTTCTGTGTATTCTTGCCACCTCTTCTTAATATCTTCTGCTTCTGTTAGATCCCTACCATTTCTGTCCTTTATGGAACCCATCTTTGCATGAAATATTCCCTTGGTATCTCTAATTTTCTTGAAAAGATCTTTAGTCTTTCCCATTCTGTTGTTTTCCTCAATTTCTTTGCACTGATCACTGAGGAAGGCTTTCTTATCTCTCCTTGCTATTCTTTGGAACTCTGCATTCAACTGGGTATATCTTTCCTTTTCTCCTTTGCTTTTTGCCTCACATTTTTTCTCAGCTATTTCTAAGGCCTCCTCAGACAGTCATTTTGCTTTTTTGCATTTCTTTTTCTTGGGGATGGTCTTAATTCTTGTCTCCTGTACAATTTTATGAACCTCCATCCATAGTTCATCAGGCACTCTGTCTATCAGACCTAGTCCCTTAAATCTATTTCTCACTTCCACTGTATAGGAATTTGATTTAGGTGTTACCTGAATGGCGTAGTGGTTTTCTGCACTTTCTTCAATTTCAGTCTGAATTTGGCAATAAGGTGTTCATGATCTGAGCCACAGTCAGCTCCCGGTCTTGTTTTTGCTGACTGTATAGAGCTTCTCCATCTTTGGCTGCAAAGAATATAATCAATCTGATTTCGGTGTTGACCATCTGGTGATGTCCATGTGTAGAGTCTTCTCTTGTGTTGTTGGAAGAGGGTGTTTGCTATGACCACTGTGTTCTCTTGTCAGAATTCTATTAGCCTTTGCCCTGCTTCGTTCTGTACTCCAAGGCCAAATTTGCCTGTTACTCCAGGTGTTTCTTGACTCCCTACTTTTGCATTCCAGTCCCCTGTAATGAAAAGGACATCTTTTTCGGGTGTTAGTTTTGAAGGTCTTGTAGCCCTTCATAGAACCGTTCAACTTCAGCTTCTTCAGCGTTACTGGTTGGGGCATAGACTTGGATTACTGTGATATTGAATGGTTTGCCTTGGAAGCGAACAGAGATCATTCTGTCGTTTTTGAGATTGCATCCAAGTACTGCATTTCGGACTCTTTTGTTGACCATGATGGCTACTCCAGTTCTTCTGAGGGATTCCTGCCCGCAGTAGTAGATATAATGGTCATCTGAGTTAAATTCACCCGTTCTAGTCCATCTTAGTTCACTGATTCCTAGAATGTCAACATTCACTCTTGCCATCTCCTGTTTAACCACTTCCAATTTGTCTTGATTCATGGAAATAACATTCCAGGTTCCTATGCAATATTGCTCTTTACAGCATCGAATCTTGCTTCTATCACCAGTCACATCCATAGCTGGGTGTTGTTTTTGCTTTGGCTCCATCCCTTCATTCTTTCTGGAGTTATTTCTCCACTGATCTCCAGTAGCATATTGGGCACCTACTGACCTGGGGAGTTCCTCTTTCAGTATCCTATCTTTTTTCTTTTCATATTGTTCATGGGGCTCTCAAGGCAGGGATACTGAAGTGGTTTGCCATTCCCTTCTCCAGTGGACCACATTCTGTCAGACCTCTCCACCATGACCCGCCCATCTTGGGTGGCCCCATGGGCATGGCTTAGTTTCACTGAGTTAGACAAGGCTGTGTTCCATGTGATCAGATTGGCTAGTTGTCCAGGACTGTAGTTTCAGTCTGTCTGCCCCCTGATCCCCTCTCTCAGTGTCTACTGTCTTACCTGGGTTTCTCTTAGCTTGGACACAGGGCCTCTCTTCACGGCTGCTGCAGCTGTGGGCCAGGAGCTGGGAGGAGACAGTGCAGTATGTTCTGAAGTCAGGACTGACAGTGTCCACCAATGAACTGGGGACGAGAATAGGTGGAGGAAAGAGGTCTTAGGAATGAGTCCAACATGTTTAAACTCAGCAACAGGAAGAATTCTGTCATGTAACCAAAATAAGCATGGTTTGGAATGAGATCAGGGAAAAGATGGGGTTAAATGGGCAAAAATAATATGCTTGGGACATACCAAATTTAAGGTATCTACTGAACATCCAGTTGTGATATGCATAGTAGCATTTGTGTGTGTGTGAGAAGTGGTGAAATAACCTTAAAGATAAAATTTTTAAATATTTTTAAATGATTTGAGCAAAAGTAATGATTTTTTTTGTAATATCTTAGAATAAATGTTTATTCTCCTAATGCAGGTACTTTGGGGGTTAGCTTTTTGTTTTGATACAATTTCAAATATAAGAAAATTTGCAAGGGTAGCACAAAGGGAACCCATACATCCTTTTTCTAGATCACAGATCATTCGGTCCCTACTATTATCCACCCATCCATCTACTCATACAAATGAACACTCATATGATGTATGTATGTTATACATACATATATGTTTTTACTAAACCATTTGAGAGACCACTTCAGACATCATGCCCCTTTATCCCTAAACACTTCAGTGTATTTCCCCAAACAAGAACATTCTCTTATATAAACATAGAACAATGATCAAAATCAGGAAGTTGAAAGTGATGCAATACTATTTTATAATTCCCAACCCATAGTCAAATTTCTCCAGTTTTCCTGATAATTTCTTTTATGGCTATATCCCCCCTGGATCCAAGATCCAGCCCAGGTTCACGCATTGCATCTCACTGTCATGTCTCTTTCATCTCACTTAGTCTGGAACCATTCTTTGTTTCTTTATCTTAACATTTTTACAGACTCCAGGAAATTACACTGTGGAAAAACCAAACTCAACTTGAGTTTTCTTTTTCCTCATGATTAGCTTCAGGTTGTTTATTCTTTAGCAAGAATAGCACAGACAGTTTGTCATGTTAAGGATGATATCGCTGCTACTGCTAAGCCACTTCAGTCGTGTCCGACTCTGTGCGACCCCGTGGACGGCAGCCCACCAGGCTCCTCCGTCCTTGGGATTTTCCAGGCAAGAGTACTGGAGTGGGTTGCCATTGCCTTCTCCTAAGGATGATATTAGTTTATTCCATTATTGGTGATCTTAATTTTCATCTCCTGGTGAAGGGGGTATCTAATAGATTTCTCCACCACAGGGTTACTCTACATTCTGTTCAGTTCAGTTCAGTTCAGTCGCTTCTGACTCTCTGCTACCCCATGAATCGCACCACGCCAGGCCTCCCTGGCCATCACCAACTCCCAGAGTTTACTCAAACTCATGTCCATGGAGTCGGTGATACCATCCAACCATCTCATCCTCTGTCGTCCCCTTCTCCTCCTGCCCCCAATCCCTCCCAGCATCAGGGTCTTTTCTAATGAGTTAGTTCTTTGCATCAGGTGGCCAAAGTATTGGAGCTTCAGCTTCATCATCAGTCCTTTCAGTGAACAATCAGGACTGATCTCCTTTAAGATGGACTGGTTGGATCTCCCTGCAGTCCAAGAGACTCTCAAGAGTCTTCTCCAGCCACAGTTCAAAAGCGCCAATTCTTCGGCGCTCAGCTTTCTTTATAGTCCAACTCTCGCATCCATACATGACCACTGGGAAAACCATAGCCTTGAGTAGACTACATTCTGTTAGGAATTATTTAAGTTATGGGAAAACATTTTGATACTATCCAAATGTCTTGTTCCTTTTTGAACCTTTACCCAGTAGTTTAAGTATCCGTTGATATTATTTGCCTAGCTACTTGGCTGCAAAATTGTGATTTTCTACCTCTGTGATTTCTACCACATGTATGAGTCCACATTCTTCCAAAAAAGCCTCCCCTCCCTCCTTGGTTACTGATTTACTTGCTCCTTTACTTTTGTCCCTGTGGTTTCACTGATGAGCATTTCTCTTCGGTTTTAATCTATTAACACCACCCTCATCACTGCCCAGCCCCCTGCACTGCCAACAGGCGCCCCTTCAGTTAGGCTTCTGTGTCATTTTCATACATCCCAATTCTTAGAAAAGTGTTTCCATACTTTCTGGAACAAAATACTCTCATCTTGCATCTTTCCAGACCCATTTCTGAAGTTAACTATTTATTCAAGGAACCCTGTCTTCTTTTAGTGGAAAATTATCTTTAGGAACCATTAAGAAATCAAGGGCTCATGGGGTCTTACCAAGACAAGTATTTTGAGAGACATTTGGGAGTCCTACTTCACAGCTACTAATTTTTAGTATCAGTGGCCAGGAGGCATGAGCTGGTAATATTTTAAATTACTAATATTAGATAAAAAGCAGGACTTATTCCTACGATTTAAAAATACTTTGATTTTATATTTTTAAGATCAAACTCAATGCTATATGTTTTGAAGCTTTTTGCACCTTTTTACCTTAAGAGACATCAACCTTCTAAAGGATCAGAGAATAAAAGCTTTATTTAGTGCAAATAAGAGTTGGCTCATGTAGTCTAAAGAGAGTTTTACCTTGCCTAGCAGCAGGAGGCCAGAAATGCAACTGATCCAGTTGAGAACAGAAAAAAGTTGCTATTTACAAGGCCATTGCATAAATCGTGGTCTTTAATATCTGTATTTGATTCAAGGATGTATGTAAACAAAATAACAAGACTGGAAAAGAAATGTGCTGAGATTAATTTCCACAAATGCCATGAAATTTTGTCTACTCAATGATGCCTGAAGATCCTGCCTCTAAATTAATTATTACTCTCACAGAGAGAGGCGTTTTGATTCAATGCAAAACATAAAGCTGAAAGTAAGGGGGGAAAAAAGAACTCAGTAGAATAACTATAGTGTTTCACATCAGATGCAACTTTATGCAAGTCAGTCTAGCAAATGTTTATTTAGAGTTTTTTTTTTTTATACAAGACTTCTAACCAAGCCCGTACAGCAAGGTCATGTTTTAAGATCCAGAGCATGTCATCTCTTCTAACTGCTCCAAACACATAGGAAGGATATAAAAATAGTTTTTAAAATAAAAAATTTATACTCATACCAAAAAAAAACAAGAAAAGCATATTCATAAATCAAAACTACAAAAGAAATGAACAGAAGTGAGTGAGGCTCAGTATGGTAGAGACTCCCATGGGCTTAGTTACACTGTGGATATCAAGGAGTAAAACCAGCCTGCATAAGCTGGGGGTGGTGTCCAGGCTCACTGCTGTAGCATTGTAATATAAATGGGGAAATGATAATTTCATGAAGAATTTCTGTAGAATTGGCATTATTTCTTCCATAAAGGTTAGAGAGAATTAATTAATGAATTCATTGGGTATTTCCTTTCCTGGAAGAAATTTAACTATGAAATTCCGTTCCTTCATGTTTATTTGAGTAGTCATATTGTGCTCATTTCTTCTTGAATGAACTTTGATATATACGGTTTTTGACTTCAAGAAATTTGCCTTTTGCATCTAAACTGTTGAATTTACGAGCATTAAATTTTTTGTAATACTTGATTGTTACCTTTTTATTGCTGTAGAATCTGTGATGTTTCCCTTTTCATTCTGATGTTACCAATTTGTATCTTCCATTTTTTGTTTTAATTTTTGTTGGGTGAGTCTGGCTAGAGGTTCTAATCAATGAAATTGAAAGTGGAAAGAACACAAGACATTTGGTTTCCATTTACTCTTATATTACTTCCACTTTCAATTTCATTGATTATTGTACATATACCTATACTTTCTTTTACCTGTTGGAGTTTAATTTTTCCTTTCTTTTATCTCTTTCTTAAAGTGGAAGCTTAGCTCATCAATTTGAGACATTCTGCTTTCCGGTATAAGCACTTAATGTTACACATCTCTCTCTAAGCACTGCTTTAACTGCATTCTACACATTTTATTTGCTTTCAGTTGAAATTACCCATGTGACTGCCTCTTTTGACTCATGGGTTCTTTAGAAGTATATAGTTTAATTCTAAGTATTTGGAGACTTTTCAAGCAAGATATCCTTGCTGCTGCTTTCTAATTTAAGGGTTACTTTGGTAGTCTTAGACGGAGGATCCTTAGGCTACAGTCCATGGGGTTGCAAAGAGTCGGACACGACTGAGCGGTCTAACTTAGAGTAAGCTATTTATGACTTTTACGGTCTTGTTGTTGTTCAGTCACTGTCGTGTCTGACTCTCTGTAGTTCCGCGGGTTGCAGTGCCCCAGGCCTCCCTGCCCTATACTATCTCCGGAAGTTTGCTCAGACCCACGGTCATTGCGTCAGTGATGCCATCCAACCATTTCATCCTCAGTCGCCCCCTGTCCTCCTGCCCTCAGTCTTTCTCAGCATCAGGGTCTTTTCAAACAAGTCAGCTCTTCGCATCACTTGGTCAAAGTATTGAGCTTCAGCATCAGTCCTTCCAATGAATGTTCAGGGTTGATTTCCTGTAGGATTGACTGGCTTGATCCCCTTGCAGTCCAAGGGACCCTCAAGAGTCTTCGCCAACACCACAGTTCAAAAGCATCAATTATTTGGCACTCAGCCTTTTTTAGGGACTAGCTCTCACATCCATACATGGCTACTGGAAAAACTATAGCTTTGACTATACAGACCTTTCTTGGCAAACTGATGTTTCTGCTTTTTAATATGCTGTCTAAGTTGGTCATAGCTTTTGTTCCAAGGAGCAAGCGTCTTTTAATTTTATGGTTGCAGTCACCATCTGCAATGATTTTGGAGCCCAAGAAAATAAAATCTGTCACTGCTTCCACTTTTTCCCCATCTATTTGCCATGAAGTGATGGAATAGGATGTCATGATTTTAGTGTTTTGAATGTTGAGTTTTAAGCCAACTTTTTCACTCTTCTCTTTCATCTTCATCAAGAGGCTCTTTAATTCCTCTTTGCTTTCCATTAGAGTGGTATCATCTGCAAATAATGTGTTAATTATATAAAGTTGGTTGATAGTGCTGTTTCAGGCTCTGATATCCTTATTGATTTTCTATCTACTTGTTATAATAATTACTGAAAAAGAATTGTGGAAATGCCCAGGTATTATGGATACTTCAAATCCAAATTATGGGTTTATCTTTCTTCTCTCTTCAGTTCCTTTATTGTTTGCTTCATGTATTCTTAGGTCCATCAACATTTAGGATTGTTTTTTATTCGTTGTGAATTGATTTTTTTCCATTATTTTGTAATGTTATTTTTAGTCCTGGTAATATTCCTTGTTCTGAAGTCTATGTCACATTGTCTGAGGTATTTATGTTTTATAACATTGGCCTTTATTTCTTGGCTTATGGAATTAGAACTGAGCATTGGTTGTTATAAAGTGAAACAGTGAAAGAACTGAGCAGGCTGACTATGATGAATAATTCAAGTAAGGAAACCAGAGCTTAGTGAGTTTAGACAAGGCAACAGAGACTCAAATATGAGGCTGAGATGAGGAAAGTGAGGCCCAAGAAGCCGTATGACACCCAGCTGGTTAGTGGCAGAGCCACACTAATGTCCTTACCCTGGGTAATCTCTAGTTCCACGCAAACTGAAAAGCAGTCTGCCAATGGATCTGCCCTGAATGAGCTCCCTACAATCTAATGGTCCTAAAGTTACACAGTAGAGTTATAAAATCAGGTCGCTTATTCCTGAGGTCCTCAGAATGGGGTATTCACTTTTGTTTGCTAAGAGAAGTTATAGGGAACAGCTCATTGTGCTGCAGGGAAGTGGATCAAAAGAAGTCGTAAAGTCATTGTCCACGTTCTCTTTCTAAGGTGAGATTGTTGACAAGACACAGCGATTTCTCATGGCTTCCGTGAGGCAGTCACTTTGCAGGAGCAGTGGGGCCCTCAAAGCCGGCTCCAGGTTTGGGCACGCTGGCTTCATGGACTTGCTGTCACTTTTTGATTTTCCAGGTTTGACTAACAAGCTGTCTAGTAAGCATGTCACTCATCGGAAAGAGTATATGCAAGAATCCAAGTACCGTGCTTTCCATTCTTTTTGGAAATGAACACTGTCCTTTATCACTTTTGCAGGAGAAATTATGACTGGCAAATGCAGTTGTCATAAAGTCATTAGTACATTGCTTTTTAAATTTGCTCTTCCAATGGTGCTTTTCCTCCTAAACAGATTAATACAGAAAGTGAAGGCACTAGGCTACATATTGGGAAATCCATTGTTGAAATGTTTTTTTTTATCCCCTACCCTTTCTTTCATTTCCTCTTATTCAAAATGCTACAGGAATCTTGAGGTTTTTATAGCTGTCCCTTTTAAGATACATTTTCAGAATCTTCTCAGAGAAGATTTGATGGAATCTTTTTCCGTCTCAGTAGGAGAATCCTAATTTACATCTCCTCATGGGTTGTCATGGCTTAAATTGATCTACACTGACCTGGTTTATTTTAAATCAATTCAAGATTTTTTTCTGTGTGCACACAGAACTGACTACTACCTGTGCTTCAGACACTGCAAAATCAATCACAAGGAAATTTAAGCAACCTGGATGGGTTCTTCAAATAAAAGCATACTCAGGGATGCACTGTTCAGAATTGACAGGAGCACTGAGGTGCAATTAAGAAGCTGGACGAGTTCAACCCACCAACTAGTCAAGAGTTGCATCGGTTGTCTGTGATGCAAGATACGTTTTGCCCCACCTAGTGTCTAATTATTGCTTTTTACCATCTGCAGTGATTGCCAAGAAATCAGATCAAATAGCATTGTATTTCTTTTAAGCATATGTTGTCTTTTGTGGCAAGAGGGACAGTTGTCATTCTACTATAGTTGTGAAGGTTGTACCAGATTATTTCTTAGAGCCAAAATTCTGTAGCCAGCTTTACTTTAGAAGTAAGAGGTGAAAGAATCAATCTAAATTGAATAGGGGTCTATAGTAGTTTACTTTGCTGGAACATGCTGTGCTATTTAGCCAGATTCAACAAAAATAGCAGTTGGAACTTCTCTCAGTATTTCAGCACTTGCTTGTAAACACATTTTCCTTTAAGTAAATTGCTAAACTATAAAAAGGTATATTTCTCATTGTATTTAGAAAAAGATCTCATACTTGTAAATATATAACGTTATTAAGCTTTTAAAAGACCAAATGTGCAATAAATGCTGTTCATAAATGCTTATAATATTAAGTATTAATATAGTAATATTGTTAGCAAGGTAAAGGGATATGAGTTCCTAGAAGGGAAAGAAAAATTCATGCTGGAAGAAATTAGGAAGTGTTTAATTGATAGTAAGTCACTTAACTTAGGCCTTAAGGAGGAAATAGATTTTGAACATGGGAAAAAGTTATATGTGAAAAGAACAGTGTAACCAAATTCACTGAAGCAGAGGATTACGGGAATTTTTGAAAACAGTGACTAGAAAATTTAGGCGCTCGCTGCAGGGGGCAAAAATGAAAGATGAGCTACAGCAGGACTGCGACGGCCAGATAATGGCGGCCCTGGCAGGCCCCCCTCCCCATCTCTGCTTCTTAAGCTACGAGGAGCCATTGTTTCAGGGCTATGGAAACACATCATTAAATAACAGGATTTAGTCATAAAAGCATATTAGCTAAAAGGTGTGTCTTGAGGGTGTCTTTCAGTTCAGTTCAGTCGCTCAGTCGTGTCCAAGTCTTTGCGACCCCATGAATCGCAGCACGCCAGGCCTCCCTGTCCATCACCATCTCCCGGAGTTCACTCAGAATCACGTCCATTGAGTAAGCGATGCCATCTAGCCATCTCATCCTCTATCGTCCCCTTCTCCTCCTGTCCCCAAACCCTCCCAGCATCAGAGTCTTTTCCAATGAGTCAATGCTTCACATGAGGTGGCCAAAGTACTGGAGCTTCAACTTTAGAATCATTTCTTCCAAAGAACACCCAGGGCTGATCTCCTTTAGAATGGACTGGTTGGATCTCCTTGCAGTCCAAGGGACTCTCAAGAGTCTTCTCCAACACCATAGTTCAAAAGCATCGATTCTTTGGCGCTCAGCTTTATTCACAGTCCAACTCTCACAACCATACATGACCACTGGAAAAACCATAGTCTTGACTAGATGGATCTTTGTTGGCAAAGTAATGTCTCTGCTTTTGAATATGCTATCTAGGTTGGTCATAACTTTTCTTCCAAGGAGTAAGCCTCTTTTAATTTCATGGCTTCAATCACCATCTGAAGTGAATTTGGAGCCCAAAAAATAAAGTCTGACACTGTTTCCACTGTTTCCCCATCTATTTGCCAGGAAGCCCATGGAAAAGATATGCAAAAAAGCAAAATGGCTGTCTGAGGAGGCCTTACAAATAGCTGTGAAAAGAAGAGAAGTGAAAAGCAAAGGAGAAAAGGAAAGATACAAGCATCTGAATGCAGAGTTCCAAAAAAGAGCAAGAAGAGATAAGAAAGCCTTCTTCAGTGATCAATGCAAAGAAATAGAGGAAAACAACAGAATGGGAAAGACTAGAGATCTCTTCAAGAAAATTAGAGATACCAAGGGAACATTTCATGCAAAGATGGGCTCAATAAAGGACAGAAATGGTATGGACCTAAGAGAAACAGAAGATATTAAGAAGAGGTGGCAAGAATACACAGAAGAACTGTACAAAAAAGATCTTCATGACCCAGATAATCATGATGATGTGATCACTAATCTAGAGCCAGACATCTTGGAATGTGAAGTCAAGTGGGCGTTAGAAAGCGTCACTACGAACAAAGCTAGTGGAGGTGATGGAATTCCAGTTGAGCTGTTTCAAATCCTGAAAGATGATGCTGTGAAAGTGCTGCACTCAGTATGCACAGCACTGGAAAAGGTCAGTTTTCATTCCAATTCCAAAGAAAGGCAATGCCAAAGAATGCTCAAACTACCACACAATTGCACTCATCTCACACGCTAGTGAAGTAATGCTCAAAATTCTCCAACCCAGGCTCAGAAGTAGTGAACCGTGAACTCCCTGATGTTCAAGCTGCTTTTAGAAAAGGCAGAGGAACCAGAGATCAAATTGCCAACATCCGCTGGATTATGGAAAAAGCAAGAGAGTTCCAGAAAAACATCTATTTCTGCTTTATTGACTATGCCAAAGCCTTTGACTGTGTGGATCACAATAAACTGTAGAAAATTCTAAAAAAGATGGGAATACCAGACTACCTGACCTGCCTCTTGAGAAATCTGTATGCAGGTCAGAAAGCAACAGTTAGAACTGGACATGGAACAACAGACTGGTTCCAAATAGGAAAAGGAGTATGTCAAGGCTGTATATTGTCACCCTGCTTATTTAACTTCTATGCAGAGTACATCATGAGAAACGCTGGACTGGAAGAAACACAAGCTGGAATCAAGATTGCCAGGAGAAATATCAATCACCTCAGATATGCAGATGACACCACCCTTATGGGAGAAAGTGAAGAGGAGCTAAAAAGCCTCTTGATGAAAGTGAAAGAGGAAAGAAAAAAATATTGGCTTAAAGCTCAACATTCAGAAAACGAAGATCATGGCATCTGGTCCCATCACTTCATGGGAAGTAGATGGGGAAACAGTGGAAACAGTGTCAGACTTTAATTTTTGGGTCTCCAAAATCACTGCAGATGGTGACTGCAGCCATGAAATTAAAAGACGCTTACTCCTTGGAAGAAAAGTTATGACCAACCTAGACAGCATATTCAAAAGCGGAGACATTACTTTGCCAACAAAGGCCCATCTAGTCAAGGCTATGGTTTTTCCTGTGGTCATATATGGATGTGAGAGTTGGACTGTGAAGAAGGCTGAGTGCTGAAGAATTGATGCTTTTGAACTGTGGTGTTGGGGAAGACTCTTGAGGGTCCCTTGGACTGCAAGGAGATCCAACCAGTTCATTCTGAAGGAGATCAACCCTGGGATTTCTTTGGAAGGAACGATGCTAAAGCTTAAGCTCCAGTACTTTGGCCAAGTCATGCGAAGCATTGACTCATTGGAAACGACTCTGATGCTGGGAGAGTTTGGGGGCAGGAGGAGAAGGGGATGACCGACGATGAGATGGCTAGATGGCATCACTGACTCAATGGACGTGATTCTGAGTGAACTCCGGGAGATGGTGATGGACAGGGAGCCCTGACGTGCTGTGATCATGGGGTCGCAGAGTCGGACACAACTGAGTGACTGAACTGACCTGAACTATGGGACCAGATGACATGATCTTAGTTTTCTGAATGTTGAGCTTTAAGCCAACTTTTTCACTCTCCTCTTTCACTTTCATCAAGAAGCTTTTTAGCTCCTTTTCACTTTCTGCCATAAGGGTGGTGTCATCTACATATCTGAGGTTATTGATAGTTCTCCCGGCAATCTTGATCCAGCTTGTGTTTCTTCCAGTCCACCGTTTCTCTTGATGTACTCTGCATACAAGTTAAATGAGCAGGGTGACAATATACAGCCTTGACGTATTCCCTTTCCTATTTGGAACCAGTCTGTTGTTCCATGTCCAGCTCTAACTGTTGCTTTCTGACCTGCATACAGATTTCTTAAGAGGCAGGTAAGATGGTCTGGTATTCCCATCTCTTTCAGAATTTTCCACAGTTTATTGTGATCCACACAGTCAAAGGCTTTGGCATAGTCAATAAAGCAGAAATAGATATTTTTCTGAAACTCTCTTGCTTTTTCCATGATCCAGTGGATGTTGGCAATTTGATCTCTGGTTCCTCTGCCTTTTCTAAAACCAGCTTGAACATCAGGGTATTCACGGTTCACGTACTGCTGAAGCCTGGCTTGGAGAATTTTGAGCATTACTTTACTAGCATGTGAGATGAGTGCAATTGTGCGGTAGTTTGAGCATTCTTTGGCATTGCCTTTCTTTGGAATTGGAATGAAAACTGACCTTTTCCAGTCCTGTGGCCACTGCTGAGTTTTCCAAATTTGCTGACATATTGAGTGCAGCACTTTCACAGCATCATCTTTCAGGATTTTAAACAGCTCAACTGGAATTCCATCACCTCCACTAGCTTTGTTCATAGTGATGCTTTCTAAGGCCCACTTGACTTCACATTCCAAGATGTCTGGCTCTAGATTAGTGATCACATCATCGTGATTATCTGGGTCATGAAGATCTTTTTTGTACAGTTCTTCTGTGTATTCTTGCCACCTCTTCTTAATATCTTCTGCTTCTGTTTGGTCCATACCATTTAAGGGGCTAGTTCAGCACATTCTGTGACATGGACTTGTTAAGAACAAAAAATAATCATTTCACTTTACAATTAGAGATTAAAAACCAGTTGCATTTGTAACAATTTTGTAAGTGGTTTTTTCTTTTTTTCTTTATGAAACTTTACTGACATGGAAATAAAACAGTATATATCATAAAAGTACAAATTGTCTATGATCACATCCCTTTGAAATAAGCACTGCTAAATTTGGCATAGTTTCTTAAGGTTTAACTATATGGAAATCATTAGTGAAAATGCATCAGCTGTCAAATGCACCATTTGGCAAATATAAAATTACCTTTGTTAAGGTGTATAACGGTTTTTGCCTTAAATTCCACTTTGTCTGAAAATAGGACTGAAACTCCTGATATTTTAATGCTTGGATTTTCCTAACAAATCATTCTTATTCCTTTTAATTTTAATATTATTTTGTTTCAATAGTCTCTCATATGCAACATTTAATTTTTTTTGGCTTCTATAGAACTAGTCGCATTTACTTTTATTGTTACAGTTTCGGTGTCTTATCTTCTTTTTCTTTTACCTACTATTTAGAGTTTGTTATTTCTCTTTTGATTTGCCTCAGTTATTAGGATGGCATGTATTCTGGCTTTAATTATTCTCATGAGTACATTCACAGTTCTCAAGAAATGCTACATGTCAAAGGTTACCAAAGGCGCTAATAAAATATATGTTTTGCATGATATCTCCCTTTTGATCATTTCCCCACTCCATATGAGAGGGAGAATGTAACACACTTTTACTTCTTTTTACTCGGCTTTCTAACATTTTAAAACTATAATGTGTATTTTGAGATCCATATAATACTTCCCTGGTGGCTCAGCTGGTAAAGAATCTCCCTGCAATGCAGGAGATCTGGGTTCAATCCCTGGGCTGGGAAGATCCCCTGGAGAAGGAAAAGGCTACCCACTCCAGTGTTCAGGAGAATTCCATGGACCATATAGTCATGGGGTCACAAAGAGTCCGACACAACTGAGCAACTTTCACTTTCATAATACTATTTAAATTTACTAAATATTTTCTCTTTAAGCAGCATTCTAATTTTATCCAGCTTTTAAAACTAATTGGCATTCATTTATTTGCTACAGTGGGTCTTGCTGTGGTCCATGAGATCTCTCCATGGCATGTAGACGGTGATGGTGGTGGCAGGCTCAGCTGCTACTCAACAAACAGGAACAGGATCCTGGACCCCCCCACCCGGCTAGGGACTGAACCTGCGTCCTCTGCACTGCCAGGCAGATCTTTAACCTCTGGACCACCAGAGATGTCCCTATCTAACTTTAAAAAAACTTTATATGCATATAGTTGATTTACAGTGCTGTTCCAGTTTTTGAAGTGAGAGAGTGGGATTCTTCCAGCTCTGCTTTTTATTCTCAGGATTGCTTTAGCTCTTTGGGGTCGTTTGTGTTTCCATACAAATTAAAACATTTTTTTTGTTCTGGTTCTGTTAAAAAATGCCATTGGCAATTTGATAGGGATTGCATTGAATGTGTAGATTGCCTGGGGAAGTATAGTCATTTCGACAGTATTGATTCTTCTGATCCAAGGTCATGCTGTGTCTCTCCATGTGTTTGAGTCATCTTTGATTTCTTTCATCAGTGTCTTATACTTTTCAAAGTACAGGTCTTCTGCCTCCTTAAGTGGGTTTATTCCTACATATTTTTTCCTTTTTGTTGCAATGGTGAATGGAATTTCTGATTTTTCTTTCTGATTTTTCATTGTTCGTGTATAGGAATGCAAGAGATTTCTGTGTATAAATTTTGTACCCTGTAATTTTACAAGATTCGTGGATTAGTTCTAGTAGTTTTCTGGTAGCTTCTTTACAGTCTTCTACGTGTAGTATCATGTCATCTGTAAACAGTGACAGTTTGGCTTCTTCTTTTCCAGTCTGAATTCCTTTTATTTCCTTTTCTTCTCTGATTGCCATGGCGGGGACCTCCAAAACTATGTTGCATAAACGTGACGAGGGTGGACGTCCTTGTCACTGATCTGAGAGGGAAAGCTTTCAGCTTTTGAAGTTTTGTTTCTTCTGCATATACGGGATGATGTATCATTCTTCTTGCCTCCCAGCAGTTTAGAGATTCTTTTGGAAGTTCTCTTCTACTTGCCATGTATTAAAGACAGTTCTATATAGGACTGATGTTTCCAAACAGACCGGATTTACAGATGATCCTGGTGTCCCTCTTCATACATCTGCATGCTAGTGGAAGCCCTTACTGAGATCCACAGCTTGGCGGCACACTGATAGCCAGAGTGCCGGCACAGCTTCCAGTCTCCAACAGGTCTTTTTCTAACGTGGCTATATTGGAATGTGAGGAGCTGATTTTCCTATCCATTCTACCTAGATCTCTAAACTCTAAACAGTGCTGTTATCCTCAGTCTGTTTGGGAAGCATGGCCCTTCCCAAATCTGCAAGATTCTTCTACCCTTGCCCCCAGTAGAATTCCATTTGTGGTAAGTAACCTTTGTAGGATATGATATATTCCTGCCTATCAATTTTTAAATCATTTGTGTGTGTGTGTGTGATCCACAGGAGCTAACTGTATGTATGGGAGAGATGATAATGGGAGAGGGAAAGTGCCTTCCTCTAAGTGCTGCAAAAATCAGTACTTGTATTGATGGCTGGTAAAGACCTTGGGAGCAAATCGTTATGGATCAGGACTGTCTAATCCCATGTGAGCACTTCCCTCTGTTTCCATTTGAACAGTACTGGTGGGTCCTCACTTGCATTTTGAAATCCAGTTCCAATGACTCGTATGTCACCAAAGCTTGCCTCATAGTAATATAGATTCTGGGTTATGCTCCACTTTTCTGTATCCTCCCCGATCATATCCCAATCAAGAATATATTATAATTGATTAGAGTGAGAGTGTTGCTGTTCAGTCACTCAATCGTGTCCAACTCTTTGTGACCCCATGGATTGCAGCACACCAGTCTTCCCTGTCCTTCACTATCTCCTGAAGCTTGCTCAAACTAACATCTATTGAGTTGGTGATGCCATCCAAACATCTCATTCTCTGTTCCCCCCTTGTCTTCCGGCCTTCAACCTTTCCCAGCATCAGGGTCTTTTCCAATGAGCTGGCTGTTTGCATCAGGTGACTAAAGTAATTGGAGCTTTAGCATCAGTCCTTCCAATGAATGTTTAGGGCTGATTTCTCGACTGGTTTGGTCTTCTTGCAGTCCAAGGTATTCTCAAGAATCTTCTCCAGCATCACAGTTCAATGGCATCAATTCTTTGGTGCTTAGGGATACTGCAAACCTAGCATTAGTGTATTTTAAAGATTTGAATCATTTCTAGAATTTGGTCCTTTTAGCTATTATTAACAATAAATTCCAAAGAAAGGCAATGCCAAAGAATGCTCAAACTACTGCACAATTGCACTTATCTCACACACTAGTAAAGTAATGCTCAAAATTCTCCAAGCCAGGCTTCAACAATACGTGAACCATGAACTTCCAGATGTTCAAGCTGGTTTTAGAAAAGGCAGAGGAACCAGAGATCAAATTGCCAACATCCTCTGTATCATGGAAAAAGCAAGAGAGTTTCAGAAAAACATCTATTTCTGCTTTATTGACTATGCCAAAGCCTTTGACTGTGTGGATCACAATAAACTGTGGAATATTCTGAAAGAGATGGAAATACCAGACCATCTTACCTGCCTCTTGAGAAATCTGTATGCAGGTCAGGAAGCAACAGCAAGAATTGGACATGGAACAACAGACTGTTTTCAAATAGGACAAGGAGTATGTCAAGGCTGTATATTGTCACCCTGCTTATTTAAATTGTACACAGAATACATCATGAGAAACACTGGGCTGGATGAACCACAAGTTGGAATCAAGATTGCCAGGAGAAATATCAACAACCTCAGATATGCAGATGACACCACCCTTATAGCAGAAAGTGAAGAAGACTTAAAAAGCCTCTTGATGAAAGTGAAAGAGGAGAGTGAAACAGTTGGCTTAAAGCGCAATATTCAGAAAACTAAGATCATGGCATCTGGTCCCATTGCTTCATGGCAAATAGAGGGGGAAACAGTGGAAACAGTGGCAGACTTTATTTTTCAGGGCTCCAAAGTCCCTGCAGATGGTGACTGCAGCCATGAAATTAAAAGACGCTTACTCCTTGGAAGAAGAGTTATGACCAACCTAGACAGCATATTAAAAAGCACAGGCATTACTTTGCCAACAAAGGTCAATCTAATTAAGGCTATGGTTTTTTCAGTAGTCATGTATGTATGTGAGAGTTGGACTATAAAGAAAGCTGAGTGCCAAAGAATTGATGCTTTTGAACTGTGGTGTTGGAGGATACTGTTGAGGGTCCCTTGGACTGCAAGGAGATCCAACCAGTCCATTCTTAAGGAGATCAGTTCTGAATATTTATTGGAAGGAGTGATGTTGAAGCTGAAACCCCAGTGCTTTGGCCACTTGATGCAAAGAGATGACTCACTGGAAAAGACCCTGATGCTGGGAAAGATTGATGGCAGGAGGAAAAGGGAACAACAGAGAATGAGATGGTTGGTTGGCATCACTGACTCAATGAACATGATTGGAGTAAAGTCCAAGAGTTGATGATGGACAGGGAGGCATGGTGTGTTGCAGTCCCTGGGGTCGCAAAGAGTTGGACACAATTGAACAACTGAACTGACTGAAGAACAAATTATTTGTAATATAGCTCACAATTATGTAAACATGCCAGCATGTTAAGAAACCATAGTTGAGAACTTCTAGAATAGAACGGGCTTCCCTTGTGACTCAGCTAGTAAAGAATCTGCCTGCAATGTAGGAGACCTGGGTTAAAACACTAGTGGAATCTTAATATTTAGGCAGCCTCAGTAGTAGGCTTCCCTATTGGCTCAGCTGGTAAAGAATCTGCCTGTAATGCAGGAAACCTGGGTTCAATCCCTGGGTTGGGAAGATCCCCTAGAGAAGGGAAAGGCTCCCGCCTCCAGTATTCTGGCCTGGAGAATTCCACGGACTGTATAGTCCATGGGGTCGCAAAGAGTGGGACACAACTGAGCACCTTTCACTTTCAGTAGTTTAGTCTCAAGCCTAAAGTTCTAGCCTATTATCTTTTCTAACCAGCAATAGTTGAGTCATTCAGAGGCAGAAAAGAGAGGGAAAAAATATGGTATCTTATATTTCCCCATTAGCCCATCCCCACATCTGTATGTTGCTATGGAAATCAATTGCTCCTCTGGTAAGATACCTCTTCCAGTCTTTCATACTCTCTGACTATTCTGTTTCAATACCTATTGAGATAGTCCCACATCATTAAGTATTTCTTGTTCAGTCTGCACAATTGTCAGAGTAATACCTTTGAAACAGAATTTTGATCACACTATTTCACTGCTTAAAGGCCTTCAAAGACTGCAAGGATGTTGTAATGAATGAAGGTAATGTCTTCACACAGAACGGTGAAATTCAGAGTCCTTATTTTCCACCTGTTATTTCCTTTCTCTCTCTAGAAGCCAGAATGACATCTCAGGTAGAAGTTTGGGCTATGTCCCTGTCTGATATTAAGGAAAAGGCCCATAGATATCTGGGGGTTCCCCAAGGAAATGACTTTACTTTTGTGCTCTGTTCAGTTCAGTCGCTCAGTTGTGTCCGACTCTATGCGACCCCATGAATCGCAGCACGCCAGGCCTCCCTGTCCATCACCAACTCCTAGAGTTCACTCAGACTCGTGTTCATCGAGTCAGTGATGCCATCCAGCCATCTCATCCTCTGTCGTCCCCTTCTCCTCCTGCCCCCAATCCCTCCCAGCATCAGAGTCTTTTCCAATGAGTCAACTCTTTGCATCAGGTGGCCAAAGTACTCTTGTGCTAGACAGAGCCTAAAAAAAGCGTCCATGGATCCCTGCTTCTTGATGTTTATGCCCTTGTATACTACCCCCTCCTTTTTTTTTTACTGTTTTTTTAAATTTAATTTTTATGTTGTAGTTGATTTACAATGTTGTGTTAGTTTTGTGTGTACAGTGAAGTGATTCAGTTATGCATATATACATATCCATTCTTTTTCAGATTATTTTCCCATTTAGGTTATTACTGAGTATTATGTAGAGTTCCCTGAGCTATACAGTAGATCTTTGTTGATTATATACTTTATATAGTAATGTGTATATGTTAATCCCAACCTCCTAATTCTTCCCTCTCCACCATCTTTCCCTTTTCGTGACCATAAGGTTGTTTTTGAAATCTGCGAGTCTGTTTCTATTTTGTAAATAAGTTCGTGTCATTTCTTTAGATTCCACATATAAGTAATATCATGTATTTGTCCTTCTCTGTCTTACTTCCCTGTATACTAAATATTATATCATATTTGTTTGTGAATGATTTCCTAACTTTACTTTCTGTTTCCTTTATCACTCTTAATTTTCCTGTTTCTAGTTGTGGCCTTTTCTTTTCCACCTAGAGAAGTTCCTTTAGGATTTCTTGTAGAGCTGGTTGGGTGCTGCTAAATTTTCTTAGCTTTTGCTTGTCTGTAAAGCTTTTGATTTCTCCATCAAATATGAATGAGAACCTTGCTGGGTAGGTGTATTCATGGTTATGAGTTTTCCCCTTTCATCACTTGAAATATATATTGTGCCCCTCCCTTCTGGCCTGCAGAGTTTCTGTTGAAAATCAGTTGATAACCTTATGGAGATTCCCTTGTATGTTACTTAATGCTTTGCCTTTGTTTTTAATTTTTGTCAATTTGATAACATGTGTCTGTTTGATTAACAGGAGTGTTGGGTTTATCCAGTATGGCATTCTCATGCATCCCAGACTTGCATGTGTTTCCTTTCCCATGTTTAGGAAGCTTTTCCTCTAGTAGCTCTTCAAATATTTTCTTAGGTTCTTTCTCTCGCTTGCCTCTTTCTGGGACCCTTATAATGCAAATGCTGGTGAGTTTAATGTTGTCCCGGAGGTCTCTTAGACTGTCCTCATCCCTTTTTCTTTCTTCTTTTTCCACCAATCTATTTTCAGCTCACGTATTTGTTCTTCTGCTTCATTTATTCTGCTATTGATTTCTTCTAGTGTATTTTTCATTTCAGTTATTGTTTAATCTCTGTTTGTTCTTTAAAGCTTCTGTGTGTGTTAGTCACTCAGTCGTGTCCAACTCTTTGTGACCCCCCATAGACTACAGCCCTCCAGGCTCCTCCGTGCATGAGATTTCCTAGCCGAGAATACTGGAGTGGGTAGCCAATTCCCTTCTCCAGGGGATCTTCCCAACCCGGGGATGGAACCCAGGTCTCCTACATTGCAGGTAGGTTCTACTATCTGAGCCACCAGGGATGCCCAAACACAGCTGCTAAAACCTGGGATTGAACCAGGGACTTCAACATTTCTTGTATCCTCTTAGTCTGTGCCTCTATTATTTTTCCAAGATCTTGGATCATCTTCAGTATTATTACGCTGAATTCTTCTTCAGATAGATTGTCGTTCTCCACTTCACTTAGTTGTTCTTTGGGGATTCCACCTTCATCCTTTATCTGGAACATATTTCTCTGCCATCCTTTTGTGTAACTTTGTTTGTGGTCTCCACTCCGCACAGAACTGCAGTTCTTGTTTCCAGTGTCTGCCCCCTGGTGTGTAAAGCTGGTCCAGAGGCTTGTGCAGGCGTCCTGGCGGGAGGGACTAGCGGCTTGCCCACTTAGTGATGGACGAGAGCATTCCTTTGCTGGCAGGGCCGTGTCAGGCGATGTGTTTATAGGTGGCCGTGGGGTCAGGACAGCTTCATGTCTGCTGATAGATGGGGCTGTGGTTCCACCCTGTTCATTGTTTGGCCTGAGGCATCCCAGCACTGGAGTTTGCAGGCTTTGGGTGGGGCCCAAGTGGTGACCTCAGGAGAGCTCACGCAGGTGAATGTTTTGGGGGCCTCCGTCACTGGTTTCCTTGCCTCCTCGGTGAGCCGCCGCAGACGCCTGCCTCCCCTGGAGAAACACCCAAGCTCTGCGGTCGGCTCAGCCGTGGCTCCTCAGGAGTGCCAGTGCTTCGCCCCGGGTCTCGGCATGTCTAACATCTCTGCGCTCCCCCAGAGTGGAGTCTCTGTCCCCCAGTCCCTGGGGCTCCCGCTGCCGCCCCACGACCTTCAAAGCCAGACGCTCTGGGGGCTCCGCCTCCTTCTGACGTCAGACGCCAGGCTGAGGGGCCTGACGTGGGGCTCAGAACGCTCCTCTGACTGGTCGGGGCTTCTCCTTGGGCGTAGAATGCCTTTTTAGCTCGTTCTGAGTCTTTTTTGTTTTGTCAGTGGTTCCTCAAAAGTAAGTCGCGAGGTTGGCGTTTTCCTGAGAGGAGGTTCACTCGAGTCCTTCTACGCCTCTTGTCTCCTGCCTCCTAGTATTTGCCCTCATGGTAATTTTAATCCAGGGTCACCTAGCGCGCCAGGCGGAAGAGCAGCCCTCCAGAGGCTTCCGGGTCACGTGCCCGGAACCCGCAAGCTGACCGTCGGCTTCCGGCCGGCCGACGAGGCGCGGACGCGGCCTCCGCAGCCGCAGTGGCGGCCAGCCCCCGCTCCGCCGTCAGAGCCCGTGAGTGTGCCGGCTTCTTTTTTCTTGAGTGTGGACTGGACTTCGTGATTCACTTGCAACGAACAGAGAGAGAACGGCAGAAGAAGGAGATGTCATTTCCAAGATTAGGTCGCAAAGGACAGGGGCTTCTTAGAGTCCCTCTCACACTCAGTAACCCTGAGGGGAATGGCCGCGTTGTCCCAGTGAGCGTCTTGAATGTCAAGAAGCCAACAGCAGTGAGGACGGAGGCTCACCAACCCTCACGAAAATCTGCTTGGAAGTGGACCCTCCCCCTGCAGGAACTTTCTGCAGACTCTGCCAGCGTCTTGATCAGCGGCCTGTTGAGAGACCTTGAGCCAAAGGCCGGGCCCAAATCCCTGTCCTAGAAAAACGGAAATGATGGGTGTTTGTTGCTTTAAGCCTCTTGTTTAGGAGTAATTTGTTATTCAGTAACAGGTAATTGATATAATCACTTCCCAATCTCTCCATGATGAGGCCCATTAATTAATAAGCCCCAACAACCCATCCATAGCTTCCCCTTGGCTTTTTACTATTTTGCCTTTTGTCATGAATAATTGAGAAGGGGCATGAGGAATATTTGGGGAATGATGGTTAATTTTCTCAAAAATAGTGATGGTTCCATGAGCATAATATATATATCATAGTGTATCAAATTATTTTGGAGAAGGAAATGGCAACCCACCCCAGTATTCTTTCCTGGAGAATCACCGTGGACAGAGGAGCCTGGCGGGCTAGAGTCCATGGGGTTACAAAGAGTCAGACACAAGGGAAGTGACTTAGCACACACACAGCACACACACCTTATTATTTGCTATTTATACCTCAATAAAGCTGTTAAAATATGATAGATATATAGGATAAACCAAATATTTGAAAAACAAACTCCAGTATAATAGGGACTGAAATAAATAAAATGAGAAAAAGAGTAAAACTCAAAGAATACTGAAACAGTGCAAAATGATAGAAGGAATTTTTTTTAATCTATAATAATTATCTTCTGAGAAAGAAATGAAAATGTTTTCATCCATGAAAAAGGGAGGCTATAGAGAAAGAGCAGTGTGAGAAAGAAACTATTCTCAGAAATTAAAAATGTAATAATGGAAGCTAAAACTTAAACAGAAGGTTTGGAAGATAAAGTTTATGGGATCTCTAGAAAGTATAGTAAAGACAAAGAGGAAAAATGGGAACAAAAAGATAAAGACAATTCTGGAGGTCTAACATTTGAATAAAGGGAGTCCTGAACATGGAGGAGATATAAAGACGACAAAGGGGAGTTATTTATCAATGAATTTTGAAAAATTAAACCCACGTTCATACATTTAAGTGGCCCAAATATTGCTCAAAAAATAAATTTGAAGACTTATCATAAGGCATTTTGTATTAGTTATCATTGCTTGCATGGTAAGTCGCTTCAGTCGTGTCCGACTCTTTGCAACTATAGCCCACCAGGCTCCTCTGTCCATGGGATTCTCCAGGCAAGAACACTGGAGTGGGTTGCCATGTCCTCCCAGGGGATCTTCCTGACCCAGGGGTAGAACCTGCTCCTCTTACGTCTCCTGCATTGGCAGGTGGGTTCTTCACCACTCGTGCCACCTGGGAAGCCCATATTAGTTGTCATTGGTGCTTAGTTGTGTCTGACTCTGTGACCCTATGGACTGTAGCCTTCCAGGCTTCTGTTCATGGGATTTCCCAGGCAAGAATACCTGAGTGGGTTGCCATTTCCACCTCCAAGGGATCTTCCTGACCCAGGGATCATACCAGTGTCTCTTATGTCCTCCTGCATTGGCAGGCAGATTCCTTACCACTAGCGCCACCTGGGAAGCCCATTAGTTATCATTGCTCTGTAATAAATGACTATGAAAACAAAACAAAACTATACATTATCTCACAGTTTCATTGGGTTAGGAATCCAGACATATTAATAACTTAGTTGGGCCTACTGTTTCAGAATCTCTCACAAGGCTGCAGTCAAAGTGTTGGTCAAGACTAGGGTCTCATCTGCAGGCAAAGTAGGGAAGACTCAACTTCTAAGATTACTGACAAATTAGGCAGGATTTAGTTCCTTGTGGTTACTAGACTAGCATCTCAACAACTTGCAGCCTTCTGGACACAGACCATCATTAGCTCTTGTCTTGTAGACCTCTCCAATATGGCAACATGATTTGCTAAAGCATAAATGCCAAGAAGGCAAAAGAGAATTTTCCAGTAAGACAAAAATCACATCTAATCATAGGAGTGATATCCCATTACCTTTGTCATATTCTGTTAGTTAGAAACAAGTCATTGCGTCAGCTGCATACTCAAGAGAGATATACATGGGGCATGAGTACTAGGAGGTGGGGACTACTGGGGACCTTCTTGAAAATCTATCACACTCTTTGTGAAAATTGAAAAACTAAGGAAAAAGGAAGCTTAAAACTTCCTGTGATAGAACCATTAGTAATCATAAAACATTTCATGTGTTTCTTTATTTTTCCCAAAAGACTTTTTTGCAGTTAGATGAGTAGTGATTCTTAACCAGGAGTGATTTTGCCTCCCAGGAGACCCTGGTAGTGTTAACAGACATGTGTCACTGCTATCTAGAGGACAAAGCCAGACATGTTGCTAAATATCCTACCGTGTATAAGACAACCATCCCCCATTGCCTCTCCCCACCCCAGCCCAGCAAAATGATGTATCTAGTCCAAATGTCAGTATGGCCAAAATTTAGAAACCCTGGGCTTGAATCACTTGCTTTTTGCCAAGCACCATGCCTCAATGGCTCAGATGGTTAAGCGTTTGTCTACAATGTGGGAGACCCGGGTTCGATCCCTGGGTCGGGAAGATCCCCTGGAGAAGGAAATGGTAATCCACTCCAGTACTATTGCCTGGAAAATACCATGGACAGAGGAGCCTGGTAGGCTACAGCCCATGGGGTCTCAAAGAGTTGGACACGACTGAGTGACTTTACCTTACCTTACCTCAACCATGAGAAAAAGTGACACGATTTAATTTAATTACCAAAGCAATTAAAAACTAGCATCTTTTCTCTCAAGTCTTTCTCTGTCAAAGTGAACTTGAAAGCCACATATTGAAATGGTGGCATTACGCGATAGAAAGACCCTGAGTTCCCAGGTCACCAGATGGAGAACTCCTAATGAATTATATCAGAGTTTATGGAAACAAGAAGTAAACATTTGTTTTGTTAATTGTGATTTCAGCATTTGTCTATTGAGAAAATTAGCAATAAATAAATCATGCAGTTTCAGAAAGAATAAACAGGTTACACAAATGCCTGGGAATCTAGATGGCATCAGTGCCATGAAAGCCAGCCTCAGAACCTAGAAGGCAGTGGAGCAGTTCCCCCAGTGTACTGAGGGACAATAATACCTACTCTAGAATTAATAAATATCTGTTAGTATTTAAATATGTTTTGTTTATAATGTTTGGAAATAGATAAGAGTTCATATAAAACTTTATTTAACTGCATGCTGTTATTTAGTTTGGGTAGAGTTCAAGTAACAAACGGCATGAATTTATCCCTGCCTCAACTTGTTAGATATATGGGCTTCCCTGGTGGAGCAGACGTTAAAGAATCCGCCTGCAATGCGGGAGACCTGGGTTTAATCCCTAGGCTGGGAAGGTCCCCTGGAGAAGGAAAAGGCTACCCACTCCAGTATTCTGGCAAGAATTTCCTGGACAGAGGAGCCTGGCAGGCTAGAGTCTATGGAGTTACATTATTAAATATAAGGGTAGAATAAATGCATTTTCATATTATTTCCCTTCTATTCATCATCTTAAGAGTACTCTCCCAAATGAAGGGATAAAATCAAGGGTAAGAAACAGACAACAGTGAATTCAGGAAACACTGGCCCTAACAGAGAACAGTGGTCAGGAGTATTCCCAGGATGATTGTGATGGAGCCTAGCAGGTTCCAGCTGGTGTAAGAAGACACTTAAATGTAACATGTTCAAAGCTGAAGTCATCACTTATTCTCCATCCAACCTATGTCCCTAAAAGGGCTCTTTGAGACTGAGTTAAGTTTTAGGAAACTTTATTCTAAATAACACTACACTAACTCATACTCATCCTTCCAGATTGGTTTTAAAAGTTTTCTGGAATCTCTTTCTACCTTGGGGCATGCTGTGTTTTCCCCTGCGTTGTGAAATCATCTCCATAAGTTTTGATAAGCTGTCCCTAAAGAATTTTACTCTTGTTTTGCTATGTCTTTTGACAGCTTTCAGTCACATCACAATCCTGTTGTGATAACCACACAGATTAAGTGTTTCAGATCATTTCAGTCACTCAGTCGTGTCCGACTCTTCACGACCCCATGAATCGCAACACGCCAGGCCTCCCTGTCCATCACTATTTCCCGGAATTCACTCAAACTCATGTCCATCAAGTCAGTGATGCCATCCAGACATCTCATCCTCGGTCGTCCACTTTTCCTGCTGCCCCAAATCCCTCCCAGCATCAGTTTTTTCCAATCAGTCAACTCTGCGCATGAGGTGGCCAAAGTATTGGAGTTTCAGCTTTTGCATCATTCCTTCCAAAGAACACCCAGGACTAATCTCCTTTAGAATGGACTCGTTGGATCTCCTTGCAGTCCAAGGGACTCTCAAGAGTCTTCTCCAATACCACAGTTCAAAAGCATCAATTCTTCGGTGCTCAGCTTTCTTCACAGCCCAACTCTCACATCCATACATGATCACTGGAAAAACCATACCCTTGACTAGGCAGACCTTTGTTGGCAAAGTAATGTCTCTGCTTTTCAATAAAAGCTATCTAGGTTTGTCATAACTTTTCTTCCAAGGAGTAAGCTTACTTTTCGTTTCATGGCTGCAATCGCCATCTGCAGTGATTTTGGAGCCCCAAAAAATAAAGTCTGACACTGTTTCCACTGTTTCCACATCTATTTGCCGTGAAGTCATGGGACCAGATGCCATGATCTTCATTTTCGGAATGTTGAGCTTTAAGCCAACTTTTTTCACTCTCCACTTTCACTTTCATCAAGAGGTTTTTAGTTCCTCTTCACTTTCTGCCATAAGGGTGGTGTCATCTGCATATCTGAGGTTATTGATATTTCTCCCAGCAATCTTGATTCCAGCTTGTGCTTCTTCCAGCCCAGCATTTCTCATCATGTACTCTCTATATAAGATAAATAAGCAGGGTGACAATATACAGCCTTGATGTACTCCTTTTCCTGTTTGGAGCCAATCTGTTGTTCCATGTCCAGTTCTAACTGTTGCTTCCTGACCTGCCTATAGGTTTCTCAAGAGGCAGGTCAGGTAGTCTGGTATTCCCATCTCTTTCAGAATTTTCCACAGTTTATTGTGATCCACACAGTCAAAGGTTTTGGCATAGTCAGTAAAGCAAAAATAGATGTTTTTCTGGAACTCTCTTGCTTTTTCCATGATCCAGTGGATGTTGGCAATTTGATCTCTGGTTCCTCTGCCTTTTCTAAAACCAGCTTGAACATCTGGAAGTTCATGGTTCACGTATTGTTGAAGCCTGGCTTGGAGAATTTTGAGCAGTACTTTACTAGCATGTGAAATGAGTGCAATTGTGCAGTAGTTTGAGCCTTCTTTAGCATTGCCTTTCTTTGGGATTGGAATGAAAACTGACCTTTGCCAGTCCTGTGGCCACTGCTGAGTTTTCCAAATTTGCTGGCATATTAAGTGCAGCACTTTCACAGCATCATCTTTCAGGATTTGAAACAGCTCAACTGAAATGCCATCACCTCCACTAGCTTTGTTCATAGTGATGCTTTCTAAGGCCCACTTGACTTCACATTCTAGGATGCCTGTCTCTAGGTGAGTGATCATACCATCGTGATTATCTGGATTGTACAGTTCTTCTGTGTATTCTTGCCACCTCTTTTTAATATCTTCTGCTTCTGTTAGGTCCATACTACTTCTGTCCTTTATCGAGCCCATCTTTGCATGAAATGTTCCCTTGATGTCTCTAATTTTCTTGAAGAGATCTCAAGTCTTTCCCATTCTGTTGTTTTCCTCTATTTCTTTGCATTGATCACTGAGGAAGACTTTCTTATCTCTCCTTGCTCTTCTTTGGATCTCTGCATTCAGATGCTTGTATCTTTCCTTTTCTCCTTTGCTTTTCACTTTTCTTCTTTTCACAGCTATTTGTAAGGCCCTCCCCAGACAGCCATTTTGCTTTTTTGCATTTCTTTTCCGTGGGGATGGTCTTGGTCCCTGTCTCCTGTACAGTGTCACGAACCTCCATCCGTAGTTTATCAGGCACTCTGTCTATCAGATCTAGTTCCTTAAATCTATTTCTCACTTCTACTGTATAATCATAGGGATTTGATTTACGTCATACCTAAATGGTCTAGTGGTTTTCCCTACTTTCTTCAATTTAAGTCTGAATTTGGCAATAAGGAGCTCATGATCTGAGCCACAGTCAGCTCCCGGTCTTATTTTTGCTGACTGTATAGAGCTTCTCCATCTTTCACTGCAAAGAATATAGTGAGTCTGATTTCGGTATTGACCATCTGGTGATGTCCATGTGTAGAGTCTTCTCTTGTGTTGTTGGAAGAGGGTGTTTGCTATGACTAGTGCGTTCTCTTGGCAAAATTCTATTAACCTTTGCCCAGCTTCATTCTGTATTCCAAAACCAAATTTGCCTGTTACTCCAGGTGTTTCTTGACTTCCTACTTTTGCATTCCAGTCCCCTATCATGAAAGGCCATCTTTTTTGGGTGTTAGTTCTAAAAGGTCTTGTAGGTCTTCATAGAACCGTTCAACTTTAGCTTCTTCAGCATTACTGGATGGGGCATAGACTGTGATATTGAATGGTTTGCCTTGGAAATGAACAGAGATCATTCTGTTGTTTTTGAGATGGCATCCAAGTAATGCATTTCGAACTCTTTTGTTGACCATGATGGCTACTCCATTTCTTATAAGGGATTCCTGCCCGCAGTAGTAGATATAATGGTCATCTGAGTTAAATTCACCCATTCCCATCCATTTTAGTTCACTGATTCCTAGAATGTCGACGTTCACTTTTGCCATCTCCTATTTCGCCACTTCCAATTTGCCTTGATTCATGGACCTGACATTCCAGGTTCCTATGCAATATTGCTCTTTACAGCATCGGATCTTGCTTCTATCACCAGTCACATCCACAGCTGGGTATTGTTTTTGCTTTGGCTCCATCCGTTCATTCTTTCTGGAGTTATTTCTCCACTGATCTCCAGTAGCATATTGGGCACCTACTGACCTGGGGAGTTCCTCTTTCAGTATCCTATCATTTTGCCTTTTCATACTGTTCATGGGGTTCTCAAGGCAAGAATACTGAAGTAGTTTGCCATTCCCTTCTCCAGTGGACCACATTCTGTCAGACCTCTCCACCATGACCCGTCCATTTGGGTTGCCCCACAGACATGGCTTGGTTTCATTGAGTTAGACAAGGCTGTGGTCCTGGTGTGATTAGATTGGCTAGTTTTCTGTGATTATGATTTCACTGTGTCTGCCCTCTGATGCCCTCTTGCAACACCTACCGTCTTACTTGGGTTTCTCTTACCTTGAATATGGGATATCTCTTCACGGCTGCTCCAGCAAAGCACAGCTGCTGCTCCTTACCTTGGACGGGGGGGTATCTCCTCATTGCTGCCCCTCCTGACCTTGAAGGTGGAATAGCTCCTCTAGGCCCTCCTGCACCCGTGCAGCCACCGCTCCTTGAACGTGGCGTTGCTACTCCTGGCCGCTGCCCCTGGCCTCAGACGTGGGGTAGCTCCTCTCAGCTGTCCTACACTGTTGCAGCCTGGCACTCTGGGCCACTGCCCCTGACCTTGGACATAGGGTAGCCCCTCCTGGCCGCTGCCCCTGACCTCGGAGGCAGGGTAGCTCCTCTTGGCCGCCACCCCGGGGCATGGGGTCCTCCCAGCTTCTGCTTCTGACCTGGGACATGGGGTAGCTTCTCTTGGCCGTGCTTGTGCACCATCAGAGCCACCCGCGCTTGTGTTTAAAACTAGATTAATGACAAGACTCCAGACTCTAGTGACTAAACTGATTTAGGAGATTGTAGACAAGTTGAAATAGAAGATGATTCCACAATGCCGGGGTAGCAGAGGGCCATCCATGGCTCAATATCCTGCAAAATATTGTATCTGGAAATGCAGGAAGAATTGTTTCAGTGTACATGTCCATTTTAACTCAATGGACTGCAAAGAAATTATAAATCCTGGCTTTGAGTTACTCAGTTGCACTGTAAGCTCTATTCAGTGTGAAAATGACACCTAAAACTCTCCAGCATGCAGTGTGTATGGGGCCCACTAGATCAATAGTCTAGCTTACAGGGGAAAGTGAGACTGAAATGGTAAGATCTGATGTCTGAGACAGAGGATATCATTGGGAATAGCAGAAGCCTAAGGACCCTGGAGCCTTCCTTGACTGGCAGTTCTTCATGCCTGGAAGAAACAGGATCACTACCCAGGATGAAGGTGTTGGATGGGTGAGAGCAGAACAATTTTTTAACTCTCTGAGCAGACAATATCCATAGGGTATTTTAAAATTCAGGAACTATAAAGCAATAGCGATTCAATAGGTTCCAAATATTTTTAATGTGGGCCCAAGTAATGGTTATAGTCAAGTTGAAAACAAACTCTTTCTTTGCTAACATACTTTTTAAAAGTAGCCAAGGAGATTTATTTGATGTTAGGTGTTTCGTTTTTCTTTTAATTTTGGAAAACTTTCTTGTAAATATCTGTGCTTTAAATCCTGTCCTTTATAAGAAGTTGTGATCGTGAGGCTCTGTTATTTGGGCAAACTAATTATAGTGAAAGAAAATAAAATAATGGTCCAAGCACACTCAGATGCGATTTGCTACTTGAAACAATCACTCTTCCAAAATGAAAAATTAACGTTGAGTTTAAATTTTTCATTCATGTGCCCAGAAAATTACTTTTAAACCTTCTGCTTTAAAGGTGTATGACAGATTTAATATGACGAAGTTGGGTTGTGAGTATGAAAATTATGTTTAAATGTGTCTCTGAGGACATGATACATTCACTTTCCAGAATGATCCATGTTTCCTAAAAAAATGATTTATGTTTCCTAAGAATGGATTAAAATGGAATTGGGGAAAATGCTCCTGGAGTATTAATAGACAGTTCTATTTAAGAGCCAATTTTTGTATGCAATTGAGGTAAGGTCATTATAATAATAATAATAGATATTATAGATTATTATAATAATGATATGCTTTATACAAGTCCCATGGTAACCACAAAACAAAAACCTACAGTAGATACACAAAAGATAAGCCCTAGCCACAGTAATCAGAGAGAAAAAAGAGATAAAAAGAATCCACATTGGAAAGCAAAACCATCACTGTTTGCAGATGATATGATACTACACATAGAAAATTCTAAAGTCATCACAGCTCATCAATGAATTTTATAAATGTTGCAGAATACAAAATTAATACACAGAAGTATGATGCATTGCTATACACTAACAACTATCAGAGAAATTAAGAAAACCATCCCATTTACCATTGCATCAGAGTAATAAAATACCAAGACAGAAACATACCTAAGGAGGTAAAAGACCAATAGCCAGAAAACTGTTAAAGGCAATAAAGATAGAAATTGAAGACAGCATAAAGAGATGGAAAGATAAACCGTGTTCTTGGGCTGTAAGAATTCTGTTACAATTGCCAATTACCCAAAGCAGTCCACAGATTCAGGGCAATCCCTATCAAAATACTAAGGGCATTTTTCACGTAACTAGAACAAATAACTTAAAAATGTATACAGAAACACGAAAGACCCTGAAAAGGTAAAACAGTCTTGAGAAAAGAAGAAGCTTTGCCTCATAAGCAAATCTGTATGGTACTGGCCCAAAAACAGACACACAGGTGAATGGAACAGAAGAGAGTCCAGAAATGTTCACACACTTACAGTAGATTAATCTATGATAAGGAGTTATGGATATACAATAAAGTATCTTTAAAAAGTAGTGCTGGGATAGATGGACAGCTACATGTAAAAGAATGAAAGTAGGACATTCTCTAACACTACATACAAAAATAAACGCAAAATGGATTAAACACCTAAGTGTAAAAATTGAAGTTCTAAATGTAAGACCAAAAACTCCTAGAGCAATACATAGGCTAACCTGTTTTGACATTTTGGGAGGCTCTTTCTGCTATAGCAAAAGAAATAAACAACTGTGACCTATTTAATAGCTGTTGCACAAAATAAGGCAACCATCAACAAAACAAAACAAAAAAACCTTGCTAAATGGGGGAAAATATCTGTAAGTGGTATGACCAATAATGGGTTAACATCCAGAATCTATAAACAGCTCATACAACTCAACATCAAAAATAAACAGCTCTGTTTCTATAAAGAGCAGAAGATCTGAATAGATGTTTTTTACAAACAGGACACACAGATGGCCAACAGGCACATGAAAAGATGCTCAATATCACTAATCATATGGAAATTGCAAATTGAAATCACAATGAGATATCACCTCACCCTTGCCAGAATGGCTTTCTCCAAAAAGAACATATATAACAAATGGTAGCAGGCATGTGGAGAAAAGGGCCCCCTCATACACTGCTGTCACCTCTGTTGAGAATGTAAACTGGTGCAGCCACTGTGGAAAACAGTATGGAAATTTCTCAAAAAACTGAAAGTGGAACCACCATATGCCCTAGCAGTTCCACTCCCAGGTACATATCCAAACAAGAAAAAGCACCAATTTTACAAAAAACATGCACTCTGATGTTCACTGCAGTGTTATTTACAATTGCCAAGATATGGAAGCAACCTGAATGTCCATCAGCAGGTGAATGGATAAAGGAAGTGTGGTATAGATGTATGATGGAATACTACTCAGCCACGAAAAGAATGAAACTTTTCCATTTGCAACATGGATTGACTTGGAGGATCTTATCCTAAGTGAAACAAGTCAGACAGAGGAAGACAAATACTTTATGATATCACTTATACGTGTTTATACCTCTTTATCCCCTATTCCTCTCCTGCCCCTCCCCCTTCCCTCTTCCTATTGGTAATGACTAAGTTCATTCTCCGTATCTGTTACAGAGGGAAGAAGAGGGGAGGGAGAGGAATAGGGGATAAAGAGGTATAAACTAATTTGTATAAAATAAGCAGCAAGGATATATTATCTAATAAAGGAAATATCAATATTTGTAAATGGAGTATAACCTTTAAAATTATAAATCTATTATAACCTATTATAAATAATGTACATCAAATATATCAATAAATTTTTTAACTTAAAAATACAAATTTTCAAAAAATGGACACTTTAGAAGGATCATACACCATGATCATGTGGGATTTACCCCTTGAATGTAAGTGTGGTTCAAAATACACAAATCAATAAATGTGATACACCACATTAATAGAATGAAAGATTAAAACCATATGATTATTTCAGTAAATGTGATTATATTACATCTTCATGATTAGAAACTTTCAACAAATTAGGTGTGGAAGGGACATGCTTCAACATAACAAAGGACATAAATAATATGCCCACAGGTAACATTTTACTCATCTCTTTCAGAAACTTTTCCACAGTTTATTGTGATACACACAGTCAAAGGCTTTGGCATAGTCAAGAAAGCAGAAATAGATGTTTTTCTGGAACTCTCTTGCTTTTCCAATGATCCAGCGGATGTTGGCAATTTGATCTCTGGTTCCTCTGCCTTTTCTAAAACCAGCTTGAACATCTGGGAGTTCACGGTTCACCTATTGCTGAAGCCTGGCTTGGAGAATTTTGAGCAGTACTTTACTAGCATGTGAGATGAGTGCAATTGTGCGGTAGTTTGAGCATTTTTTGGCATTGCCTTTCTTTGGGATTGGAATGAAAACTGACCTTTTCCAGTCCTGTGGCCACTGCTGAGTTTTCCCACTTTGCTGGCATATTGAGTGCAGCACTTTCACAGCATCATCTTGTCAGGATTTGAAATAGCTCAACTGGAATGCCATCACCTCCACTAGCTTTGTTCATAGTGATGCTTTCTAAGGCCCACTTGGCTTCACATTCCAGGCTCTGTGGCTCTAGGTGAGTGATCACACCATCGTGATTATCTTGGTTGTGAAGATCTTTTTTGTATAGTTCTTCTGTGGAAAATTCTGAAAGAGATGGGAATACCAGACTACCTGACCTGCCTCTTGAGAAATCTGTATGCAGGTCAGGAAGCAACCGTTAGAACTGGACATGGAAAAACAGACTGCTTCCAAATAGGAAAAGGAGTACGTCAGGGCTGTATATTGTCACCCTGCTTACTTAACTTATATGCAGAGCACATCATGAGAAACTCTGGACTGGAAGAAACACAAGCTAGAATCAAGATTGCCGGGAGAAATATCAATCACCTCAGATATGCAGATGGCACCACCCTTATGGCAGAAAGTGAAGAGGAGCTAAAAAGCCACTTGATGAAAGTGAAAGAGGAGAGTGAAAAAGTTGTCTTAAAGCTCAACATTCAGAAAATGAAGATCATGGCATCTGGTCCCATCACTTCATGGGCAATAGATGTGGAAACAATGGAAACAGTGTCAGACTTTATTTTTTGGGCTCCAAAATCACTGCAGATGGTAATTGCAGCCATGAAATTAAAAGACACTTACTCCTTGGAAGGATAGTTATGACCAACCTATGACAGCATATTAAAAAGCAGAGACATTACTTTGCTGACTAAGGTCCGTCTAGTCAAGGCTATGGTTTTTCCTGTGGTCATGTATGGGTGTGAGAGCTGGACTGTGAAGAAAGCTGAGTGCTGAAGAATTGATGCTTTTGAGCTGTGGTGTTGGAGAAGACTCTTGAGAGTACCCTGGACAGCAAGGAGATCCAACCAGTCCATCCTAAAGGAGATCAGTCCTGGGTGTTTATTACAGGGACTGATGTTGAAGCTGAAACTCCATTACTTTGGCCACCTCATGTGAAGAGTTGACTCATTGGAAAAGACTGTGATGCTGGGAGGGATTGGGGGCAGGAGGAGAAGGCGATGACAGAGGATGAGATGGCTGGATGGCATCACAGACTCGATGGACGTGAGTCTGAGTGGACTCTGGGAGTTGGTGATGGACAGGGAGGCCTGACGTGCTGCAATTCATGGGGTCTCAAAGAGTTGGACACGACTGAGCAACTCAACTGAAATGAACATTTTACTCAGTGGTGAAAAGCTGAAGGTTTTCTCTTTGATATTATAAAGAAGAGAAAGTTGCCCCCTCTCACTGTTTATACTTAACATAGTACTGAAATTCCTAGTGATAGCAAGTAGTAGAAATAATTTAATAGTTTTGCAAATGATGTGATTTTACATATAGAGAATTCAAAAGAGCCCAGCAAGTTAAAACTGCTGAATGAATTCAGTACAGTTACAGGATTTAAAAAAAAATCAACATACAGAAATCAGCTGCTTTTCTAGACACTGACAATGATCTAACTTAAAAGAAATAAAGAAAGCAATCTTTTAATAATACTGTCAAAAAGAATAAAATACTTAGGAATAAATTTAACTAAGGAGACGACAGTTCTGTGCTATCATCTCTTGAATTTAGTGATGAAAGAAATTGAATATACAAATAAACTGAAAGATATTCTATGCTCATAAATCAGAAGATTTTAATATTGTTAAAATGTTCCTACAAGCTGAAGTGATCTATACATTCAGTGTAATCCCTATCAAAATTTCAATGACATTTTTCACAGAAATAGAAAAAACAATTCTAAAATTTGTATAAAACCCCAAAAGACCTCAATTAGTTCAAGCAGCCCCAAGAAAGAATGAAACTGCAGGCATCACACTTCCCAATATCAAAATGTATAATAATGCTGTAGTAATCAAGCTTCCCTGGTGGCTCACACAGTAAAGAATCTGCCTATAATGTAGGAGACCTGGGTTCAATCCCTGGGTTGGGAAGTTCCCCTGGAGAAGGAAATGGCAAACCTCTCAAGTATTCTCACTTGGAGAATTCCATGGATAGAGGAGACTTGTGGGCAACAGGCAGTTGGGTTGGAAAGAGTCAGATGTGAATGAGCAACTGACACACAGTAATCAAAGCGATCAAAACAGTATGGTACTGGCGTGGAACAGACACAGACCATGGACCAGAGCGGGGAGCCCAGAGATAAGCTCATTTGTATATGGGTAGCTAATATTTGACAAGGGAGCCGGGAGTACTCACTGGGGAAGAGAGAGTGTCTGCAATAATCGGTGCTAAGAAAACGGAATATTCACTTGTAAAAGAATGCAATCTGTTCCCCTGTCTCATACCACTCACAAAAGTTAACCTGAAATGGACTTAAGTCTTAGATGTAAGAACTGAAACTATGAAATTCCTAGAGGAAAGCATAAGGGGAAAGCATCTTGACATTGGTCTTAGCAATGATTTTATGAAGTTGACACTAAAATCAACAAGCAGGAGTACATTAAACTAAAAAGCTTCTACACAGCCAAAGAAACAAATATGAAAAGGCAACATGGAATGGGATTAAATATTCCCAAACCATCTATGTGATAAGGAGTTAATGTGCAAAATATATAAGGAATTCTTACATGTCAATAGCAAAGATTCAAAAAATCAAATTATAAAATGGCAAAGGACTAGAATAGACATTATTTCAAAGCTATACAGCAGCTGACAGGTACAAAAAAGTGCTCAGCATTGCTAATCATCAAGGAAATGCATATAATAACCACAATAAGCTATCACCTCATGCCTGTTAGAATGGTTATTATCAAAAAGCAAAAGAGAGAAGTGTTGGCAATGATGTTGGAGAAAGGGGAACCTCTGTACACTGTTGGCAGAAATGGAAACTGGTGAAGCCACTATGGAAAGCAGTTTGGAGGTTCTGCAAAAATTAAAAATAGAGCTAACATGTAAATAGCAGTTCGAATTCTGGGTATATATCCAAAGGAAACAAAATAAACATCTTGAAAAGATATCTGCACTCCCGTGGCCATTGCAGTATCGCTTACAATAGCCAAGACATGGAAGCGACCAAACTGGACTTCAGCAAAATAATGGATAACAGACTAGCACTCAGCCTAAAATAAATACAATAATAATAAAATAAATAAAAATAGATAAAATATTTCCATTTGCAGCAGAGTTTATAGACCTAGAGAATATTATGCTTAGTGAAATAAGTCAGACAGAGGAAGACACACACTGTATCATCCCATTTATATGTGTACTCTTAAAATGCAGAACTCGCAGAAACAGAGGAGCTTGTTAAGGGCTGAGGAAGGGAGAGATGGGATGTGTTAGTCAAAGGTACAACCGTCCAATTTTAACATGCCCCCGTCCTAAGGCTCTAAGGGACAGACTGGTGACTATAGTTGACAATGTTGGATTAAGTACTTGAACCTTGCCAAGAGAGTGGATCTTGAGTGTTCTCATTACCCACATACAAAAGAGTTAGTTATGCGGAATAATGGAGGTGTTGATTAACCTTATTGTGGTAATCATTTTGTAATATAATTTGTCTTAAATTATGTGGTACAACTTAAACTTATACAATGTTATATGTCAGTTATATCTCAATAAAGCTGAAAGAGAAAGCAGAAACTGCAGTGGAACTGAGGAAGTCTTTGAGGAGGGAACAGGTTAGACTATTCCAGTAATCAAATAATGAAACTTTCAACTTCCAAAAAGGAAAAAATATAGAATTATTGGGACAAGTTTGGAATCAGTGAAAGGTCATATATCCATGCCTTTTTTGAAGATCATTATCCAGGCTGAACATCAAAATGAAAATAAAGTATACCAGTTCAGTTCAGTTCAGTCACTCAGTCATGTCCGACTCTTTGGGACCCCATGGACGGCAGCACGCCAGGCATCCCTGTTCATCACCAACTCCCAGAGTTTACTCAGACTCATGTCCATTGAGTCCGTGATGCCATCCAACCATCTCATACTCTGTTGTCCCCTTCTCCTCCTGCCCTCAGTCTTTCCCAGCATCAGGGTCTTTTCCAATGAGTCAGTTCTTCGCATCAGGTGGCCAAAGTATTGGAGTTTCAGCTATAGCATCCATCTTTCCAATGAATATTCAGGACTGATTTCCTTTGGGATGGACTGGTTGGATCTCCGTGATGTCCAAGAGACTCTCAGGAGTCTTCGCCAACATCACACAAGCATCAGTTCAAAAGCATCAGTTCATTGGTGCTCAACTTCCTTTATAGTCCAACTCTCACTTCCATACATGACTACTGGAAAAACCAAAGCTTTGACTAGATGGATCTTTGTTGACAAAGTAATGTCTCTGCATTTTAATATGATATCTAGGTTGGTCATAACTTTACTTCCAAGGAGCAAGTCTCCTTTAATTTCATGGCTGCAGTCATCATCGGCAGTGATCTTGGAGTCCAAAATAATAAAGTCTATCGCTGTTCCATTGTTTCCCCATCTATTTGCCATGAAGTGATGGGACCAGATGCCATGAAGTATACCAGAGAAAATGCCAATTTTAAGACTGCCAATTTATTCCACTTTGTTTTGACAAGCTTAGGATTTTAAGACACCATCTTTCCAGATAGGTTTTTCAGTACTTCCCATTAAATTCCAAACATTTGAAGTGTGCATCTAATTTAAGCCTCACCTTAATTGTTTTCTGTCCTTCATTGAGCCCATCTTTGCATTAAATGTTCCCTTGGTATCTCCAATTTTCTTGAAGAGATCTCTAGTCTTTCCCGTTCTGTTGTTTTCCTCTATGTCTTTGCATTGATCGCTGTGGAAGGCTTTCTTATCTCTCCTTGCTATTCTTTGGAACTCTGCATTCACATGGATATATCTTTCCTTTTCTCCTTTGCCTTTAACTTCTCTTCTTTTCCCAGATATTTCTAAGGCTTCCCCAGACAACCATTTCACCATTTTGCATTCTTTTTCTTGGGGATGGTTTTGATCACGGCCGCCTGTACAACGTTACGGGCCTCCGTCCATAGTTCTTCAGGCGCTCTGTTTACAAGATCTGATGACTTGGATCTATTTGTCACTCCCACTGTACAATCTCAAAGAAAATTAGAACAGCAAGGAAACATTCCATGCAAAGATGAGCACAATAAAGGACAGAAGCAGTATGGATCTAACAGAAGCAGAAGATATTAAGAAGAGGTGGCAGGAATACACAGAAGAACTGTACAAAAGTGATCTTCATGACCCAGATAATCACAATGGTGTGATCACTCACCTAGAGCCAGACATCCTGGAATGTGACGTCAAGTGGGCCTTAGGAAGCATCACTATGAACAAAGATAGTGGAGGTGATGAGATTCCAGCTAAACTATTTCAAACCCTAAAAGATGATGCTGTGAAAGTGCTGCACTCAATGTGCCAGCAAATTTGGAAAACTCAGCAGTGGCCACAGGACTGGAAAAGGTCAGTGTTCATTCCAATCCCTAAGAAAGGCAATGCCAAAGAATGCTCAAACTACCACACAACTGCACTCATCTCACACACTAGTAAAGTAATGCTCAAAATTCTCCAAGCCAGGCTTCAGCAGTACGTGAACCATGAACCTCCAGATGTTCAAGCTGGTTTTAGAAAAGGCAGGGGAATCAGAGATCAGATTGCCAACATCTGTTGGATCATGGAAAAAAAGCAAGAGAATTCCAGAAAAACATCTTCTTCTGCTTCATTGACTGTGTTAAACATTTGACTGTGTGGATCACAACAAACTGTGGAAAATTCTCAAAGAGATGGGAATACCAGACCACCTGACCTGCCTCCTATAAATCCATATGCAGGTCAAGAAGCAACGGTTAGAACTGGACATGGAACAATTGACTGGTTCCAAATAGGAAAACGAGTACTTCAAGGCTGTATATTGTCACCCTGCTTATTTAACTTATATGCAGAGTACATTATGTGAAATGCCAGGCTAGATGTAGCACAAGCTGGAATCAAGATTGTCAGGAAATAGATCAATAACCTCAGATATGCAGAGGACACCACCCTTATGGTATAAAGTGAAAAGAATTAAAGAGCCTCTTGATGAAAGTGGAAGAGGAAAGTGAAGAAGTTGGCTTAAAACTCAACATTCAAAAAATGAAGATCATGGCACCTGGTCCCATCACTTCATGGCAAATAGATGGGGAAACAATGGAAACAGTGAGAAACTTTATTTTGGGGGGTTCCAAAATCACTGCAGATGGTGACTGAAGCCTTGAAATTAAAAGATGCTTGCTCATTGGAAGAAAAGCTATCACCAACCTAGACAGCATGTTAAAAAGCAGAGACATTGCTTTGCTAACAAAGGTCTGTGTAGTCAAGGCTATGGTTTTTCCAATAGTCATGTATGGACGTGAGAGTTGGACCATAAAGAAAGCTGAGCACCAACGAATTGATGTTTTTGAACTGTGGTGTTGGTAAGTCTCTTGAGAGTCCTTGGACTGCAAGGAGATAAAACCTGTCAATCATAAAAGAAATCAGTTCTGAATATTCTTTGAAAGGACTTATACTGAAGCTGAAACTCCAATGCTTTGGCCACCTGATACAAAGAGCTGACTCATTTAAAAAGACCCTGATGCTGGGAAAGATTGAAGATGGGAGGAGAAGGGGACGACAGAGGATGAGATGGCTGGATGGCATCACCGACTCAATGGACATGAGTTTGAGTAAACTCCAGGAGTTGGTGATGGACAGGGAGGCCTGGCGTGCTGCAGTCTATGTGGTCACAAAGAGTTGGACACAACTGAAAGATTGAACTGAAGTGAACTAATTATTTTACCTTCCATTACTTTTTCACTTATTTTATTCTCATCTCTTTCGGTATCATTGAAAAACCATGGCTTAGTCCCCTCAATTTTTCTGAAAATGACATTATCAGAGAATGGTATAGCCAAAACATGTTTAGTATTTGCCCCATCATAGGTGCTTTATGCATTATTCCATTTTAATCTTAATAATACATAAAAAGAAGGCACTATTTTTTATGTTAAAAATGGAGACACTGAGGAACTGAGTGATTAAATAATACTAAGTGGCAAGATGAAAATTTGCCTAGAGATCTGAGTGCAGAACCTGTTTCTTAACAATTTTCCTGCATTCTTCTGTTTGTGTCATTGAATATTTATCTCTCATCCGTCACGTTGACTTGCATTTTATTCTCTCATGTTGTATTATAGTTTTTTATGCATTTTTCTTTTCCAGTACAAATTATTCAACTGAGGTAACTAGAAAGCACAGATGCACAAGCATATTCATCTAACCTTCCCATTTTAAAGACTTTCTAACATTGCTTATATTGTTATGCATCTCTTTAATATAAACTGTAATAATCCAAGAAGGAATTGGAGGCAACTTACTTGAGTACCTTTAACCTGAATGATTTTAAAAGTTCTGTCTCGTTTATGTTTTCACAGCATTTAGCACAATTCTTTGAATATCTGAAGTGCCCAGAGTTTACTGGCTAGGCATAGTTAACCCAGGTCTCAGCCCCCAGGTTCCCTCTGACTCACCAGGATTCTAGAATCACATTTTTCTTTAATATTTCAATAGCAGGATGAGGGCCTCTATCCTACATGAAGTGGGGAGCTCCCTGCTCTTCTGCTCCATGATACCTGTGAATCTTATGAGTTTGGAGAGGTTTCCATCTATTTTCCCTGGTCACATGTCACATGCACTGTTTTCCTATGAATCCCTGGTATTGGCTCCACTCTGATGACTTACCTCCTGAGACTGCCATCTTCTCGCTGTACTGGGCACTGTTCTGCTGACATAGAGTGCTGTGGGGTTGACTCGTCTTTATGGTCTGGGTTGGGCACTCTGGAGACAACGATTAGCAAACAATAGTGTCCACAATCATGCAGCTCATATTTAGTCAAGAAAATAAAACTCACAGAGGCACACAGATAAATGTCAAGTTACAACTGAGATAAGCATGATGAAGGAGAGGCCCATGGTGGATTGACAGCTGTGGTTACTGGGCTTGAACTGAGAAGATGAAGGATAAGTAAGCGTTAACTAGCACTGCAGCTAGTTAATGCACTCATCTCACACGCTGGTAAAGTCATGCTCAAAATCCTCCAAGCCAGGCTTCAGCAATACGTGAACCGTGAACTTCCAGATGTTCAAGCTGGTTTTAGAAAAGGCAGAGGATCCAGAGGTCAAATTGCCAACATCCGCTGGATTATGGAAAAAGCAAGAGAGTTCCAGAAAAACATCTATTTCTGCTTTATTGACTATGCCAAAGCCTTTGTGTGGATCACAATAAACTGTGGAAAATTCTGAGAGAGATGTGAATACCAGACCACCTGACCTGCCTCTTGAGAAACCTGTATGCAGGTCAGGAAGCAACAGTTAGAACTGGACATGGAACAACAGACTGGTTCCAAATAGGAAAGGAGTACGTCAAGGCTGTATATTGTCACCCTGCTTATTTAACTTCTATGCAGAGTACATCATGAGAAATACTGGGCTGGAAGAAGCACAAGCTGGAATCAAGATTGCCAGGAGAAATATCAATAACCTCAGATATGCAGATGACACCACCCTTATGGCAGAAAGTGAAGAGGAACTAAAAAGCCTCTTGATAAAAGTGAAAGAGGAGAGTAAAAAAGTTGGCTTAAAGCTCAACATTCAGAAAACGAAGATCATGGCATCTGGTCCCATCACTTCACTGCAAATCGATGGAGAAACAGTGTCAGACTTTATTTTTGGGGGGCTCCAAAATCACTGCAGATGGTGACTGCAGCCACGAAATTAAAAGATGCTCACTCTTTGGAAGGAAAATTATCACCAACCTAGACAGCATATTAGAAAGCAGAGACATTACTTTGCGAACAAAGGTCCGTCTAGTCAAGGCTATGGTTTTTCCAGTGGTCATGTGTGGATGTGAAAGTTGAACTATAAAGAAAGCTGAGTGCTGAAGAATTGATGCTTTTGAACTATGGCATTGGAGAAGACTCTTGAGAGTCCCTTGGACTGCAAGGAGATCCAACCAGTCCATCGTAAAGGAGATCAGTCCTGAGTGTTCCTTGGAAGGACTGATGCTGAAGCTGAAACTCCAATACTTTGGCCACCTGATGCGAAGACCTGACTCCCTGGAAAAGACCCTGATGCTGGGAAAGATTGAGGGCAGGAGGAGAAGGGGACGACAGAGGATGAGATGGTTGGATGGCATCACCAACTCAATGGACATGGGTTTGGGTGGACTCTGGGAGTTGCTGATAGACAGGGAGGGCTGGCGTGCTGCAGTCCATGGGGTCGCGGAGAGTCGGACACGACTGAGTGACTGAACTGAACTGAGCACTGCAGCAGAGAGGAGGAGGGGGGGAAAGGACTTTGCAGAAAGGGGCGACAGTGTGCACACATGAGCAGAACACACCGCAGCAGCTGCAGGAAAGCCCATGTGTTAGGAACACATGGACCCCGGCCAAGAGGGAGAGAAGCAAGTCTGGAGGAGCCAGGCAAGCCGCTGAGACAAACGCACAGTCTACTTCAGCCTCTTCAACGAGAAATATCATGTTTAAAAATAATATGGCAAAACCAAAACAGTATTGTAAAGTAAAAAAAAAAATAAAAAATTTTTAAAAAAGTTAATTCTTAAAAAAAAAAACATAATTAGTTTTATTTATTTTGCTGTGCCAGGTCTTCATTGCAGCATGCAGGATCTTATTTTTAGCTGCAGCATGTGGGATCTAGTTCCCCAACCAAGGATTGAGCCCAGGTCCCCTGCATGGGAGCATGGAGTCTTAGCCACTGGACCACCAGGAAGTCCCAAGAGATGTAATCTTCATTCTAAAGCTACTGGGGATTTACTGAAGAGTTTGAAGCCAGGGATTGACATGATCCATTTTGTATTTTGAAAAAAAAAGAAAAGCTGGCTACTCTATAGAGACAAGAATAAAAAGAGTAAGGCATGGTGGATGCAGAGATTATAAACAAGGAGGTCTTCGTCCAGGAAAGACATAATTGTTTAGATAAGGAAAATAATCGTGGAGATGAAGATAAATGCAAGGATTTGAGAAACACCTAGTGCAGCATCGGGCAACCCAGCGGCAGGAGAGAAGGATGCCACAAAGGGCAGGGGCAACAGCGTGAAAAATGCTTACTACACATTACAGTCTTCAAAACTGATCAGGCATTTTGAATATGGAAATTTTCACCAGCTGTATCTCTCCATAGACCCTTTCCTAAGAGCTTCTCCTTTAAACCTATTTTCTCTCCTTCAAAACCATACTCTCTACCACCATTTTGTTGCATAACATATTTCTGCACTCACAGTAGTTTTTTGATAATAAATTGAATAATATAATTACGATGTGGAATGTTTAATGCTAAATCTCCACCAGTCGAGGGCCCAGCTTTATACTGCCAGCACTTCCACTGAGCTGTTGCTAAAGTCTACTACAGTTCCACACTTAGTAATATAAAGACTTGAAAGAAATATTGAAGTTATAGCATTTTTTTTTTTTGGTAGATCTACAATCAAATTCTTAGGCTTAGAATTCCACCAGAGCTTTCAAGGTCATGGGGCTGTGTACAGGGATGGGCATTTTCATCTCCCCAGTGGGCACAGTCTACTTCAGGCTTCCTGAAGCCTTTCATAGCATCTCATTCACTGCTGCTGGTGCTGCTTGCTGCTAAGTCGCTTCAGTCATGTCCGACTCTGCGACCCCAGAGACGGCAGCCCACCAGGCTCCTCTGTCCCTGGGGTTCTTCAGGCAAGAACACTGAAGTGGGTATCTCATTCACTACTGACTAGCTAAAGTATTTATATCTCCTAGGAGAGGTTGCCTTTTTATTATCTTCTTGTTCTCATTCTGTATGCCATACCTTACCATCAAAATTGTCAGTTTTAATAACCCAAATGGTTTACAGAAACTAAAAACTAATATTTAATTTTCTATACAGAGTAAGTCTTCCATGTTAGCAATATAGAATCAAAATGCTTAACAATGGTGATTTGCAAATCTGTATATTCCAGGGTGGAAGAGTATTTGTACCTGATATTGGATCTGTTCTTGTGCTCTTTTGAAGGGAATATTCTTCTGTGGCAGAAGCTCCTTTGTTTCCTTATCCAGATTTTTTCACCAGGGCAGACAGAGAGTTGGCAAGAATCATTGACCATCACGTAAGTTTGATTTTCTTAAACTAGCAGGAAAAGCTTTGTTCTTTAAAGGCATTTTTAATCAGAAAGTGTAGTTCTGAGATGGAAACACTGATTATGGAACTCAAAAGTAGATTACGTTTTGATTGAGATTTGCCAAATTGAATTACATCTCACTGTACTGCCTATATATTTCAGTGCCTTCACTGGGGTGCAGAAGGTTTGGCTTTCTTTCACTTATAAAATGCTAGCCTTATTCTGTCTCCTGAATTAGTACCGATTTTTGTGAGTGTGTGATAGGAATCTGATGCTGAACACTGAACACTGATTTCTTCTGTAGTGTATTTTTAATGAAAGAGCAAAAATCTTTTGACTCAGTTTTTTCAGCGACCATTCTTTGCTCCTGGAGTATTAGAAAGACTTTAATCATTCTGTTCTTTGTATCAGTTAAACAAGCAGTCACAAGGCAAGGCCACTGAACAGGTTTTAATCCACTGAACTATATATAATCAGTGATTTCTTGCCAAATCATTTAGGACTGCTTCTTTTTAGGAGTAGAGTTACTTATATACTTATAAGTTACTTATATAGAGTTACTTATATAAGTAGAATACTTCTACTTTGTTTTTTCTTTTAATATAATGGGGATTCAATACTATGCAGAATGTGTTTAAATTAATTTTATCACCAATTGCGTATTATTTCTCAGATTGTGTTTATATTCCCATGGTTGATTTTTTACATTCCTTTTATTAGTGATATTTTGAGAAAGAATAAGTGGTTATTTCATATACTGATTCCACTAAGTAGTTATTTATTCACAGAGTCAATACTTAAGGCACTGTAGCAACAGCCACAAGTATCGGGGTTTGGAAACTGAAAGATATCCTAGAATTACAAAATGAGAGCTATAGTATTGCTGTTTTATTCACTAATAACATTTATGCTAAACCAACATATCATATGTACAAGGCATTATCACTGTAATTCCTAATAGCTCATCAATTGCAGCAACTATAATTTTACCATTCACTTAAATTATCTGGACTACACTACAGAAGATAGCAGGTTGCCAATGTATATATGCACACATATATAGTGTCATTTTAATAACAGAATAAAAATCTTTTCCCTATCGTTCTGTACCCTTGAAAGAGTCGAAAGACTTTAATCACTCTGTGATTAAGCACATTGGCCTAAAGATACAGAGAACACTGTTTTGAGTGATGGAGAGGAGGCTAGGAAATGCCTCCCAAGAGCCATCATCTTTTCTTCCTTCCAAGGGTATAAGCAGTGTCTAAGCATTCACTGCCATCAGTTTTTCTATAGACGGGCAAGGCCATCCTTTCTGGAAAATATGTTTGAGAATGGATAGGGTCCAAATTGTTTGATCTGTGGCTGGCCTAATCAAATAGTAGTTTCATAGTACTAACTTGTAGAGGTTTATCGAAGTTTCTCTGAATATCACATTTTTTTAAAGTATTCATCTATATACATTTCCTTTGAAATAGCTATACCTATAGTGCTTTGTACTAATATCTCACACTTTACAAATGCTCTTACAGCAGTTAATTTAATCCTTACAAGTCTGTAAAACATTTACCAATAAGAAGAATGTAGCTTTCTGACCCCGTTAATTGCTCAAGGTTTTAAAGATAGTGAATGACCGAGTCTACACGCAAATCCAGATCTCTGGACTATAAATCTACTTTTCTGATCAGTTTTTCATAAGTGCTCAATGTCTTGGCTTAAAATTACCAACCTGAATGGGGGAGGGAAGGTGGAGCCTGTAGGACCGACAGTAAGCCAAAGCACGCAGCTGCCCTGCACGTGTCCTGCCGAGCCAGCCGAACGTTATCAAGGGTCCCTGATGTGCAAGGCACGGGACAGACATTGAACTGCTGAGCGGACACTCAGGTGCCTTGCACGCTGCTGCTACTCGGCAGCGTGAGGACTGACTCGCTGAGTGAACTGACACACTGTTTTCATGGAAAATCGTATGTGAACACCACCTTCTCTCTGTAACAGTGGCAGGAAGAGCGAAAGACGCGGCAGCAGGAAGACGCGATGTGTGAGGCTGAGGAACGGAAAGATAAGGAGTTACAGGAGCAAAATCGCCTGAGAGAGATAATGAAGAGAAGGGAAGGGAAGCTGCACAAGCAGACCAAACCTTACGAGCTTCCTCCTAGGGCCGAAGAAGTCTCCCTAGAAAAGACAGTGACCTAGCCTGCGCCCGAGGTCCACATGCCAGAATTCGCCGCATGAAAGAGACCAAGAAAGCTGCACGTTAGGGAAAAATTCCCAATTAAATGTAATTTCTGAGAAACAAGTTTATCCTGGTGCAGGTTCTTTAATAGTCATAGCTTAGTCCTAAAAGAACAGTTAGCACTTGCTCATATTCGAGTGATGTGTTTTACTAGTAAAATGTTTTCAAGAATGTGGCTAGAGCTAACTGATTCTTATCTCATTATCATACACATAACGATTCTCAGAGTATTGACATTCACCGAAGAGTTAGGCAGACACGATTATTGCATATAATCATATATTGCCTATAATGATTATGCAAATTGTTAACGAGTCACAAATAAGAACTATTTCTTAAAATGGGATGAACATCCATCAGTACTCCTATAATAACTATAACACTAATAAAATATGTAAGGTTCCTGCTTGGAACCTTACATATTTGTATTTCATAGTCAATCTATGCCAAGTCAAACCATGTGTCAGAAGCTTGGGTATGTGCGTATTAAGTCGCTTGAGTTGGGTCAGGCTCTTTGCAACCCTATGGACCATGGCCCGCCAGCCACCTCTGGTCTATGGGATTCTCCGGGCGAGAATAGTGGAGTGGGTTGCCGTGCCCTCTTCTGGGGGATCTTCCCGACCCAGGGATCGAGCCCACGTATCTTATGTCTCCTGCCCTGGCAGGCAGGTTCTTTACCATCTGGGAAGCTTGAGTGCAATCAGATGACATAATCTCTAAGGGATACCACTGGAGCCTTCTGCATGACGGTGATTTTACTTTGCCAGGTGAGGTTATGAGAATGGACTTGTGGTCCTAGAAGCACTAACTGGAGGGATTCATCCCGTCGGGAGTCATTTCTAAATGTCATTTCACTTCTTCTGACACTCCCAGTCTATGGGTAGAGTAACAGATTGGGGCTCTTATGATACCTTACACAACTTATTTAAAAATGATAAATAACCCTACCGCAGTTTTGCACAAGTGACTTAATCATGCTCAAAAGACAGATGTTTTATCAGGATGTCAAACCCAAATGGCATCCAGGTAAGAAAGGTCACATATTTAGTGTCAGACTGTAGAATATCTACTCCATCTAAGGAACTTGCCACCACCTCACTCCACTCCGCAACGTGCTGTAGGACCATCTGGTCTTTAAAAAAGATGCCCTCAATCTTTTTTAAAATAAGTTATTATATTTCAAAATGTTGGCAGCCAATTTAAAAAAGCTCACATCCTTTTGGGGTAGATTTGACACATGGGCCATACGTCTGTGACCTGCATTATGTGAACTTATAAAATCATTCTTTAAGGGAACAGTAGCGGGCGGTAGAAATGGGTGCAGGGAAGGGTGTTCCTCTTTTGATTTCCCCCAAAGCTGATTCAAACTTACGTCGCTCCTCATCCTTCTCTCCTCACACAGAGAATATGCAAGTTCTCAGAAATAATCTCTCCCAAGGCACCTTTCCAAATACTCTCATCAAGCTTTGCTTTTCTCACGCGTGAGGAAGAGACCTCTTCAGTCCCTGCCCTGAAGGCCAGCCAGCCCTCTTCTCGGAATCCTGTCCCATCGAAACCCTTCCTCCACCATTTGCTGTCTCCCCAGAAGTCTCTCAGGCTTCCCAGGTGGCACTGGCAATAAAGAGTCTGCCTGCCAGTACATGAAACACGGTTCAGTCCCTGGGTCGGGAAGATCCCCTGGAGGAGAGCACGGCAGCCCACTCCAGTGTTCCTGCCTGGTAAATCCCATGGACAGAGAAGCCTGGCGGGCTGTAGTCCTCGGGGTCAGACACCACTGCGCTGCTGGGCAAACACGCTCACTGAAGCTGCTCACTGTTGCCATGAAGCCCTCAGTTTTCCACCACCCTCCTATCTGCACTGTGCTCAGCGTTACCAAAGTCTAAGTGCCGGTTAGGGTACTAATCTTTTTTTCTGGGTTGTAAAGAGGTGGAGTCCCTGGGCTGGAAATTGTGGGGAAAGGATTCTGGAGATCTAATGGCTACCTGTAAGAATTTTATAAAATCCTGCCCTATCACAATCATCCTTGAGAAACCCAGCGCCAGCAATTTCTGAGCCATTCTTGTGTTCGGAGGCAAGGGCTAACCTGCCTTCAGGCTTCTGAGCTGCAGGCTTGGGTCTTTCTTTCCTGTTCTGCTGATCTCTTCCCACTTGTTCTCCTGCTTTCTGACATCCACGGTTGTCTTAGTATTCCAGGGTGCTTTTTACCTGCTCTCCTTATGGATTCATATCTTTTAAGAAAATCCTTTTTCTATCACAGGGGTGGAAATTTGGAAAGGAACTCGAAAAGAATATACATATACACTTGCATAAATAAATGAAGGCTATATAAATTTAAGAATAGATACATAAATAAAGGTATAAGGATTTGGATTAATCACCTGGATAGGTAAATACCTTTCTTCTTAAATTATTCTCTAAATTTTTTATACTTAAGTTATTCTTTAAAATTCAGCAGCACACGTCTCTCATGGTTGTCCTCCTGCGTCCTGGAATATGAGGAGAGACCGGGGCTTGAAGCTCTGGGTTCACCTTCTGGCAATCCTCCTGGCAGCCGTGAAACAGTGAGCACATGACTAAACCTAATTGAGCTTCAGTTATTTATTTTAAAAATTAATTTACAACTTTATTCATGCAAAGAGTAGTATCATTCAGAAGCTAATCAGGAAGACATAGACCTGTTAGTCATTTTGAACAGAGAATGTAACGTAAGGCACTGTTTTGAAAGGTGTCACAGAACTAAGGAAGTGAAAGGCAACATAAAAACGACACAGAAACAGGACGACTACCAGCTCTAGAGCCAGGGACCAGAGGAGAGGGCTGGGTGACCGCCTCTAGAAGCGTGAGCGCGGGCGCACGGCGGGGCTCAGCCCTCTGAGGGGAGCCCGGCCCGCTCTGGCCGCTCCCTCTGAGGGGACAGGGAAGTAGCTCTGGGGACCCACAGGGGTGGAAAGGACACTGGGCTGACTGTTGGCCACTGATCCAGGTCGCCAGGAGGAGCAGGACAGGAGTGAGCCCCACCTTCAGCTCCCTAGAGCTCTGCCCAAGCGCACCCGGCTCCAGCATCAGAGAGCAGAGCGAAGGACGAGAGGAGCCGGAGGGCATGAGCTAAATGGTGGGAAAAACGTGTGCAGCTCAATGCCAAGAGCAGATTGGGCCAACAGTGAAATTATTCCTTGCTTCTCTCTGGCATGTTAGGTGCTCTTTTCTGGTTTTTTTCCTCCTAGTTTTCCATTTTGAGTTAATGTGAAGTTACTGGAAAAGAAACGTTTGCTACATTTATTCTTTACCAAGACTGCTGATGCTGTTCGCTTAGTCGCTCAGGCGTGTCCGACTCTTTGCAACCCCATGGACTGTAGACAACCAGGGCCCTCTGTCCATGGGATTTCCCAGGCAAGAATACTGGAGTGCGGTACCATTACCTTCTCCAAAGATTGCTGGGAGAAATATCAAAAACCTTAGATATGCAAATGATACCACTCTAACAGAAAGTCAAGAGGAAGAAAAAGCCTGTTGATGAGGGTGAAAGAAGAGAGTAAAACAGCTGGCTTAAAACTCAACATGGCATCCAGTCCCATCACTTCATGGCAAATAGATGGGGAAGAACTGGAAACAGTGACATATTTTATTTTCTTGGGCTCCTAAAACAATGTGTATGGTGACTATAGCCATGAAATTAAAAGATGCTTGCTCTTCGGAAGAGAAGCTATGACAAACCTAGTTCAGTTCAGTCGCTCAGGCGTGTCCGACTCTTTGCGACCCCATGAACCACAGCACGCCAAGCCTCCCTGTCCATCACCAACTCCCGGAGTCCACCCAAAACCATGTCCATTGAGTTAGTGGTGCCATCCAACTATCTCATCCTCTGTCGCCCCCTTCTCCCACCTTCAATCTTTCCCAGCATCAGGGTCTTTTCCAATGAGTCAGGTCTTCACATCAGGTGGCCAAAGTATGGGAGTTTCAGCTTCAACATCAGTCCTTCCAGTGAATATTCAGGACTGATCTCCTTTAGGATGGACTGGTTGGATCTCCTTGCAGTCCAAGGGACTCTCAAGAGTCTTCTCCAACACCACAGTTCAAAAGCATCAATTCTTTGACGCTCAGCTTTCTTTATGGTCCAACTCTCACATCCATACATGACTACATGTAAAACCATACGTTTGACTAGATGGACCTTTGTTGGCAAAATAATGTCTCTGCTTTGTAACATGCTGTCTAGGTTGGTCATAACTTTCCTTCCAAGGAGTAAGCGTCTTCTAATTTCATGGCTGCGGTCACCATCTGCAGTGATTTTGAAGCCCAGAAAAATAAAGTCAGCCACTGTCTCCACTGTTTCCCCATCTATTTGCCATGAAGTGATGGGACCAGAGGCCATGATCTTAGTTTTCTGAATGTTTAGCTTTAACCTAACTTTTTCACTCTCCTCTTTCACTTTCATCAAGAGGCTCTTTAGTTCTTCTTCGCTTTCTGCCATAAGGGTGGTGTCATCTGCATATCTGAGGTTATTGATATTTCTCCTGGCAATCTTGATGACAAACCTAGACAACGTATTAAAAAGCAGAGACATCACTTTGCCAACACAGGTCCATATAGTCCAAGCTGTGGCTTTTTCCAGTAGTCATGTATGGATGTGAGAGTTGGATCGTAAAGAAGGCTGAGCACTAAAGAACTGATGCTTTCAAGTGGTGGTGTTGGAGAAGACTCCTTAGAGACCCTTGGACTGCAGGGCGATTCCACAAGTCAATCCTAAAGGAAATCAACCACAAATACTCATTGGAAGGACTGAGGCTGAAGCTGAAGCTCCAATACTTTGGCTACCTAATGCAAAGAACCAACTCATTAAAAAGAGTCTGGTGCTAGGAAAGATTGAGAGCAGCAGGAGAAGGGGCTGACAAAGGATAAGATGGTTGGATGGCATCATTGACACAATGGACATGAGTTTCAGCAAGCTCTGGGAGGTAGTGAAGGACAGGGAAGCCTGGCATCCTGCAATTCATGGGTTGGCAAAGAGTCAGACATGACTTAGTGACTGAATAACATCATCTTTATTACAAACCCTTAGTTCTTTCAACAAGTACTTCATTCAAACAGATTCAGCTGGTTCTTTGTAGTTTGCTCAATATTAATTCCGCCTCAGCAGTCACAAAGGGTTCTCTGGGTTTCAGGGTGGGTTTCACACCAGGTGGATTATTCCAGCTCCTCTTGTGTTGGTCAGTCTTGGTGGTTTATTTTCCTAGTCTTCCCCCTTTGAGAAAGGGGACGAGAACAAGAAGGGCACCGCGCGTCTACGTCCCTTCACATCTCTTGCAGCTCTCATCTATCTTTCAGTCTACTATTTGGGAGTGTTGACCTGTCTCAGCTCAGAATTTCCATTTTAGTCTCTTTTCTATGCTACTCTGTACTCTTTGCATACTTTTATTTTGAAAGAACAAATTTAAGTCTTCCTGTATCATTTATTATGAATCTCTGAAGGATTTCTCTTAGCAACCACCTAAGCAACTTCTTTATCACACAAACTACCTCACAGGCCTTTTACCTTATGGAGAATGAATATTTATAGGGATGTTAGTTTCACTAGGGTGTTTGAAATTAAAAGACATATATTGGGGAGGAGACAGAAAGGAGGAATCGTAAATTCTCAGTAACAGAAACATAAAACTAAGCACTTCTTTTAGTGCATTTAAAAAAGGAAAATAAAAAGATTTACAGTGTTTGTAGGGCGTGACCTAAAGTTTAAGGAAGAAAATATGCAGAACAAATATTTACTTTCGCTACTGTCACTGATTTTGACATTAGTGAGTGTTGTTTGGGAGAGAGGGGTATATAGAGGTAATTTAATAATAATTTAAAAGGAAATTCACAGCAACAATTTGGAAAACTCTGTAGTATGTTTACAATTACCATTCAAGTAAATGATTCTTCTGCTTTTACCAGAAAAAAGTCCTCTCTGGGACATATGACTGTAATTGTCCACGAGTTGATTCTGAATGACCTTCCTAATTAAAATAATTATCATATCAAAAAATTCAAAGGAGACAGAGATCAGAAGGATGATGGACTTGGGGGGTGTGGGGCTCACCTCCCCCCACAAAAGGAGACAGGGATCAGAAGGATGATGGACTTGGGGGATGTGGGGCTCACCTGCCCCCACAAAAGGAGACAGGGATCAGAAGGATGATGGACTTGGACGGTGTGGGGCTCACCTCCCCCCACAAAAGGAGACAGGGATCAGAAGGATGATGGACTTGGGGGGTGTGGGGCTCACCTCCCCCCACAAAAGGAGACAGGGATCAGAAGGATGATGGACTTGGGGGGTGTGGGGCTCACCTCCCCCCACAAGCGCGTCAACAATGCATCTGTATGTGGGACCGTTCTCGCAGAGCACTGTCTGGAAACGGGCAGAAGATCTCCTCCTATACAACCAAAGCTGCAAGACAGATCTCCATGAATCCAGGTAGAACAGAAAATATAAAAGGGTCAGGACGGGACTGGTGTCCCCTGGGAAGGATCTGTTAGGGAGAGAAGGTTCACGCGGGCAGACCGTCGACCTGGGAAGTACCCTGTCCTGCTGGGAAATCCGCTGGGCAGATGGAGGGGCTGGAGAAGCCTAGACTCTGTTCTCAGGGAGTGTGCCCACGCAGGGCAGAGGGAGACTGGCGCTGCGACACATTTCCCAGATCCCAAGAGGAGAAACCCTTGGACTGGGAAATGCAGCCCCGCGTGCTCCAAGTTGCAGCTTGGCACCAAATCAGGGCGGAGAAGCTGTCTACTTGCAGACAGACCAGAGCCCCTGAGTATCATCCTGGCCAGACGTGGAGACCATAGTCAGCTCACACATGAGAGTGACTGAGTGAAAGGGGCAGGCTTGTCAGCCTGCACGCCAGCGGCATCAGTGGGACGCGCAGCAGCTAAGCACTGCGTTCAGGCAGGTAGACCCGGAAAGAGGGCTCAGTCTAGCAGCCTGAGCGCAGCCCGGGGCCTGGAGCGTGGTCCTCGGGAGCTGTGGAGACCACTGCGGTGGACCCACAGTGGCAGGCATGGGCTGGTGGGCAGCTGCAGCAGACACTGTCAGCACACGCACCGGGCACCACAGAAACACAACCTCTGGGTGCCGAGTCTCGGCTGGACCCACCCTGGGCCAGAGTGTACAACATTTCCTTCCCCAGTAGGAGCCCTCGAGCTCTGCCACTCCACGCTGATCCGGGATGGACAGATTCTGGGGAAGGTCCGCCCCAGAGCAGTCCAGCTCCCCAACAGCGGCACAGCCACTGAAGCTCCTGTGGCCACAGCTCAGCACGAGGTCTGGGACGAACACGCCGGAGAGAGGGATGCAGCCTCGGGCTGTCTGGGTGGAACCGGGGACACCCGCACGGGTGGCTCAGATACTCATTGACCACGTGGGCCTCGCAGGCTTCAGTGCTCAAGTCCTGTGGGGCAGGGCGTGCTCTCAAGGGTACCCCACTTCCAGTGTCAGATCTAGACACCCAGCCACACCCCCTATCAAGGAGATAATGGCCAGGGCGCTCTGGGGAAAGGTGTTGCTGGTATCCATACAGAAAGTGGCCCTTGAGCCAAAAATACTGCACTCATACCGTCTGCACAGGGCTGTTCCCATATAAACAGTCCATTCAGGACTGCAGTAGATAAATTTTTCTCCTAATTGATAGAGGCAGAGGAACTGAAATAAAATTAAAAAACAGAGGAACTACACCAAATTAAAAGAATAAGAGAAATCCCCTGAAAGAACAACTAACCTCATCAGTCTATTAGACCCTTAGTTCAAAAAGAAGGTACCAAACATGCAAATGAATTAAGGAACATTATGGATGAAAATGCAAATAGATATAACAGAAGTAGAACTATGAAGGGACCAGTCAAAACGAGACAATTCAGTGGTTGAGATAAAAACCAATGTAGAAGCAAGGAAGAGCAGACTGAGTGACACAGAAGGGTAAGTGGTCTGGAAGCAGGATAATGGAAACCGCCCGGCCGAGCAGCAGACAGGCCAATGGAAAGGGAAGTAACGCAAGGGCTCTGTGGGGTGACATAGAACATGCCCACCCGCACATAACAGCGCTTTCAGAAGGAGAAGAGACAAAGAGAACTGAAGATATATGTAAAGAGTTATAGCCGAAAGTATCAGAAACATAAAGATGGAAGCAGATATCCAGGTACAGGAAGCACAGAGGGTCCCGAACAAGATGAAGCCAAACCAAGACATACCATAATTTAAATGGCAAAAGTTAAAAAGGGGATAAAAACGCAGCAAGAAGAAAAAAGTTATAAGCAAACCTTGATAAAGCTATCATCTGATTCCTCTAAAGAAGATTTGCAGGCCAGAAGGGAGTGGCAAAATATATTCAAAGTCTTGAAAGAGAACAACTTGCAACCTGGGACACTCTACTCAGAAAGATTACCGTTTAGAATAGAAGGAGAGATGAATAATTAGAAAAGGCCAAAAATACTGGACTCGCACAGTCTACACAGGGGTATTCCCATCAAAAATCAAAGTAATTCAGCAATACTAACCCCACCCTAAAAGAAATAAAGTTCTTCTCTATACATAAAAGAAACAAGAATCTATACAAAAGGAAAAATCAGAATAGGAAAGGCAAATATATAAAAGGATTGAAGATCACTTAAAAAAGCAATAAAAAACTTTTTAAAAACCATCAAAAATTGTAAAAGCAATTATAAGTACAAATAATAGATACAATAAATAGCAAGCATGAAGAACTACAAAAAAAGATACATATATCCCTATAATTACATATATATAAGCACTTTGCTATACACCTGAAATTAACACAGCATTGTAAATCAACTATAGTTCAATTAAAAATAAGTGCTTAATATGAATTTAAAAAGAAAAAGAAAAATCTCAAATTAAAAATCTAACCTACCACCTAAAAGAATGAGAAGAATGACCAAAACTTAAATGCAGCAGAAAGGAGAAAATATTAAGGATTAGAAAGAAAATAAAATATAGATAGAAAACAATAAGAAATATCAATAAAACTAAGAGCTGATTTTTGTAAGTATAAACAAAATTTATACTTTAGTTATAAAATGAAAAATTTATTTTTATATAAATAATATTTATACAATAATATATCATTGTTATTTATAAATTAAATATTTATATTTATTAATTATTCACTGTATTAATTTATAATGTAAGTGATAACATAAATTAATAATAAATAATAAATTATATTAAGATATAAATATGTTTATTGGTTAATTATTAAAATTATTAATTATTAAAATAAACATTTATTTTATAAATAAATTTATACAGAATACTTATACAGAACACTATCCAGGTTCACCAAGAAGGAAAGAGAGAGAGAATCCAAATTAAAAAAATAAGAAATGAAACAGCAGAAATAACAACTAATACCAGAGAAAATTTTAAATCCTAAGAGAATACTATGAACAGTTACAGCCAACATATTGGAAAAACTAAAATAAATGGACAAGTTTCAAGAAACATACTGCCTGCCAAAATTGAATAAAAAAATAGATAATTTGAACAGACTGATCACTAGAATTGAAATAGAATCTGTAAAAAATCTTTTTTTTTGCAAACAAAATCCAGTACTGGATGGCTTTGCCAGAGAATTCTACCAAACATACAAAGAATTTATGCCTCATCTTCTCAACTCTTCCAAAAGACTGAAGAAAAAGGAACACTCTCAAAGGCATTCTCTGAAGCCACCATCACCCTGATACCAAAGCCTTTGATGAATATAAGATGCAAAATTCTCAATAAAAATAAGCTAACTGAATCCAACAATGCATTAAAAAGCATCATTAACCATGATCAAGTTAAATTCATCCCAAGGTCACAAGGATGGTTTGATGTACACAAATCAATTAATGTGATATGTTAACAAAAGAAAAGACCAAAACCACATAGTCTTCTTAACAGATGAAGAAAAAGCATTCGACAAAAATCAGTATCTTTTCATGATAAAAACTCTCACCAAAACAGGAATAGAAGGAACATATCTAAACATAACAAAAACCATTTATGACAAACTCACAGCCAACACAATACTCAAAGGTGAAAAGCTGAAAGCCTTCCTGCTAAATTCAGGAACAATTCAAGGATGCCAGCTCTCACCACGTCTATTCAACATAGTACTGGAAGTCCTAGCCCCAGCAACCAGGCAAGAAAGGGAGGAAGGCGTCCAAATTGAAAGGAAAGAGGTAAAATTATCCTGTTTGCAGATGGCTTGATACTGTATAGAGAGAACACCAAAGTCTCCACACAGATGTTATTAGAACTAATAGATGGTGTCAGTAAGGCATCGGGAGACAAGATCAGTACACAGAAATCTCTTGTATTTATTTATATTAGCAATGAAATGTCAGAAAGATAAATTTTTTAAAACTCCCGTTAAAAATCACATTTAAAAAATACCTGGGAATAAATGTAACCAAGGAAGTAAAGGACGTATATGCTGAAAGGAAGCATCACTATGAACAAAGCTGGTGGAGGTGACGGAATTCCAGTTGAGCTGTTTCAAATTCTAAAAGATGATGCTGTGAAAGTGCTGCTCTCAATATGCCAGCAAATTTGGAAAACTCAGCAGTGGCCACAGGACTGGAAAAGGTCAGTTTTCATTCTAATCCCAAGGAAAGGCAATGCCAAAGAATGTTCAAACTACTGCACAATTGCACTCTTATCGCATGCTAGCAAAGTAATGCTCAAAATTCTCCAAGCCAGGCTTCAACAGTATGTGAACTGAGAACTTCCAGATGTTCAAGCTGAATTTAGAAAAGGCAGAGGAACCAGAGATCAAATTGCCAACATCTTCTGGGTCATGGAAACAGCCAGAAAAAACATCTATGGCTGTTTTATTGACTATGCCAAAGCCTTTGACTGTGTGGATCACAACAAACTGTGGAAAATTCTTCCAGAGATGGGAATACCAGACCGCCTGACGTGCCTCTTGAGAAACCTCTATGCAGGTCAGGAAGCAGCAGTTAGAACCGCGCGTGGAACAGTGGACTGGTTCCAAACTGCGAAAGGAGTGCGACAAGGCTGTGTATTGTCACCCTGCCGATTCTCCAGGCAAGAACACTGGAGTGGATTGCCATGCCCTTCTCCAGGGGGTCTCCCCAGCCGGGGGATGGAACCCTGTCTCTTGCGCGTCCTGCACTGGCAGGCAGGTTCTTTGCCACTAGCAGCACCAACTGGGAAGTGTCTACTGCATAGCACGGGGAGCGTTTCTCAGTGCTCAGTACTGACCCACTTGGGAAAGGAACCTAAAAAAGAGTGCATAGATGTATACGCATGACTGACTCACTTTACTGTACACTTGAAACTAACCCAGCATTGCAAATGGACTATACTTAAAAAAATGCAAATGTGTCTACATACAAAACAGAAATAGTCTCACAGACATTGAAAACAAACCTACCAAATGGGAAACGGACGGGGGAGGGATATATTAGGAATATGGGTATAACAGACGAAAACTACTATATACAAAATACATAAGCAACAAGGATTTACTGTTTAGCACAGGGAACTGTGGTCAGTGTCTTAAAGTGATAAGCTATAATGAAAAATACTTAAATGTGTACAAATATGCACACACATATATACATATATATGCAATTGAAAATAATTAAACATATGTACAAATATGCACACACACATATATATATGCAATTGAAACACTTGGATGTGAGCCTGAAATTAACACGATATTTTAAATCAATTATACTTCAAAAAAATCCAAAGAAAGTAACAGTGTATCATCTATGAATTCTTGAATTGCTTAAACTCCTTAATTAGTAAATACAGTCCCTTCTTCCCATATACCATCGTATCCATCTCACTGAGTTCATACCACAAGCGTCTATAGCAGGGTTTCTACCGCAGTCAGACTTTTAATACTGGGGGCTGGAGAACTGTTTAATGTGGGGGGCTTTTGTGCATTTGAAACCTGCTTGGCAGCACCCCTGTCTGCAAGCTCCAGATACCAGATACCAAGAGCAGCCCCACCCCTCGTCCACTGTGAGTCCTGACAGCAAGGAGTGCCCCAAGGGGCGCCGCTGCTCTTGGTTGAGGCTGAAGGCTCTGTCCTCTCGTTAAGCTCCACCTCCCTATTTGCAGCCTAATTTCTTAGTGATGTTTCCAGGTTGCTTCCAGATCTCATCCCACTCCTTGCACATTGAGCCCTGGCTTTTGGTCAGCCAGTGACTCTCAGAATCACCATGGGTCTCATGAAGCCTCTTTACGCCTCCTTACTTCCCCATTTGCTGGAGTGGCAACTTGGGAAAGAGCATCCCTGTTTGTTTTCTATGTGGTTAATCAACAATATTGATCATCTTGCCCGCGGGCTGAGTGTAAACAGTGACAGGGATTTATGGAAACCTGCTCTGCCAATGCCTGTGTGGGAAAGACATGCCTAGTAACAAATTCAACCCACACTGGGTTCTGCAGCCTTAGGCTGGCCACTTGAGACTTAAAGTGTTTGTAAGGTTCCTTATACTAATTCTAGCCATTTTCTCTGACATGCAGTATGTGTTTGGAAACTTACAGTAAAACTCATTTTGAATTATCATCTTCTATAACATAGATTCATATACTTACACAGTTCTGTGAATTTTGTTGATGATTTGGTTACTTTTGAGCTACATGCATTTTTCATAGTGACACAGATTTCGAGGATAATTTGGCTTTAATGTTACTCAATCTCACTCTTTCCTCCAATCACTCTAGCTAAGGGAGCTGTTTACATAATACCTAGTGCCTAGTTTTGCTGCTGTTTTTTTAATTCCTGCTTCATTGCAAAGCCAAAAGTAAACAAAAATAAATGAATTTCCAAAAGCATTTTTTAGTTGGTAGGTCACTGTGGTATCCACCTTTCCAGTGAATTTTCCCAAGTTGACTCTGTTCTGGAAAAGGCAGATCCTCTTTTATGAATTAATGAACCGGATAGATGCTAAACATTTTATTTTATTTTTAATTTTTATCTTTACTTCATTTTACTTTACAATGCTGTATTGGTTTTGCCACACAGTGACATGAATCCTCCACGGGGGTGCACGTGGACCTTTAAAATACACAGTCAGCCTATTAGGAACCCCGTGACGCTTTGACTGCCTACTCTCAATGTCTTTTTCAGGACATTCACAACTCTGTTTCATCGGAAAACTGAATTTGAGTAAGTGCTAAGTTCTCAGGAAGACTAACCATAGACAGCTCCTGGTAGACTCACGTCAGTCAAAAGTCAAAGAAAGAAAAACACAACTCTCAGAAATAGTCTTTCAATTAAGTTAAACAACTATCAATCATTCCCCTGACCTGGTTGTGGGAGGAGGGTGAAAAGAAAACTAAAACCTAATTATTCTTAATCACCAAATAATAAATGTTTGCAGTCCCTTGAAGAAGAGCTTGACTGTCAGTCATTTAATACCTCCCCTGGGGAGCCCTTTCTCATGAGAATAGGGAGAAGACAAGAGGAATAGGACAGCTCCTTCGATGTCAGTCCTAGAGGAGTTCTCAGAGTCACTAGCGAATGCTTTCGTTTTGCAGAGGAGAATACTGAGCACTTTTGATTCACCAAGCTAAACATGAAACATTCATTAGTTTACCCAATACAGCTAGACTGTGACTTAGGAATAGTTATTTCTGCTGAATCACGAGGAAACAGAGATTCTTAGCAGGAAACGAGGCTTCCCAGGCAGTGCAGTGGAAGAGAGTCCGCCTGCCGGTGCAGGAGACGTGGGTTCAATCCCTGGCTCGAGCAGATCCCCTGGGGTGGGAAACGGCAACCCACTCCATTATTTTTGCCTGGAAAATTCCATGGACAGAGGAGACTGATGGGCTACAGTCCGTGGGGTCACAAAGAGTAGGACACGGTCAAGCAACTGAGCGTGCGCCCTGTGTCACGTAAGGAGATGCTGCAGGTCTGTGGTTCTAAGCACCACACTGCATCCCTCAGAGATTTGGCAGAAGAGTAGCAATCAGGAACGGTACTCAGGGCCCTAGCTTGGCATTCTGCTAACAATACCATGATGCCATTCTGGGACTCCCTCTGTCCAAACATGCAATGCCATTTATGAACATACACTAACAACGCAGGGGGTGTCCCTGGTGCTCAGCTGCTAAAGAATCTGCCTGCAATCCAGGAGACCTGGGTTTGATCCCTGGCTTGGGAAGATACCCTGGAGAAGGGAAAGGCTACCCACTCCAGTATTCTTGCCTGGAAAAGTCCATGGGCAGTCCATGGGGTCTCAAAGAGTCAGACACAACTGAGGGACTTAACATTTTCACTTTCAACAATACAGAAGTAAAAATGGAAGTATATAAAGTTGAATTGATAGTGCAGTTTTAGATGAGCACTCAAAAGAACTGAAAAGTTCTTAACAGGTCTGACAATCTATGAAATGTGAAATCATGGTTGATTTTAGAGCTCATTCAGGAGTGCATAATAAGACGCTCCCCTCTGCCCGTTCCCCTGCACAGCCAGGACTCCGATGGGGCGGTGGGAGTGCGTCACGCCTGGGAAGCAGTGGCGCAGCCAGTGAGAGGAGTCTCGGCTGTGCCACTTCTGTGTCTTGCAGGGTCACCCAGTTCAGGCAAAGGGAGGCCATTTCCCTGCTCCTTGAGTCCGTGTCATTGACACACTGTATTTGTCAACTAGACAGCATTTGAACCTTGGAGAAAATCAGTTTTTCAAAAGGGTTTTGGTAACAGTTGCAGTTAGATATGAGGCCCCCCCCAAAATAAAAGGCAAGTCTAGGATTTTAACTTAGCTTTCCAAACTCCTATTCTTATGTCTGTAACCATTCTACATGAATGTAACTCAGAATCTTTAACACCACCTTACCTCTCTTGCGGCTCAGATGATAAAGAATCTGCCTGCAATGTGGGAGACCTGGGTTTGATCCCTGGGTTGGGAAGATCCCCTGGAGAAGGGAAAGGCTCCCCACTCCAGTATTCTGGCCTGGAGAATCCCGTGGACTGTACAGATGAGCCAGTGCTTAGAGAGGCCAATGAACTCGTTAAACAGCTCCTAAGTAGGCCTTTTTGAGGCGTCCTTACCTAACTCCCAGGCATTCCTTCCTGAGCGCTGTACTACAGTGAGTATGCAATTATATCAGCATGTTTAGTTAAGACTGAAAATGGTTTAACAGTCATAAGGATGATGAGGCTAAACTTCTTAAGAGCAAAGAATGTGTGTTGCTCAACTATGTATTGCTCAGAACTTAAAACAGTGTCCAGTCCATAGCAAGTTCTCAACATTGTGTTTCTGAAATAACGGAATGAATGGATGAATGAATGACCTTACAAAGTACTTAAGATATTTGTATAAAAATAGAAAGCTCACTTTTAAAGGAGCAGGTTCCTTTTGTTGGGCTGTGGTTGTAATGGTGAGCCTACTCTCATGGGGATTACCATCTGCTTGCTGCTTTAATAGCTATTATAGGTTCAAAGGCTTGCACACCGTACATAACATATGCAAAATAAAGCATACTTTAGCCTCATTGTAACTGGCATAAAAGCCAGTGTTTATAATACTGGAGTCAGGGCAGGGGTGGGGAAAATGTTATGAGAAAGAAGACACATCTGGGTTATCTAGACAACAATGCAGCTCACAGGTTACCTCTTCAGCTTCATTAACAGAGTCTGCTATGCTTTTTCTTACATATAAATTATTATGTGAGCATAGTAAAACCTTTAGAAAATGAATTTTTATAGGGATTATAAGTAATGGCATATTTGGGGCATTATATTGATATACTGAATCCCATCCATCTCTAGTTCTCATTTGTCATTTGACTTTCCAACCAAAAGCTTCCTAATCAAAAGCAAAGGCTAGAAGACACATATATTAATTACACACTCCAACATGATCCCTCGGTCATGAGAGTTACGTCCCTAGAGAAGAGGAAAGGCGTGTCTTGAGAAAGGGAAGGCCCAGCCCTGTTTCAAGCAGAGACTGTAGGGCCCCAAGAGATTTAGAAGGGGGCAGAGCTAAGGGGGCCTGACACACTCGCTCCTGTGTCGAGGGGTGGCGGTGGTTACAAGTGTCCGGAGAGATGAAGAGCCTGCACACACCTGGCCAGGGGCATGAACTCCTGCACTGCTCCAGGACTGGTCAGCCAGCAAGGTGGAGGGGAGGTGTACGCAGCCATCTCTAATGGCACACGCAGGCATGCGCTGAGTGGGAAAGCAGGCATCCGGAGTCAGTGCACCAAGGCCAAATTGCTGGAGACGGTTGAATCAACGTCAGGTGCTTTAATACAGGAAGTGCACCTCTTCACCCACCTGCAGCAGAGGCCACGGAGGGTCCAGAGGACGCTGGTAAGACGTGAGGACCCGGTCCTCCCTCTGTGGCTTTGCAAGGTCACACCTCTCGACTGAGGACCCGGTCCTCCCTCTGTGGCTTTGCAAGGTCACACCTCTCGACTGAGGACCCGGTCCTCCCTCTGTGGCTTTGCAAGGTCACACCTCTCGACTGAGGACCCGGTCCTCCCTCTGTGGCTTTGCAAGGTCACACCTCTCGACTGAGGACCCGGTCCTCCCTCTGTGGCTTTGCAAGGTCACACCTCTCGACTGAGGACCCGGTCCTCCCTCTGTGGCTTTGCAAGGTCACACCTCTCGACTGAGGACCCGGTCCTCCCTCTGTGGCTTTGCAAGGTCACACCTCTCGACTGAGGACCCGGTCCTCCCTCTGTGGCTTTGCAAGGTCACACCTCTCGACTGAGGACCCGGTCCTCCCTCTGTGGCTTTGCAAGGTCACACCTCTCGACTGAGGACCCGGTCCTCCCTCTGTGGCTTTACAAGGTCACACCTCTCAATCCTCCACATCAAACAGCATCTTGGAAAAGAGAACTGGAGATGGGGGAACTATAACTCAGAGCAATTATCCAAAAGAAACCAATTAGCATTTAAATGCGCTCTTGATTTCCAAGATTTGGAGAATTTGAAAATAAAGTTGAAATAAAGTGGGAATTCAAGAGATACCTGGAGTGACAGGCAAGTTTGTCCTTGGAGTACAAAAGGAAGCAGGGCAAAGGCTAACAGAGTTTTGCCAAGAGAACATGCTGGTCATAGCAAACACTCTCTTCCAACAGCGCAAGAGACGACTCTACACGTGGACATCACCAGGTGGTCAACACTGAAATCATTTGCTTATATTCTCCTCCTGTCTCCAATCTTTCCCAGCATCAGGGGCTTTGTCAATAAGTCAGCATCATGCTTAAGCTTAAGCTGCATACTTTGGCCCCCTGATGCCAAGAGCTGACCCTGGAAAAGGCCCTGATGCTGGGAAAGATTGAAGGCAGGAGAAGGGGAAGACTGCCAGGAGCCAGCGTGAGGAACTCCGCCCATGGCAAAGGTCATGAGGAAGGAGGCTTCGGCATACGCAAAGGTGTGATCAAGCCTCAGGAAACCCCCTGTTCCCGAGCATCTACCCCCAAAACCAGCGTCTGCCCACTTTACTGTTTCATGCTCTCACCTATACCTCTGACTTTACGGGGGGCTGATACCCATTTCCTCTCTCGGAGAAGGAGTTAACTTACAGCTTCAAGTCAATAAAAATTCCTGGGCGTGACAAGAGTGTTTCACTTACGAACTCCTCTGAAGGTTATCTAGCGTGCCTGTACAGTTACGTCTGGCCACATGTGATTGTTTACAGCCTCCCAATCGTGATAGGCAGGAGATGTTTTAGACTTACTAAAGGCAGATTCTTTTGGGAAGTTGGAAATTGTTAGTATAGTGGGTTGGTTAGGAATTATATTGGTGAAGGGTTTTTCATTTGTTGTGCCAATAATTGCTGCTAATTCCCTGCCCTGGGTGTGACAAGGGTGTCTCAGGTCAAACCTCTCTGCAGGCAGACTAGCTTGTGTGACAGGATTATCCATACTCATGCACATGATTGTTTACTACCTCTCAACCACAAACAGCACAGAGAACTTGGAGTATTTTGAAAATCTTAATTAGCATAGGGTTTTTCTCATTGTTGAGTCAATGATTGCTGCCAGGCCTCCATATCCTTAGGCACCTGGGAATATATTAATCAATGTATTTGGAATATGGAAAAGGAAATATAGTAGTTTTTGATGTCAGCATTACTAGATTTTTTGAGTTAATGAATTTTCTCTTTTTTTATAGATCACTGTACTTTGTTATAAATCACTGTGTCTTTGCTATGTAAAAATGTAACTTTATCACTATCTTAAGACTAAATAGATCTTAAGGGGAACATTGATGAAGGCTTTTCATTTGTTGGGCTGATGTTTGCTGCTAAATCTCCATATTCCCTGCCCTTATAATGAATATAACTAGCATATAGGAGAAATAAGTATTAACCTTTAAGATTAATCATGTTAACCTTAGGTTAAATAAATTCCTTTCTTGATTGTAACTCGCTACACCCTCACCCTATAGGAATGCAACTTTATTTGGAGGGTGGTGCCTGGTTTAAGAAAAAAACACCCTTGGAAAAAGAAGTTTTTTGGTTATCAGAAAGAAAGGATCATAAAATGTCAGCAGGCCTCATGGCCAGAAGATGATGTAAAATCCGTAAGACCTTTTTTTATACATTTATGTGAAGCACCTGATTTTGATAAAGGTCAGGACTGCTGACCCCCGCGTGACTCTGTATTCATCCCTATGTATAACAAAAGGTATACAAGCAAACCTAAAAAATAAAGAAATCAGGTCAGTTTCTGGAAAGACTGATTCCCCCGTGTCGTTTATTTCTTGCTCCCCATTTTTCTGGCTGAATTCCCATCTGGAGCGTGGGTGCTCACCATGTCTGCTTACTTGCCCCAGTTTTTAAGTTCCATGCAAGAAGGAGCCCAAGGAGGGGCACCTTTCTGATATTCAAGTGGCACTGGTGGCCCAACGTAGATGGTGCAAATTCCTTGTCTTGGAATTTTATTGGTATCCCATGTAAACCAAGTTATTCAGCCTCTTTTTCTCCACTAATTTTCCTACTACACTATCCGTTTCTAATCTCTCTTTATATCTTTAATTAAGCAATTAATTCCTAGGATGCCAACTCCATCCCCACCTTCGAATTACCCTGGATCCACCAGGGCTGGACTCCGGCAGAAGACAGAGGATAAGATGGTTGGATGGCATCACCGACTCAATGGACATGAGTTTGAGCAAGCTCCAGGAGTTGGTGATGGACAGGGAGGCCTGGTGTGCTGCAGTCCGTGGGGTCACAAGAGTCGGACATGACTGAGCTTAACTGAGAGATCTCTTCAAGAAAATTAGAGATACCAAGGGAATATTTCATCTAAAGATGGTCATAATAAAGGACAGAAATGGCAAGGATCTAACAGAAGCAGAAGAGATTAAGAAGAGGTGGCAAGAATACACAGAAGAACTGTACAAACAAGATCTTAATGACCTGGATAATGACGATGGTGTGATCACTCATCTAGAGCCAGACATCATAGAGTATGAAGTCAAGTGGATCTTAGGAAGCATCACTATAAACAAAGCTAGTGGAGGTGATGGAATTCTGGTTGAGCTATTTCAAATCCTGAAAGATGATGCTGTGAAAGTGCTGTACTCAATATGCCAGCAAATTAGGAAAACTCAGCAGTGATCACAGGACTGGAAAAGGTCAGTCTTCATTCCAATCCGAAAGAAAGGCAATGCCAGAGAATGCTCAAATTACTGCACAGTTGCTAGCTCATTACATTCTAGCAAAAGGTAATGCTCAAAATCCTTCAGGATAGGCTTTAATAGTACAGGAACTGAGAGCTTCCACATGTTCAAGCTGGGTTTAGAAAAGATAGAAGAACCAGAGATCAAATTGCCAACATTCCTTGGATCATAGAAAAGGCAAGAAAGTTCCAGAGGAACATCTAATTCTGCATCATTGGCTATGCTAAAGCCTTTGACTGTTTGAATCACAACAAACTGTGGAAAATTCTCAGATGGGAATACAGATCACCGTACCCGCCTCCTGAGAAACCTGTATGCAGGTCAAGAAGCAGCAGTTAGAATCAGACATGAAACAACAGACTGGTTCAAAACTGAGTGAGGAGCATATCGAGGATGTACGTTGTCACCCTGCTTATTTAATGTCTGTGCAGAGTACATCATGTGAAATGCTGACCTGAATGACTCACAAGCTTTAATCAAGATTGTTGGGAGAAACATCAACAACCTCAGATATGCAAATAATGCCAAGCCAGCTGTCATGGTATGGATGTGAGAGCTGGACTGTAAAAAAGGCTGAGCACTGAAGAACTGATGCTTTGGAACTAGACTTCCCTGTCACTCAAACAGTAAAGAATCTGCCTGCAAGGCCGGAGGCCAGGGTTTGATCCCTGGGTTGGAAAGTTCCTTTGGAGAAAGGAATGGCAATCCACTCCAGTGTTCTTCCCTGAAGAATTCTATGAACAGAGAAGCCTGGTGGGCTACAGCCCATGGGGTCACAAAGAGTCGGACCCAATTGAGAGACTAACACACAACTGTCGTGTTGGAGAAGACTCTTGAGAGTCCCTTGGACTTCAGGGAGATCCAACCAGTCCATCCTAAAGGAGATCGGTCCTGAATATTCATTGGAAGGACTGATGCTGAAGCTGAAGCTCAAATACTTTGGCCACCTGATGTGAAGAGCCCACCCATTAGAAAAGACCCTGATGCTAGGAAAGATTGAAGGCAGGAGGAGAGGAGAAGGGCTTAACAGAGGATGAGATGGTTGGATGGCATCTTTGACTCAATGGACATGAGTTTCAGCAAGCTCCGGGAGTTGGTGATGGACAGGGAGGCCTGACAGACTGCAGTCCATGGGTTTGCAAAGAGTCGGACATGACTCAGCAACTGAACAGCAATGAGCTTTTTCTTTGCCCTGTCCCAAGATAACCAGTAGAGGAGGCTTCATGAAGAAGATCCAGATGAATTTATACAGCCTCAAAAACTAAACTTTTAAGTTAAATGTAGTATAAAACAAAATTTATATCCTGCAGCACTGATATGAAATAGACATTTCAACACATAGATATTGATGGAGATGTAGTCTAAACAGCTCTTCATCATTCTGATATATGCCTTCATTTATTCACTCACTGAACTAGCATTTATTGACTTCCTGCTGAGTTCAGAGACTCTATTAGGCACTGGGAATATATCAATGAAACAATGAACATGACAGAAAAGATAGCATTCTACACATTAAAAATAATAATTGTGTGTGTGTGTGTGCATAAAATCAGCAACAAAATATAATTTCAGATAGGGGTAAGTGAAGGATAAAAATAAAGCAAGAGTAAGGAGGAAAGGACTGTTTTAGGAAGGGTTAATAAGGATGATCCTTCCAGGGATTTCAGCAAAATTGGAAGGAAGTACAAACAAGAGATGAACAATACAATAATTGAAATGAAATATATACTGGAAAAAGTCAGTAATCGAGTAACTGAGGCGGAAGATGGATAAGTGAGCTGGAAGACAGAACAGTGGCGGTCACTGCCGTGGAACAGAATTTTTAAAAAAAGGATGAAAAGAAACAAGGACAGTCTCAGAGACCCTGGGAAAACATTCAGTGAACCAACATTTATATTATAGGAGTTCTCGAAGGAAAAGTCTTCCCTCGTGGCTCAGACCACAGAGAATCTGCCTGCAATGCGGGAGACCTGGGTGTGATCCCTGGGATGGGGAGAGCCCCTGGAAAAAGGAACAGCTACCCACTCCAGTGTTCTTGCCTGGAGAATCCTATGGACAGAGGAGCCTGGTGGACAACAGTCCATGGGGTTGCAAAGGGTCAGACACGACTGAGTGACTAACACTTTCAAGACTCTAGAAGGAAAAGAGAAAGAGCCTGAGAAAATATTTGCAGAGATCATGGGAATCCTTCCCTCACATGGGAAAGGAGGCAGAGACCTAAGTCCAGGAAGCACAGAAAGTCCCAGGCAGGACATATCCAAGGAGGGACATGCCAAGACACGTAGTAATCAAACTGATAAATACTAAAGATAAATGAAAAAATGTTAAAAGCAACAAATAACATACAAGGGAACCCTCAAAAGGTTTTCAGTTGATTTCTTAGCAGAAACTCTGCAGGCTGGAAGGCAAAGGCATCATATATTTAAAATGATGGAAGGGAACCTACAACCAAGAATACTCTACCCAGCAAGGCTCTAACTGAGATTCAGTGGAGAAATCAAAAACTTTATAGGCAAGCAAAAGCTAAGAAAATTCAGCACCACCAGCCCAGCTTTGCTACAAAGGCTGAAAGAACTTCTCCAGGCAGAAAACGGAAGCCCACAGCTAGACAAAGGGGAGGAACCCATCCACGTACAAGTATGATAGCAAACCAGCAGGTATAAGAAGTCCAGTTCAGCTCAGTCGCTCAGTCGTATCTGACTATTTGCCACCCCACGGACTGCAGCACGCCAGGCCTTCCTGTCCATCACCAACTCCCGGAGTTCACTCAAACTCAGGTGCATTGAGTTAGTGATGCCATCCAACTGTCTCATCCTCTGTCGCCCCCTTCTCCTCCCGCCTTCAATCTTCCTCAGCATCAGGGTCTTTTCGAAGAAGAGACGAGGACAAATGCAAAATTTTGGAAATGCATTTGAAATGAAAAGACCAGCAACTTAAAACAATCTTGTTTATATGCAGACCACTATTTCAAAACTTCATGGAAACCACAAACTGAAAATCAACAATAGATATACACACAAAGGGAAAAAGGAATCCAAACACAACACTAAATTTAGTCGTCAAATCACACGAGAACAAAAGTAAAGGGGAAGATAAAAATGCCTACAAAACAAATTCAAAACAATTAAGAAGATGGCAATAAGAATGTACAGATCAATAATTGCATTAAGGATAAATGGACTAAACGCTCCAACCAAAAGATATACACTGACTGAATGGATATGGAAACAAAAGGCCCGTATACATGCTGTCTGTAGGAGATCACCTTCAGGTCCAGGGACACATACACACTTAAAGTGAAAGGATGGGAAAAAGCATTTCATGCAAATGGAAATCACAAGAAAGCTGGAGTAGCAATACTCCTTGAGAAGACAGACTTTAAAAGAAAGACATTACACAGGACAAAGAAGGATGCTATACAATGATCAAGGGGTCACTCCAAGAAGATGTAACATTTGTAAATGTTTATGGACCCAGCATATGAGCACCTCAGTATATAAGACGATGCATATAATACAGAGAAAGACAAATATATGAAACCACTTTTAAGAGGAATCTTTAAAAAGTTATACAAATGAACTTATTTACAAACAGAAAGACTTACACGCTTAGAAAACAAAACTATAGTTACCAAAAGGGAAAAGCAGAGTGAGGAATAAATTGGGAGTTTGGGGTTGACCTGCACACACTACTATATTTAAAATAAAGAGCCAAACTAATGCAACATTTTAAAGCAACTATACTTCAATAATATTTTAAAAATAGATAACCAACAGGGACCTACTGTATAGAACAGGGAACTCTGCTCAATATGCTAATAACCTAAATGGGAAAAGAATTTGAAATAGAATCACTCTGCTATATACCTGAACACAACAATTTAATCAACTACACCTCAATATAAAATAAAAATTTTAAGAAAAGATGCTAGTCATCAGTAGCTGAATGAGGGATCCTTTAAATTGGAAAAATCTCCTAAACTGGCAAATTTTAGAGAACTCCCTTTATACACAGCTGTTTTACTGGTCCCTATGGAAAGACCAAATCAAAAGATGGCTATAAAGAAAAGTCCAACCTTAAGAACGCCCTTAGCCTAAAACAAATAAACAAAATTAAAAAAAAAAAAATTATTGAGTCCTCTATCTCCCTTGGCTCGCAATAAAAATGACAGGACCAAGAAGCCAAAGCCTTTAGGTTTTAAGAATCTGAGATTAGAGTTAATTTGTTACTACAGAATAACAGCCTATGTGATAGAAGTGAGTTTAGCCATCCATGGGGCTGGAGAAGAGATGATCCCAAAGGCATAAAAAGGAGACAGAATTAGGCGAGTAGGGGCTAGATCAGGTAGAAGTGTGCGGGCTATGGTTCCAGACTTGGGCTTTTGATGGGAGCGATGGGAAACTCGGGGATGATGAAACAGGCACGCACTCTTAGCCTCATCTGTGATGCTTTGAAACTTATGGTAAAAACGTGATGACTTCTCTCTTTTGAATTGACACTCTATGTACCAGAAGTTTAATATGCTTTGATTAGAACTTAACAAACTATAGAAATGTGATTTAGGAGCTGAAAGGGGTTCAACTTTATACCTTGAATACTTTATATAACAAGAATGGATCCAAGTATCTTTCCACTGGAAACATTCAGGGATTTATGGAAGGTATGAAACTAACTTGTCAAAAGTAAAATTAAGAGAAACTTTAATAAAAACTTACTAAAATTTACTCAGCTTTGTTAAAATTTTGTTAGCAAAGGGTGCATTATAAATAAAAATATGCATAGCTTTATGCTACAGAAAGATACTCTTCTTGTTCTGTTCAGAAAAAAGTTTGGCCACATTATTTTCATTTTGAATCTGATACAGCAGCCTTGATATTTTCTCTTCTCGGTAAAAAAGCATGTTTGACAGGCCAATGGCCATGATTGCCTCAGCCCCAGCAGAGATGTGGAAATTGGAGTACGGGCCCAGCGGAGCTCTCACAGTGTGTCCGTGTAGGTGTTTCAGCAGTTCCCATTCGTTTGTAGCTGCCGTATCAACGGCAAGGAAAATAGGTTTGATTAGATTTGGCAGCAGTGTTCCTCTTATAATATTTTTGAGAGATAGGATTGTTCAGAGTTGAATTCCCAATTATTTCCTGCTGTAAGAAAAAGTATAAGACAGTGTTTTCCAGCATCCAGTGTAATTAGTTCTTCTATTGACTTGTGTGTTTAATGTTAAAATCATATTCCTCTGTGGGAGGAATTGACAGATACTATTCTTTCTCATGTATGCACGAATATCCTTGAAAACTGAGTATATGTTTTTGACAACTTCTTTCTGTGTCTCTGAGATCAAAGCTCTGAAGAGCTCTGAGATCAAAGCACTAAGGAGGTGGGACACAAGATGTAACAAGAATACTATTTTGAACGTTTTCAATTTCATTCTCCCCTACATACCATGTTCCTTTGTCATCATTTAAATAGTGTGGCACTCAAAGAGAAGAGGGAACACTCTCGTTTATACCAGCATTATTCACAACGGCCGAAAGGTGAAAGCCCAGCCCAGCTGTCTATTGATGATGAATGAATAACTGAGGTTTATACATCTGATGGAGGCACATTCAGGATTGAAAAGGAAAGGAATTCTTTCAGATGCTACAACACGGACGAACCGTGAAGATGTTATGCTAAGTGAATAAGTCAGACGCAGAAGACAAACGTTGTATGATTTCACATATATGAGACAAAAAAATCAACTAGACTCATAGAAACAGCAGGATGGTGTTTGCCAAGGCCCGAGGGGAGGGAGAGATAGGGAGTGTTGTTTCACGTGTACAGAGATTTCATTTCATAAGACGAAAAAATCCCTGAGATTTGGTGAACAACAGCGTGAATATACTTAACATTCCTGTACTGTATGCTTAAAATGATAAAGACGGTAAATTCTGGGCTATGTGTATAAATGAGTGTAGCCCGCCAGGCTCCTCTGTCCATGGGATTCTCCAGGAAAGAATACTGGGGTGGGTTGCCATTCCCTTCTCCAGGCGATCTTCCCGACCCAGGGATTAAACCCAGGGCTCCGGCATTGCAGATGGGTTCTTGACCCTTTTAGCTACGTGGGAAGCTCCTCTGGACTCCAAATGTCCGCCACTATATACAACGTGCTGAATGTCAAATCAAGAAGGAGAAAGAAAGGGGATGCCTCTTACTGATAGGAAAAGGAAGGAAGGAGACGTTGCACCATCGATCCCGGAAAAGGTGGGAAGAAAAAGAGACGCACTGACATGAGAAGAGGTCAATGCAGGGGTTCTTGTTTCTTCTGTGGGGAGGTGTCCTGACATGAATGTGCAGGACGGGTACGGAAAGAGCCCTGAGCGCCAGGGCGAGCTGCCCTGGGCTGGACGGGAGGATGCGGGCCCTCCGGAAGATGCCTCATCCTCTTTATCCAGCACGGCCCAGGCGTGCCATTGCAGCTTCTGCAAGGAGGGGGCTGGACGGACACCTCCTTCCTCTTTCCTGTGCAGGGCTGGAGAGGGAGGGAAGGGTTCCTGTAGGCTGGGAGGCTTTCAGAAAGGATGCTAACCTGGTGTCCCAGGAAACCGTGTCTGCAGATGTCGCCCGAGAGGCAGAGCAGCACCATGGTGAGCAAAGTCTGTGAATTCCGGAGTCAGGCTACCTTGGCTCTTATTTTCGGCCTCTCTGCTTTCTAGCTATGCAAATCTGAACAAGTTAATTAACTGCTCTGTACTTGAGATGTAATAATAGTAACGCCCACCTCACCCTGAGGATTAAATGGCTTTGAACTCATGAAAATCCTAACACAGCGCTTGACACACAGACCTCAAACTTGTCAGTGGTTATTATTATTAGAAAGGGATTGGGAAGAGAGGGCTCAAACATGTATTTGTCATCACTGCCTAAAGAAACCAAGTCACCGACCTTCACATGGAAATTCTAAAGCTTCCATCTTTTGCCACCTAAGTGAATACAGGCTAGGGAAAACAAGGTTAGTTATGAAAAAATAAAAAGTTAATTTTTTGTACATTGAGTGTAGTGTGAATAAATTTTTGATTCTGTCATTTTTAGGGCCCTTGAGCATTCCTTGTCTGAGTCCCATCTCACATCCATACATGACCACTGGAAAAACCATAGCCTTGACTGGACGGACCTTTGTTGGCAAAGTAATATCTCTGATTTTTAATATGCTGTCTAGGTTGGTCACTTTTCTTTCAAAGAGTATGCGTCTTTTAATTTCAAGGCTGCAGTCACCATCTGCAGTGATTTTGGATCCCCCCAAAATAAAGTCTGCCACTGTTTCCACTGTTTCCCCATCTATTCGCCATGAAGTGATGGGACCGGATGCCATGATCTTAGTTTTCTGAATGTTGAGCTTTAAGCCAACTTTTTCACTCTCCTCTTTCACTTTCATCAAGAGGTGCTTTACTTCTTCTTCACTTTTTATCATAAGGGTGGTGTCATCTGCATATCTGAGGTGACTGATATTTCTCCCGGCAATCTTGATTCCAGCTTGTGCTTCATCCAGCCCAGCGTTTCTCATGATGTACTCTGCATGTAAGTTAAATAAGCAGGGTGACAGTATACAGCCTTGACGTACTCCTTTTCCTGTTTGGAACCAGCCTGTTGTTCCATGTCCAGTTCTAACTGTTGCTTCCTGACCTGCATATAGGTTTCTCAAGAGGCAGGTCAGGTGGTCTGGTATTCCCATCTCTCTCAGGATTGTCCACAGTTTGTGGTGGCCCACACGGTTAAAGGCTTTGGTGTAGTCAATAGAGCAGTAGTAGAAGCTTTTCTGGAACGCACTTGCTTTTTCGACTTGCACTGACTTGCGCTGCCAGAGGCCTAATGCACATACATTTTGTCAGTCACATCATCAAGCTCCACATGTATGCACCCTTGCAAACTGACCCCCTTTGCTTACTCCTCAGGCCAGCAGCTGCAGACATGGGCCACCCTCCCCAGGCTTGAAGCATGATATAATTGGGGAAGTGGTCTGGACTTCAGGGGGCCACAGCCCTTTAGTCCAATCAACTCCTTGCCCTGTAGAGAAGATGTTGGCCTGAGGACCACAGCAGCGTTTGCTTGTGCAGCCTAAAGTGCGGGGTCTTCTTGCCTTGTTTATAAATGGCAGCGTGCACCATAAATTGATTCCAAATCCTTCAGTTACAACCAGAGGGCAAAAGCCTGAAAGAGGAAGTGCACAGTAGGGGCTGAAAGACATTCAACTGACAGAGGGATGAAAAGTGACAGAGACGATTATCTCTCAAACCTTCTAAAAATCAGGCACTTTGAGAAGAATGGACCTCTTCCAGAAAAAGAAGCCTCACTCCAGCATCAACACCTCAGACAGTGAATGCGGTGACTGGAGATGGATCATTTTCCATCGACTCTAAGGAGCACACCTTACGTTTTAACATCGTGAAATTAGACTGTCTCCTCTAACTGATGGTGCTTCACAGCAACCGTCAACCAAGCAGCAATTGTGGGCCGGCTGTCAGCGCAGGTGCAAACGTAAACGCGTCATAGCTGCTCACCACCGACTGGTCACTGTGTGCATTGCTGGCTCTGTGTAAACTGGCTTTCATTGCTAGTTAAAATCTCTTCAGAAAGATTCCACTATGATTTGGCACTTAGACAAGTCAGCCTTGTATGCAGGAAGAGGCAGGAACAGACCAGCAGGCCCTAAACTGGATGCTAGGGAGACGAGTGTTCGTTATTGCAGGAATGTCTACAACTTCCTGCTCCCTTGCAAAGTACAGAGGAAGGGGGTTACAGCTCTTCACAGGGAGACATGCACGGGCAGAAGCAAGGGCAACATTTCGCTACTTAGTTTATTAGTGAGCTGTTGCTACAGTAGGGTTGCATGGCATTGTCTCAGAACTCAGTGGTTTAAAACAACTCGTTTGCCATGTGCTTGTAGCCGAAGGTCATCTGGGGTTCAGCTGGCCCAGAGGGGACTGACTCAGATGTCTGTTTCTCAAGGTTCTGCTCTACTTGTTATGAGACCATAACAAGAGTTTATTTATCCATTTCCCTATTGATCACCGCTTCCAGTTTTGGCAATCGACGTTATCGTACAGGACGTGCTGTGGACAGATGTTTCCATTTCTCCAGCTGGACAGCTAGTAGTATATTCCTGTGCTCACGCGCTTCAGTCGTGTCCAACTCTGTGCGACCCGTGGACTGTAGCCCGCCAGGCTCCTCTGTCGGTGGGATTCTCCAGATAAGAATACTGGAGTGGGTTGCCATGCCCTCCTCCAGGGGATCTTCCCGACCCAGGGATCGAACCCATATCTCCAGCGTCTCCTGCAATGGAGGTGGGTTCTTTACCCACAGAGCCACCTGGGAAGCCCAGTATATTGTCTAGATAAATAAAAGTTGAGCTGTGTACAAAAAACTTGAAGATTTTCACAGCTGGTGTGTCGTTTCACACCTACCCCAGCAGTGTATAAAGGCTCCATTTGCTACATATCCTCACCAATATTTGGATGAGTCAGTCATCCCACCATCGTTTTCCCTGCACCGTTTCTGATGAGAAGGCAGCTATCGTTTTGACAGTTATTCCTTTGTATAGAATGCGTCTTTCTCCCCGTGATTTAAGATTGTCTCTTTCTTTTTTGCTTTTGCAGCAACTTGACTCTGATATGCCTAGGTATCAATTTCTTTATTCTACTTGGAGTCTGTTACTTGGCATTTGTTAAATTTGTGATCTGTGGATGGATATTTTTTGTTAATTTTTGGCCATGAAACATGCTTTCTGCCTCATACTTTCATTTCTCTCGATTCCTCACTTCCAAAGCGGGGGCTGTGGGTTTGATCTCTGGTCTGGGAGCTAACAGTCCATGGAAGACAGACATAAGGTGAATCCGTGAGGCCCTCCGTAAAGGTCCTTTCTGATCACACACTCCCTCCTCCCACCTACCCGTCACTCCCTTCCCGCTCCATACACCATGGAGAGTCAGTTTAGAGATCCCGTCAGCTCCCCTTGACAGGCCCAAGCTGCACATGGAATATTTCCAGTTTACTGTTTTCAAAGGCTTTTGGATTACATTAAGAAATAGAGGTTCCTAGAATATACAAAATTCAACTCGGTTTTGAATTCATTAGCTCAAATCCCTCTGTGTTCCTATTGTAATTCTTCCCTCCGGCATAAATAATTCCTCTGCTTTTAACAAGTCTTTGTAGCAAGTCTGCAGCTCACAAGCTTTAGATATCCTCTGATATCAGTTTTAAATCTCCTGAGCTGTGAATGGTCCCTGGCAGCTCTCTGCCAAGCAATCGTTTTAGCTTCTGACAATCTGTGGATAGCTGAAGCTACTGATCAAAACAAGAATATGGGGCATCCTTAGTTATCCCAGAAAATCCTGTGGGGAAAACGAGTGTTCTGTCCCAAGGCCACCATAGATTAGTAGGTTTTATCTAGCTGAGGGTAATGGTAAAGAAGGCCATTCATATTGAGGCAAAACTGTCAAAAATATTTTAACACTTAGATTTATTTCTCTGCCTTATAGTAGTTTAAGTAGGCTTTCTAATTCTGCTCACAATCTAAGAGATTTATTGCTTGCAATTTTCTCGGGTCCTAAAGTACCAAGACTGATCCTTTTCTATTCACACGGGGGCCTCAGAACCTATGTAAGAAGCCAGGCTGTCAGTATATGTCTTTATATCCACGAAGGCAGTCTGTGGAGAAGGTGTTAAAAGCACGAGGTGAGTCATCTTCTGTTTCTTTATCAAAAGGTTGCAGAATTTAAGACCGTGGACGTCATCTGCTAGATTGCGATGAACAGATCCTCTGGTGGGTGGCAAATATTCCACAAGCAGCTTGGGGGAGCAGAAGAGATCTCTAAACAGACTTTCAGTTGTGTGAGGCAGGGTGGGGGTAAGGAAAAAAGTGTGAGCGGTGGGGAGTGTGTTGATCTGGGACAAAGCTATCCCTTTAAGCAAGTCCTCCGCCTGGGAGCTAGGAGGGCAAGGGAGATTCAGTTACAAGACCAAAACGTGTGTGGGCTGTGGGCTGGGGACAGCGCTTCTCAATCACCTTTCCATCGGGTTTCGCACCTCGACCACACCCTCACCTTCCTCTCTCCAGCCCTCTCTCTATCTCACTGCCTGTGGGCTGCCTCCCTCCCCAGCCTGCTGCCACCCTGCCATCTTTATATTTCCAACAAGGAACACAGCGAACTGTAAGAGATTACTTTAATTTCAGCGTCTATATCTGCTAGAGGCTTAACGTACACCTCACAGTTGTTTATCTTTCTGTGCTATCCTCCCCAGATCTTCACCCCAACACGCTTCTTCCTTGCTTGCTGACTCTGCTCTGCTCGGTTATATGATCTCTTCCCCTTCTCGCTATTTCTTTCTCTTGAGTGAACAGAGAGGGATGGAAGGGAGCGGAGAGGGTGAGAGATGAGTAAAAGAATGTGTCTCATACAGATTCCATGTAGGATTGACCTTGTGCTGCCTAAATGATTCCTTGATCTAAAAGAATTGCCCTCTGAAGTGTTTTAATTCTTTCAAGAGGGATCTAGGGATGCGAGCCATAAAGCTTATTCAATTTGGGGGATTTTCTATGAAGAAAAATAGAAGACCGGAAATACAAATCACGTGCACAATGTGTCAAAGCGTAAAGTGAGTCGTCTGATTCTTTCTTTACAACAAAACATTGCAAATTTTAAAGACATTCGAAGCTATCCGCCAGCTTACAGTGAACAGAGCCTGTAGTGGGCTTTTCCCGTATTTGGGAAACCATTCTCTTTTTTTCCTGGTCACGGGCATTTGGATTTTCTTTTGCAAAATTATCTTTGCTCCACTGTTCCTGGTTTTGGTGCAACTGTCCATCAAGTTACCCTGACCTCCCTCGGGGACAAGCTTCGTTCACTTCAGGCCATCTGGCCATCTGAACTTTGGGTCTTGAGTTAATGGATAGAAGAATAAAAATCACAGCCTTTCAGAGATGTTACCTGTCATCAGCAGCATGTTGATAAAACTGTCACTCACTCCTGCCATCCAGCTCCACTGAGCTGCCCTGCCAGACCCGGCTCTCTTCAGTCTGCTCAGTAATCACAGTGCCGTTGCAAACCCTTCTAGTAAGCTCACTTTAGTTTAGTTCCCCAGGCTTTATTTTTATGGTTTGCAACCAAAGAAAACCAACTCATACCGGTGTCCCAAGTTAGTGAGGTGGTAGGTGATTTTAAGAGAAACTAGCTACTCCAAAATATTCCTTCACTTTCCTAAGAGTACAAACAGTATTTTATTATTTAAAGTTCTGAAAGAGCTGTTTAAGTAGAAGCTGACACTTTCTAGCACTGCAACGATATATAAAAGACTCAGGACGCAATTTCAAGCACCTGTGATAGATGCGGAGGAAGCGACGGGTCACTAGAGCAAGTCTGGTGTTCTTGCATCCAGAGGGGTTTAGGTAAGGGATCCCCAGCTGAAATATCTGTGGAGGATGTGCAGTGATGCGAACGAGCCATCCTATACACACTCACCTCCGGGAACAAACGACCCTGCCCACATTACTGTGGCTTCCCTGTCTTTCTTTCCAGTTTCCACCTCGGGTACAGACGCATCCAGAGACGTGCTGCTGGATTCTAAAGAAAACACCAAGGCCAGTGTAGTGAGGAATGGCAGCTGAAGCTCACTTTCCTTTTCAGAGAAATAATAGGGTCATCAAGACTCAGGAAACAGTGAACACATGCCCTTTACACGGGGCAACATTCCTGAATTTTTTAAGTTGGGAGAATTATCAGTATCTTTCTTTAATGTGCAGTCACCTGCTTATTATATATTGGTAACTAAATTGATTGAAAAAAAAAAATGGGTCAGGCCAAGAAAACAAGTATGCATTCTATTCCTGGCTATGCTGCTGCTAAGTCGCTTCAGTCGTGTCCGACTCTGTGCCACCCCATAGACGGCAGCCCACCAGGCTCCTCTGTCCCTGGGGCTCTCCAGGCAAGAATACTGGAGTGGGTTGCCATTTCCTTCTCTGCTGGGCTATGCTAGGGCTGCGGTAATCCATATAGGTTTAAGGAATGTAAAACGCTTACTGGGGCTTCCCAGAGGCTCAGTGGTAAAGAATCCACCTGCCAGTGCAGGAGACCTGGGTGCTATCCCCAAGTTGAGGGCAGATCATCTGAGGAAGGAAATGGCTACTCACGCCAGTATCTTAGCCTGGGAATTCCTATGGACAGAGGATCCTGGTGGACCGCAGTCCATGGGGTCAGACATGTCTTAGGGACTAAACAGCAACAATATAACACTTACTGAACACAATATTTAAGTGAACAAAATATTTTTAGAAACTAAGTTCATCAACTAGAACAAGCCGCCACAGTTATGGAATACATCCTTGAGGGTGTCCTGATGGGTCCTGCAGGCCCAGCAAGTGATGGCGAACGAGCCGAGAGAGGAAATTTTCTGCTAGCAGCTCTGGGGGTGCATTCTGACGCATTTCTTCAGGCCAGACTGGTGAACCATATCTGAGTCAGTAAGTGGTTTGATTATCTCATTATATATCCTAGAAATAATTTTAAAAGTATATATTGACACTCTAAATTTATGAAGTTACTCGTCCCAGATCTTGGAATTCCCAAAAGTTAAAAAAGGATGTTGTGTCCACGTCAAGTTGCTTTTAGATAACTGCATTTTACTACATGGGTTGCCCAGAAAAATGAACCACTGTCCTGCCAGTGAGGCTCTTCAAAGAAGCGAGTAAGACTGGCATCGCTGTTCAGATGTTAGTTAAACTACAGTGGCTTCGGACGGGTAGTTTCCAGAATACATCCACCTCATTTACAGCCAACAGCAGCAAGAGACGGCAGATATTTCTCTGCTGTGACACGGGGCTCCCAGATGCTGAGACAGTAAATGGCTCTTCACATACGCTGGTTTGAGGGAAAGGATTGTAAGTGGGAGGTGAGATGACAGAGTGGATTCCTGCATCCTGATGATTGCAAAGGACAGAGAAGCAATCCAATTTACTTAGCCTATAGATTAAAGTAATTGAGAAAACAAAATAATACAGCAGGAAATCAACCAGTATGATACACAGTGACCGTCTCAAGAGATGTGTCCCACAGGTCTAAGTATGTCTGAGAACGTGGGAGAGTCTGCTACCTCTTGGGAAGTTCTGTTCTGATAGATGCCACCGCAGCATTTACTGGTTTTAAGTGGTTCATTCCTTGTGCGCCAGGCATCCTGCATGCCGACATTCAAAATAAACCTAATTGATTCGGATTTCAGAAAGATGCGAGATGCAAGTGGAAGAATCTGCTGGTTTGACTTCTCCTGCTCACGATGCACTGGGCGGTGCCTGAATCTTATCTGCTTCTCATCATGATTGACCCTATGCTGTCAGGCTTCTGTCGTTACTTAGTAACCTAGTTGTGCCTGACTTTTTTGTGACTCCATGGATTGGGATTTTCCAGGTGAGAATACTGAGGTAGGTTCATAGTTTCTTATTCCAGGGGACCTTCCTGACCAAGGGAGCAAACCTGCGTCTCCTGCACGGCAGGTGGGTTCTTTCAGTTCAGTTCAGTTCAGTCGCTCAGTCGTGTCCAACTCTTTGTGACCCCAGGGACTGCAGCACGCCAGGCCTCCCTGTCCATCACCAACTCCCGGAGTTCACTCAGACTCACGTCCATCGAGTCAGTGATGCCATCCAGCCGTCTCATCCTCAGTCGTCCCCTTCTCCTCCCGCTTCAGTCTTTCCCAGCATCAGGGTCTTTTCAAATGAGTCAGATCTTTGCATCAAGTGGCCAGAGTATTGGAGTTTCAGCTTCAACATCACTCCTTCCAGTGAATATTCAGGACTGACTTCCTTTAGGATGGACTGGTTGGATCTCCTTGCAGTCCAAGGGACTCTCAAGAGTCTTCTCCAACACCACAGTTCAAGAGCATCAATTCTTCGGTGTTCAGCTTTCTTTATAGTCCAACTCTCACATCCACACATGACCACTAGAAAAACCATAGCCTTGGCTAGACGGACCTTTGTTGACAAAGTAATGTCTCTGCTTTTTAATATGCTGTCTAGGTTGGTCATAACTTTCCTTCCAAAGACTAAGTGTTTTTTAATTTCATGGCTGCAATCACCATCTGTAGTGATTTGGGGGATTCTTTACTGCTAGGTAAATAGGTGACCAGGGAAGGCTTTTATTACTTAGGTAAAATATACTCTAGGAGAATAGATCTGATTTCTTATTAAGACAGAAAAATAATGTTGTATATGTGAGCATATAGTGGTAATATGGCAAGTAATATGCTCACTGTCTCATTTAAATTTTAATTCTCACATCAAAATGTCAGCTAAATCATGGTATGTTACTTCTATTTTTACATTTGAGAAATTAAATTATTGGCTCAATATTGTACATTTTATAAGTGGAACAGTCTAGACTTGATCTTAAGTCTGTCCGATTCTAAATTGTACATCTGACCTGAAGCAGAATGACTGAGAGATGACAGATGGGACGAGAATAGTTCTAAACAGGTGGTCAGTATTTAGCATAGATCACAGCACAGGGTTAAAGGAGGCAGGTCATAGGCACATAAAGCAATTCTCCTGTATAGAGATGCATGCCAGGGACTTGAGGTCAGGGCTAGTGTGTGTGTGTGTGTGAGTGTGTGTGTGTGTGTGTGAGTGTGTGTGTGTGTGTGTGTGTGTGTGTGTGAGTGTGTGTGTGAGTGTGTGTGTGTGAGTGAGTGTGTGTGTGTGAGTCTGTATGTGTGTGAGTCTGTGTGTGTGTGAGTGTGTGTGTGTGTGTGTGAGTGTGTTCCTGCTTCCACTCCCACCAAGTTCACAACTTAGTGGTTTTTACAAAAGGCTGTCTGGTAAATATGCGCCGATTAAACATCAGTGTCGCTGAATGTAGGGAGTTTGGGAAGAGGCTGACACTTGATTGGGAGTGCACACGTAACTCGTCAGTGGCTTTAGAGAGTCTAGAGGGGCAGGTCCAGGTGCAGCCATGTGGTCAGAGGAAGGAGTCTGTTTCGAACCTGCACTTGCATGGAAAGAACGTGGTTGACCGTATTGACCTGGACTGATATAGTGGCTGCTGGAAATCAAGAAGGGCACACATGTCCTGAGCCCATCGTCCCTCGCTAGTGACCGAAAAAGAAGAGCAATGGGGGAACTACAGGGCATGAGGGGCAGGGTGGATGGCCTCATGACAGCATGGAGATGGCTTTTGGATGAGCAGTAAGGTCAGACTGGTGCTGGAGGAAGGATGCAGTGGGCATTGTGAGGGAGATGGACAGGCGTGACAGGGTCTGGACAGACCACTGGTGTTATCTCTGGGGATGGGGTGAAGGAGGAAGCAGAGGGCGCCGTGGTTGGTTGGCAGTGAGGGTTGCACTGCTGGAGGCTGGCCTGGGGTACCGAGTCTGGCAAGGGTTCTCACAGAGATGGATGGCGGCCTGCGCAGCACAGAGATCTGGGAAGTGCTGGGGTGAAGACACAGCTAAAGGGGATTCTGGCAAAGCCTACATCAGCCCTGCGCGGGTAAAGCAGTACCTGTGGGAAATATGCTGTCTTGTTTTCACAAAGATATACCCAGAGTTCCAAATAAGAGCAAGGAGAGATGAGAAAGCCTTCCTCAGTGATCAGTGCAAAGAAATAGAGGAAAACAACAGAATGGGAAAGATTAGAGATCTCTTTAAGAAAATTAGAGATACCAAGGGAATATTTCATGCAAAGATGGGCTCCATAAAGGACAGAAATGGTCTGGACCAAACAGAAGCAGAAGATATTAAGAAGAGGTGGCAAGAATACACAGAAGAACTGTACAAAACAGATCTTCACAATGTAGATAATCACAATGGTGTGTTCACTGACCTAGAGACAGACAGACATCCTGGAATGCAAAGTCAAGTGGGCCTTAGGAAGCATCACTACAAACAAAGCTAGGGGAGGTGATGGAATTCCAGTGGAGCTATTTCAAATCCTAAAAGATGATGCTGTGAAAGAGCTGCACTCAATACGCCAGCAAATTTGGAAAATTCATCAGTGGCCACAGGACTAGAAAATATCGGTTTTGATTCCAGTCCCAAAGAATGCTCAAACTACCACACAATTGCACTCATTTCACATGCTAGCAAAGTAATGCTCAAAATTCTCCAAGCCAAGCTTCAACAGTATGTGAACCGTGAACTTCCAGATGTTCAAACTGGATTTAGAAAAGGCAGGGGAACCAGAGATCAAATTGCCAACATTTGTTGGGTCATCAAAAAGGCAAGAGAATTTCAGGAAAACATCTACTTCTGCTTTATTAACTGTCCCAAAGCCTTTAACTGTGTGGATCACAACAAACTGTTGAAAATTCTTAAAGAGATGGGAATACCAGACCACCTGACCTGCCTCCTCAGAAATCTGTATGCAGGTCAGGAAGCAACAGTTGGAACAAAACATGGAAAAACTGACTGGTTCCAAATTGGGAAAGAAGTATGTCAAGGCTGTATATTGTCACACTGCTTATTTAACTTATGTGCAGAGTACATCATGCAAAATGCCAGGCTGGATGAAGCACAAGCTGGAATCAAGATTGCCAAGAGAAATACCAATAACCTCAGATACGCACATGACACCACCCTTATGGCAGAAAGTGAAGAGGAACTAAAGAGCCTCTTGATGAAAGTGAAAGAGGAGAGTAAAAAGCTGGCTTAAAACTCAACATTCAGAAAACTAAGATCATGGCATCTGGTCCCATCACTTCATGGCAAATAGATGGGGAAACAATGGAAACAGCGACAGACTTTATTTGGGTGGGAGGCTCCAAAATCACTGCAGATGGTGACTGCAGCTATGAAATTAAAAGATGCTTGCTCCTTGGAAGAAAAGCTATGACCAACCTAGACAGTGTATTAAAAAGCGATACATTAATTTGCCAACAAAGGTCATCTAGTCAAAGCCATGGTTTTTCCAGTAGTCAAGTATAAATGTGAGAGTTGGTCTATCAAGAAAGCTGAGCGGTGAAGAACTGATGTTTTTGAGCTGTGGTGTTGGGAAGACTCTTGAAAGTCCCTTGGATTGCAAGGAGATCAATCTAGTCCATCCTAAAAGAAATCAGTCTTGAATATTCATTGGAAGGACTGATGCTGAAGCTGAAACTCCAATACTTTGCCACCTGATGAGAAGAACTGACTCATTTGAGAAGACCCTGATGCTGGGAAAGATTGAGGGCAGGAGGAGAAGGGGATGGCTGAGGATGAGATGGTTGGATGGCATCACTGACTCAATGGACATGAGTCTGGGTGGACTCTGGGAGTCGGTGATGGACAGGGAGACCTGGCGTGCTGCAGTCCATGGGGTCACAAAGAGTCGGACACGACTGAGCGACTGAACTACTACTACTATTGTTCTCAATGGGATTGAGACAGAAAGAACTTAATCTTTTCTTTTCTTTATGCCCCATTATTTTCTTAACAAAATTTATCCAAATCCCGCCCCACCCCCCATCCACAACAGTGTTTAAGTCAATCAGTCCAAACATTTCAGATTTTCTGTGAACTCATTATCTCCCCAAAAGATTAAGGAGGTTTTCTGTAACTCAAAAACAAACAAACAAACAAGCTTATTTTACTGAAGTTTTGAAACAAGTTTGGAGCACGGTTCGGAAACAGGAAGTGAGGCACTCGGAAGGGTCATTCTCATTTGCGTGGCGCCATTGTCCAGTTTACAAGGATTCAGCATTGCACCTTCCTCAGGAAGTATCTTTATTCCTTCTGACAGTAGAATTAATGGCTGTGCTCGGAAGAAAATCAACTGTCAAAAAAAGTTTAATTCTTATAGTAATTGTCTTCCCTTTCTTTGTGCTGTGTAAGCTCTTTTTTCTTTTCTGGATTAAATGATGTATTATTCAGGGTTCTTCATGGCAGACCACAGGAGCTGCCAAATTAAGCAGAATGGGATTGATTAAAGGCTGTAGGTAGCTCACAGAATTTTTGGAGGGCTAAAGAAACAGTCTTTAGTCTGAGCCTGCAGAAATACACCCCATGTTGACTTTGCTAAATGACTGACTGAGGGAACTTAAGCTGGGGCTGGGTCACAACCTAGAGGGGTGGGATGGGGAGGGCGATGGGAGGGAGGTTCGAGTGGGAGGAGACATGGAGACACCTATGGCTGAGTCATGCTGATGTTTGGTGGAAACCAACACAATACTAGTAAGCAATTAGCCTTCAATTAAAAAGAAATTAGTTCATTTAAAAAATACAGTTAATTAAAAAGAAAGTCTTTTCCAATGAGTCAGTTCTTCACATCAGGTGGACAGAAGATTGGAGTTTCAGCGTCAGCATCGGTCCTTCCAATGAGTATTCAGGGCTGAATTCCTTTAAGATTGACAGTCCAAAGGACTCTCAAGAGTCTTCCGAACGCCACAGTTCCAAAGCATCAATCGCCGGCACTCAGCCTTCTTTATGGTCCAAACTGCATGGCGTGCACTGAGACGCTGCTTCTGCCACGCCAAAGCCAGTATTGTTACTGCCAGCACCAGAGTCAGGCGGCTTCTGTTTCTGTTTTTATCATTTGTTTGCACACTTATTTATTCATGATCCGCAGAGCCATGTGGGTACGTAGACATGGCCTTTCCATCATGTGGACCTTCAGAGACTATCATGTCTTCTATTTTCAGAAACCATGCAGCTCACAACCAGGCCTAACCACGGTAACTGGTATGCGGCATCGGGGCTCAGGGATGTGAAGTGACCTGTGCTGTCTTGTCTGGAGCGAGAAGCAGGGCAGGCCGTGGGCTCTGTGGCAAGAGCCGCAGCTTCTACTCGAAGTCTCCAACCTCAGCTTCCCCGGGCGCCCACGGGACCTGTCTGCGGCCCGTGACTCTCAGAAGGCATTGTGTTAGAAGGCGGCATGCCAGCTTTGTGCCACAATAGCATTGAAATAAGGATTAAGAAGAACAGTACACATCCATTCCTTCTCAAGGGAGAATAAGGCTTATTTTTAGAAAAAGTTATTGTTTACTACAGTAAAATCCATTTCCTGAGGGATAAAAGTAAAAATAATTAACATAAATCCAGAAGAAAAACAATGTCATGACAGCTAACCCAGAAGATGTCACTTGTTTCAGCCACTTAACCTCCATATCATTAGGCCAAATGAATGATGAATGACCCATCCCAAACAAAATCACAGTTATAACTTTGGTTCAGATAAAACAGAGTCTATTTCTAACCGACTATACGTTTATAGAGTACTTCTTAAGAACATACGGTCTGTATCTTTAAGGAACTTTCTCTCTCTGGAGGGAAATAAGACTAACAAAAAAGAAACTCTTAGCACAGAAGAAGTGATTGTAGTTCAATTACTGTGAGAGCCAGAGTGGTAAGCAACAGGCAGAATCTGACATTATATGGCATATTTGGGTTGGAAATCAGACTGCAATGTACTGAATTCAGTTTCTCAAAGACTAGCATTTTATCTCTTAGGAAAGCATGTTCATAAAGAAGAATCATTCAGAGAAGACTTTTTTGAATATTTAGGCATTACACTCATGGTACAGATAGATTTCCAAGGTTGAAAAAAGGGGGTAGAAGGCAAGAGAGACCTCTCATTTGTTACCCTCGCTATGGCTGCCATCTTCATAATGGCAGCAGCAAGTACTGGAAACCTCAGCAGGTATGTTCTTCAAATAGGGACTTTCATCCCAAGTACCATTTATAGGTGATAAGTCTCTACCCGATGGACTGACATCACAGGAATGTTTTGCACCTCTGAAGGAAGATACATGGTCTTTGTTCAAAGACATAAAACAGCAATGCAGTATAAATACGCTTGCCTTCGTAGGTGGGCATTCTTTTGTGTTAGACGTGTGTTGCAATTTTGTCTAGTAAAGAACATGAATTATACTAAAGAAAAACTGACATGACCTCTTGATTATGCAAAGTCTTTGCATTTTCAAATAACTTTCCACTGATTTAAGTGTCTTTTGATTTCTGTTTTTGTCAATTTTCTTAAAGAGACGTCTCTATGTTCTATGAGGAAATTTTCATCAGTGCTTATTCTGGCTTCACAGATACTCAGTGTCTTGCTGCCACTATAACAAATTACAAAAAAACGTAGTGGCTTGAAACAACACAAATTTATTATGCTACACTTCTGGAAGTCAGAAGACCAAAATCAGTCTCAAGGGGCTAGAATCACTGAATTAGAATATAGATATCTTAAAGGGGGCAGCGGAGGAAGGGGGGATATTCAGCCCACCACAATGGGAACCACCAATCATTTATGAACTGGGTCTTTTTCTTACAGAAGTTTGTTACATACCTTAGTAACAATTTCAATGTTAAATTTTTAGTGTCAGCCTAAGTTGTTTAGCTGCTAAGTCGTGTCCAGCTCTTTGCAACCCCATGGACTGCAGCCCTCCAGGCTCCTCTGTCCATGGAGTTTTCCAGGCAAGAACACTGGAGCGGGTTGCTATTTCCCACCCCAGGGAATCGTCCCAAAGCAGGAACCAAACCTGCATCTCTTAGGTCTGGTGCGTTGTATGCAGATTCTTCACCACTAGTGCCATCTGTGAAGCCCCTATTCTAGCAGTAGCCGTGGGTAGGGAAAAAGGGAAAGGTGAAACAAGAGCAAATGAGCAAAGGGGATCTAATTAAACTTAAAAGCTTTCCATAGCAAAGGAAGCTATCAAGAGAACAGAAAGATAACCTACAGAATGGCAGAAAATATTTGCAAATGATGTAACTGACAAGTGGTTAATATCCAAAATTCACAAATAGCTCATACAACTCAATTAAAAAAAAAAAAAGAAGTTATTCAATCAAAAATCAGGCAGAAGAGTTGAACATTTTACCACATGAGACAGACAGATGGCCAACAGGCTCAAGAAAGATGCTCAACATTCTAATTACTAGAGAATGTGAATCAAAACCACAATGAGGTATCACTTCATACCTATCTCAGAATGTCAAAAAGTCTACGAATAATAAGTGCTGGGGAGGATCTGGGGAAAAGGGAACCCCTCCTGCATTGCTGGTGGGAATGTAAATCTACGCAATCACTGCAGAAATCACTATGGAGCTTATTAAAAAACTAAGAAGACTCACCACACTATCCAGCAGTTCTACTTCTAGGTTTATATCCAGAATATACAGAAGCACTAATTCAAAAAGATACATGCACCCCAATGTCTATAGGGCAGTATTCATAATAACTAAAGTGTGGAAACCACCCAGGTGACTGTCAACAGAAAACTGGCTTAAGAAGATGTGGTGTGGGTGTGGTGTGCGCACGTGTATACTGACACATATACATGAATAGATGCTGTGTGTATATGTAGTTGTATATATATGTATCTATGTGGCTATATATACATCTATGTGGATGTAGCTGTGTGTGTGTATGCACCTGTGTGTGTGTATATATGTATGCATAGTACGGATAGAGATGGAGTATCTGTATATATACGTGTGTAGTGTATATATATGTGTATGCGTATGTGGTGGGTGTATGTGTATATACACACATATAGACACTTAGACAAAAATACGGATGCACTATACATATGTACCCATATAGACGTGGTTGTATATATAGATATGTGATTGTGCGTATACATATGTACCCATATAGACGTGGTTGTATATATAGATATGTGATTGTGTGTATACATATGTACCCATATAGACGTGGTTGTATATATAGATATGTATATATAGATATGATTCCACACACTGGAATATTATCTAGCCATTTTTAGCAATGTGGATGGACCTAGGGAGTAGTATGGTTACTGAAATAAGTCAGAGAAAGACAAATACTGTAAGATCTCACATACAGAATCTTAAAAATAATACAAATGAACCTGACATAAAACAGAAACTGACTCAGAGATAGAAACCAAGCTTATGGCTACCAAAGGGTAAGGGGGGGGCAGGGCCACATTAGGAATTTAGGAAAAACAGGAAAAGCTATCTATTAAATTATGGGTATGGGAAAAACAGGAAAAGCTATCTATGGTCAAATTTATGTCCATACATAAACAGATAGGCAACAAGGATTTATTGTGTAGCACAGGAGTTATACCCTATATCTTACCCTATAATGGGATATAATCTGAAAAAAAAAAACAAACACCTGAACCATTATGTTGTAGACCTGAAACTAAAACAGCATTGTATATCAACTACACTTCAGTTTAAAAAAATACAGGAACAGGTACTGATGTTAGTTGAAGCTTGGGAATAAGGCAACTTAAAAATGGGTTTAATAAGATGCTTGGAGGTAATTTGTGAATTTCATTTACTAGACTGAACCTGTTCCCTTTTCTGTAAAAACTGACAGTCTGAGGAAATCCCCAGCCTCTCCTACGGGGAACTATGCTCACCTGAGGTGGCAAGTTATTGAGAAGAGAAGAGACTATCAATAATAGTTTTATGTTTTTAAAACAATAATTTCCTCTTGGTTCAGACAGAAGCAACATGCTGTGCAAAATTATATATCATGTAGAAACAGCTGAGAAGTCAACGTATATCACTATCAGTGCTGCTTCTATGAACGCAAAAAAATCACCATATCCAACAACAATTTTTACTTTAATAGAGAGAAAAGGGGACACAAAAGGAAAACCAACTTATTCTTATAAATGGTTGGTTTAACACATAGTGAACAAACTGACGTATAAATTGGCTTTGATGAATGCTTGTGTTAAATGTGGTTATTTATTATGAGTTCCATTACATAAATTGGTTTCAAAATTATAACAAATGTTCTTTATTAATCTTACCTTCTCTATGGCTAGAGAATGACTCAAGGCAATTATCTTTCATGGACTTCAGCGTCATTAGTGCTGATGTACTGAGGAGGCCAGACAAATTCTAATAACGCACGGACAAGAGAAACATGTCTTTTCTTTGCTTCTTACCTGAGAGGCATTTTTCTCAGTACAGTTTTCTTGGACTCTAGTGAAACCCCTCAAGCCGTTAGATTCTGGTATTTTTGCAGTAACAGCAGCTCTTCCATATTATGTCCTTTATGGTATGACATTTGAGATTTAAGCAGATGGCGTAGATTCTGGTCTTAAGGAACTTAGAGTTTATCCACGATGGCACCAGTGTGCTCAGGCCACGTTCGGCTACATGGGAGAGCTCGGAGCATTTGCTCTGCGGTCCAGTGACCGATCGCAGAGCTGTCTTATTGCTTTCCTCTTCAGCTTGGGATATATAAATAACTGGAAGACAGTAACCTTCTGGGAAAGAAAAGAAGCTATTTCTTCCAAGCTCTCTTTTATGGCCCAATATTCAACAAACACAGAAGCAAAGAGTTAAAGAGTTACCCCAGCAGATGACCTTGAGCCACCTTTTAGTTGTCAGAGGCCATTTTTCCCTGTTATGAGCTTTTTCAGTTCCCTGATTATTTTTTTCCTCTCCCCTGTAGATATGTTCTTGCCTTTTCAGCCCTTCTTACATTCCTAAGAGAGGAAAAACCAGAAGAAGAATAATTCATTCTGCTAACTACGTATCTCCCACTGAAGATTGAAGGTGGGGTTCAGTGGTGCAGCTAAAGAGGTGCCTATAAGTCATGATTATATAAAAGAGAATAACAAAAATGGGCAGGCAGATTCATAGAATGGAGAAGTCACGGTCAGCTGGTATGCCTGCGTTTTTCATCTTTGGATACATGGTGAGTGCCATATTGAATACACGTGTGAGCCCCCAAGCTAGGAGGCGGGTGCTAAAGGGTGAGGGAGCGAGAGGGGAGAAGTCTACAGTCTCAGACACACTAACCGGCGGGCTGGCGCCTGCACACGTGCCGCGTCGTGATGCCACGCGTTCAAACTTGCTGAGTGCTGATGAAACTTGCAAGTGGGCACTAGTTGCAGCAGTCAGAGGCTATCCAGCAAATTAAACACACCTGAAGCTATCTGATGGCTCTCTCTCTCCAGAGCGTGTTTGCGTCAGCCGCCGAGCGCTTGGCTGGGGCCTCTCCTGTACTGAGGTGCTACCAGGCGTGTGGCCTCTTCTCCTAAACTCACTTCATGATGCAAGGGGGTTGCATCAGCTTCAGATCTCACACCCGTGTCTGAGGCAGCGGACACGGAACAGGATGCAGAAGGGCGGACCCCCTCGCACTTTAGAAATGTTTGCTGGAAGCGTTAGCTGTCGGAGAGGCCAGGAAATGGAGCCTTGGTGCCAGCTGCTTACCTGCCCAGCCAACACCTGTGGGTTCTGGTACTGCTCAGGATGCAGCCGTAGAATGCCATGAAGAGCATCGCTCCTGCACTTAATGATAGCAGCGGCCATGGCAGAAAGGCCAAACAATCCAAAACTCATCATTTTCTTGAGCCCAGCAGAGAACTGATCATTACCAGTTAACCCAGAACCTGACAGAAGTGCATCTAAGGAGAATTAGGACATGAGAACTTGCTTTCCTGGGAGAGAAGCTGTCACAGGTGAGAATTCAACTTAATATTTTAATAGCGCACTGAAGACCAGCTTTGGGCTGACAAAAGAATGTGAACCCTGGGACACAAACACAGAACTTACACCCATCTCAGGTTTATCTGCCAAGAAGCAGGAACTAACCCAAAAGATCAGCAACAACCCTAAACATGTCTTCCTTGTGTTGCAGGCTTGAAGCGGCGACAGCACGGGAGGGGAGCACAGACCATTCTCCCCATGTCTTCTGTGAAACAGAAGGCTTAAATCCTTGGAGGGAGGGAAGCGAAACCCGATGCCCTGAAACCGAAGGTGTCAGTCGCTCAGTCCTGTCTGATTCTTTGCGACCACACGGACTGTTGCCCGCCAGGCTCCTCTGTCCAGGCGATTCTCCAGGCCAGAACACTGGAGTGGGTTGCCTTCTCCTTCTCCAGGGGATCTTCCTACTCAGGAATCAAAGTCAGGTCTCCCGCATTGCGGGCAAGTTCTTTATCTTCGGGGCCACCAGGGAAGCCTATGATGCCCTTCGGGCACTGGTGAAAATTCACTGATTCTGAGAGAAAGGAGCAAGGCCTTTTCCATCAGAATAAGGAGTCCAGGTCTACAGCTGGGCATGGGGCAGAATCACCGAGAAAAACCTATGCGCATGACTCAGGAACGCCGTGACTAAGGCTGAGACACACACAGGACAGCAGAAATATCGCCCATCTCCCAGGCTAATCAGCACCGAGTAACTGGTAACAGTGCCTGGCTGCTTGCAGAGGGGCCAGGACACGCAGAGATCCCCCCCGAGACACAGAACAAGGGGAGGGCTTGAGGTTGAAGATGGAGCTGACGGTGAAGAAGAGCCTGGTGAACCAGCCCACACGCTCAGCAGAAGTAACACCGATGATCTGAAGTCTATCTTATGCTGAGTGATCACAGCAACTACTCCAAACTCCAGTTAGACCCCTAACAATTAGGACCCTACCACTCCGTCCACACAGACAGAGACACACATCACACTAAGCCCAGCAGGAGAGATGTGTCTATTTCCAGCCCTAAACATTTTTATTTTTTTAACCTCAGACTCTACTGTCCTCCACAAGAAGACAAAGCTTGCCTTGTCTTATTTTTCAATTGGTCATAACAGAGAAGTGACTCTCTAAAGCAAAAATAATAACAACGCATTGCGTGTTTGCAGAACACGTGAAAGTAAAACATAGGACAATAATAGCACGGAAAATGAAAGGGAGGAATTGGCAACATACCATTACAAAAGCTTTTTAAAGTTGTGGAGCGGTGATAAGTTATCTGATGTATATTGTAAATTCTAGGGCAACCACCAAAATATTAAAAAGGGGTATAAAGATTATCTAATTGTCATAAAATAGAAACATTAAAAAAATTAAAAACAAGGCAGAAAAGGAAGGAAAAAGAACAAAGAATAGATGTAACAAAAAACAGCTTAATGGATAGTAGTCTTTAATCCAAACATATCAGTAATTACATTAAATGTAAACTGTCTAAAAACACCAGAGAAGGCAATGGCACCCTACTCCAGTACTCTTGCCTGGAAAATCCCATGGACGGAGGAGCCTGGAAGGCTGCGGTCCGTGGGGTCGCGAAGAGTCAGACACAACTGAGCGACCTCACTTTCATGTTTCACTTTCATGCATTGGAGAATGGCAACCCACTCCAGTGTTCTCGCCTGGAGAATCCCAGGGGCGGCGGAGCCTGGTGGGCTGCCGTCTATGGGGTTGCACAGGGTTGGACGCGACTGAAGCGACTTAGCAGTAGCAGCAGCAGTCTGAAAACACGAATTAAAAGTTAAAAAATTGTTGCAGCAGATTAAAAAGGCAAGTTACAATTATATGCTATCTATGGTAAATCAATTTTAGTTATAAAAACATAGGTTAAAAATAAAAGCAAAAATGGAGAAAAGATATTACCAAGTAAGTATTAATCAAAAGAAAGCTGAAGCAGCTGTATTAACAGCAGCGGGCGTGCCTGGCCTCCTGTCTCTGGATCTGCCCTGGTGTTTCTTAGTTTATAGCCTGTGGGAACTTGAATAGAATTTGTACCTTACTGTTGTGTGAAAACTGTATAAATCTTAACTACGTCCAATTGGTTCAGAATGCTTTTCAGGTCTGCTATGTTCTCCTTCTCTGTGCACTCATGCTATTAATTTCTGCGAGTTTGATATTGAAACTCCAACTAAAAATCTTAATTTATCGACTTAAATAATTGCCATATACAGTGGAACTACATGTAACTTTGTTCTGTATTTTCCAAGTCTCCTGTGAATGCATTATAATATTTTCATAATTAAAAATAAATAATATTTAAAAAATTTTAAAAATAGCTGAAAAAGAACTATTACCCAGAACAAAGAGACATATAATATAATGACAAAGAGGTCAATACTTCAGGAAGAACTGAATATTTATATGCCTCATAACAAAGCTACAAAATATATGAGGCAAAATCTGATGAAGCTGAAAGAAAAAGACAAATCCAGAACTATAGCTGAATACAGCAGCACTTGTCTTTTTGCCGTCGCTAGAACAAGTAGACAGGAAGTCAGTAAGCATATAGGAGATCTGGAGAACACTACTAATCAACTTCACCTAGCTGGTATTTCTAGAGCATTCTACCCAATTATAGCAGAATACACATTTTTTTTTTTTTTTTGCAAGCACACATGGAACATTCCTCAAAATAGACCATGTTCTGCACTGCAAATTTTAAAAAGTGAAATTAGTCAAAGTATGTTCTTAACTGCAAAACAGAATTAACTCGAAATCAACGAGAAAATTATCCAGAAAATCACAAGATATCTGGAGACTGAACAACTCACCTTTAAATATCAGATATCTCACTGTTACTGAAAGAGAGAAAATGTGTTATCAGGGGCAACAAACCTTTTCTAGATATAGTCATAGAAATGCAGTACTTGACAGTGACTCCAAGTTAGATCGCTGAAACAAAAGTATTTAGTGCAATTGTTATGGGCTGAATTTGCATCTCACAGATTCATATGTTGAAGTCACCTAATTTGGAGATGGGGTCTTTGGGAGGCAACTGGGTTTGGATGAGGTCATGAGTGTGGGGCCCACAGGGTGTGCTTCAAAAGGAGAAAGAAAGACCTGAGCTCTCTCCCCATTGTATGAAGACCCAGTGAGAAGGCAGCTGGCAGCAAGCAAGCCAGGAAGCAGGTTCTCACTGAGAACTGAGTCTGCTGGCGCTTTACTCTGGGATTTCCCAGCCTCCAGAATGGGAGAAATAAATGTCTGCTGTTTCAGTCCCCGGGTCTACGGTACTTTGTTCAAGCAGCCTGGATTAACTAAGATGGAAGTTCATATTACTGAGATGGGGAGAATGGCCACTTCAGTTTTATTCAGTCCATGACATCATGGCCATGTATTCTTTTAAAAGGAGCTTGACTTCTAACTCGGTCTTGCTCTTTCTGCTCGTTGGCTCACTTATCAAGATTCTGGCTCCTCAATGTATGCACCACCATAAACAAATGAAAAGACAAGCCACAGAATGGGAGAAAACATTTGCAAATAAAGTGATCAAAAAGGTATTAATCTCCAAAATATACAAACAGCTCATGCAGTTCTATGTCAGAAAAACCAAACTACTCGGTCAAAACATGGGCAGAAGGTGCAAACAGACATTTCTCCAAATACAGGCCCAAAAGCGCATGGAAAGACTCTCAGCATCACTGCTTAGCAGAGAAGTGCAGGTGAAGACAATGAGAGAGCGCCGCCCACTGGCCAGAAAGGCCATCGTCAGAAAGGCTACAAGCAATGAATGCTTGAGAGGATGTGGAGGAAAGGGAGCCCTCACACTGTTCGCGGGAATATAAATGGGTACAGCCACAACGGAGAATGGTACGGAGGTTCCTCAGAAAACTAGAAATAGAACTGTCATATGATCCAGCAATCCCACTTTGGGGCATATTATCTGGAGAAAACAATAACCTGAAAAGCCACATGCGCCCACTGTTCACTGCAGCTCTGTTTACAGCAGCAAGACATGCAGACACCTGAGCGCCCGTCAGCACGCCAGCACTCAGCATGCCGGCTCCTCGTGTTTCCGTCCTCCACCCACCAAACCTTCGACATTTGATTTCCTACTATGCCCCTGCCCAGGCTCCTCAACGTCCGCCCCAGTAATCCCCATGCTTTTGTGATAAGTGCCGCACCATTTGCACACATTCACCTTGACTTAATGTTTAAATACCTTGATCAATGCATGTTCTTTCTCAGAAAAAAGACAATTCCTTCTAATTACACCAAATCAATAGATTCTACTTTGACCAGGAAAATACAATATGTACAATATTCTTAAATATGCTGGAGCACATAGTTATAATTTTTTTCCAAAACCTCTAACCAAAATCATTTCATTCTTATTATTTAACCTAAGATCTGAACATTCTTCAGCACACCACGTCTCTTTTCCAATGGATGCTATCACTTATTTGTTACTGAGTAATATTTTTTGTTCCAGTTGGGTGATAAGCTCTACAAAGGCATGGATAGTCACATTTTTCCTGCTCATTTTATTCCCAGTATCTCAATATACTCAATTATTCCCAGTATAATCCCTGGTGTTCCCACACTGGTGCAGTAAGTATTGGTTTCATGAATGAATGAATGCAGGATCCATCCCACGGATGTTTCTCTCCACACACACACACACACACACACACACACACACACACACGCACTTAACCATATGGGAGTCTCAGAGTTCTTTGCTAACAGACATGCCCCAGGCTTTCTCTAGCAGGATTTGAGGCAGTTACCAGTTATCTCATCACATTCATCAGATATGCCCATGCTTATTAGCTTCAGGCATACTTGAAAGCTTTTGAACTGTGGTGCTGGAGAAGACTCTTGAGAGTTGCTTGGACATCCAGGAATCAAACCAGTCCATGCTAAAGGAAATCAGTCCTGAATATTCATTGGAAGGACTGATGCTGAAGCTGAAGCTCCAATACTTTGGTCACCTGATTCGAAGAACTGACTCGTTTGAAAACACCCTGATGTTGGAAAGATTGGGGGCAGGAGGAGAAGGGGACAACAGAGGATGAGATGGCTGGATGGCATCACTGCCTCAATGGACGTGGGTTTGAGGGAGCTCCAGGAGTTGGTGACAGACAGGGAGGCCTGGCGTGCTGCGGTCCGTGGGGCTGCAGAGAGTCAGACGCGACTGAGTGACCGAACAATAACAAAATACTTACAGGCGATGCAGCAAGGAAAGAAAAAAGCCATTCCTGCCGTGACCGTTTACGGCAGCACAGAGGGGTAGAAAAGGAGCCTGTAGCGCTGCACATACACGAGCTGGCAGCAAGCCCGAGGCCTGCGGCGCTGCGCGTCCTGCGGCAGCAGTGCCGGGAAGGCACCCCACTGCTCTAGCTCACGGCCGAGGCGATGGATGCGATAGAGGCGATGGGTGTAACAGAGCTGGGCAGAAAGGAGGCCAGTTCCTTAACGCTGTTACCATGCAAATAACTGCTGAATCTTCCTGAAGGAGAGCATCGCCTGTATTCAAACCCTCTGCTCTAGTCAAGGTCGTGGCCTGTGTGCTATCACATTATTATCACCAAAGAACATTATTCCTAAAATAGCGCATGATCAAAACACTGGATTTTAAGAGGAATTCAGGGTCCAGCAGATTAGATGGAAGTTTGCTCATAACCAGCTTTTTGAATCCACAGAGTTAGTTTGTTTGCCCTGGGGGGGTAGGGGTGAGGCACTCACAGGGAAGGTCTCAATGCTCCCTGGGCCATTTATTACCCATTATTTGATCCTGTCCACTTCAACACTTTCCTTAGAGGCAAAAAAAAAGACATGCTGGGGTGTAAAAAGAATGCAAGAGAGATAACATCTGACATGTTGGGTTCAGCTCAGAATCTCTGTGCAAGACACATGATCTGCGGCAGAACTGCAACGCTGAGTCAAGGTTGGCCCATCCCCAGAGGGCAGCAATAAAGGGTCACTCTGCAAAGCATGCGAGGTGGCAGGCTATGATGTCCTCCAAACCTTCTCAAGTGCAGGGCTCAGAGAAAACACTTTTAGCCAAAAAACCAATCATTTCTCCTACTAGGCAGTCCTCTCCTGCAGAAATGGCAATCCACTCCAGCACTCCTGCCTGAAAAATTCTGTGGACAGAGGAGCCTGGTGGGCTGCAGTACATGGCATCGCAAAGATTTGAACACGACTGAGCAACTTTCACTTTCGGTTTCTCCGGGAGAAGGATGACACCATTTAAACCCGACAGTTCCCTTCTTACCTCCTGTTTAACAGAGATCCAATGGTCGTGAAATGTGGGAGTGGCCAGGAAAGCAAGGAAGAGACTACGCAGTTTAAGACACAGAAAGCTCAGTTGTCTACGGGAACAGTCAGGGAAGAACAGTCATCTTTTATTTCCTAACGTTTCCCCCAGGACAGCAGATTGGATTCTACAGGTCAGTCTTGTCTCACAGAATGAATCTGTCTCTGAAATATACAAATGTACCAGAGTTGTCAGTGGTTTTCGGGGTAGGATCATCTTAGCAGGCACTTATTCCGCACTGGACTTGGACAGGGCTGACCTGCTCTTTATCCTGTTGGCATTTTATTATGAATTTCATTGTGGCAATGGAAAGGGTGAACATGAATTTTTCAGCAATGGCAGCTAATGGCCCATTTATTCTAGTGTCGCTCTTCCTGAGCTCCAGGAAAAACAGGGTAATCTTGATCCCTGACGGATATTAGCATTTTGAAAAGAGCCTGATTCTTGCCCAATTTATAGAACAGCCAGTCCTTTGAAAGACTTATTTTAATGCAAGGTCATGTTTGTGTGCAATTGATGTTGAATTTTTATGGCAGCTGAGCTTCATTTCAGAATCCAATGCCATTGTTAAAACAAACTTCACTTTTACTTCAGCACAAAGTTTGCATCCAGAGTTATCAAGTGCCTTGAGTTTGTTTCCAAAGAGAGTGTTTTCAAACTCATTATCCTGTGACCAGGGACTCTAAGCGTTCTTTGCTCGGTCACATATTGTTCTGGTCTTTGATGGTGTTAAGAAAAACACATGACTCATAAAACTGGACTCACCTTCCTGCATGTCTTAACAATCTTTTTTTTCTTTTTTTTAATGTTTTTTATGTTAAATACTCTTCTGCTTTGAGATTTCTTTTCCATCCTCTCCTTTACAGTTCTCTCTATCAAAATTAAGCTCACGCTACGCTTTGTCTCATTCAGTATGACAACAGCCACCCCAAATCACTGCCATCCTTGAATCCCTTGCTCGTCTTCACTGCATAGGCCATCCTCTGCTTTTGCCTGCCCCATCCATACTGTCCATGTACTACTTCAATTATTACTGCCTGGAAGTCCTGACTCTCGGCTTCCCTGGTGGCTCAGAGGTTAAAGCGTTTGCCTGCAAGGCGCGAGACCCGGGTTCAATCCCTGAGTCGGGGAGATCCCCTGGAGAAGGAAATGGCAACCCACTCCAGTATTCTTGCCTGGAAAATCCCATGGACGGAGGAGCCTGGTAGGTTACAGTCGACGGGGTCGCAAAGAGTCGGACACGACTGAGCGACTTCACTTCACTTAATAAAACTATTGTTTACATGGTCATTTCCCACTTTGTGTAAGATCCTCCTTCTATGAAAGTAAAAGCCAAGTAGGGAAGTGAAGAAGACTACCTGGATTTGCAACTTGTGACTGGAAGATGTTAGTGACACTTGCCCATATGCTCAGTGCATGGAGCCGGAAGACAATGGTCAAAGCCCATCTCAGAGAAGGCTCCAAAAGTTAAATTTGCAATGGGTTTGGCAAAAGTCCTTCAGAGCAAGGGAATCTGACCTAGAGGTCCAAGAAGATGCTGAGCAGTCAGAGTGTAAAAGGGATAAGTTGAAAATTCGATCCAAAAACGGGAACCCAAGGAGAATGAGCAGAGGGTGTGGGCCGCAGGGTGCGGCCGGGTTTTCATAAGCATATGGAAGGGTGACTTCCTAATTCTTATGGATATTTTCATTGATTAATGAAGACCATCTGTAAAATGAGAGGCAGTGGAGTTTAACCACACCCACCCCAGGCTTAGGAGGAATCCTATGGGCATATAGGAACAAGAAGCATAATTAAAGAATGTTGCTCTAAGCTATCCAGTCTCTCGTGATTCTTTTCTGTCTCTCTGTTTTGAACATGATTGTTGACTGATCTGCTGGTGACATCTCGGTTGTGCTGGCATGGGGATCGAGGAGAAAAGGAGAGGGTGTGAGACAGCTGAGAGAAAAGAGAAAATGAGGCAGAAAGAGGGGACCACTGAAGACTTCTGAGACAGCTGGGATCTTGCAGCCTAACGGGTCTGTGCCAGACTTTTCTTTTGAGCATCTTTACTCACCCTCCAAAGGCAGCGCAGGGCAGCCTATGACTTCTGATGGTGTACACGGGCTGCGTTCCGACCTCTGAATAGACTGAGCATCTTTTCAGCAGGACCTTTTCATGACATTCTGGGGATATGTCTCATGATTCCTCAGATGCTTCGCTGCATTCCAAACCACTCTTGTTTGGGGGCAGGGAGGCGTATATCTCATTCTCTGAGAAGCAGAACCAGATTGGTTTGTCCTCTGGCAGCTGTTGACACCTGTATGGTAACCCACCAGGCGATGCCGAAAGAGGCTCCCTCCCACCTGCTCCATCCCAGGGAAGTGCTGGGATCACAGAAGGCCTCCAGCCGACTGTGTGCTTGATCCGCAGACTTAAAGAGGGACTAAGCCAGATGCCCTTTCCTTCTGTACAGGGACATATTTGCCAGTCACCTTAATCTAAAAGTGAATAAAAAGAAGCAGCAGTCATTTTCATATCCAGTATTCCATATCTACTTTAATTAAAATGGATATCTATCTAAATTATTTAAAGAAGGTGGCTCTTTGATCATGAGTGCTTATTTCCAAAGACTGGAGACAGCAGAACTCAGCCTCCTCAAGTCCTAATTAAAGGTGGTACCTTGCATCAGCGTGTACCTACTTACCATGTTCGTCACTTCACTAGTAAACGTAGTTTCATTGCTCTTATTTTTCTTGCTTAAAGAGATTGCTCCCACACAGGCAAACCCATCTCTCCCTTCCCAGAAAAGGCTAGTGGATCTTGTTGCAGTCTGGAGGATTCCTGAGGCATACAAATGGCGATAATTACTTAGAAACAATAGAGAAACCACTTCAGAATTCCCCAAGCATTCTAAAACTCTTTCTCATTCTAGTCTTTGCCGAAGACTGATTATTTGAAATTTGACGTCACCCACTAATTTCTAAAACAGCTGTACGCCTCATCTAGTTTCATTATTGTTGCTCATTTGCTAAGTAATGTCCAGCTCTTTGTGACCCCATGGACTGCAACACTCCAGGCCTCCCTCTCCTTCACGAACCCCCTGAGTTTGCTCAAACTCAGATCCATTGAGTGAGTCCATGAGGCCATCCAACCATCTCATCCTCTCCGCCCCCTTCTCCTCCTGCCCTCAATCTTCCCCATTACCAAGTTCTTTTCAAATGAGTTGGATCTTCACATCAGGTGGCTAAAGTATTCGAGCTTCAGCATCAGTCTTCCAATGAATATTCAGGTTTGATTTCCTTTCAGGTGGACTGGTTGGATCTCCTTGCAGTCCAAGGGACTCTCAAGAGTCTTCTCCAGCACCACAATTTGAAAGCATCAATTCTGCAGCACTCAGCCTTCTTTATGATTCAACTCTCACATCCATACATGAGCACTGGGAAAACTACAGCTTTGACTATACAGATCTTTGTCGGCAAAGCGATGTTCCTGTTCTGAATATGCTGTCTAGTTCGGTCGCAGCTCTCACTCTAAGAGCAAGTGTCTGATTTTGTGGCTGCAGAGTCGCCACCTGCAGCGATTTGGGGCCCAAGAAAAGGAGCTCTGCCAGTGCTTTCACTGTTTCCCTTTTATTTGCCGTGAAGTGATGGGATGGATGCCATGATCTTAGTTTTTTGAATGTTGGGTTTTAAGCCAGCTTTTTCACTCTCCTCTCTCACCCTCATCAAGAGGCTCTTTAATTCCTCTTTGCTTTCTGCCATTAGTGTGATATCATCTGCATATCTGATGTTGTTGATATTTTCTCCAGCAATCTTGATTCCAGCTTGTGATTCATCCAGCTCAGCATTTCTTAGGATATACTCTGCATATAAGTTAAATAAGCAGGGTGAGAATATACAGCCTTGATGCACTCCTTTCCCAATTTTGAACCAGTCTGTTGTTCCATGTCCAGTTCTAGCTGTTGTTTCTTGATCTGCATACAGGTCTCTCAGGAGACAGATAAGGTGGTCTGGTATTCCCATCTCTTGAAGAATTTTCCAGTCTTTTGTGATCCACGCAGTCAAAGGCTTTCACATAGTTAATGAAGCAGAAGTAGCTGTTTTTCTGGAATTTCCTTGTTTTATCTAGGATCCAATGGATATTGGCAACTTGGTCTCTGGTTCCTCTGCCTTTTCTAAATCCAGCTGGTACATCTGAAAGTTCTAGGTTCACATGCTGTTGAAGGCTAGCTTGAAGGATTTTGAGCAATAACTTGTTAGCTTGTGAAATTAGCACAATTGTACGGAAGTGCTGGGAAAGACTGAAGGCAGGAGGTAAAG